>NC_081852.1:24693943-25343177 GCF_963259705.1 Myotis daubentonii | reverse complement strand
ATCTGAATTTTCCATAACACCCCCAGTTCTTTTTACCTAAACACATTTTTTACCTGAAAAACACACACACTATTTTTCTACTATTTTCTATCTTTTATTATTATTGTTATTATCATTATTATTATTATTATTATTATTATTATTATTATTATTATTATTTCAGAGAGTAAGGGAGAGGGAGAGAGAGATAGAAACATCAATGATGAGAGAGAATCATCAATTGGCTGCCTCCAGCACCCCCTCCTGGGGATAAAGCCAGTAACCCTGGCATGTGCCCTTGACCGGAATCAAACTAGGGACCCTTTAGTCTGCAGGCCAACACTCTATCCACTGAGCAAAACCCGCTAGGGCTACTATTTTCTATCTTGGTGTCAAGTCATCTCTGGAAAAAAAATCAAGATGTCTTCTTTGACTTCCCATTCTTCTTCACCCTCTCTATTTCCAAAGTCCACTAAGTGCAATACCCTCTACAATATAAATATATTTAAATCCATTGCCAATTCTAGCCAACCGCCTCTAGCCACTATTATGTTCTGCTTCAGTTCTCACCATAGCCCTCCTGCCTAAGTTCTCATCCATTAGACTCATTTTAAATATAACCTTATTGACAAAACCTACTTGTCATTAGCACAACAGTATCTGCCACAAATAGATGCTTGATAAATTGTTTTATGAATGAGTCATGTCACAACACTGTTTAAAATTTTCTCAATGATCTTTTTCCTTTTTGTATCCCAGTGCCTATCCTGGCATAGAGTAGATAAGTAATTGTATGGAGTAATTTAATGAATAAATGAATGAATGAATATAATCCTATATAATAAAAGGTAAATATGCAAACTGACTGAATGGTGAAATGACCACTATGATGTGCACTGACCACCAGGGGGCAGATGCTCAATGCAGGAGCTGTCCCCTGGTGCTCAGTGCACTCCCACAGGCTGGTGAGCACAGTGGTGGGGGGAGCCTCTCCTGCCTCCATAGCAGCGCTAAGGATGTCTGACTGCCAGCTTAGGCCCGTGGGCCTCAGACAGTAGATGGACATCCCCCGAGGGCTCCTGAACTTCGAGAGGGTACAGACTGGGCTGAGGGACCCTCCTGAGTGCACAAATTTCATGCACCAGGCCTCTGGTATAATATATAAAAGCCACAAAAATGTAGGTACAATGCATCATGTTTAATATGCATTTCAATGTGTTTTAGGTTTTGTTCACACTTGGGAAACTCCAAAAATATATTTATGTGGGTTTATAAGAACATTCAACATATTTATGGTCTCAAAACCTATGATGTCCTATTGTTAACAAAATGTCATTCATAATCTCCCTACTAAGGAGTTTTTCTCACCTGCAAAACAAGTGTGCCAGACAATAATTTAACTCTATCAACATCTTCAACCTATTACTATATCTCTATAATAATGGAACTTTTCCATCATCTTCCTGTGTAGA
This sequence comes from Myotis daubentonii, assembly GCF_963259705.1. NCBI lineage: Eukaryota > Metazoa > Chordata > Mammalia > Chiroptera > Vespertilionidae > Myotis > Myotis daubentonii. The sequence goes on along the minus strand of NC_081852.1, from coordinate 25,341,726 downwards.
TCTTGAAGGAAAAAAAAAAGAGGAAAAAAAAAAAAGAAAGACAACATAAGATCATGTAAATGTCTAGTTTCACTGTCATGTGAGATAATGTGCGAAAGATTTAGGGTATTTTAAGGAAAATAGCCTTTTCAGTATTGCAACATGACTTCATTTAAATTCCTCTTGGGGCTTTTTACTAATAAACTACTATTGGCTCCAATTAAAATAAAATCTTTCAGAAGCAAGTGTTTAATTTCTGAAGTACAGCTGGAAACTACTACTTTTTCACTCTAATAGCATAAACGAACTATTCAAAGCTGACATGTAATGCATTTTTCTTTTCATTAGCTTAAACATCAGCTGCGCGTGTGCTTTGCTCATACAATGGACATATGGTTGCTTGGATCAGACTGAGAGTGAATCTTTTTAATGATTTCAAGAAAATACAAAATGAATATACTTAAGTAGCCAGTTAAAGGTTATTTAGAAGGAATAACAAGTTGACATACCTGTCTTGAATCTGTAATCTACCTAAGCTTCAAGAAATTAAGGTTCACACATAATATACCATCATGTTATACAATTATTGATCAAAAGGGGAATACCTTAAATAAATGCACTCTAATCAATTGAAAGGCCAGGTAGGATAAACTCTTCTGAACTTTGGTGCATAGATTTATTAAACAAAGGTAGCCTTTTGGTCAATACATTGTCAGCTTTGAGTTTAAATTACCTTGTCTATTTTATACTGCCAAATTCAAAAGCAGTTCTGAACTCTTTGGAGGTCTGTATGTTCTCTATGGATTTTATTCAGAATATAAAGAATAGCTAATATTCTTTGTTCACCCATCTTGGCACTGTGCTATCCATTTTATATGCATTGACTCATTTAATCTACACCACAGCCCCGTGAGGCAGGAAATATTACTATCCTGATCTTGCAGATGAGAAAACTGAGGTCACACAGCTAATAATTGGTGGGCTGGTAACTGGACTCCAGAGACTACTCTCTGAACCCCAAAACTACACTATTTTCCTTTTGATAAGTAAAATCCTTGGGGCTTCTAGATTTCAGCATAACTGGGAGAATTAATGTTAATTGTCTGGCAATGAGGTTAACAAACCTATAGAGCCAACTTCGCCTAGGCCTTGAGCCTTCTCTGGTAGTTATCCAAGAATATTTTATCCCTTCTTAATCCTTGCTGTCTTAATTATGTATGTATGTATGTATGTATGTATGTATGTATGTATTTATGTTAATTCTCATCTGAGGATATTTTTCCATCGATTATATGAGAGAGTGGAAGGGAGGGGGAGAGACAGAGAGAAACGATGTGAAAGAGACACATTGATTAGTTGCCTTCCACATGTGTGTGACCAGGGAAGGGCCAGGGCATCCAACATATTTAAGGTCTCAAAACCTGGGTTGGCCTGCAACCAAGGTATTTCCTTGACCAGAATCAAACCCAGGATGCTTCAGTCCAAGGGGCGACCCTCTATCCACTGAGCCAAACCAGCCAGGGTGATCCTTGCTATACTTATTGCATGCATTTGAAAGTAGGAGAGGGTACAAGTTATTTTTTTTCATAGTTCAAAAGAGAATTCAGACTCCTTATAGGTCATCATCTCCAATGCTGCCACCAAATTATGTTTTCTATCATGAATGAAATGCATTTTAAAACAGTATTTCTAATACTATCATTTTTGAAAACTACCAATGATAGAGGAATTTGGCTTTGGAAGTTAACATAATGCTGTCACCATTGCTTTACATTATGCTGAGTAAGTGGGAAGAAAGCTATCATAGCAGAAAGTGCAATTAAGCTTATGTATGACGTCGACAAAAGCCCCATACCCTTCTTTAAAAAAAATCATTGAACAAATTTTTATTACCATGGCCCATATTTTTTTAATATTTAAAAAGCCAATATTATGCATGAAAAATGTGTTTGATCCTAACAGATTATATATCATAAAATGCAATGACTGGTGAGAATTTTGCCATTTTTCAAGTGGAAAAATTAACGATCTGAGTGAATGAGTGCTTTATGAAACATTACACAGTTATTAAGAGCAGTACTTCTAACCGTACTATTCAACTATACAGCTACCTTTCAAGCCTTGGGAATATCTCCAAAAATAATTAAAAAATAAGATACCAAAAAGAAAAGACTTTTCCATAGAACTAAAATTTAAAATCTTGATGTTTATAAATAATGTTAATATTAATAAATAATATTCATGGACTTAAATATTTTAGAAAGTAGTCTATGACTACATAACATTATACAAGGATGTAGCTCTCTTTCTCACTTTTCCTCACATTGTTTTCAAATTTTTTTTGTCACAATAATTGGTTAAATGATTATGGCTATGCAAGCATTTAAAATTGGACATGGACTAAGTGATGTTCTATGACAGCGGTTCTCAATCTTTGGGTCGCGACCCCTTTGACGGTTGAACAACCCTTTCATAGGAGTCGCCTAAGACCATCCTGCATATCAGATATTTACATTACGATTCATAACAGTAGCAACATTACAGCTATGAAGTAGCAACGAAAATAATTTTATGGTTGGGTCACAACATGAGGAACTGTATTTAAAGGGCCAGAAGGTTGAGAATCACTGTTCTATGATGACCTTTGCTCCCTTTTGTTTCACTGTGTTTTAATGGAGTTAACAAGTTGCTTACTTTTTAAAAAAAAAATTTAGTTTTGTTGTATTTCTCAGTACAAATTCTCCAATATGTTAATGGTCAATACAAATTTCTACATTATTAAACTTCTCAAAATCCATCAATTTAAATTTTTACCAGGTGTAATAGCCAGCCCTCAACATGGCCCACAGTGACCCCCGCCTCCTGGTATTCATGTCTTTGGGCACTCCTTTCCCACACCTATCTGTGTGTCCAGTAGAATATAGTGTAAGTGATGGTATGTTATTTCTTAGGCTATGTTACTAGTAAAAAGTCATCAAGGATCCTGGTCCTTCTCTCCCAGGTATTGCTTGCTTTGGGAACTTTAGTTGTTATGCTGTGAATAGCTCTATTGAGAGGCCCAAATGACAAGGAACTTAGACTGCTAGGCAATAGCTGGAAAGGATGTAAGACCTTGGGCCAAAAGCCATGAATTTAGAAGGGGATCCTCTGAAATAAAAGGTGAATCCAAAAGAGCAAGACATGGGGCTGAGGAAACGGAGTCAGAAAAGCAGTTAAAGAAATGCCCTGGGGATTGTATGTACACTATAGCATTGAGACAATAAATAAACATATAGATTTTTTTTAGAGTCAGGGTTCTCACTATAGAATAAGGGAGGTACTATTCGGAATGAGATAAAACAAAGAAGTACCTGATGGGATAGGATTGCATTGGAGATGAATTTATTATTTCATATATTATAGTAATATATTACCTTTGGGAAAGAATGAAGAGGAGATGAGAAAGCACATCTTAATCTGCTTATTTTCACACACATTAAAAAATAAATTCACATGAAGGATAAAGGAATAAGGAACCTTGTTGTTCACAAGGGATTAATAATAAGAATAGGATGGAAGAAATATAAGAGAGATTCATATCTGATAATATTTTTGTATAGTTTTAACATTTATAAGCATGTTAAAGTTATCCAATTAAAACAAATGACAACAAGGATATAGGCAGGGGAAGGAAACCTAAAACCAAATACATACAGCAACAAATGAGTTTGTTTTGAATTTTTAAGGTGTTAATATTGAGTTGCTTATACCTGATCGCTTTCTAAAGTTGTGTTGTGCAATACAGTAAGCACTAGAAATAGGCTGCTTTTTAACTTACCATTACATGAATACAAATTAAATACAATTAAGAAGTCACTTCCTCAGTCAGTCTATCCCAACACACGTGGCTACCATTTTAGTGTAGCGGTAGCTCAGGTCCATCATTGCAAAAATATTTGTTGGGCAGTACTGCTCCAAATATTTGCAACTAAGTATTGAGCACCTGCCCTCTGTGGGACACTGGTTTAGATTCTGGAAGAGTGAAATGGATATCACCTGTGTAGTTTTTCTGTGTATATTTCACCTGATGAGTTATAAACCTTTGAAAACCCCTCTTTGGCACTTGAAAATGTCCTAAACTATATCAGATTCTACCTACTAATACTATTCTCAGTCTGTTAGTCAACATCACATCGGTATGAATATAGATGACTTCCCCAACAAGAAAAAAATATATTTTTTACAATTCTCACCTGCGGATACAGTATGTCTTTTTATTGATTTTTAGAGAGAGAGGAAGGGAGAGAAAGAGAGACAGAACAACAGTGATGTGAGAAACATTGATTGGTTGTCTCCAGTACACACCCCAACAGGCATGTTCCCTGACCAGGAACCAAACCTTTAATCTTTGGTGTATGGGGCAACGTTCCAACCAACTGAGCCATCCAGTCAGGTCAAGAAAATATATTTTTTATTTGTGCTTTGAAAAATTATAGATGTATTTTCCATATTAATCATTTTAATCCCATGAAGGTTATGGGATTCCACATCTGCTGAAATTATACTAGTTATAACTTATGTTAAGAATGTCTGGAATTTCAGTTCCAACCTGTTATTTTTACTATATCAGAATTATCATTATTTTCAGTGAGTTATAATATTACAGTGTAACAGTATAGAATCAATCTCATTGAGAGAGTGATTTTATTTTCCCAATAGTACCTGAATACCATGATTTGTAAGAGCTTACTATGTACAAGGTGTACAAGATTAAGATTTTTAAAAAACAAATTCATTTTTTCTCATATCTGACAATCATTTATCCTGAAGTCTCCTACTATTACAATCAATATCTTAAACTTCAGAGAACCCAAGTTAATATAGTTTAAATATATAAACATTTAATTTATTCAACAAGTATTTTTCTAGAAAGTTGAACAGAAACAGTGAACTTCTTCAGTGAGAGAGTCTATTATATTGAATTACTACTTTTATGAATATTGCACTAATGTTGAAAGTATGAATAAAACACATTTTAAATGCAGTAGGAAACTATTTAAGACAACTAAAGTGGCTTTATAACTACTTAACCCCTGATTTTATTTTCCTTGTAAATCTGGATTCACATACACTGGTTTACAAACACTATTTTAAGCAAGTCTACTAAAGCAAATCAAGATTTATGACTATGCTAAAATTTATTTTTTAAAAATAGTTACAGAAACCCAGAAATGTGTATCAATGTAAGCAAGAATTATGAAAGGTCAGCCAGAGAAAAAAAGGGAGAGCTAAAGTTCTTTTGAAAAATAATATTTGGGTCTATCACAATCATACATTTACTGTGTTCACTTTCTCTGGCTATGTTTGGTTATAAGCAGAAGATGTTAAAAATAAAATAGATGAATGGGCAGATGAAAAAGGTATGAGTAGTTGAAAGAAAAGATGGCTGTGCCCTGGCTTGTGTGAATCAGTTGGTTGGAGCATCGTCTGGTACACCAAAAGGCCGCAGGTTCAATTCCCCTGTCATACCTGGATTGTAGGTTTGTCCCCAGTAGGGGTGCTTATGACAGTCAATGGATCAATGTTTCTCTCTCTATCTCTATCTCTCTATCTCTCACTAAAACCAGTGAAAATTAAAAAAAAAATGGATGGATAGATGCATGGATGCACAAGTGAATGAAAGGAGACATTAATTTTTATAACTCTCCTACTTCCAAAAATGTTTAAGGCAGCTTAAAAGAAAGGCAAGAATTCAATAAATTTTTAAAACAAGGCCAATGTATCAGGAGCCACATAATGAAAGTCGGGTAATAGAGGCATAATTATATATACAATTCTAGCATTAAGGCACAGCAAGCAACTCTGTATAAAACTGATCGCTTGTAAACCAGACAAAAATGAAGCAATGGGTAATCTGATTCATTTTATCTATGAAAATAAGCTGAGCAATTAGACATTTTAGAGAAAATTTTCCTCCTAACACTATGTGCTAGAAGGAATGAATGCATCACTTAGGTATTTATATATGTTTTGTTATTAAATAACATAAGGAACAACTGTCTTCACAAATAGTGTTACGGAAGATGTAAAAGCATTCTTCGTAAGACTTTTCTTTTAGATTTTTAGAGAGAGAGGAAGTGACAGAGAGAGAGAGAGGAACATCAATGTGAGAGGAAACATCCAATGGACTGACTCCTGCATATCCCCTACTGGGGATCTAGCCCACAACACTGGTGCGTGCCCTGACCTGGGACCAAACCGGCAACCATTTAGGACACAGAACGACCAACCGAGCCATGGGCCAGGGCTCATAAGACTATTTCTTATACAACATCAGCATCATCTTGTTCAGAAAGTTGAAGTACTAGAATTTTTAGTTTGCACCTTTTGGTTTTCTGCTATGATACAGAAATAGAACTTAGAGAATTTTGATTGTAAAAATTGAATAAATAAATGAATGAATGATTTTAGAATGGCTTTGGACAGGAGAAGAATCATAAATTATTTGAAGTCGATGTCAACAGTACTTACTTCTTGAAGGATGGACATTCAGGGTTATCAGGCAAAACAAAACAAAACAAAACACCAACTTCCATTAGTTTTAAATACTAAGTGTTTATGCCATAAATTGATATTTTCTTATGAAAATGAAAGTGACTTATAGTCTTGCTGTAGGAAGCCTCAGATCTAAAACCCAAAATAAGATAATCTATCAGAAAGTGACCACCACAGTTACCTGATGCATAATATTGTCTTGGGACAAGGAGACAAACATTGATTATTAAGTACCAGTAATTCTGCCAGAGGTTTACACATTTTGAAGGAAGTAGAGCATAACAGTCGTATGTCTAGATTTGTAGTCAAACTTCCTACTTGGGGTCACTTTTCTGTTTGCACTTTATATGCCCTGTGCTCTCTGGAGTTGTGCAAAGCTATAGCTCTGAGCAAATCATAAATTTATTCCTCAGTAAATTGGATGGTTGCACAATGGTTTTTGGACTTTACCCTGCATCAGAATCACCAGAAGGACCCATTAAAACACAGATGGCTGGGCCCCACCAACAGTAGGTCTAATATGGAAGCAAAATAATTTGAATCTTGACAAGTAATATTACTGGGACCACACATTGAGAATTATATGTAGCAGATATAACTGGTTGACTCCCTAACACTCATTACTAATATCTTTGTTAAAAGAACCATGAATTTGTTCAGATATTCAAACATCAAGAAAGTGATGTGGTTCTCAGCTCAGAAGTAAATCCGGATTATTACCCAGTCACTTCTCTAGTCAATGGTTGGTCTAAAGAGACCAGACACCCTGTTCTGGCCAATGAGAATTAGGGAAGTGCGCTGGGGAAGATTTCTGGAGAAGGCTTTCTTGTTCAAAGGGAAATATCAGAGAGATGATCCCTTTTCTTTCTCTGGACAATTTTTTCTGTCTAGATGTGACTCCTAGAACTACTATGGCAACAACAAAACGTTGTCATATCAAAATGGCAGAGAAAATTATATATATATCTTTGTTAGTGTTGTATTAACCCTGGCCTTCTTGACATATAAACCTGTAAGCTTTCTGTTACTCAGAGTTGAAAGAAGCATAACTGATTAAACCAGTGATGGTGAACCTATGACACGCGTGTCACCTCTGATTAAACCAGTGATGGTGAACTCATTTTTTTTGGTTGATTTTTCTTTGTTAAATGGCATTTAAATATATAAATTAAATATAAAAAATATAAGTCTTTGTTTTACTATGGTTGCAAATATCAAAAAATTTCTATATGTGACACGGCACCAGGGTTAAATTAGGGTTTTTCAAAATGCTGACTTGCCGAGCTCAAAAGGTTCACCATCACTGGATTAAATGATAATATCATGAAATCATAAACTTAAATATATTCAAAGATGGGAAAAGTGAGACTTGAAGGCTCACCCATATTGATAGTCAATAATTGCCCTGACTGGTTTGGCTCAGTGGATAGAGCGTCGGCCTGCGGACTGAAAGGTCCCAGGTTCGATTCCGGTCAAGGGCATGTACCTTGGTTGCTGGCACATCCCCAGTGGGGGGTGTGCAGGAGGCAGCTGATCGATGTTTCTCTCTCATCGATGTTTCTGACTCTCTATCTCTCTCCCTTCCTCTCTGTAAGAAATCAATAAAATATATAAAAAAAATAAAAATAAATAAAAAAATAATTTATAGAGACAACTTTCATACATAATTCTGCTGACTCCAAGGCCTATATTCTTTTCTCTGCTCTTCATACTGATGAATATGTTTTTTATTTTTTTTTTCATTTTAATTGTACCTATCTGGGTAGTTTTTGTTTTTTCCTTCAAACCAAGCAGAAATTTTAAAAAGTCTCTAAATTCAAATTTTGCTCAGATATATCACAACAGATGTTTAATAGCACTCTATTCCATATATTCTAAATGTAAATGTTAGCAGGAAAAAAAATGGAGAAAGTTATCATAGTATATTTAGCGATGAAGAGACCACAGAAAATAGGTCCTCATTAATAATAAAGGTTCTCTTTCACCTAGGTGTTTTAAACTCAAAAGGTGTTTTTATGGCTTCAGATTTTAATTCAAGAACAAGAACATCCTGTAGGATGACTACATTTCAAAAACTAAAAGAATCTTCAGAAATAAACAATAAAACTGAAGACATAAAATACTAGTGATTTTGGAACTGAGATCATGCACCAAATGCTTTGCCCTTCCTTTTTTTAAAAATATATTTTATTGATTTTTTTACAGAGAGGAAGGGAGTGGGATAGAGAGTTAGAAACATTGATGAGAGAGAAACATCAATCAGCTGCCTTCTGCACACTCCCTACTGGGGATGTGCCCGCAACCAAGGTACATGCCCTTGACCGGAATCGAACCTGGGACCCTTGAGTCCACAGGCTGACGCTCCATCCACTGAGCCAAACCAATAGGGCTGCTTTGCCCTTTCAACAACAGAGAATATGTACCTGTACGTGCCTTCATTAAAAAACGTTTGAGTTCTCTAATGACACCTATTTGACTCCACTGTGTGCATGATTTTGTCTTGATCCTGTGTTGTGTAAGATTAGAACTATGTATTTTCTATATTTTAACCCAGATTACACAGGTTCTTTGGGATAGCTGAAATGCTGATTGCTAAAGTATTTGAATTAGGTTCTTCCATCATTTCTTGTACCTTCTACTTACTGCCTATACAAATTCAACTCCCAAATTACATTTGTTTCTCATTTCTTTCCCTCGCTTCACACACTTGCCCTTCAATGTGTCTATATTGCATAAACGATAAACACCTTTCAACTCAACATATAAAAAAAATGAAGTCATCACCTCTTTTACCAGATGTGCCATCTACCATCTACATAAGCATCTAAACAAGTTGGCTGTGAGTCATTCTTGCCAACCCCTCTACCTCTACTCCCCTCTCTCATCAAATTGGTTCCCTTTTGCATCCTATATAATTCTGAAGTCCTGATTATTTTGAAAATCCCATTATTATTGCTGTAGTACAGGCCCCCCTCACCATGCCTCCTGTTGACTGAGATAATAGCCTCTCTAACTCATCTGCCATGTATAGTCCTCAAATCTGTCCATGCCGCTACAATCACAGCAATTGTTCTACCAATGTTCACCACTTCCCTGACATGGCTAAACCCTCTGGCAGATACTTAAAGGATGAAAACTGAGCTTTGCATCAGGGCATTTATTGTCTCCATTTTACTTATTACTCCCCTTCAGCTCCATCTACAGTAATTCCACATCTGTCATTTTATTGCGCAACCATTCAAAATAGCTTACAGCTTCCCCAACATATCATCTTATTTACACTTCTCTATACGTTCTCATTATTTCCTTCTTCATTACAGTGATTTCCCCCTCTCTTTTAAAAGTCAATACAGAGAACTGTTAAGGGAGTTTTTTATGACTTTCCCCTTTTCCATACCCACATCTCAGACTGGGTAAGTGTTCTGCTTTTGTGCCCCATATACTATTATTTGTCGCCCTATTATATATTCTACAAAGATAAGGTACTTAGAAGATACATTTGCATAAATTGTGTGGGTGCGCGTCAACTAAGTGTGTGATGTCATCATCAGCCTCTCTCACTAAATTAACTCATTCCTCTTCCCATATACCTTCCACCATCCAGTCAATCACTAAGTCAATAATTAAGCCTGCAGATTCAGCCTCCCAAGTATGCTTCTGGTACGTAATAGTTGTTCAGTAATTGTGTATTGAGTGAATATGTTTTTCTAGCTTAAGTTCTTATGATTCAGTAATCTACTACATATTCTTGGAATGGGAAAGTATTTTCCCAGTTGCCTAATTGTGCTCTAGAACTCATAATAAATCTGTTTTGAAATAATGCACTTACTAACTTTACCATTAGTTAAAGGAATTATTGAAAGAGCTGCAGAGCATTTACTTTGGGTCTCTCCCTATGGAAAAGCTCGCTCTTCAAACCTGTTCTGTTCTTATTCCCTAAAGCTCTGCCACTGCAGTGCTCGGCTTGGCCTCCATAGTGCACACACAGTACATTTAGTGTATTACTGATGGGCAAAGCTCTGAAGTTAAGAGGATTAATTAGGATAAAACTTGAAATGCCAAAAGCTAACACCAATTCCATGGGTCAGCAAAAATGCTCTGAAAACCTTTCATTTGAGGCGGAAAAAGCCTCTCAGATATTTTCTTTTTCTACCTCTGGAATTCTCCGAGTCATCAGGAGTCTGCCTGGAAGAGTAAAGAGAGAAACTACACATAAGCATTTTTGTTGTTTTTATTCTTAATAGTCTTAGATTTGTGTGTTCCTTTCTCCTTAAAGGAGCTCATTACTATGCATAAATGTCCATTGTCCTCAAGATTCCCAGAGATGCTCAGGCCTTTGGTGTATTGCTTTTTTCTCTATCATGGAAATAAATTATTTCAATAGATAACTACTTATCTATATATGCAATTAGCGCTATTTCAAGAATGCAAAACTGAAGTTCAGTGAAATTAAGTACATACGCCTAGATTGCTTACCTAGTAAAAGATGATTCCCAAAATAATTCAAATGACCAAGCTTTATCCTTTATTCTTTTAAAGACTACCTTTAAAAGGTTAACAATCTGTTTGGAGATGCAACAGGTATGTAGTGGCCACAAATGTAGCTTTTTCATGTATTATAGTGAAATTTCAATAACTCATCTGTTATATATTTACCTGTGTTTCCCATTACCTACAGAAAACAGGGAAGAAAATTCATAATGCTCTAGTCTAGATATACTAAGAGAATAGGGACATCATATCCATTCAAAGAGATTAGGGAAAATTCTTATAGCAAAGGTAACATGGAAAACCTTGGGCCTTGTAGAACAGCTAAGATATAAGCACACATAAAGTAAGTTAGGAGAGAAATATATTACAGAAATAATAGAGCATGAGAAACTACAGAAAAACTTATTGTTGTGGTTAAGAAATGAGAAAAAAAAAAGTTTACACTGTAATAACTACCGATGCAATAAAAGGGCAAGAAGGCTGACGGTTTGAGATCATACCAAATTGTGATTTTAATTGCAAGCCAAAGAATCTGTATTTAATTTGGTAGATAACTAATGGCTTTTGGAAATTTTGTAAGATTCTAACATGACTAGTGGTAAAAACAATTATTTCATAAATGCTCTGGGACAAAATTTATTCTATAATATAATAGTTTACTTTTCCTGGCAGTGATAAACATTCCTGGTAAAATAACCAGGGTAATTTTCTGACTTTCAGAATTTTTCTGATTTCTCTTCTAGGGAGTTAGACTGCTAAGAGCCTGATGAATTTTTGGTAGAGTTGTATATAATTTGGTATTGCTTATCTTATTATCTCTTTTTCTCTATGAATGGCCTCAACTGAGATGACATAGTTAAGTTTGCTTTTTCTAAAACTTCCTCTTCCTCTCTTAGAGCATATTTGAAATATAATTTTATCACCTGATTATAATTAATTTGCCTGAGAAGATCTTTGAGGAAAATTGAGAGGCAGAAAGAGAGATAGGGAGGAGATAGACAGGCAGAGACAGAGATTTAACGAACATTTGCATAGAGGTGACATTTGCAGCCACCGCTGTAGGCCAAGTCATAGCACTTTGAGGAAGATCCTCATTTTGGAGAAAATACATGGAAGTGAAGTTAGCCGAAGTGAAGTTAGCCAAATTGACAGAGATGAGCAGAGAGAATTAGGAGAATCAGGCAAACGTAACATTTAAAAACATACATTAAGAAATATATTTATTTATTTATTTATTTATTTATTTATTTATTTATTTATTTATTTTTCCCTTTAGTTTCCAAGGGAAACTTGGTTGTCAAAGTTAAATGTATCTTTGCTGATAGTATTTCCCACTTTTGAGGGAGAAGGAGCTTTTATTCTTTTGGTGATTACGTGTTCATACGCAGGAATATCTGCATCGTCTGGGGAAAAGACTTTGGCAATCAAAATGACTGTCCACAGGCAAGATGAAAGTACTTTTTGACACTCTTGTTATTACTATTACATTATGATAGAAGCTTATCAACCTAAGACATTTTTTTTTCTTTTTTCTCAGCATTCATTAATAAAACTGCACTTATGTAATGCATTGTAGGAAAACTGTCCTACTCAATCAATAAAAGAATAGGTTAAAAATCGATAATCATTGGTAATCTCTTTATAGAGAATGGTAGTAGAACTAACTGTCCAGCCAGGAGCGCTGAGTAACACTTATTTTATCTGCATGTGAGGGGGAATGACTGCATTTCACCGATAAGAGGCTGGGGAAATGGCACCTGAATTGGAAGGTTAATAGTGGAGAACCGGGGAGGTTGCAAGTATCAAGGGCTGCGACAGAGGGAATGCCTGCAGAGACCGTTTGCAACAATGCAGTATCAGTCATCAAGGCAAGACAGAAGCCAGGATAACATACCAGCCAGAAGGAATAAAAACCAGACTCTGCTGACCCAACGGCTACAAGGCCACACATGTCAAGCTCTTCCCTTAGCGAGTGCTGCAGTCATCTACCAACTAGGCTCTCTCCTGGCAATGACAGCAGGTCACAGCTCTCAGGTATTGCTTAGGAAATGACCTGTCAGCACATCATCTCTGGACACAAGGACAAGATAATTGTCCCAAGTTCTGCCAGGCAAAAGTCCCAGTCGTCTGAGGAAGTGGTAATATGAAATATAGTGCATTTTTAATAATGTTATCTCTCACTATCCCTTGTGTTAATAGGAAACATTATGAAGGTGGCAGTAATATTTTGTCCTATTTGGCTATTTTTTTTCTAAATCTTTCTTAATGCTGGGGATTTATTTCTAACTTATATAAATAATAAGGAATGACTATGTTCAATGATTAATCATAATCAACACTGATTTTCCTTCCATTTTCCGTTTTGTACTTCAGTCAAAATGGAATAAACACAGATATAAGTTTCAAATCCATTAAGAGTATGTTTGGTGTATGTAGTTGGGAAATTAGCTCATTATTAAAACAGATTTTTAAAGATTTATAGGAAGAGTCAAGCAGACAAAATTGCCCAGTCAGGATATTTCATTTATTTTATGGGATAAAGGTAAAATTATATGATTTCTATTATACTTTCTCAGCTGTTACTCAAATTGATTACAACCATAAAGGAATTTCAAATTCTGATTCATTACCATGTTAAACGACTATGAAGACTTCTAAACAAAAAAATTAAACTCTGCTTCCTCTTCCTAGTACTAGATTCACTCAGCAAGATTTCTTAAAGACGGTCACCATATTTTCTTTGTACCTAAATGTGTTTTAAAAATAGCTACAGTTGAAACAAAGTAAGAACTAAGCATGCTCATTGATTTTAGAAACTAGAGGGAATTGCATAATGCTTATAATCCAAGGGAGGATTATCTGTATGGATTTCAAAATAGATCCTACCTCCCAAAATGTTGTGACATTTTAGAAAATGTTGGTTAAGTGTCATGCATTCCTTCCAGCTTTAAAAAGTCACAATCCAAGAGGTTCTGAAAGCTTAATTAGCAAACAACAAATAGAAAAGTAGTACTACTCAGGGAGCAATATAAAACCTCAACAAAACACACACATTAAAAAAAAGCTGGAAGTTTCTTCAAAAAGTTAAAAATGGAACTCCCATTTGACCCAGTAATTCCACTTCTAGGAATATATCCCAAGAAACCAGAAACACCAATCAGAAAGGATATATGCACCCCTATGTTCATAGCAGCACAATTTACAATAGCTAAGATTTGGAATCAGCCTAAGTGCCCATCAGCAGATAAGTGAATTAAAAAACTGTGCTTCATCTACAGAATAGAATACTATGCCGCTATTAAAAAAGGAACTTTTACCACTTGCAACAGCATGGATGGAACTGGGGAGGATTATGCTAAGCGAAATAAGCCAGTCGGAGAAAGATAAATATCACATGATCTCACTCATATGTGGGATATAATGATCAACATAATTTGATGAACAAGAATAGATCCAGAGACAAATGGTGGGGGTTAGGGAATGGGGTGTAGAGAGCAACCAAAGGACTTGTACACATGTATATTAGCATAACCAATGGACACAGACACTGGGGTGGTGGGGGCTTGCCTGGGGTGGGAATGGTTGGGGGGGGCGTCAATTGGGGAAAAAGGAGACATATGTAAAACTTTAGACAATTAAAAAAAAAGGCTGGAAGTGTTAAGTGTTAATTTGAAATCAGAGAAAGAACCAGGCATGTCTTTCTTGCTTCACTGAAAATCCATGCCAAAAATATTAATGAGTGTCTTTCTTTTCCTTGTCTACTTTCTTTAGGAAACTAATGCTCCCAATTTTGTTTTCTGTGTACAAACTCAAAGCATTACATCATTTCAGTGAACTGACAACATTAAGGAAATAAAATGTGCAAGCAGTCAGATCCTATGAACTTACACAAGAAAGACAAGTAGGCGGCAGATGTGGGGGTGGAGGGAATCTAGTCCTATGAACACATTAGGGAAGAAAAATAAAATCATTCTTTTTAGATAAATCATTGGAATAGAAAACAACTGGAGGTCACATATTTAAAGTACTTTAAAAAGAACATTTATCAAGAAATAAGCCAGAAAATAATAGTAGCAATTCAAGAGAAAGATAATATTTGGATAACGGAACATCTGCCAATAATGAGGCATATATTGTAGCTATTTTACATGGCACTTAAAAGCAGGAATTTAGATAATAAAATATTTACTTTGATATGTTTGCTATTTTTAAGATGAGATTAAACATAGGAGTGAAAAATTAAGGCTCTATAATTTCACAAGCTAGGATTTATGAAGCATATGAAGAAAACTATGAGTGGTTGTGGGTTCTTTTCATAAAACAGACACCTGCTGGAACCTTTTAGAAATGCAAAAGGATCTTATGAAACATAAGAAGGGCGAGGGACATATTCAACAGCATTATTTAGGGCTACTGTTTTTTGTTTCCTTTAATTATTTCACCAAGTGAATGATAATGATTCTCCTGACGTACAATTATTTCAATGTCAACTGTTAGGGTACAAGGCTCCATCATGATTGCCCACAAAGGGACAGGAAGCTCAGAGGTGACAACTAATATTCAGAAAGGGCATTGCTCTAAAATCTGACTTTAAGCTTACAAAATCCCAAAGAATCAATAGGCATTTTTCTCTTGAAACCTATCACCATTTTTTGTGAGAGGTTTTAGGAAAAGGGGAAATAAAGGATGAGTTTCAAACAACCACTTGTTCAAGGGGAGTCCCAGATTCATGTGGTGAAGGTGCTGTGGTTGTCATCCAGCCTCCTGCCATGTTTACCAAGAGGTCCAGATTCAAGGATGTTGAATAAGAGGAAAATAAAATAACATATACCCAGAAATAGTAATAAATAAAGATAATAAAATAATGAGGAAAACAAAAATTAGACTATCACAATAATAATTGCTATTGAGGAATGCTAAAATTAGTTGGGAAAAATGAAGAGAAACAGGCTATTTGCATGGCCTCAGAATATGCCCCCCATACTTATTAAATAGCATGATGCAAAGCCTTTGATTCTCATGCTTCCAGGAGGTGAAGCTCTATCCCTCTCCCCTTGAGTGTGAGCTGGACTTGATAACTCATGTCTAATGAATAGAGCATATAGAGGGGAAAGCAGTAATTTCATAGTGGAGAAACATGATGTGTACTATCTTATCCCAATGAGTGAGATCAACATTACCTATTGCAACTCAAATTGATGGCATAGACCCCAAATGAGGGAATAATAATGGTACTTTACGTGTGTGATATTCTTCCCCAAAAGCCAAAATCCGCCACCCCCTCCCCCTCCTAATCATAAAAACTTTAGAATACCCAAATTGAGGGTCATTTTATAAAATACTTGATCGGTGCACTTTAGAAGTAACAAACTGAGGCATATATTAGAAAAAAAGATCAATAATCAATGATCTAAGCTTCCATTTTAGGAAACCATAAAAGAAAAATTAAATGCTAAGTAAGTAGAAGAAAATAATAAAAATTAGAGAAGAAATCAATGAAATTTTAAAAAAGGAAATCAAAGAATATCAATGAGAGCAAAAGCTGCCATACAGTTGGCCAACAGACATAGGAAAAGATGTTCAACACTAACCAGAGAAATGCAAATCAAAACCACAATGAGACATAACCTGACACCTGTCAGAATGGCTATCATAAAAAAAAATTTTTTTAAAAAATCAACAAACAATAAGTGTTGGAAAAGATGTGGAGAAAAGGAAAGACTCATGCACTTTTGGTAGTATATGCAATTGGTGCAACAATTATGGAAAACAGTATGAAGTTCCCTCGGAAAATTAAAAATAGAGCTACCATATAACCCAGCATTCCTACTTCTGAGTATTTATCCAAAGAAATCCAAAACACTAATCCAAAAATATATATGCATCCCTATGCTCAATGCAGCATTTTTTACAATAGCCAAAATATGGGAGCATGTAGTGTCCATCGATAGAAGATGTGGTACATATACACAATGGAATAATACTTGGCCATAAAGAAGAATGATATTACCTCTTAAATCTGAACAATCAAGTACCCTATGGTCCATTCCTGTGCTCTTAAATATGTATTCGAGAAAACGTTTGCACCAGAATAAAAATGTTCATTGCATCTTATGCATAATAGAACAAGAAAAGGAAGACGTATCTTAGTAATCCATGTTCCTCAGCAGCATAATAAATATTTATATAATGAATTAATGCATCTGTGTTTTGAAAACAAAAAGTGAAAGAAAAGCAAGTTGAAGGCAACAATAAATTTTGATCTAAAATAGAATAAGGAAGTATATCCATACACACACACCACTCGCATATAGACCACAAACACACTTAAGTATTATATTATTTTAAATGCATACAATTATAAGAACATGTATAAAAATGATCAATACAAAATTCAGGCCAGTGATTACCTCTGAGATGAGAGGTCATATAGTAAGTGTAAATACAGATATTTGCTTGATTAATGTATTATTAGTATTACGCTACGTAATATATATGTTATATTTATTCTGGTGTGTGAGATATACTGCATATTTCTCCACAGTAAAAAACAAAAATTTCAGTTATCTGAACTTTTTGGAGTTCTCACCAACCCTTCCCCCCATTTCTGCCTCTTCCTGGTCCTTGTCTGTTCTGACAGCCTGATCCTCACCTCCTCCCTCCTATCTGAGACCTACTTTAAGGTAAGCAAATTAGTTTGTCTTGCTTACGTTCAACTATCCCCACTGAAACACAACATAAAAATAGCATTTCACCTTAAAAAGTGACAAATATTATCCCCCTAGGTATTTAACTATCATTCATTTTATTCATGTTATTTCATGCATGTTATCAATTCTCGAGTGCTTTTGCAGATTTCTGAAAAAAAAAACTGTAAGGAAACACTGATGAGAATGTATTCACACGAAGATAGAAAAAAGAAAAAGAACAAGGTGAAGCAAACAGTGAACCTTTTTTCTCAGGGGGATTACACATTAGTCCAATTATCCTTATTAGTCCTGTATTGTGCTCCTCCTATCAGAGAATATGAGCTAAAGTCCCCTTAAACCAAAGGTAACTATAACAAAGAATTAATTGGGAAAAAAATGTGACTTTTCATTATGATGGTGCCTTATACTTTCCTACCGCTGTCATAGCAGACGTCTCTGGTCCATTCAGCAGTCCCTTTAAGCATTTACAAATAAGGAACCCAAGCCCCAGGTAGGTTAAAAGATTCATCCAAATTGATGGAGCAGTGACATCTCTAACACTGAAGCGGCAAATTCAGAAGGAATTGTCTTCCTCCTTAAAAGGGACAACTTAAATAAGAGTCTCATGCTCTACCGACTGAGTTAGCCGGGCGCCCGTGGGACAACTTAAATAAAACACCTGGTAAAGCGATGAACACACAGTTCACGCTTAATGATAAAGGTAAATTCTCTCTCCTATCCCCTCCATTTTTGCCTCGCTTATCAGTTCCATGAAGCTGATGGGTCTGAGCTATAGGCTCCAAGTCTCAGCAATAATGTGGAGTGGACAGTATCCAAAAATCGCACTGTGGCTCTCCCTATCCTGACCCGACCAAATGTATTTTTGCTAATGTGTCACTTGTCAGTTAGCTATCACTATACTTAGAATCTCACATGATCCCAAATTCCAAATGAAAAATAAAAATACCCATCTAGAGGGTTAGAAAAACTCCACATTTTAAGCAATACAGGCTCACAGTGTCCAGATACTTGATTTTTTTCCAGCTTCCATCTGGTATCACACATAGTGGACAGACCACAAAACTGGCCATAAGCCACCTGGATTTTGTTTTCTGTGATTTGACCTTCAGCAAATCATGTAATTTCTCTGAACCTCAGCCTCCTTATCTAAAAACAGAGGTAGTTTAACTGGATATTCAATAAGGTCCCTTCTTGTTTTAAGCCTTTTTTTTTTAACTGTCACAAATCCAGTTTCTTCTGGTTACCACCAATATGAAAGCCAAATGACAGCGTCAGCCACTAGTGTTTCTCATGAATGCACTTCAGGCGACAGCCCAGGCGGGCTTAGTGAGTCAGCAGTGGTGCCAGATTAAAATTTATCGTCACATGGAATCTACTGCTTTTCTACTGAACCACACTGCCTCATAGAGACTCCGTTTCACGATGCAACAAGATTTAAAGGGCAAAACTCCATGATTTTGGCATATGCAAGGATGAAAATGACACACACTGCTGTAAAATCATCTCATCATAACGACTGCTGAGTATTTACATGGCTGTAAAGAATGTGTACTTGTATGGTGTTGCCTGACAGAGGAAATATTTGGTTCAAAGGATTATGGTGACATTTTAGAAGAAAGTACAGGCTGTTACCATATGCATACAAAGGCTCATTTAAATAGTCCTTACTAATAAAAATTCTAAAGGTTCATAGACATTTTTTGTTTTTATTCCAGGGACTTTGTTTTGAAAAGATTTAAGTGATGAACTTAAAACATACAGCTAAAAAAATAATGCTAATTGAAGTCAACCTTATCTATTATGAGACCCCAAATTACTAAAAAAGTATTTCTTGATAACGGGTACTGACCGTGGATCCTTCAGGCACAGTTCTAAGCATTTGTCATGTATTAATTCTTTTAACCCTCACTACACTGCTATGAAGTAATTACTATTCCTCAGTCCAGTTTACACTTGAAGAAACAAGTGACTAACGTTATGTAACCAGTACGGGGAAGAACTGGAAGCGAGAATGGTTTCTGAAAATGTGA
The DNA here is from genome assembly GCF_963259705.1 of Myotis daubentonii. Classification (NCBI taxonomy): domain Eukaryota; kingdom Metazoa; phylum Chordata; class Mammalia; order Chiroptera; family Vespertilionidae; genus Myotis; species Myotis daubentonii. Next base: position 25,321,982 of record NC_081852.1, on the reverse strand, counting down.
CCATCTTTCTGTATGTAAAATAGCCATGCTAATTAATGACTATTCTACATGTGGTTCTTACTTGCTCATAAAGGAGTACACATTGAAATATCCACTCTTCTGTGAGATAAAATAAAAGTAAAATTTTAGAAGCTAAAATTTTATCATTATACTATCTCAAAAATTTTATACATCAGCTTTTTATGTAAAATTAACTGTTTTAAATGAAGGTATACTGAAGCTTTAAAAATTGGGCTTGTTTCACAAATTAGAACAAGTAAATTTTTGGTCAGGGTGCTACAAATGCATTTATTGAATGATATTGTAACTTTATCTTAAAATACATAAGCTGTTCCAATCATTTCCAAAGCTTATTAATTCAGAGATAGCACTTGATATCTTAAATCCTGATTTATTTTCCCATTAACTTGTTTCTTAAACTGACAAAACTGTATTTTACGTTGATATAGAATGAAAAGAAATTGTCTATTGTTGATTTCCATTTACAAACTCTGACACTTGGTGTGAAGTTCATAAAAATCTCAGACACTGTATTCTATTGGTCTGAGGACCCGAGTTTCATTTTTAGTTTATTTCCTGAGCATTCAGTGTGTGACATTGCCTGGAGCATATCCTTCGCTAATACACAAATGGAAACATTAGTTTCCTAAATAAGGTTCACTAGCTGAGACTGAGCTTCCTTGTCAAATGCAGCAAGAAATGCAGCAAGAAATGCAGCAAGAAATGCAGCAAGAAATGCAGGCCGCTGCTCAACTCCACGAAGCAGTCACTGGCTGCTGGGTTAAATGTTCTCTGCCCGGCGCTGCTGCCTGAGACACCTGAAATAGAGGGTGAGAGGGTCCCCCAGCTCCCTCCGTAATGTGCAGGACTGAAGTCTCATTTGAGCATGGTTTTCACTGAAGCACATGTCTAAATTATACCTTTGTTTATACTGTAGGTGGCAGAATTTTTATGCTTTAAACATCTTGCTATGTAACTCTGTATTTCCTAGCAAATAAAATATTGAGGTGCCTCATCCATCAAATCATGTTTTATAAAAATGTTCAAATGGTTCCAGAAAGGATGGTCAGGCCTTGAAGGTGGGTGCTTTTTTCTTTTTGTTCTTATAAACTGACACACAGTGTTTTTTAAAAAAATTTAAATATGTTTTTATTGATTTTTAGAGAGAGAGGAAGGGAGAGGGAGAGACAAAATCATCAATGAGAGAGAAATGTCATCTACCAGCTGCCTCCTGCATACCCCCTTACTGGGTACAGAGCCCACAGTCCCCGCATGTGCCTGGGCAGGGAATCAAACAGGGGACCCTTTGATTCATAGGTCAACACTAAACCACTGAGCAACACTGGCCAAGCTGACAAACAGTATTTGATCTTATCATTCGTTATATGTTTTAATTTTTTCTCTTTATACTGCATATTCTGCAATGCCAACCTATCCAGTTTTTTAAAATTATTCAGTTAATTGAAAGCAATAATTATGGAAAACTCTTAAGAACAGAATTCACTCCTGTTGAAGGTTTTTAAATGGTTATATCTGCATGAATTGATTATTCCAAATAACTTTACTTCATAGACTATTAATTTAGGTATATTTATTCCTTAAAGAGTGTCATTTTAGCCAGTAACAATTGAAAAAAATAGCAATTTAAAAACACGAAACAAGAATTTGCCATATCTTTTTAAGCTTATAAAGCTGTGAATCTTAAAATCCTTATTTAGACCTCCAATAGTATAAAATACTGCCATTCATATTTTTGTGATATTTGTACATATAGGGTGGGGCAAAAGTAGGTTTACAGTTGTTTTCATGGAAAGTAATATAATAATTAATAAATAATAATAAATACAAGAACTGTTTTGTGTATTCAGGACTGTAAACCTACTCTTGCCATACCCTGTACGTATGTGTATATGTAAAATCACCATTTTCTCAGTCTATATTAAAACATGTTCATCATTTGTCTTTTTAAAAGCAAATTATGTCTGACAGTGATTTTTTTGGCTAGACTTTGCAAGGACTAGTTTACTTATATTTTAAACCTCTATAAAAAGTCCTGGTTGTTATATATTTCAAATGTGCTAAGACAAAATTAATCAGGGTGGCCTGAAGTTCATCAAAATACTTTGGCTTTTTACAGTCACATATGCTTTTCCTTAGTAACAACCATTACTTACGATACTCATGGGAAATAGCAAACTATCTGAAAGTTAAACAGCTCAAACAGTTTAATATTCTATTTCAACCTCTTTACATTTCTTCGACTTGGCTCATGCTGTCAACTAACTTAAAGAGAAATCTCTGTGCAAATCCCCGCACTTGCCAACCGCAAGATGGCTACCACTCACAGCTGCTTCAGAACCACAAAAATCTATTTTGCACAAAAGTGATCATGTAGGCATTTTAAAGAGAACTTTAGCTTTTTTATTTAGGTGTAAGTTATAAATATTTTTGAGTTAAAAAAAGGGACTAGAAGTATGCTCTAGTATCATTTGAAATTCAAAAGATTGCCTTGTTTGAAATAGTTAAGTATGAGGTCAGATAATAACTCTTTCTCTCTCTCTCACCCACAATACTAATAACACCATTTTGTTGAGGGAGCTCAAGATCTGTCATCAAAACTAGTTTCCAAGCTTAAATAGATGGAAAAATTAGGGACCAAAAAAAATCTAATATAAGTTCAATAGACTATCTAAAAATAATGCAATCGGTTTTCCTCTTGCAGGATCAGATCATAAACATAGTATTTTTCATGAGTTTACAACTTTCCAGTCTATAAAGTACTTACATAGGGTGTCATCTGAGCTTCACCATCGATGATTTGGGCACAAAGGTATCATTCCCATTTAACAGAGTAGAAGAATTCTGAGGGCTACAAAGATTGATTTGCTCAACATTATACTTACTGAACCCAGTCTTATAATTCTAAATTTAGTTCAGTACCTTACCACTATCCATCTCTGTACCCTAAGCTAGTTTTCTAAATTGTTTTCCTTTGAGCAATGACGTGTGATAATTTCTCTGGAAAACTGGGTACATTCTACCATGTGCATCTTTAAAATGTGGCATGGTTTCCTTAGAAATCAGTTCTATGGTAAATTCAGTTTCTAAAATGTTTCATTACGTGTTCATCATGGCCTCTCCTACCATGGCCTGAAGAAGGCAACACACAAAGTAGACATTTATGCCCAGTTATTCCAGGCCATATTCCAGTTGGCAATAACATTGGATGATGTTTAACTAACTCTCTCTTGTGGAACTGGCATTGATTTAATTTTTCTTATTGTCCCAAATGTAATGATATTCCACATCCCATCATAAAGTAGGCACTGCATATCCCAGCATCATGAGCATGAAGTAAGTGCATGCCCACCTTCTGCAGAATATTTTATGTGCAGGTACACAGAGAAGGCTGATGTTCTTCAGATCTTGTAGAGCAGATTATTAGTTAGGGACTGAGAACTCAAATGCCTAGATAGTTACATTTAAAATGTTCTTGCATTGATCAGACCATCAAACCTCAGAGGGAAGGCAGGGGAGGATGGGGGTAAGGGAGAGAGATCAACCAAAGGACTTGTATGCATGCATATACCAGTAAGCCTAACCAGTGGACACAGACACCAGGGGGGTGAGGGAATGAATGGGGGGGGTAATGTGCAGACAAGGACACATATATACCTTAATAAAGAAAAAAATAACAAAAAATAAAATAAAAGAAAGGCAAATATCAAAGAGTCTGTCGCTCTTATTGTCACTTAGGTTTTACTTTAAGTATTTTCCTCTATGACAAGTTGCACTACTTAACGATGGCATGGGTAGCATCCCGTCCAGTTGCAAGGCAAACCTGCACAGTGGAGTTCCTAAGGCCTTTGTGGCTAATACCTCAGCTTTGGGACGTACTATTCAGGGCAGAAATCATAGGATGAAACCATCTGCCGCTATCAGGTGCTTTGGCTCAGCCACCCATACACAGAATGCATGGCAGTGATCCCAGAGGCCATAAGAATAAGAATACCTAACAGTAGCATAGTGCTTCATGCCACGTTCAGGACTTTGAAAGCTCTAGCAGAACCTCACTCTGTGCTTGACGCGTATTCAACTTGCAATGGTGACATACAACTGTGGATTAGGCACATAGTAATGCCAGGAGTTTCAGTATTAGACTCAGGAAGACTACCATAATGGAAATTCCTACACCAGGCCCTACATGCATAGGATTCTTAAGAGTTGGAGAAGTAACAAGGAAAAGTCACACTTTCCCTCTGTTCTCCAATAGTTAAATGAGGACATTTAACCTTTCCCCCACCCTAGGCCTTATTTAGATATATAAGAAGCCATACTTTATGTACTAAATTTTAATTGTGGGTAGCTGACTTGCTACTTGATTAATAGAAGTAGAAGCATAGCTGAATATAGCTTAATGATATAATTATGTAAAACATAGTTATAACAAAGCTGCTATATATCATTGTTTAGGGCATGCCTAAGAGCTTTTGTATATGTGATAATAAGCCATGTATAGGCCATTTTAATAATGGCTGTAATTATAATTATTTTCATCTAATTAATTCAAATGAATTTTTCTGTCTTCTTAATTCTCTAGTATCTATAAAGTCTCTGTTTAATAATCATAATACACTCTCCTGATTTATTTCCTTACATGATTAGTCTTCTTTCCCACCCCTCAGCCTCATTCAGTCAAAGGCAAAGTTTCCAAATAATAAAATTCCCTACATAAGACTATGTAGTTAAGCCCGGGGCAGTATATCTCCACCCTGTCTATAACACCTGTCTCAGCGGTCTTTGAGCAACATTTGTAGATGCTCTGTGATTCCCATTCCAATCTAGAAATGTGTGTGCATGTATGTGTGTGTAAATACATGAGCGGTGGTGAATATATAACCTCAGAAACTCTGAGCCTATGGATTGCAGATCCTTTAAACAGCCACCGTTGCTTGATGTGTGAAGGAATGAATAAGAATCGATGTTACAGGAGTGAAGAAGGGAAGGGGACGCTCAGATATAGTCCCCTCTGAAGTTCCTAGAGACAGGCTTTTACCAAGAAGGGCTTTAAAATGAGATCAGACGAACAGTGTGTTTACCGTTCTCAGATGAAAGAAGGGCATGAGGAAAGAGGGAGTGCACCTGTCTGCTCAGTTTGAAACAGTAAAATCTACCATTGATGAAGCTCTTACTATGGGCTGCACACCGCTATACAGCTCTGCATAGCATATTCCATTTAATTCTGATGGGAAGTCTGTGGTCATTATCTCTGAAGCTCAGATCTTGTAGAGCAGATGATTAGTTAAGAAGCTCGGAGAAGATTCAAACCACGCCGGTTCAAGATTAGATGGCTGGTAAGTGACAGGTCTGCCTGATTTTTATTTCTAAGATTTGCTCCCGTTTCATGGGGCTTTGGGGTGGATTAAATGAAAGTTCCCAAGGAACTTAGAATGATCCCCAGAGTCTCACCATTGCACACCTGCCTTGCCAACACCATCTCTTACTGACGTGTGCTGCAATCACACTGATCTTACTGTCAGGATCAAAAACTGGGAGATCAACCCTTTCGCCTAAAGGCCTAGGCACTTGTTGGTCCCTCTGCCTGGAGTGCTCTTTTCTCAGCTCATCTGGTGTCAATTTCCTTCCCATCGTAAATCTTAGCTCAAATGTTATCAACTCTGGGACCTTCCCTGACCAGCCTACTGAAAGCCCTTATACAACTTAGCATGAGTAATGCTTTATTCACTTGATTACTTATTTATTATTTGTCTCCTTTACAAGCCTTGGTCTGTGAGGCTAGATACAGCTCTATCTCCAGAATCTGAAAAATATTGACATAAACTCATTCAATATATAGGTGAATGAATGAATAAAACAAAAAGGCTCATTGAGAGTCTGGCATTCATCTTAGTCATTACATCTTAATCTCCTCCAGTCTGTAATCTCTACAAGGCAGCAAACAGAGGTCAGCAAAATCATGAAAAATCGAATGATTCCCCCTTGTCTACAATGTGTGATTTGTTAAAATGAGAAGGGCTCAGATTTTTGTCCTTTAATTCTTGAGTGTGAGTTTCATGCAAACACTCTCATCTCCTGGGCCCAGATTTGAGATTTAAAGAGCAATTTAAGACAACACACACACACACACACACACACACACACACACACACCCTTATGTATGTTCTAATTCCTCCTGGAGGTGCATAAGAGCATGAACAAGTGAAACTCTCCAGGGAGAGCACTGAGCACGGCATATAGATGCCTCTCAGAAATGGTGATGATGTTGTGGTTAAATAGGGTTCAGTGTTGCCAAATATTCTTTTTGTTGTTGTTGAATATGTTTTTTATTGATTGCAGAGAGGAAGGGAGAGGGAGAGGGAGGTAGAAACATCAATGATGAGAATCATCGATCAGCTGACTCCTGTACACCCCACCCTGGGGATTGAGCCTGCAACCTGGGCATGTGTCCCGACCAGGAATCAAACAGTGACCTCCTGGTTCATAGGTCAACACTCAACCACAGAGGCATGCTGGCCCAGCTATTCTGTTTTAAAATGACAGGCTAGAAATAAGGTTTTGTGCACAATATTTCTGATTCTAGGTAGCAAAAACTAATTTTGAAATGTTGTGATATCTTGTGTAAAAATTTCTATAGAGCTACGCTCTCACTAACCACCAGTGATTTTGCTAATAATCATTATCTGATATCATTTTTTCCTCCTTCTCTACCCTCAAGGAGGTGCTCTTAAACTGTAGAGGAAAAAACTAATTCAGATATACTTTGGACAAGATCTCAATTTCCTCCAGTTAGTACAGGCTTTTCAATAAATGTCTCAATTTCTCTGAGATTCAATTTCTCATAAAAGTTGAGATGTTGACTGAAAAGAATAGGGTAAAACTTTCTCACAGTGAATAAAATCTCAAAAATAATTTATTATATTAAAAAAGCAATTAGTATTCAAACTGTCTTTTGCAGGATTAAAAAAAAAAAGTATTGACATCAAACAGTATTTGTACATAAATTCCAGAACAATTTTGGCAGTTCTTGGATAAAAATAAGAATAAAAAACTGTAAAACTCCAATTTTAAAAATCATATCATAATCAAGCATCTGCTCCTGCTATGAATTATGCATGTCTGTGCAAAAATGAGGCCCTGTTACAAAGAGAAGGATAGCAACAGTTCTTAGGGAGATACTTATAGGAAGGAGTGTGTGACTTTTTCACGTCCAGTGGTTCTCAACCTTCCTAATGCCGCGACCCTTTAATACAGTTCCTCACGTTGTGGTGACCCCCAACCATAAAATTATTTTCGTTGCTACTTCATAACTGTAATTTTGCTGCTGTTATGAATCGTCATGTAAATATCTGATATGCAGGATGTATTTTCATTGTTCGCGACCCACAGGTTGAGAACCGCTGGATAGACTGTACTTTCATCTCAAGAGATATGGAAAGAATTTTAAAAAAGGAAATGTCAAGTTTTTTCCAAGGTAATTAATAGTCCACTATGGTGATGGATGTACTGTTGTATTTACTGAAAACAGTGCATTGCTCTATTTTTTCTTCATTAGAAAGAAGTAGTTTCTCTCTAAACTATACATCATTTTAAAGTAAATGCCAGGTTTTTGAATGTTTTAGGAATCCCAATTCTAACATCACAGCTTCTGATGACTATCATTGAAAGAATGTATCCTCCCATCCACTTCATTTTAGTAACAACAGCTACATGATGTTAGGCACAAAATGTGGGGCAGAGTTACAGGGGTTTTGTATGTTCTACCTCAAATTTCCACAACAACCATGCAAGGTAGGTCATATTCTCTTTTTATGGACATAGAAAGTCTCAAAGGAGTTAAATGGCAAATCTGTATTTGAACCAACTTAGAGCTAAGTGGCTCCAAATGACTTATTTCCAGAGAGAGAGAGAGAGAGAGAGAGAGAAAGAAGAGAAGAGAAGAGAAGAGAAGAGAAGAGAAGAGAAGAGAAGAGAAGAGAGAGAGAGAGAGAGAGAGAGAGAGAGAGAAAGAATGAACACACAGGTGCCTGCGGGCATGTATTTAAGTGTGGTGATTTGAAAGCTTATAATTAAAGCTATGTTTATAAATAACTTGCTAATTATTTCTGTTATTTCATATATATGCCACAAAGCTTATTACCAACCTGCTTAAATCTCAGACCAAATATTATAGAATAGGGTGAGGTTGATAGGAGGCAACTTGTTAAGGACTTATTAGCTTACAGTCTGACCTACAGAGAAAATTATGCCATAATATTTTGCCCTCAAAACAGAGATTATTTTTCTAAGTACTGGAAAAGCTAAAGTCCATACTACAAAAAAAAAGATAAAAAAAGTCTAAAACATAAGAGCAAATAAATGATGTCCTTAAGCCAGTCTTTGAAAATATTTTAAAATCACTCATCCTTTTGTTCCCTTCATTTTATTATAACCTATTTAACTTTAACTACTCAATTCAGATTTCAATTATCCAATCAACAGAGAACTGTTTTTAAAAGATTGCATACAAATTTATTTTTTTGCCTGGATTGCCAAAATCTGAAATTCTCTCAGGAAGTGGTGACTACATAATAAACCTAATTACATATAACCTGTACTTAAACGGAATTAAATAGCAGAATTAGTAATCTTAAAAGTAGTATCTCTACAGATAAAAGCTTATAAAATGCATGCATTATTACAAGTACAGGGTTCACTTTTGCATTACTCTCAAAATATAATTTTATTTCTTTCAGGCTTCATATTTATGTAGCAGTAAAATTTTATCAATATGGCCTAATGACCAGTTTGACAATGAAATAGAATTTGCACACCAAATTTCATGTATGGAAAGACTACATTCGGCACATTTTTTAAAACAGAAAAATATGACGCTTCTAAGACATTTTCAACATTTCAATAATTTTTGTCTAACACATGCCTCTGCATAATATTTTTTTCAAGGTACATCCATGGTTTGTCAGGTTTTTGCAATTTCTACTTAATCCCCAGTTCATAGGTTGTTCATTGTACACTTTTTTTTTAAAGAAATACTTGTAAGCATTGTTAAATTCCATTTTAATTTACTTTAGCTTCCATCTGCCAAGGTTATGAAAATTATCTCAAAACTCTCCCAACAATTTTCACCAAATAAAGCAAGAGAAAATGTTATTTAATTACATTCACTAACAGCTTCTTCCTTTATTTCAGAAAGTTTGATAGTAATTAAATACATTTCTGGAACTATAAGGGTCATGCACTAAGAGAAATGCAAAAGAGGCAGGAGCATTATGAAAAGTAGTTGGAAATACCTGGAAAACGTTAAACTCACCAAAAACCCCTCTCTCAGTGTGGAGGCTGTTGTTTCTTTCGCCCACGAAGCTCCTTTGCAGCTGAAACAGTGGGAGATCAGGACCTTATATTGCCCTTTGCTCCTGGAACCCAGTCACCTCCGACTTGGAATCAGCTGAGTAAGGTTATTTGCACGTGTAGTTTGCTGAGTTAAAAAATAATAATTATAACATACACGTGTGTGTGTTTATGTGCGTGTGTGTATGCACGCATGCACGCACGCACACACACTAATTTGGATGTGTTATTTTCCTCTAAAAATAATGCAAACTCCATATTCCTGGTGGTCAATAATGATCTCTACATCTATGTGGGGCTTTTTAAATCCAGTGCACCTGCCGTTCTCTGTAGTCTGCCCTTGTGACCAGTTGAAACCAATTAGTCATTTTCATCAGATGGCTCCCAGCTCTCCTCTGTGTACTTTAAGCTTCCTCTCTGAGCTCCATATGCCATATATTTTCCCTCATTTTTGCTCAAACTACTCTCTCCATGTGAAGTTTTATTTCCATGATTCTAATTCTTCCCTGATCTCCAAAAACTACTGTAAACACCTTCTCCTCCCAAAATGTATCCATGCTTAGAAGTAATCTCATCCTCTCTGAGGGCTTCGCAAACTTTCACATGCATATGTGAATGTTCTTTGGAACTTATTATATGCAACTGCCGGCTCCATTGCTGGGTATTTGGTGAAATGATGCATGCAATCCAATAATATATTTTGAAAACAAATCGATAGCTTAAAACTTCTCTGAGCCCCACTGGCATTTCGACCTCACATCATTGCACCTCAAAGGAAGAACTGTTTGTCTTTTTTTTAAAAATATATTTTTATTGATTCCAGAGAGGAAGGGCGAGGGAGAGAAAGAGATAGAAACATCAATGGTGAGAGAGAATCATTGATTGGCTGCCTCCTGCACGTCCCCTACCGGGGATTGAGCCCACAGCCTGGGCATGTGCCCTTGACTGCAATTGAGCCTGGAACTCTTCACTCCACAGGCTGATGCTCTATCCACTGAGCCAAAGCAGCTAGGGCAGAATTGTTTTTCTTATACCCTCTCCTTTAACTCCTTTAACCTGCAATCTCTATGTCCTTGAGTTACTCCTGAGGAAAAGTAAAAAAAAATAGAGGCAGCAAATGCTTAACATATTGGTTTCTTTAAAGATCACTTCTGGGTTTGAAAATAAATCCACTTTTTAGGAGTGTGAAATCGGCAAGTTCTGTGGCTTTTTCTAAGCCTTGGATAGCTCAACTGTAAAATGGGGATAATAATTTTATATTTTAGAGTTCTATTCTTCTTTACTGGTGTTTTCATGAGGGAGCTTCACTCTGAGAAGAAATGCTAATAAAGTAACATTCCCTACACAGTACTTACTGATTCAATATTCATTCTCCCCTTTGTATTAACAGAGCTCCAATAGCACATAGAAGCAACACACCCAGCTAAAATCTATATACCATGCCAACTTTCCTAGAGATGACCATGTGTCATTGACCAATGAGATGATGCATGTGAAAATCATCAAGAAGAGATGCTAAAAAACTTGTTATATGGAGTGGGGGTGGGATGGATGCTGCTCAGATAGATTGTTTGCTTCCACCATTTTGCTTTTTCCCCCCTTCCCTATGGCCTGGAATTTAAACATGAGTATTTGGGCAGCCATATTTTAAGCTGTAGGGGAAATCCAAAAGAATCATAGCATGTTTTACTCTGATATATATATATATATATATATATATATATATATATATATATGCTTTTATTGATTTCACAGAGGAAGGGCGAGAGAGATAAAATCATCAATGATGAGAATTATTGATCAGCTGCCTCCTGAATCCCCCCTACTAGGGATCAAGCCTGTAACTGGGGCATGTGCCCTGATGGGGAATCAAACCTTGACCTCCTGGTTCATCAATGCTCAACCACTGAGCCACACCAGCTGGGCTACTCTGATATTTTAATGCCATCAACCATCTATTTTCAAATTTATTATAATAAGAAAAAATAAACCAGTACATTGTTTAAGTCACTGTTTTGAGAATGTCAGTAATAACATTCACATGCATTTTCTAACCGAAAAACCTCTTCTACCCCTATTCCTACTGCTCAAAGGAAGAGAATATGAGTATGTACCTATTTATAAGACTGAGGAATCCTATATAATAAAAGGCTAATGTGCAAACTGTCCTAACGGCAGAACGACTGGCCGCTATGACGCACACTGACCACCAGGGGGCAGCCACTCAGCACAGGAGCTGCCCCCTACTGGCCAGTGTGCTCCCACAGGGGAAGCACCACTCAGCCAGAAGCAGGGCTCACAGCTGGCAAGTGCAGCAGTGGTGGTGGGAGCCTCTCCCGCCTCTGCAGCAGTGTTAAGGATGTCCAACTGCTAGCTTAGGCCCACACTCTGCAGGGAGCAGGCCTAAGCCATCAGTCAGACATCCTCTGAGGGCTCCTGGACTGTGAGAGGGTGCAGGCCGGGCTAAGGGACCCCCCACCCCCCGAGTGCACAAATTTTATGCACCAGACCTCTAGTGGTATATAAACACATCAGCTAGTTTCTCTTCTCTATTTTGTGGGAGCAAATGTTCAGCCTGTGACTGTAGCTATGTAGGTGAGTTTAATTTTGAGAAAATCCTATTAAGAAGGACATTATGAATCAAGTTGATTCATGGGAGTCATTGCATACTCCAATCCAAATGCCAATACTAAAGCTGGCATTTTGACCCATCATCAAATCGACATTATACCCACCTTGTGGGGTTGTTGTGAGGCTTAAGGAAGCATTGACTATAAAATGTCTAGTCTAGCACTTAATGTATAAGTATTAGCTATCATGATCATCCTTTTCACCATTGGCATCATAAAGATCCTTTTTACTGGTGAGTAGCAGTTTTCTTCCTGCTGGCTTTATGCTGTCATTTTAATTCCTCCAAGTCTCTTTCTAATTGTGATCTTTGATTTGCTTTATCCTGCACTATTCGTGCACTTCTTTTCCTTGTTTGCTTGATTCTATTTTTTTCTGCTTCTAACCTGTTGGCACATTGGTCCTTTTGATGTGTAACTTAGCTTTAAATAATCTTTAAGTAATATGTAGTAAAGTGACTGAAACAAAACAGGCATTCAAGCAGTGTGAATTAAAATATGAATCTTACAAATCCTGAGTTAGTTTTGTTAGTTCCTGATCCCTTGGGCCAGGGGTCCTCAAACTACGGTCCGCGGGCCACATGCAAATACAAATATTGTATTTGTTCCCGTTTTGTTTTTTTACTTCAAAATAAGTAATGTGCAGTGTGCATAGGAATTTGTTCATAGTTATTTTTTTAAACTATAGTCCGGCCCTCCAACGGTCTGAGGGACAGGGAACTGGCCCCCTGTTTAAAAAGTTTGAGGACCCCTGGCTTGGGCTATCTCCACAATGCTTAGTCACCAGATGCCCTTGGAGCATGAGATATTCACAGGTTGGCTCTTCGCATATCACCAAGACTTCGGCGTAGATCTTGGTCTTTTAACACACCTTTAAAAATACCTTTGACCTTATGATTTAACAGCTACTTCTAAGACCATAGAGAAGAGAATATTTTCAAAAGTGAACAAAGGAGCATGACTTATGCCAAGATTTAAATTTCAAAATACTATTTCTTTATTATAAAAACTATAACCACATTTTTATACTCACAAACTATTTTCTTTTACCATAGTACTTCATCTGTACAATAAACTTTGAAAAACTCTTTGTATTTTTACATTTGTCCACTGTTACCAAAAAGCCCCAAATAATACCCTTAGATTGCATGAACCAATGGAAGTGTGCATTTGCTGCAGGAGGTTCTTAGTGCCTTGCCTGTGATATGTGACCTTGCACTCTTGCCCCAAATGGAATAATTCAGAAGTAGACACCTGATCCCAGCTGGGTTAGATTATCACTCTCAAGCAAGTTGAAAAGCCATAATGAAATGGAAACTGTTGACTGAATCATATACAAGATACGTTTCACAAATCCCTAGTCATTCACCTTTTTCTCAGAATTCTGCACATCTGATTTTTTAGAATTTTAATTTAGTATATATTTATTTTCCAATGCTGCAACCAAACTATTGTTCACTAATACATGTAATAATAGACACATCTTTACTCTAGAAAAAAAGCCAATGTAACTGGCATGTCGCATTACTGGTACAGTTACTTCATTAAAAACAGCGTTGACCATGGTACATCACTGTTCAATGTTTAATGACTATTGTCCCTAAACAAACGTTTTTTGAAGTAGAAATTGTTTTTGTTGTTGTTGTTGTTGTTGTTGTTGTTGTTTTTCCCGAGGATATTTTTCCAATTATTATTATTACTTTTTTTAGGAAGAGTGGAAGGGAAGGAGAGAAACAGAGAGAGAGAGAAACATGTATGTGAGAGAGATACATTGATTGGTTGCCTCCCACATGTGCCCCAGAAGTACGTGCCCTTGACGGGAATTGAACCATTGACCCTTCAGTCCGCGGGGCTAGGCTCTATCCACTGAGCAAAACCGGGTAGGGCAGGAATTATTTTCATAAACACACTAAAAGTTTCTTTGTTACTAATGTTGTGGCCCCGCCCCATAACAAAGAAACAGAATTTCCGGAGGATAAGGCCCAGAAATCAGGATTTTAAAAAGATTCCCAGGTGATTCTAATGTGCAGCCAAGGTTGAGAACCACTGCCCTAGCCCCTTCCTCATTATAATCCTGTCCCCTGCACTTTGCTGTTAAGACAGGATTTGAATGCTTATAAGTGCCCTGTCTTCTTTGTTGGCTAGCCTTTTTAATAAATGCCTGCCTTATAGGATTCCACCCTGTCTTTGTTATTGGACACAGCGACAGGCAGCCTGAGCTGAACTGGGGGTTTCCCAGTAACAGTAGCCAGTCTTTTCAAGCCCCAATTTCCACAGGGCAATATAAAGAGGGACAGTTGACAACTACACACACAATAAATCATACCACAGGAAAAGGAAACCTGTGTTTAGGGAAACCAAATATTTTATAACTAGAGGCCTGGTGCACGGATTTGTGCATCAGTGAGGTACCTCAGCCTGACCTGCACCCTCTCGCAATCTGGGACCCCTGGGGGATGTTGGATTGCCAATTTTGGCTCAATCCCCACAGGCCAGGCAGGGGATCAGGCTGAAACCGACAGTCCAACATCCCCCAAGAGGCTCACACCGCCACAGCTGTGCTTGCCAGCAGTGAGCCCGGTGTCTGGTGCCTGTCTGTCAGGTGAGTGGCACGCATGCTGTGGGAGCGCTCCTGTGTTGAGCGTCTGCCCCCTGGTGGTCAATGCGCATCATAGTGACAGGTCAACTGGTCATTAGTCATTTGGCCATTTGGTCATTCAGTCATTTAGGCTTTTATATATATAGATGGGCAGAAAACCTGCCTGACCTTTGCCTTGAAAGAAGCATTATTTTTATTATACTGGACAGTGGGAAAAAAAATCTGACTTTTGCCAAAAAGAGACAAAACCTCTTTCTAGTCTATTTAGTAAATAAACATCCTTGAAAAAGGTAGTCCAGGATTGAAGTTCAGTTTGAGGAGGTTAGGTAGCTGAAATTTGAGACACTACCAGAAAAGAGGGAACTATGCAGAGAGAGTTCTAGAAATCTCCAAAGGAGCTACCTTGAGTGTTTATTCAATGCTATTCTTTCAGTTAAGAGAAAAGACACCACACGAACTTGCAAGAAACAATTCTCAGAGAAAGGACAAAGCCTAGGGAAAGAATATCTACCCGGGAATTATGCAGGGTCATGGAAGGAGCACCTTAGTTTTGAATCTTTGGAAAGGGACCTCCAATCTTTAGTTCACATTGAATATTGTTAACTATACCTCACCAGCTCTACTTTAGTGTCAACCTTAGGAAAAGAGATTATTGTCAAAACATGGAGACTTAAGTTAAAGAGAAAGTACACTAGGCACTTGTCAAAAATGGCAAACAGGTTTTATTTGTGCTACTATAGTAAGGGAGAGAGACTTCAGTATAGAACTGAACTCAACTTCTCTGAAAAAAAAAAGGAGGAGAGCATATATATATATATATATATATATATATATATATATATATATATATTGATTTTTAGAGAGCTAGGAAGGGAGAAGGATAGAAGATAGAAACATTGATAAGAGAGAAATAGCATTGATCAGCTGCCTCCTGCACATCCCCTACTGAGGATTGAACTCGGGCATGTGCCCTGTTCAGAAATCAAACCAGTGACCTTTTGGTTTATGGGTTGATGCTCAACCGCTGAGCAACACCAGCTGGGCAAAGGGGAGAGTTTTAAGTGCTGGGCTGAGAGAGTGGGAAAGTAGTGCAGGATATTAGCCAATGTAATTAGGCCATCTGTGTTTGCTAATTGGTTATGATTAGGAGGCCTCCACCTCCTCACGGAGGGAGAGAGGCGTGCTATCTTTCTTGATGATTACATTTCATAGAGATGGTTCACAGGTCCTTAAGAAAGGCATTCCTGGGTTGTAAAACTGTCTGAAGGCTGTGAGAAAGTGTATACTTCAGAGGGCCAGAAACAATTTACAATGGCAGGTTTTCTAAAGTAAAGAAAAGGGAGGGCAAGGGTCTGAAATCAGGAGGAACTCTGTTCAGAGTTGAGTCAGGCTAAGGGGAATGTTAATGTTGTCTGGGTCCCTTATGCTGAGCGGCTCATCTCACTGGATGGAGGAGTCCTGAGGGAACTGGGAGAGAGCAGGAAGCTGCTTTCCAAAACTCAAGTCTCCCACAGCCCCAGTAGCAGCCTGGCATGAGCTCTCCAAATCCCCTCTCCTGTCTTATCACTTCCATCTCCTAAAGTCTGAGCCCTCACGTTGTCATTCCAAAACAATCCACTACAATTACCTAACTGAAGCCAGACAGGAACACACAAAAGCCAGAACGTAGTTGGTTTTGAGTACCTGGTAACTTCTCTCAAAACTGCAGCACAGCCTCTGAGATAAGAGACCACATGACTGGGTTTCTTGTAATATTGCTAATGTATCTTTTTTATGATGTAGGAGGTAAAAATAATCCCAGCAGCAGTAAGAACAAAATAAAGCTAATATCTCTGTAAATTAAGCTGCCACATTTAGCATCTTTTCTTTCCATTTAAACCAAATGTATGTTATCATCAAATGTTACATTTAAGATCTCTTTCAGCGTGTTGTCTGTGCGTTCAATGTGTGCACAAAACACTCTGAGAATCTTCATTTACCTCGATGCATGCTGCTTCCATCAGCTTACCTCCAGCGTGCTTCAATTAGTTCATCATCATTATTTTCAACCAGATTTGGGGATTAAAAGAAACGAGGTGAAACTGAGCAGAGCCCTTATCTGACCAATTCAAATTACTGGAGACATAGGAATCATTATATTTTATAAAATGTTTTCTAACTAAGTCAGAAATTCGGAGCCGTTATAATTGTACAAATCTAATAACACTGGAGGCACTTTCTGGACCTAGTCGTGGGGAGGGTAGCCCCAACTAGAGCAGTGAAGCCGTTCTCAGCCATGGAGAGAGGTCATATTTGGAGGAAGTGAGGTAGCTGGATGTGTGGGGCACTGTACCAGGGAGGAGGAAGCTACACAGAGAAAGAGCTCCATAAATCTCCAAGCAAGTCCCCTTGAGTCCTGGGGACTAGAAACAAACATTAAAGTAGGCATAGGCATACAAAAGTCAGGAGTATATATGCACTTCCAGTAATCAAGGACAACTGTGGTCCCTCAGTTACAAGCATCTTGGTTGCTGTGTTTTTGTTTGGGTTGGTTTTGTTTAAATTTAGTATTGACAGTTTTGCTTTCTGAATCTCAATGAATAGGGGAAAAAACATGAAAAACACGCTGATCACCTTCTATGTGCAAACCTTGGTATGTCCGAAATAATTCTGTCATTTCAAAGGATACACAATCCTATATAATAAAAGCATAATATGCAAATTGACCAAACGGCGGAAGGACTGGTCACTATGATGCGCACTGACCACCAGGGGGCAGATGCTCAACTCAGGAGCTGCCCCCTGGTGGTCACTGCGCTCCCACAGGGGGAGAGCCGCTCAGCCAGAAGTCAGGCTCAGCTGGCGAGCCCAGCAGAGGTGGTGGTGGGAGCCTCTCCTGCTTCCGCTGCAGGTGGGCGGTAGGGAGCTAGGGGTCCTGGACTGCGAGAGGGATGTCTGCCTGCCAGCTTACACAAGAGGGCACAGGCCAGGCTAGGAACCATTCCCCCCACTCCCCCAGTGCACGAATCTCATGCACTCGGCCTCTAGGAGAAAATAACAATAAAGGTGAATTGTTAATGTTTTGTCTGCAGAAAAACAATGTGTCTTTTTGTTTTAAATAACTGTCTTCAATGAAGACAATAAAGCAGCAGTTCTCAACCTGTGGGTCGTGACCCCTTTGGCGGTCGAACGACCCTTTCACAGGGGTCACCTAAGACCATCCTGCCTATCAGATATTTACATTACGATTCATAACAGGAGCAAAACTACAGTTATGAAGTAGCAACAAAAATAATGTTATGGTTGGGTCACAACATGAGGAACTGTATTTAAAGGGCCAGAAGGTTGAGAACCACTGCAATAAAGGCTTGTTCTAAGGAAGATCTTCACTTGAACTACATCTACTCTGCAAGCAAAGACGAATACAATGAGTTCATTCAGCTCCAGGGATAAAGAATGACTTCTTAACTCTGAGATGTTTAGCCACAAAAACCATCAAAGAGTGTCCAAATGGGGTCCTTCTACTAGAGATCATTAATCCCAGGTCTGACTACCATCTGTTTGAGATACTTACATGCTCATTTTTAAAAAATGAGACACCAGTATAGTTGGTGAGAACAAAAGAGCAATGCAACGTCTATTGTTGAAGATTTTCAGATTTAAGTTCTCATTTTAGTCGAAGGGATTTAACAGCCAAAATCCCACTCAGTCATGCATGAGAAGAGTCACCCTTATAAAATGTCTGAAGAAGCCGATTACTCCATTTTAAATGCCTGCATTGCTTCAAGTAATTGATTCAAACTTTGGAGAACTAAGTTAGAATTTTGTAAAATGCAAAACCTCAATCCAACTAATCAAAATATAGAGTGGCCTTTATAATTTAAAAAGTAATACTAGGATATGAACGACTATATTGCAATTCACAGTGCTTTACCATGCAATACAGAATGATTTAAAAGATCTTTTCAACATTTAGAAGAGACTGTTGCCAATGGAAGAAATGGGTAAAATAAAAGAAATTGATACTTGATCAGCCTATTATTTCTCACTATTTTCTTATTTGGTGCTCACCATTCCTTAAGTACATTCTTAAGTAGATGACCAACAGAAGTTTCTCACAAGGCAGATGATGCTAGCTTACAGCTTGGCTTCCATCTATGAGGTTGGTATAAAGGGCAAATTCATATCTAAAGAGTGTACTAAATAATGTAGTAAATATTCTCTTCAGAGTTCAATTCACAGAAAAATACAGGGGTATAAAGCACTAGTCATACAAAAAGTTAATGTAAGTAACTCAAATGTAGCTTAAATTATAGGAACACAGCACATCGAAGGACTGAAAGTATAAATTATCACTATGAATAAAAACTAACTGTAACGGTCATTAGTTGATATGTATCTTGAATTAATAAAGAAATACTTATATATCTACTTTAAATTTAGATGTAGGGGACTGTTGAAGTTATTTTATGTATGTGTATATTCTTAGTCTCTATTATCTCCCTTTTGGCTAAAAATAAATAGAAAAATATTATTTTACTCTTTGGTTCATTCAATGAATAAGTTTACAAAATAGAATTATTTTCAACATGTGTATTTTGATTCATAGAGAAAAAATATGTGAGCAGAGAGTTCTTTAGATTTTAATTCTGTCATAATTACTTATATGTGCAAATACATAGAAAAGTTTAGTTACACAGTTAGGCAGCTAATTGTGTTGAAAATACAATTGCACGCTCACAAAGATCATCACGCCCGTAGGGTGTACACTCCAGTTTCAGAACTATTTTTAGGCCCTCAGGCACTTCAGCCACCTCTTCACTCTCAGAAAACAATGTCAAAATCCAGCCAACCAGCACTGATTTCAAAGCCACAAAACTGAATGTGATTGCAAAGGGATGGTAAGAAATTAAAAGTTTAAATGCTAGCCATTGTAAAAGTGACAAATGGGAAGGCTCCTGCCATCAATTCCCTATGTACACCGTGAATAATGGCATTACATAGGAATTGATGTTCTTCCCAGTAGGACAACACTCACTGCAAGCCCAAAGCTTGATGAGAAAACTTACTTTCTATTCTCATTCTTGTTAAAAACAACAACAATGCTTGGTACATTTAAAATGTGACCCTGAAGTCACAAGGGTTTATCTAATACCCATGCTAAAATAGACATATTAAAATGTTACAAACCTAAAGAATTCAAGAAGGTTCTTCAAAGGCAAGAAAAAAACCTGAAATTTATCTACACATGTGACATATTCTTAATAATTCTGGTTCAAACTTTGCATTCTAGAGTCAATTATCTTATCAATTTCCCTTTGAAAATATTTTCTCTAATCTTATTCAACCCTTCGAAAGTCCTCAAGTACAACACTTAGGACCCTATATTGAAATTTAAAACAATTTTCTTTGTGCATATTGATGTTTTTAAAAAAGGTGAAGAGAATTGTGTTTAACTTTTAAATCTAAATTAGCTAAAAACTTTATCAGGAAGGATTTGCTACATTTTACATTTTTAAGCATCAATTTATAGGTGCTATGATTTTCTTTCATTATATTGTTTCTCTTGGTGGTTCTGATCACCAATTCCAGTGCTGGGACGACTGAGACTTTCCGCACACCACCACCAAGTCATTCTTGGACAGCAGCTGGATGCCGGAAAGTCAATTCAATTTGAGCACGATCCTCCTGGAGATAACATCGGATGTCCTAGGTCCGTGGTCAGCAAACCGCGGCTCGCGAGCCACATGTGGCCCGTTGAGTGTGGCCACGAAGTTTCAATCGCACTGTACATGCGCGCCCGCATGTGGTATTTTGTGGAAGAGCCACACTCAAGGGGCCACAGTTTGCCGACCACTAAGGGCTCAGTCCCACAAGACTGCCCCTCTTCAGAATCCAAACACAAGTCCAAGTTGTCACCTGTGCTCCAGACCAACTGGCTATAACACAGAGGTTCCCACAACTCCGCCTCGGGTTTAATTAATTTGCTACAACAGTTCACAGAACTCAGGAACATTTTACTTACTAGATTTAATTTTTATAACTCACGAAGAGCCTGATGGAAGATGCTTAGGGCAAGGTATGGGGTCAGGGTGCGGAGCTTGCATAACCTCTCCAGGCACCACTTTCTCCACAGCTCCATGCGCTAACCAACCTGAAAGCTCCCCAAGCCCAGTCCTTTGGGGTTTGTATGGAGGCTTCATTATGTAGGCAGGATTGATTAAATCCTTGGCTTTGGCAAATGAACTCAATCTTCAGTTATCCTCCCTTCCCTGGAGGTTGGGGGTGAAGGAAACTGAAAATTCCAAGTCTAATCACACTTTGGTTCTCCTGGCAAACTCCTCATCCTTAGGTTCCGTAAGGGCTTTCCAAAAGCCTCCCCACTCCCCACTCTCCCCTCCCCCCATGAACGTAACAAAAGACATCTTTATGGCTCTTACCACAGGAAACTCCAAGTGTTTTGGGAGCTGTGAGCCAGGAATCATGGATGGAGACCAAATATATATGAGAAATATAATTTGGTCATTGGAATAACCAAATGCATATTTTTCCTAAGTCACAATATCACATTTACCTTGCACTGTAAGATTTTCCATCCAAAAACACTTCTGATCACAACAATGTTTCATAATTTTGATCTGTTATTCCTGGTTTGGTTATTATTAATCAGTTGATGAAAGAGATCCCATAGTTACTAAGTCAGGAAAGAAGGTTTGAAAATATAGAAAAGGAGATAGTTCCAATAAGAGCATGTCAATAGTAGGAGTTTAAGACCACGTTCTCAGCCAGCCATTCACCCAATATTGGCATTGCACATGTCAATGAAATTTCAAGTGTGATCTCTCCCAGCAGATGTGCATCTGAGGGATGAAGATTGATAATGATAGTAATAGTTTCTTTGTGAGCCAACTAGGAGTCACACAGTATACTGAGTGCTTTCAACATATTGCATTTGTTCTTTATAATAACGTTGTGAGGTAAGCATGTTTATTCCCATTGTATAAGTGACAAGCCAGGGCTTAGATCATTTTCCCAAGTTATAAAGCTAGTAAGTAGTAAGTAGTAAAGCTGTCACCAAACCTAAGACCACCAACGCTTCAAAAGGCCAAAACTCAACTCATCAGAGTTTGGAGTAAGAAAAGTTTATTGATCTAGATGGCACCAGCTGAGAAGACGGGAGACCTAATTTTCAAATCCATCTTGCTTGACATAATTAAGTGAAGCTAACACATGAAACATATCATTCTTTTTAAAAGATATGTTTGTACTGATTTCAGAGAGAGAAGAAGGGAAAGGGAGAGAAAAACATTGATGAGAGAGAACCGGTGACCTCTGGGCTCATGGAATGATGCTTAACCAACTGAGCCACACTGACCAGGGTGAAACACATGCATTCTTTTTTAACATATATATTGGTTTCAGAGAGGAAGGGAAAAAGAGAGAGAGAGATAGAAACATCAACGATGAGAGAGAATCAATGATGGGCTGCTTCCTGCACACTCCCTACTGGGGATCGAGCCCACAACCTGGGCTTGTGCTCTGACTGGGAATCAAATTGTGACCTTCTGGTTCATAGGTCAATGCTCAACCACTGAGCCACACTGGCCAGGCAAAAAAAAACATGCATTCTTAATTGAACAGTTATTAATTGAGAGCAAGTGACTCACAGGAAATGCAATAAGAAATAAGAAGTAAAACAGAAACTATTAAGAAAACAATATTTTTAAAATTGCATTAATTTCAAAGCTAGTGACAAAAAATGGTACTGATATAATCAATATTTAAATCAAACTAATCTCTATATTACAAACATAAAACTGATTATTATATCTAAGAAATCTTTTATCAAGTCAGCAGGGATCTTGGGTTTACCAATTTTGATTTTCTCCTTTGACAAGATAAAAATAAAAATTGGAAAACAGAAATAAAGATAAGCTAAAATGAAAACAGATGAAGACAGTAAAGGAAAGCTAACTCAGCCAAGATAGATTATCTTGTCCTGCTTGGTTTCTTAATGCCAGAATTCCCTTTATCTCACAGATAATAACATAGGCAACTTCCTGTTAGGTGAGTGCAATCTAACATCCCAACTCTTATCTTTTTCTCTAGTGAAAAGGGGATTAAAAATAGTAGTGCTTGGAAGAGTCACAATCTATTTAATCTTATAACTAGTCCAGCTCTGGTTTTAGGTTAATTCTGATAACTGGACTTCTGGTTTACCTGTGAGATTAATGCATCACTTTATACTTCATTTCAATTACTTGGATTCTTCATTGTCAGAGTTCTATGGTGGATCTCTTATTCATTACATTAGTCCTTTGCTGGATCTGGCTTGTTGTAATTCCTAGAATCTCACCCTTGAAATATAGCGAAATGGCCAAAGCCTTGCAGACATCCCTCATGCTGATTGTCCATTTGACTTCATAGTTAATATTACATGCACCAATAATGCCAATGATGATGCATACCTACTACTTATCCATAATATACTTGTGGGTCTTGGTTGACACTAACTGCTTGCATAAATTGCCACCTATTATGTGTCACCACATGCTCAAGAAACACAACTCCCCTTGCATGAATGGCTTTCTTGACTTAAAACAGCGGTGGGGAATTTGGACCTGCAGGGCCATGTAAGACCTGCGGAATCATTTGGTCTGGCCCTGCTAAGGCCTTTGGGGTGAGTTAATTAAATGTTTGACCAAATATAGCAGGCTAACTTTTAATGTTTTTTTGATGGTTTGTATGGCCATGAATGATGTTATAAATATCCAAATGGCCCTTGGCAAACAAAAGGTTCCCTACCCCCGACATATAACATTGGTTGTTATACCTGTTTTTCCAAACACAAAGACTTAATAGCATCCAAAAAGTCATGTCTAGTAAAAAATTTCAACTCCATTAGGGGATTTTTCCATTGCAGATAACAATTCCATGTCTGGCCAGTTCCAGAGATAAAATTTAGATCCAGAGAGACTGAGTGGCCCCGGGGACACACAGCAAGTCCCTTATATAATTACACCTAGAAGCTTAGAATCTATACTCTAAATTTCCCAACCTTCTCTACAATTAATTTTTTTAAATATATTATTTTATTGACTTTAGAGAGAGAGGAAGGGACAGAAAGAGAGAGAGAAACATCAATGAGAGAGAGAAATATCGATAGGCTACCTCCCCCTACTGGGGATCAAGCCCAAAACATGGGCATGTGCCATGGAAATAGAACCAGCCACCTCACAGGGCATAGGATGACCCTAAACCAACTGAGCCACACCACCCAGGGTTACAATGTATTTTTAATAGGAAATTAGAGCTAATGCTAACAGGAATCAACTTAGGAAATAGACCTTCGCCATTGAAATGGACTCCAGATATGTTTATAAAAGGCAAGTGGAAAAACATGAAATGCCATTGAGTATGACTTTTGAGTCCTCCCAGAGTCTTAGCTGTTCTCACAGTTATTGTCAGGGATGTTTTTCTGAAACAAACATCCTCACTGATGACTTAAAAATAGATGAAACAAGACAGTAAAACCAGTCTCCTTTGAGGAAATAACAAACACCTCAGCAACCATCAAATTCCTTATGCCCTCATTTTAGTATATTATGCTATCAAAACTATATACATCCTGAAAGTTTACTAAATGCAAATAAAGTCATCTAGTTGCCACACTGTAACTTGAGATAATAAAAGACTTAAAAATAAATTCTGTGGAAACAAAACATGATATTTTTGGATGTCAGAGGCTACTTTGACTAAGCTCATTTCAAGTGCTAGCATCAGCAAAATTAAGCTATTAAAGTTACAAAAAAAAAGAGCATTGTTATGTCCAAGAAGAAAGAGGACTAATTGGATATTCATCTGCCTTCTAGGCTGTGTATCTTAAATGTGTGGCTCATCAGTAGTTATTACTAAAGTTGCAGAAAGAATAGACATAGCAAATTGCATTTATAGACTTCTCTTTATGCAAAATGTTTGAGGTCAGCTTCCTTTTTGAGTTACAAATAATATCTTAGAACATAGACGTGAACACACAGACATTACAATGCATCATTACTTTTGCCTTTACCTTTTCATACTTGTCTTTGCTATAATGCTTGGTTAGATGAACCTGATAAATTAACATTCTAATAGAAAAATAAATATTTTCTATATCCCATTTAAGTGTATGGAATTGGATGACCACATTGTGAAACCGATATCAATAATACACAAACCCTCAAAAACAATTTGAGAGAAATATGACCATGACCAGAGTCTGAGTGCTGGTCAGCAGGTTGTTGCCCACTAGTATGCTCAGAGGGAAAAAAATATTTGCAAAGTGATGAAAAGTCTTCAGAAATCATAGCAGATTAATATGTCTATCACTTCATGAAGTAGGAATCAAGATTTATCTGTATGTAGATTTCATATATGTGTGTTTTATATGTGATTATGTTACATATATTAATATAAAATAACTTTTTCCCAAAATAATGAGCTCAAGGTATGAGGAGGGTTTATAACTCACCCAAGAGCACACACATTTCAATGGCAGAGCCAAGATTCTAATTCCACTCTATCTAATTCTTAGGTATATGGTTTGGTTCTCATCTAGGTCCTAGATTACACTTGCAGCAAACTTTAATAATCTTAAACTGTGCTGAGAATGTAGTGTTCAGCAATGTTTCTAGACTAAATCAATGAAATGCACTGATTTTGATGGTTGGGATCATGTCTTCACTATTGTTTCCTCAAAGCCCAGACAAATGGCACACATTTGTCACTTAGTACAAATCCTATATAATAAAGAGGTACTATGCAAATTAACCCCCACACCCTCACAAGATGACTGCCTATGACCAGGCCTGCAGGGGGGTTAGTGAGAGATGACCAAACAACTGAACAGCAGGCTGCATGGGACGACAAGGCTGGCCGGGGGCTGTGAGGGGTGACCAGGCTGGCGGGAGGGGCAGTTGGGGGTGACCAGGCCAGCAGGGGGGCAGTTGGGGGCGACCAGGCCAGCATGGGGGCAGTAAGAAGTGACCAGGCCAGTGGGGGGGCAGTTAGGGGTGACCAGGCCGGTGGGGTGGTGCAGTTGGGGGCAACTAGGCAGGCAGGCAGGTGAGCGATTAGGAACCAGCGGTCCAGGATTATGAGAGGGATGTCCAACTGCCCTTGTAGGCCCGATCCCTGGGATCAGGCCTAAACCGGCAGTTGGACATCCCCCAAGGGGTCCCAGATTGGAGAGGGTGCAGGCTGGGCTGAGGAGACCCTCCCCCCAATGCACGAATTTCATGCACTAGGTCTCTAGTAGTAAATAAATAAATAAATAAATAAGCAAATGAAAAATACATTAATTTTTTCATTCGTGTATCCATGGGTTATGCATATACGCATATAAGTTTTTTGGTTGATCTCTTCCCACCCACCCACTCACCCTCCCCAGCCTTCCCTCTGAGGTTCCACAGTCTGTTCCATGCTTGTATATTTCTGCATCTATTCTGTTCATCACTTTATTTTGTTCATTAAATTCCACATGAGTGAGATCATGTGATATTTGTCTTCTTCTCACTGGCTTATTTCGCTTAGCCCAATACTCTTCAGGTCTCACCAGGGTAAGAGATCCTCATCTGTTATTGCTGCATGATGTAGATGCACCACAGCTTTTTTATCCACTCCTCTACTGATGGGCACTTGAGTTGTTTCCAGATCTTAGCTATTGTAAGTAGTGCTGCTATGTATATAGGGGTGAATCCATTATTTTTAATTGGTGTTTCGGATTTCTTAGGATATATTCCTAGAAGTGGATCACTGCAGACATTTTTAAACTCATAAAATCTCTAGCTAGATCCAATCCATAATTAATGTAAATAGGACAGGATAGGGAAGACAATTTCTATGTAAAAAAACATTACTATCTTCCAAAGATTCAATAAAACTTTAGAGAACAATGATGTTGAAAATGGACAAAATATAAGTTGCTTACTATTGTCACCAATATAAGAGAGCTTCTCATATTTAACAATTTATTTTAAAATACTGATATGCCAAGAAATAAATAGATTCTATGCTATCAATATTGGTCATATGATTTACTAATTCCTTGGTTTATTCATCAAGAGAAATAGGCTACTTGAGATACTATTTTGATATAATGCTACATCACTTATTCTTTAATATCTTGGATTTATTCTTCAATATCCAATAATATTTGGAAGATATTCTTGAATTATTTGTTCAATGGCCACTCAACTTCAAATAATTATAGGTATTTGTTGTTTGTGTGTAAAGTGCATCAAGAAGCTTTTCACTGTATTATTCTTACTTAATTCTTACAATAAATCTACCACGAAGTCACCATTTTACACATATGGATATTAAAGTTCAGAAAATTTAGGCACTTGTCTAAAGACACTGTGGAGCAGAGTTTGAAGTCAAGAAAAGTGCTCACAGTCTGCAAACTCAGTACTTTTCACTCTGTCATGTCATTCTATAAAATTGACCTCTGTGTATTTTCATATGCTTCAAACAAACAAATGATAAAAAATGAAATTCCTGCCACTGTTTAGTTACCTACAGAAATGTAAGGTCAGATACCACTACCACGTTTTTGTTTTGTTTTGTTTTGTTTTGTTTAATTCTCACCTGAGGGTATTTTTCCATTGATTTTTAGAGAGAGTGGAAAAGACAGAGAGAAATATCATTGTGAGAGAAACACATCGATTGGTTACCTCCTGCACACATCCCAACCTGGGCCTGGGCCGGGGAGGAGCCTGCAAGCAAGGTACATGCCTTGACTGGAATCGACCTGGCACCCTTAGGTCTGCAGGCCAAGTCTCTATCCACTGAGCCAAACCCACTAGGGCTACCACTACCCTATTGATCTAAATAAAGTCTTCTTTCTGTGGTTCCAAAACCACACAATTTCTTTCTTTCTTTTCTTTTCTTTTTTTTTTTTTTAAGTTTGGGCAGAGGCAGCTGGTTTCAAAGCTGGTTGGTATGACCATAGCCTTCCCATATATCATCCTTCCCGGTTCTAGAACCTCCAGCATATCTCAGTATTAAAATAAATGTCTCGCCCCAGCCGGTTGCAGGTTTGATCCCAACCTTGGTTGGGGCCCTTGTAAGAGGGAACCAATCAATGTGCCTCTCTCACATCGATGTTTCTCTCTCTCTGTGTCTACCCCCCTCCCTTCCACTTTCTCTGATAATCAATGTGAAAAAATATCCTCAGGTTAACAAAAATAAATAAATAAATAAAATGTTTTCTCGCACATAAATACAGATCAAAAATGTGCTTCTTGCCCTAACCGGTTTGGCTCAGTGGATAGAGCATCAGCCTGCGGACTGAAGGGTCCCAGGTTCGATTCTGGTCAAGGGCACGTACCTTGGTTGCCAGCACATCCCCAGTAGCGGGTGTGCAGGAGGCAGCTGATCGATGTTTCTCTCTCATCAATGTTTCTAACTCTCTATCCGTCTCCCTTCCTCTTTGTAAAAAAATCGATAAAATATATATTTAAAAAGTGCTTCTTTTGTGGAAGCTTTTAAGGAGAGAAAAATTCTAGTCCTATACTAACTACATTTAATTTAATAATGAGATACTTAAGAAAATATATTCATAGAAAGCTACAAGTAAATTTCAAAATACAGAAGGAGAAGGCAGCAGTGGATGAAGAGTAGGATAAAGGGCCAAAAAATTTTAGTATCTTTTTTTTTAATATGACTTAGTCTCCATAGACTAAGAATTTTATAACAGAGAATTTTTTCAGGCATTTCCAACCACAAATGCTGCTATTGAAAGAATATTGTCACTGAATAACTATATGTGATGGGAACAAGAGCAAAATGCCAGCAGACAAAATAAAGGCTTGAATGTTGTTTATAGGCAATTTGGCCCACTGTAGTGGAATTTGTGAATGGCTTCTGGAAAATCTATAGCATCATAAAAGCCCCAAAGCCATATTTCCTCTGAAAAATATTAACTAACGGTATCAAAGATGAAAGGGCTTACTTATATATTGACTGATGACTGACAGTAAATCAGGTGGGATGAACGGCTGACAGGCCATAGACCTCTATGGCATTATTCTATCATTTCATCTGAGAGGAATTTCTGTATCCCTGGAATGATTTTGAAACGATTTCCTAGCCTCTGGGAGAAAGTTGTCTTTTTTTTCTTTAAAAAATATGAGAAATACCTACATACTCAAAAAGCTGGAAGTTTGGGAATTCATATGCCTTTAAAGAACAAAGCTGTGTTTTCACTTTGGTTAGTATCCTTTGGTTGAGTTCGTTGTGGAATATCAAGACTAATTTTGAAAGTCCTTTATATAATGAGCTCAGTACAATGATAAAAAAGGAAAACAAAAGAAAGCTTTTGAATCACATCAATATATCCAACATGTAAACTAAAATGTTAAGTAATACTTTGAAATTACAGCCTTCAGTATTCATATTAGAAAGTTGAAAACATACTCTAATTTGTTGCAAATTAAATTGCATACTAGAACAGTAAAATATAAGGAAGTTTTATGTTTGTTCAAGGCCATTATCAAGAATCTGCCCTAGTATAGGAAGTTCAAAAACAAAAACAAAACAGCAAAGAATGGATTAACCATCATATTACATGCAATTGAAGAGAGAATGTAGAATAGACAGCACAGAAAGAAATGTATATATATAGTCAGCTGATCTTTGACAAAGAAACAAAGACAATACAATGGAACAAAGATAATCTCTTCAACAAATGATGTTTGAACACCTGGATGTCCACATTAAAAAAAAAAAAAAGAAAAAGAAAAAGAAAAAGAAAAGAATCTGGACCTGGAGAGTATTATGCTAAGCGAAATAAGCTAGTCAGAGAAAGGTAAGTATCATATGATCTCACTTATGTGTGGAATCTAATGAACAAAATAAACTGATGAACAAAATAGATCAAGAGACATAAAAACATGAAACAGATGGCAGAACTGCAGAGGGAAGGCAGGCATGGGTGGGTGGGAAAACATCAACCAAAGAACTTGCAGTCATATATGCAGAACCCATGGACACAGAAAATAGGGTAGTGAAGGCCTCGGGTAGGGACAGGGACAGGCTAGAAGAAGACAATAGGGGAAAAAGAGGACACATGTAATACTTTCAACCATAGAGATTTTTAAAAAAGTGAATCTAGACACAGTCTTTATATCCATCACAGAAATAAACTCACAATAGACCATATATCTAAATATAAAATACAAAACAATAAATCTTGTAAAAAAATAACAATAGAAAATCTAGATGACCTTGGGCATGGTAATGATATTTTAGATACAACTCCAAAGGCACAATCCATGAAGGAAATAATTGATAAACTGAACTTTATTAAAATTAATAACTTGTCTTCTGAGAAGACAATGCGAAGAGAATGAAAAGACAAGCCACAAACTGGAAAAAAATATTTGCAAAGACACACCTAATAAGGGAATATTATCCAACATTTTTTTAAAAAAAACTCTTAAAAGTCAACAAGAAAACAAACAACTCAATTTAAAAAATGGGCCAATAACCTTAACAAAAACCTCACCAAAGTTATACGTTGGCAAATAAGCATATGAAAAAATAATCCACATGCTATGTCAACATAGAAATTCAAGTTAAAACTAGGAGATACCACTAAGAACAGTTTAGCGTGGTCAAAATCCAGTACACTGACAACACTAAATGCTGGTGAGAATGTGGAGTTGAAGAAACTCATTCACTGCTGGTGGGAATGCAATAGGTACAGCCACTTTGAAAGACAGTTTGGCAGTTTCTTGCAAAACCAAAA
Source organism: Myotis daubentonii (assembly GCF_963259705.1). Taxonomy (NCBI): domain Eukaryota; kingdom Metazoa; phylum Chordata; class Mammalia; order Chiroptera; family Vespertilionidae; genus Myotis; species Myotis daubentonii. Next base: position 25,291,621 of record NC_081852.1, on the reverse strand, counting down.
ATACCCTCAACATAGGCTCCAGCATTTGTGCACCTTGGTATTTACATAAAGGAGCTAAAAACTAACTTATGTGCATACAAAAACCTGTGTATAGATACTTTTAGAAGCTTTATTCATAATTGCCTAAACTTGGAAGCAACAAAGATATCCTGTAGGAAGGAAATGGATAAATAAATTGTGGTTTATCCATACAATAAAATATTACTCAGCACTAAAATAAAATGAGTTATTAATTCACAAAAAGACATGGAGGAAACTTAAGTGCTTATTACTAAGTGAAAGTAGCCAATCTCCAAAGGCTACATACTATGATTCCAACTACACGACATTCTGGAAAAGGCAAAACTATAGAGATAGTAAAAGATCAGTGGCTGCTCAGGGTTAGGGCGAAGGAAGCAATGAATAGGCAAAGCACAGAAAAATTTTAGGGGCATGGAAATATTCTATGTACTATAAAGAAGGGTTCCTATCACTATACATTTGTCCAAATCCACAAAATGTACAATACCAAGTGTAAACGCTAATGTAAACCATGGTCTTTGGGTGATGATGGTGTGTCAACATAGCTTGTTAGTTGCAACAGCATACTTGTCTAGTAGGTGATATTAATAATGGGGTGTGGCTTGCCAGTGTGCTCAGTGGTTGAGCATCGACCTGTGAACTAGGAGGTCATTGATTGATTCCCAGTCAGGGCATATGCCAGGTGGTGGGCTCACTCTCCAGTAGGGGGCATGCAGGAGGCAGCTGATCAATGATTCTCTCTCATCATTAATGTTTCTCTCTCTCATTCTTTCTCCCTCTGAAGTCAATTTAAAAATAATAATAGGGCATATGTTGTGGCAGAAGTATATAGGAAATATCTCTAGCTCCTCATTTTTTCTGTGAAACTAAAACTGTACTTAAAAAATAACAAAAGAATGAAAATTAGTGAATAAAAAAAATGATATGAAGAAATTATCTAGTTTTTAGTACAGAGAAACAAAGTTTTGGAAATATGTAAGCCAGTGGCTAAGAATATGATGAATAGAAAGAGAATAAATATTATGTATACTACCAGAGTCTCAGGAGAAAAGAATAGAGAGAATTAAAGAAATTACATATTTGAATAGAAAATAGCTAGAATTTTTTTTGAAATTTATTAAAGACAGGAGTCACAGAAAGGCAAAATGTATACCAAGTAGTATAAATAAAAATAAATCCACATTCAAATTAAGCACATCATAGTGAAATAGCAGAATGCCAAAGACAAAAGCAAAATAATCTTAGAATCACCAAGAACACCTAAAAATGAAAGACAGACTGGGAGCAGGCTCAGAAAGAAATATTGACCATTAAGTCTTTGATCCCCATATATAATCTTTCCTCAATGCATATTGCCAAATGAAGATATAACAACTTCATCTTAGATAAAATGTGCTGGTAGAATCAATAAAACAATCAATCAATTAATTTATTTTTTATTAGTCCTAGTAGTCAAAAGAACAGGCTTAGAACAACAGACCTGTATTGCAATATTAATTCCATCTGTAATGAGCTGCTTACTAGTGTAAATGTAGGCAAGTCTTATCATCCCAGTGAGCTACAATTTCTTCATCTATACATTGTATATTATTTCATGACAGTATTATTGAGGGGATTTTCCCTGGAATGTAGAAAACAAAATACATGGGAAGTAGCAGGCTGAGTCATATGAAATTATTTTATAGGTTAAAACAGTTGAATATTAGTTATTTCATTTGAATCATCAAGTTAATATTAATACTAAATCTGATTTTGATTTGAGAAAGAATCAAATTTACTTTTAAGTTCATATACAATGAAGAGAAAGACTATTTTCAAAAGGAAAGGAAGCTTGCCTTCTACTCTATTAAAATCTGTAGGAATTATTCTATTCATGTTTACTTATTAATGATGCAACATAAACCAACCAAGATCTTATTTTAAAAAGAACGTACCCTGGTCTGGGTGGTGTGGTTCAGTTGGTTGAACATCATCCCATGAACTAGGAGGTCATGGTTTAATGTCTGGTCAGGGTACATGCCCAGGTTGCGGGCTGATCTCCATTAGGAGGCATGCAGGAGGCATGTTTCTCTCACATTGATGTTTCTGCCTCTCTCTCCATCTCTCTCTGAAATCAATTTTTACAAAGTATAAAAAAAGAATGTACCCTAAATCTAATTATGTAACTATTTTTACGATTAGATCAAGTATAAGATTGTTCAACCAATAAAACCCCTGATCTACTTTACAGATTTCATAAAGTTCAGGTATACATTTCATTAAAAGCTATATTTTTCTGGTATATCAGACAGACTAATAAGGTGGGCATCATGATACTTTTGTCCTGAGTTTGAGCATGAACTCTGACTTGCGTTTAGTCAATAGAATCTAGCAAAGTTGATGGAATAAATCTGATGATGTGTGTACATGATTGTAACATTGTCACATAAAATTGCAGCACTTGTTTTTCTGAGCCTCTCTTCCTTGCTGGCTTTGAGTAGACAAGCAACTATTTTGGAGAATTCTATAGAGCAAGAACTTTGGGCAATTTCTAAGAGCTGAGAGTAGTCTCTGGTAGACAGCCAAGAAGAACAAACTAAAGCCCTCAGTCCTACAAGCTCAAGGAACTGAATTCTGCCAACAACTTGAATAGCTTGAAAGAGGACCTTTCCCTAGTAGACCCTCATACAAAGCTACAACTTGTCTGTTTCTGTTTTGTTAAGACTCTAAGCAGAAGACTTGGTTGAGCTTGCCTGGATTTTTGACCCTCAAAAACTATGGCATACTAATTGTATTTTGTTTTAAGCTGACAACTTTCTTGCAATACTGTTACTCACCAATTGCTAGCTAATAAACCTGGAAAGAGAAAGAGAAATCATCAGGCAGTAACTTGTGATAGAAAAGGCAGGTTATTCCTCCCACAGCCATTCTCAAATTCCAAACCTATACTAACTTTTGTTTTGCAATAGTTTCAATCTTAAGAAAATGGCATTAACAAAATGATTTTTAAAAGTAATCTTTTCCATAGTAATCATTTCCATACTGGTAAAGTCCAAATGAGGAGGCCCTGAATATACAATCCTATATAATAAAAGGCTAATATGCAAATCGACCAAACAGCAGAATAACCGGTCACTATGATGCGCACTGACCACCAGGGGGCAGACATTCAACACAGGAATTGACCCCTGGTGGTCAGCGTGCTCCCACAGGGGGAGCACTGCTCAGCCAGAAGCTGGGCTCACAGCTGGTGAGCACAGCAGTGGTAGCGGAAGCCTCTCCTGCCTCTGCATCAGCCCTAAGGATGTCCGACTGACAGCTTAGGCCCACTCCCCGTGGGCCCACGCCATTAGCTGGATATCCCCCAAAGGCTCCTGGAGTGCAAGAGGATGCAGGTTGGACTGAGGGAGCTACCCCACCATCCCCCAGTGCATGAATCTCATGCACCTGGCCTCTACTTGTTAATATTTTTCTATCCCCAGAAAGTCACATTTCTGTTACCACAACAATGTACCACACTGTTAGTATGGAATTGTGACAATCAGTGTATAGGGTTATGTGGTGTTTTTAGTGTAAATTACCCCAGCTAGCAGACATAGATTGGGCATTCTGTTGAGCAGTGCTGTCTGAGTAACTGTAATATCCCTTCTTTTGTAAAATGCTTCAAAGTATCTTAATTGGGCTGTGTTGTGAGCATCTTAGCTGTTCCACTGAAAGATCCATAGGGCTGCACATGGAGGCAAAAACCATGGAGGAAAGATTCAGGGCTTGGAGACAAAGAGAGCTCACTGTCTTTCTGCTGCCATTGCTTAAGCAAACAACAGAAGCATTCACTCTGAGAAAGAGAGAAACTGTGAATATATTTCTTAGCTATTGCTCACAAACAAAAGGCAAAGCTTAAAAGTGTGTTCTTGCCCGGCCAGCGTGGCTCAATGGTTGAGTGTCAACCCATGAGTCAGGAGGTCACAGTTCGACTCCTGGTCAGGGGACATGCCCGGGTTGAGGGCTTGATCCCCAGTAGGGGGCATGCAGGAGGCAGCCAATCAATGATTCTCTCTCATAATTGATGTTTCTATCTCTCTCTTCTTTTCCCTTCCTTTCTGAAATAAATAAAAATATATATATTTTTAAAATGTGCTCTTTTCCCATTAAGGAACTGAGTATTGAACAAATTTATCTGGTTGAAGTCAAGAGAGAGATTTCCTGCCTTTGTGTCAATAAGTAGAAAATGACTCAAAAAGCAGCTCTCGGAAAAAAAAAAGAAGAGAGAAAGAAAGATATCCCACTCTTATTGGTAAAGGACAGAGAATGGGAAAGAAACTATTGAGGAAAAAAAGCCTGGTGGAAAATTTGCTGAGGGGTCCATTGTAAAATGTTTTATTTCCCCTTAATTTCAGGGGAAAATGAAAGAATCAATGCCATCTCAAGAGATTTCAGTGAATGGATGGTGTATTTATGTATTAAACGCAAGTTGGAAGAGTGTGTTTGGTCTTTGAGTATCCGGAATTTTATACTATTTACACATCTCCCTTTTTGAGATTTTACTTCGTGCACTGTAGAACACAAAGCCTGTTGAGCTGTAGAAGGACTCCCCAAGGCCCTGTGGGAAAGATTCCGGAATTTCATTAAACCCAAAATAGTCTTTAAATAACAACCCCCGGATGAAACTCAACTGTAAATAGCCATTCTTCAGTTATTTCCCAAGTAAACATGAATAAATATGCGACACCATATTCTTTGTAAATATCATCATTTTCTCCAAAAATAAAACAAAAACAAAACAGAAATTGCTTATGATTTTGTACAAAGGCTCAACAATCTCATTTCCTATTTAAAGCAGAACTCAATGGGTCTGAATTCTTCAGGTCAGTCTGCTGCAGGGCACACATCTGAAAACTAAATCCCCCTGAGGGTGCAAGAATCAAGACCACTCTGATGTCAATTATTGTTTATGGAGAATTTGCTGTGTGCCAATGCCCTGCTATCCCATTCAGTATGTACAAGTTATACAACAACCCATGAGGCTGGTACTCTCATTTCCCCTAATTTTTTCCAATGAGGAAAATCAGACTGGGAAAAGTTAGGTAAAATGCCCAAGGTAGCAGAACAGCAGTGAGATAGAAAAATAGGGCTATGTAGGCAGTCAGAGACAGGGACCAGGTGAAGGTAGGGGAAAAGGAAGTCAGACATGGAGGCAAACAAAGGACCTAGAACTAGCAAGGCTAGGTGGGAACCTGGCTGAATGGGGAAAACTTGATCCTTGACCTGGCCAGGCAGGAACAGTAATGTCAGCTCAGACCTGAGGTGGCAGTCCATAGGCCAGAACTTGAACTTTGATATAATTGGATATTGACAGACTTCCTTGAAGGTACCAATCAGAAGCTAGCAGAGTATGGGAATATCCCCTAGACAAAGAGCTTAAGTGGTAACCCATTTGGGGCCCCCTTCCTGTAGGAAGACCATATATCCCTCCCCCCTCCAACCTTTGTTCCCCCCCGCCCAAGCTTTGTTCCCCCCCACCCCAATAAATTTTGTTTTATTCCCACCATTTTTGTCCATGAATCCATTCTTTGGTTTTATGAGACAAAGAGCTCGAACCTGACCATATTTTGGGTTTCATTTTTCATATTTTGGGTTTCAGCATGAAGTGGAATTGAGATTTGAATGCAGAAAATCTGATTCCTGAGTCCTTATGAAAGAGTTAGCTAGCTAGCTTAATTAGGAAGGTTTAGGGAATGAGGAAGGTTCATGGGAGAGGAATGCATAGGTGGAGACTTGAAGACGCCCAAATACTTACTTATACAGAGGACAGAGGAATGCCACAGACAGATGGAAACATTTCTGGCCTGAGCAATTAGAACAGCGATAAACCAAGGACAGGGGTATCTCTGGCCTGAGCTGCTGGGAAGTCAAAGGCAACTCCAACCAGCAAGATAAGGGGGAGAGAAAAAAGGAGGCACCACATGGGATTTGAGCTTTGAAGCTGATACCATGTAGCAGAATGACCAATGAGGAAAACAAGGGGGGCGGGGGGGGAGCGGGGTCCAAATTAAGGAAAGGGAACAATTAAAAAAGGTCAGATTCAAACAAAGAACTGCAGCATATATAAACCGGAGACAAAGGGACATGAGGTGGAATTTTTTTAAAAAATTTTCCCATTAGAGAGAGAGAGAGAGAGAGAGAGAGAGAGAGAGAGAGAGAGAGAGAGAAGGCTTTTCCCATTGGGGGCCCCTCCCCATGGGGTCCCCTTTGGGTGAACCCCTGACAAAATGGGAGTTTGGGAGTTTGTATATGCTTCCAATAAACTTTTACGTTTTTTATTAAAGAAGCCTTTTTGACGGCAAGTTTATTCTTCAAACTTTGTGAGGACAAGAACTCCCGGGAAGAAATGTCTGCACTCCGAACCCCACATTTCACTTATTGTTTAATAACAACTAGCTTTCAGGAAATATCTCTGGGTTAATGTTGAAAACTAAGAAATCTCATTTTACATTCATCCAAGAATAAACAACTGTGGTCAAAGCAGAGACAAAACTGTTTATAATAAATTGGTAGAGATCAGATTGAACCCTATGTTAAAGAAAGATAGAGGTACTCAAGCATCAACACTCCAAAGGGAGGAAGAAGCCTGGTGGTAGGAAGTAAATACAAAAATAGGGTCTGAAAGACGGAGGAAAATGGTGGTGCTCAGCACTGAATAGAGATGAGGCTTTGAAGTCATCCAAACACATCTAGTGTACACTTTGGAATAGGAAGGGCTATTTAAAGAAATGTGTCATTTGAGGTGGCCAAACATTCTGTTGGGAAATTACCCTAATTGACATGTAAATTAAACTCACTTCTCAAGGTTTCATGGAGTTATTACCGCAGTGAAGATAGGAATAAATCTATGAGTAAAAAGCAAGTCACATAAGGATATTCACAGCATGATTCTATTTTATAATCTCGGAAACATATTAGCTAAACAATATATTGATTGCTATGGGTTATATTCATAGCTGGGAAACATGGTAAAGCCAACAAATGATAAAGAAAGCACTCATTAGTGGCTGCTTGGAGGAGGGAGGGGGTGATGAAGCTAGAAGGACATGTGGTATCTGGTAAAGGAGGAGCCGTAAGGGGCATCTAAAATATGAAGAGAGTTCTATTTCATAAGCTGAGCTATGGGTAAATGTGTGCTTATTTTATCATCATTATACAATCTTTTTATGTATATTTCATCATAAATAAATACTGATTTAAAAATAACCAGTAGTATGGAATAGTATGCAGCAGTAAAAAAGAAGGGCATTTTACCCTTTGAGACAGCAGGGAGGGACCTGGAGAGTATTATGTTAAGTGAAATTAGCCAGTCAGAGAAAGATAATCATCACATGATCTCACTCATATGTGGAATCTAAAGAACAAAATAAACTGATGAGCAAAATAGACCCAGAGACATAGAAGCATGGAAAGGCTATGTAATCTCAGAGGGAAGGAGGGGGTGGGTGGGTGGGAAGAGATCAACCAAAGAACTTGTATGCATATATGCATAACCCATGGACACAGACAATAGGATGATGGAGGCCTGGGGTGGGGTGGGGTGGGAAGGTGGGCAACAAGGGGTCAATGGAAGAAAAAAAGGGGCATGTGTAATGCTTTCAATAATAAAGATTTTAAAAAAATAAATAAAAATAAAAATGCCCAGCTGTAGCCTTAAAAATTACTGTATATGTTCCTCTATTTTCTATTCTGCTTTATACCTCTCAATAATATATTGTGAAGATTTCCTAATATTATTAAAAATTCCTCAATAAAGTATTTTTAATGGTTGAGAAAAACATCTGTTTTAAGGTTTATGATACATATTATTTGGCACTTTCTTAATGTCATTTCTCTAGTATCAGATTCATTTCTATTATAAAACAAAAACAGGTACAATGGAAAATTCATAGTGCAAATATATATATATTTTAAATACTGTATTTGCAAGTCTTCTTTAGCCAGTTGATTGCACAGCTCACTGTGAAGCAGACATCTGTGGGTATGCACAGAAATAAAATATTGTTGTCTTGTTTTTGTCTTTTTAATACCAAGAGAGTCAAGTTGCAGCTTTTGCCTGAGGGAGAACTGCAGGGAAATGAACTAGTGTGATGCGTTTTCTTGCCAACCAGAAAAAAAAAACACCACATGGAAGTGAAGTTATTCACATAAATTAGGACAGACAGCGGGTCACAGTCTGCCCACTCATCCTGCTAGCGGAGCAACCAAGCAAAAGTAAGATAGCCTATTTGTTTCACTTTGTTTCCTTGTGGATTTTGGGGGTTGATACAGAAAACAAGAAGGAGTCAGGGAGGAGGAACTGGAGATGAGTCAGCTCTGAGATAGCTTTGTAATGGGGAAAAGGATCATTGAAAGTCAGTCTCTGGAGATGAAAACTGGCTTTAAAGGAATATTTCAGAAGCTTTTTGTTTTGGTTTGCTATTCATTTGAGAAAAGGGGAAAAAAGGAATAAAAAGAAAAAAGCCCTAAAAATGTGAATAATGAGGAAAAATAATAATCTAGTCATCCATATGGGAGTGTCCACGACATTCGTAAAAAGTTATAAACATCATAAAGAAATTACGTTGGTAGTTAATACCTTAAAAGAAAGTGGTGCTGGCTTCTGAAACAACACTCAAAAGATAGCAACTTCCGCTTGCTTCTGTGTCATAAAACACTGTTCTAAACCACCCTGGGGTATCAAAAATATGTCCAAAGGCATTTGAAAGTCTGAATTACAGTAATTCTCTGAACTTGAGTTTGAGGCTAGATCGTCTGAATTTTAAAATTTGCAATAATATACTTATAGGTAATTGTGTTAGAAGCCTGTATTTCAGAGTACATAGATCATTGAAAAATCCCTCCTGTTCCATACTCCTCACCTGGTCACAGTTTGTGAGTCTTTGAATTTAGCTTCCTATTTCCTATGAGTTAATGTTGAAAACTAAGAAATCTCATTTTAAATTCATCCAAGAATTTTAAATTGGTGCTCTGGGAAGCCATTCTGGATATTATGCCATTGAGACTTAGATACCCATCAGTCTGTTGATTCATTGCAGGTTGATTATCTCTCTTCTCTGATGTGACTGTGACATCTCTAAGGATATGCACTTTGTTCTAAACGGCATCTCAGCACCCAGCATAGTGCTAGATACATAGTAGGTGCTCAGTAAATATGTGTTGAATGAAAACCACTGAAACAGGAAACGTATTCCCAACATTGTTAGTCCTTGTGTGCTGTAATTCAAAGGATCGGCAAATCTTCAAAAATCATTCCCAATATGGAATTACCAGGAGGTCAGCCTCAGACATTTACAGCTAATATTCTTTTTAATGAACCATCAATAATTAGGCCAGATATGAACAGGCCCTGCACAGATTTAATTCTGATGTGGAGTTTATCATCAAACAAACCTGGAATCCATGCTAAAGTAAGTGTGCACTAAGTATAACAAGTAACTGTAATTCCATTATTTAATACCCAGCATGTAAGAAACTCCCATTTGAACATTGTGTTTTTAATCAGTTTTGGCAGCTTGCCCACTCTGTGGTGGGAAGCCAGTGTTTCATGAATCCACCATATTACTGAGTCACACTGGGAAAATTATTCAACCCATGTCTTAGATTTTTGATCTTTAAAATGAAAACAATATCATGCTCATAAGGCTGTTATCTGATCAAATATGATGGTGAATGTAAATCACCTACGCCCTTTGATGTACGGTAAACCCTTCATGAACGCTATTTCCCTCCAGCCCTGGCGCACTAACCACCAGCATTATATGCAGAAAGAGGAGAGTAGAATATCTTTTCCCATTTTTTTTTAGTTTTGAGACTTTCTTATATATTCTAGATAGAACTATTTTTGGTAGTTTATATGATATGCAAAAATTCTTCCCTGGTCAATGTTTTGTAATTTTATTCTCTAAAGAGTGTCTTTCACTGAGGGTTTTGGTATAGTCTCAGAGGTATGCATCCATCACTGCAATCAATTTTAAAATATTTTTATTAACCCAACAGAAATCCTGCACCTCTTATTCACCCCTCCCAAACCCCCCATTCTCCCTAGGCAACCACTAATCTACTTTGTGTCTGTATAATTAATTGTCTATCATCTAATATGAAATAACATTTAATACTAAGAGGATCATACAATATATAGCATATGACTAGCTTCTTTCACTTAGCATATTTTCAAGATTCATCATGTTGTACCAGATAGCAGTACTTCATTTCCTTTACTGCTGAATTATATTCCATTGCATGCAACATTTTACTTTATCAACTGATGAACATCTGGGTTGTGTCCACAGAACTATTATAAATAATGCTGCTATGAGCATTCATGTCCAAGTTTCTGTGTGTACATATGCTTTCATTTCTCTTGGGTACACACACTTAGGAATGGAATTGCAGGATCGTATGGTGAATCCTATGCTTAACCATTGTCAAACTTCCAGGCTATTTTCCAGAAGAGCTTTACCATTTTACATTCCCACCAGTGGTGTATGAAGAGTCCCAATTCTTCACATGATTTTCAACACTTATTATCCGTACAATGACATTTAAATGTTTGCATCTTTTGATGAATTGGTCCATTTCATCTAGCCCATCAAATTTGTGTGCAGTTGTTTGTAGTATTTGATTGTGATGCTTTTAACACCTGTGGTTCTGTAGTGGTAACCCCTTTCATTCAGATATTAGTAACTTGTGTTTGCTCTTTACTCGTGTCCCATTTTCAGAGGCACTGCTGCCATCACCTCAGGGGTGAAGTTGCCTCACACAGGACTGAGAGAGTTCCATTATATCCATCGCCCTGCCCCCATCTCACACACACACACACACACACACACACACACACACACACACACACACATTTGATTTGCCTGGTGCCGATTTCCAAGACTCAGATTGTCCAAGATCTAAGCTAGGAAATATGGGAGAAGAAAAAAATGAGGGGAGGGGGAAATACAGGAAGCTTATTATTTTATGAGAAAATTCTTCAAGTTCTCATTTCTTCTTCAGTTCGCTATTATTTACTTTTCACAGTTCCTCCAAGATTTGCTTTAAGTTGGCGTTGTCATCAGTGGGAGATGTAGGGAGAGGTTCAGTTACCCCTCTTAAGTGGGACTGGTGCTACTACCTATCCTATAACTTATTTTGCAGCACAAATCCTCTATCTTATCATGGAAATCTACTCATTTTTCTATTCACTTTTCCCTAAGGGCACAATACTCTAAGAATAATCTTGAAACATTATAAGAACTTGAAGAAACTTCTCAATCAAATGATGATTAAATTATGTTCCGTATAATTTTAATTTTCTCTAATTATACTGTAATGTAATACAATTATTTTGACATTTTTTTTCTAGCAAGAATGTACTTATCTCTTTAATTTAAATAATGTTCAGCCTCGTATTTTTGTCCCTACCTTCTCTATGTGATCTTTTACGACATACAAAACTTGTACTTCTTTAATTATTCTCTAACCTATTCCCTTTTTGTATTGTTCATTTTTTTCCTTTAATGTATTCTTGATTTGTATCATAAAATAATCTTGCTGTTTAATATTTCTCCAACCATAGTTCAACAGCTGGAAGAGTTGAATCATGCTCTACTTTTCAGCATTTACCTTAATGCAGTACTCATACTCTTGGTAAGTAAATATCAAATTAGTTTTCACTGGGAAAAAAAAAACAACCCAACCTAAATGAAGCTTAATTCTTCATTATATTCTGGCCCTAAAACAGCAGAAGAGATAAAATTACCTCCAGGTACTTATATACCAAAAACCTGGGAGTTTTACAGTCTCTTTGTAGATAAATGTTGATAAATAAGAGGTTTTAAAGAGGAAACAAAAGAGAAAGAGTTTCATTTATTTTCAGAGATTAAAATCTATTTTTTTATGACTAAAGATGGGATGAGTGGAATAGGATTGGTTAATGATAGAAATTATGAACTGATTAACCTCACATTCCATAACGATGCATAAGAAGTAGCTGGTAATATCCAAATTAGGCCCCTTTTTCTGTGACTATCAGAGAATAAAGGTCTCTAGAAGTACATAATAACTACAGAATACTTGGCTGCTCAAAGGTTTACCTCCAGCGTAGTTTTATCATCGTTTCATTATTTGGGTATCTTGATTTCTGGATCTAATCATCCCCAGACAGCAGCAGCAGGAGCAAGGTATTATACACACCTCTCTTTCCTGTTGCATTATAATCCAATTTATTACCTCCTACAACACATTTATGCTTCTAGAGATGAGGTTTTATCTTATTTATTTTTTCTTCATTCGATACTTGGTAGGTATAGTGCTTGTGCATCAATGTGGCTCAATACAGGTTTGTTAAAGTGATTCCCTAACTGTGATCTCATGACATGCCATTGTGCTGTCATTTTACTGTCATGAATTAGCATTATCATCTTCCTGTAGGTTCAACATTTTTGAAATATTCCAAAACCGTATACGTATATGTAAAAATATTTATTTTATTTAAACACACACACACACACACACACACACACACAACTCTTGGTCAATTTTTCAAGCCTTTTATCAGATAGCTTTAAGTTCTTCAATATCTGTACATTGAAAACCAGGGTTTCTTGCTCCTGACTGTGTAGAGGGAAAGCTAGGAGCGAAGGTTCTTCCATCGCTCAGCCCTTGCGTCTTCGATGCAGAAGGAACAGCAGTTTGAAGTGCAGTCTTCCCCACTCTCTGTGGGAAATGGATGTTGCTCATAAGTAAATAATATCCAGTGGAGTATCTGAATAGGATGTCCAAATAACAAAAGTATCAGAAAGTATGATTTTAAAATATGAAATTAATCCAAAATCAGACTGCCTTGAATTTGTTTGGACTGCTATTCACTTTCCTAGGACAGCGGAAAGCTCCTGAAACTGTCTCTGAAGGACGTTTTATAAACTAACCATGCTTCTTGAGACGAGGGTCCTTATTTTTTGTCATTTAACTTTACAATCTTCTTCTCATCAGTTTCTTCCCCCAATAGAGCTATAAATGACATCCTAACATTGCGGCAGGTGTACATTTTTTAGTCAGAGCTTACAGCCTTTGGTGGATCAGAAGAAATGTGTGTGATAACAAGCATCTTTCACAAAATGTTAGAAATCACAGGTTTGTCCCAATTAGTATTGCCAGGAAGGATCACAGAGACACACAAAGTTATTGAAAGCTAATCTGATCATTTGTAAGCTATAGAGTCCCTCCAGACACCTTTGCTTTGAGTGTTGTGTGACTTTTATTGTTAAAAAACTGAGTTTTATATGGAGATGTTCTGAAATTTGCTCTCCACATTTAAAATTATTAAACTGCCATTAAAGTGACTGCACATAAATTAAGTATTCTTGATCCCTTTTTAATTCTCTAAGAGAGTTACTATTTCTGAAAAGTAGAAAAAAGTCTTTAAATAAGTTCCTTCACTGCAATGGATCAGATGATTTAGACTTTACTGTTTTTCTTTTGGTATAAAATGCAGTCTGTCATTATCACTATATTCCTTCAGCATATGTAATAGCAATAGGTTTCAAAACTAGAATTAAGCTGAGCTGCCAAAGATTAAACAAAAATCTTTTGCTATATCGTGTGCTGCTTATAATTAGAATTTTAAAAATGCTTTTCTCTTCAAATTAATTTAATGTGGAAAAAGATACAAATTGATAAAATTATACCATAAAAAGAAAAATTGAAAAAATAAACAATTCAATTTAAAAATGGGCAAAGGACCTAAATAGACAACACTTCTCCAAAGTGGACATTCAGTTGGCTAAGACACATATGAAAAAGTACTCAAAGTCACTAATCATCGGAGAGATGCAAATTAAAACAACAAAGAGGTATTACCTCACACCTGTCAGAATAGCTACCACCAACAAATGAACAAATGACAAGTATGGGCCAGGATGTAGAGGAAAGGAAACTCCAGTGCACTGCTGGTGGGAATGCAGACTGGGGCAGGCCCTGTGTAAAACAGTATGGAGTTTCCTCAAAAAATTAAATATGGAACTGACTTTTGACCTAGTAATCCCACTTCTAGGAATATTTCCTAAGAAACCCAAAACACCAATCAGAAAGAATATATGCACCTCTAGATTCATAACAGTGCAATTTAAAATAGTTAAGATCTAGAAACAGCCAAGGTGCTCATCAGTAGATGAGTGGATAAAAAAGCTGTGATACATGTATACCATGGAACACTATGCAGCAGTAAAAAAGGATTCCTTACCCTTTGAGACAACATGGAGGGACCTGGAGAGTATTATGCTCAGTGAAATAAGCCAATCAGAGAATGACAAGTATTACATGATCTCATGCATATGTAGAATCTAATGAACAAAATAAACTGATGAACAAAATAGATCCAGAGACATAGAAGCATGGAACAGACTGACAAATCTCAGAGGGAAGGAAGGGGTGAGAAGGTGGGTAGAGATTACAAACGAACTTGTATGCATATATGCATAACCGACAAACACAGACAATAGTGTGATGAAGGCCTGGGGGCAGAGAGGAGTAGGTGAGGGGAGGGGGCCAATGGGGATTTTAAAAGAGGGGACATCTGTAATATTTTCAACAATAAGGATAAATTTAAAAAATACATCTCTGGGAGTGAAAGCAATTTTGGAAATAAAAGTTTATCAGGATTAATATGTATTTAGGATATTGAAAGTTTGCAATCACATATAGTAAAACTGAATGTAGACAAATCACATTTAGATTTAAAATAAGTTAAATGATGTGCCTAGGAACACTGGAGATCTAGTTCACCCCTTTTATAACAGTTTAGGAAATGGGGCCCATATAAATTGAGAGACTTTCATAATTGTACTATAGCAAACCTAAGTAATAAACTTAAAATTCTCTGTTCAATACTTTTCCACCTAAGTATGACTCATAAAGTGATATTTAAAAATAACATTTTGAACTTGTCCCCAAAAGTCTCTAAGACAATAAAACCAACTAGCATGAATTCATCATGGGGAGGATTACTTTTTTCATATTGTTCAGTTCTGTCAATCAATTATATTTAATAAGGCCCCAAATGAGCTGTGCAATATATTATTTATTCATCTATATTATACACTTATTGAGTGTCTACTGCATGCTAGATCCCTTTCTATATTTTTTAAAATATATTTTTATTTATTTCAGAGAGGAAAGGAGAGGGAAAGAGAGAGAGAAACATCACTGATGAGAGAGAATCATTGATGGGTTGCCTCCTGCACACCCCACACTGGGGATCGAGCCTGTATCCTGGGCATATGTCCTGACTGGGAATCAAACCATGATCTCCTGCTTCATAGGTCAAAGATCAACCACAGAGCCACACCAGCCAGGCCCTTTCTATATTTCTAATTTATATATTAGACCAAAAAGCAGGGAGAAGTTGAGAGATGTAAGAACATGAAAATATATAGTTTAAAATGAAAAAAAAATGCTCTATGTCACTAATCACCAGATAAATGCTAATTAAAACCACACCTGTAAGAATGGCTATCATCAATAAATCAACAAACAACAAATATTGGTGAGGATGTGAAGAAAAGGGAACCCACATGCACTGTTGGTGGGGATGCATATTGGTGCGGCCACTGTGGAAAACAATATGGAGGTTCCTTGAAAAATTAAAATTGGGACTGCCTTATGCCCCAGCAATTCCACTTCTGGGTATATATATATATGAATGAAATCAAAACATTAATTCAAAAAATATATGCACCCCTACATTCACTGCAGCATTATTTACAATAGCCAAGATACGGAAGCAAGCCAAGTGCCCATCAATAGACGACTGGATAAAAAGGCTGTGGTACATATACATAATGAAATATTACTCAACCACAAAAAAGAATACCTTATCATTTATGGCTACATGTATGTGAAAGGGGTCCATGGGGGAGGACTGCAAAGCTGGGGGGCTGGGAACTGCCAAAGGCATACATTCACAAAGAACTAAAGGCACCACAGTCTAAAGGGAGAGGAAGACACCCATTCACAGAAGATAAGGGGCCAGCCACAGGGAGCAGAAAAAGAAAAGGGAGAAGGAGGAAAGCAGATTTTCATAGGGAATAGAGAATTCTACCACAGGAAGGGGAGGAACATAGGGGGGGCCCATGTGGGTTTGAGCTCTGAAGTTGCTATAGTGACCAGTCAGATGGGATATCAGAACACAAAGAGCTGACCTTTATAAACCTTAGGAAAGAGGGACTTAGTGGGTCTCTCCCCATCCCCATGTGGGAGTCTGTGCTTGTTTCCCAACAAATGTCCACCTTTTCCTCTACCACCTTTTGTCCGTGGCTTCATTCTTTGAATCCACCTGGACAAGGACCTGGGAAGGAAGCCACCTTTGCATCCTACTCAGAGGAAAGCCACGCGTTTCAGTTTAATTTCCGCGTTTCATATGGACCTCAAGGGTATTACGCTAAGTGAAATGTCAGGCAGAGAAAGACAAATACCATATGATTTCACTTATATGTGGAATCTAAAGAACAAAATGAACAAACAAAATTGAAACAAACTCATAGATACAGAGAACAGACTGATGGTTGTGAGCGAGGAGGGAGGTTAGCAGATTGGGTGAAAAGATAAAGGGATTGAGAAGAACAAATTAGCAGTTAAAAATAGTCGCAGGGATGTAAAGTAAAGCGTAGGAAACATGGTCAATGATATTGTAATAACTATATACGGTGCCCAGTGGGTACTGGGGATGTGGGGGGGGGGGGGCGCTTTGTAATGTATGTGATTGTCTAATCACTGTCATGAACTATACTGTACACCTGAAACTGATGCGAAATAATACTGAACACAAACTGTAACTGGAAAATAAAATGTATTTCCCAGCAGGTGTGGCTCAGCAGTTGAGCATCAATCTATGAACCAGGAGATCATGGTTCGATTCCTGGTCAGGGCACATGTCCAGGTTGCAGGTTCGATCCCCAGTTAGAGGTGTATAGGAGGCAATCAATGATTCTCTCTCATCATTGGTCTCTCTCTCTCTCTCTCTCTCTCTCTCTCTCTCTCTCTCTCTCTCCTTTCCCTTCCTCTCTGAAATATATATATATATATATATATATATATATATATATATATATATATATATATATATATATGCACACACACACACACACACATACACATATATGTATTCTATTTGGGGACATGGAAAAAGACTGAGCATTCCAGAACATAAGACATTTAGAAGTTGTGGTACATAGTCTGTAAAATGGCCCAATGACCTTATCTTCTGATACTCATACCCTGTTTTTAAGTAACGTAGTAACCTATAGAAATTAGCAACTCCCTTATAACAAAATGAATATAGCAAAAAATGATGGCATACCACTCCATAAATTATGTTGTACAAAAATACTGTCTTCCATCCTAGGCTCTCTCTTTCTCTCTCACCCTCTCCTTTGTTGGGATTGCTCACTCTGAGGAAAGCCAGGTGCCTTATTGTGAGAAAACGCAGGCAGCATATGGAGAGGCCCATGTGGCAAGAAACTGGAGCCTCCTGCCAATAACCATATGAATGAGCTTGGAAGCAGACCCCGGTTGGGACTTGGCTGAGCTCACCCCTGGCCACAGCTTGACTGCACCCTCATGTGAGACCCTGAGCTGGAGGCACCCAGTTAAACTGCTCCCAGATTTCTCACTCTCAGAAACCATGAGACAATCAATGTGTGTTGTCTTTATTTGCCAAATTTCAGAGTCTTTTGTTATATAGGAATAGATAACTAATATAGAGAGGATAAGCTTTGTTATAGTTCTGGGTTTGTAAGAAGGCTGGGTAATGAAATGATAATTTAGTGAACAGATTACACTAGTGGAGGAAACAGGCCATAAAAGGCTGAGTCAGTACTGATAAGAAAGGGTTGCCCACTCATTACTGAAATGTACTGTGTAAGTTATTGCAAAGAGAATGAAAGTTTAGCCACTGAGGTTACAGAGCTTGGAAAGACCTCTGAGAAAAAAAACCAAAAAACCTGAACCAGCAATTCTGGGGGCATAATGTCCAATTATGAAAGCTTACTGAGGACCTTCAAGAAAAAAATGGGAGGGCACTTAAAAACAAAACCTATGCAACCACTTGCCTTATTCTATATGAGTAAGGTAGACATGCCAGTGGGTGTGCATGAGTACGTGCATGTGTGATTGTCTTGATATCTGCAATGATTACACAAGGTTGGATAATTAAAAAGGTTAGTAAAATTCTATAGAATGTACTCGCATAAAACTTATTGAAGATAACAAATGAAGCAAAGCAGGGCAAAGAATGAGCAAGACAGCAGGAGAGCCTGGGAGATGTGCGCCACAGCCTTCTCTTACTCAAACAGGAGGCACTTCATCTCTGGGTTACGGGCCATTAAGACATATTATACCAGAAACTGTGGTTTAGGAGAGTTCAGGCCAAACATTCCAGGGGGCTTTAATGCCCCACTGGTCAGATAGCCAAAGCCAAAGTATGGTAACCAGTTAAACAGGCATAAGCCATCAGTCCACATATCCTTAAACAATGTAGACAAGCTTGTCCTGGGGTATTTCAAAATTTGAAGTCTACAATGCATTATATATTACTAGCCTTCATACAGCCATGGAGACAAGCATCGATGTGCCCCAGACATGCTGTAAGATAATTCTATTTTATCCAATAACCACTGAGCGCAAAGTATAGGTCACAAAAAAGTCACAAAAAAATCAAATTGATGATTTTACATATAATATAGCATGTGTTATTATACGCATATAACTATACTGATGGTATAAAATATAATTATTTTTGGATATAAACATATGTATCTGTGTGTATATGTAATTTATACATACATAAACTATACAGCTATGTACTCATAATAGGCATAATAATTAATGCTTACACTGTGTGATGAAATCTGGTTTCTTTTTAAAAATATATATATTTTTATTGATTTCAGAGAGGAAGGGAGAGGGAGAGAGAGATAGAAACATCAATGATGAGAGAGAATCATTGATTGGCTGCCTCCTGCATTCCCCCTACTGAGGATCGAGCCGGCAGCCCGGGCACGTGCCCTTGACCAGAATCGAACCTGGGACCCTTCAGTCCACAGGCCAGCACTCTATCCACTGAGCCAAACTGGCTAGGGTGGAATCTGGTTTCTTAACAATGACAGAAGACATGACAAACATAGATAATAAACAAATATAAATAGTTAAGCATAAGGTGGTAAGACTACAATCAGACATTTTTAAAGATTTAAGATTACATAGGTACATTCATGATATTCTAAGCCTGCTGGATGGGACCTGTATACTAGTCCCTTTTAGAGAGGACAGGGAAACGCTCTCTTTATTTTGTGACTAATTGAATGATTCTGTTTGTCTGAACATATCCAGGCTCCTTTTAGAAACTGTTGTGTTTTTTTAATCCAAATTAGACTTCTGGCTCTATTTTGGGTCAATCATTTTCTCCACCTACTATGATCTGTCATCTTGTCATTGTATTCATTACATTCTTGAGTTAGATTTACTATTTCAGCTTTCCATGGCTTATTATTTTGTTGTTTTCCTTTCTTGCTTTGAGTATATTGTCAAGTCATTTCTCTAAAAGAGTTTGTGTAACTATAATGTCCCTGAGTTCTTATGCACACACAAAGGTTTTCATTTGGCCACACATTCTGGATGACTAAGGTATCCCATAGTCACTGAATGTGAAGCTATTGCTTCATAGGTTTCTAGAATCCAGTGTTGCCTGCTGATAAGTTAACATCAGGCAGGTGGAACCCTCACATCCTTGATGGCCTCTGACTGTGCCTATTCTAGGTTGAGGCATTTGCTGCTCTCTTTGAGCTGCATTTCCTGTGGCCATTTCTGGATTATCTTTTATTATTTTTTGATGAACCTACACCTATACATTTGCCATTTGGGGTTTATTATTCCCCTTGGTGTCCTTTTATTGTTATTTTAAAGGGATGTTAAACTACAATGGGATAGGTATATATGCCTTCTTATTAACTTTTTAAATAAATAAAGAAGAAAAACAAACATGTTGTTAGTCCCTGGACTCAAAATTATTTTATTGTAATTGTGAACATAGAATGATTACATTAATGGACATTAATAATAAAGAAACAACAACTATTCAAATACAGTAGTTGGTAGAAGGAAGAATAAGTAGAAGAGATGGTAAATGGAGTACAGCATTTTAACTTACTGCTTCTACCCTCAAAGATAATTTTGTTTTTTACAAATCAATGTTCTCATTCCTTTTTTAGTTATAGTAAAGTTTTGAGACAAGTGGTAAAGGAATGTGCATAACCTTTCTTAAATAACTATCCCCTACAATTAATATAAACTTTAGAATATCTGGAATCTTAAAGAAATACTGCCAACAGTGTTTATAATAAATGACACCTTTTAAAAAATCTCTATATCAGCAGAGAAATTTTATAATATAAATTGTTCACTTAACTTTAACTGCTACAGATTTTGGCAGACAGTAAAATTAAATGGTGGATGATCACCATAATATATGACATTTTCTAAGATACTACTGGGTTACTAATACATTTCAGAAGAAAATTATTTCGAGGTTCTGTGTAGTATTGTTAAACAGTAATACCTTCTTTTGCTATTGATGAAAGAAGAAATTGTAAATTACCATGAGCTAGAAAATGCAATATGTGAAATGAAAATATATGTTAACAGAAATAAGTATGGGCACATGGTGGGAAAGACTTTCCAATTGCTTAAAATGTCTGGTTTTTCTTTCTTTTTTTTAAATCCTCACCCAAGGCTATATTTTTTAGAGAGAGGGAGAGGAGAGAGAGAGAGAGAGAGAGAGAGAGAGAGAGAGAGAGAGAGAGAGAGAGAGAGAGAGACATCTATGTGAGAGATAGATGGTGCTTGCCATATGTGCCCTAACTGGGGATCGAACCTACAACCCACAATGCCCTGACTGGCAATAGAACCTGCAGCCTTTTGGTGCACAGAATGATGCTCCGACCAGCAAGCCACCCGGCCAGGGTTCTCTGGCTTTTCTTGAATGACCTCTATTCTCACTGAAACTGTAAAACTGGACACCAGATCACTGTTTATGACTATTTCTTTATTCCACTTGCTCTGTCCGTAGCATTGTTCTCCCAAGTATGGCCATCATTTAAAATATTCTTCCCTCCTTCCATTAAATAATCTCCTTTTATTTAAGATCTTCATATATCTACATTATTTATAAATTTTCCAAGTTTATAGTTTTCTCCAAGAGGTTAAATAATCTTTAATGTATCCAACCATGAAAATGAACTTATTGACTTCATCCCTAACAGTTTTGGCTCAGTGGAAAGAGCATCAGCCTGCGGACTGAAGGGTCCCAGGTTCGATTCTGGTCAAGGGCATGTACCTTGGTAGCGGGCACATCCCCAGTGGGGGGGGGGGGTGCAGGAGGCAGCTGATCGATGTTTCTCTCTCATCGATGTTTCTAACTCTCTATCCCTCTCCCTTCCTCTCTGTAAAAAATCAATAAAATATTTTTTTTTAAAAAAGAACTTACTGACTTCAAGAAATTTTTGCATATATTCATAAAGCTTGTAATTAATACCTCAATTTGAAAATGTTGGCCTACTGCCTGGCTGGTGGGGCTCAGTGGTTGAGTGTCGATCTATGAGCCAGAAGGTCGTGGTTCGATTCTCGGTCAGGGCACATGCCTGGGTTGCAGTCTTGATTCCCAGTGTGGGGCATGCAGGAGGTGGCTGATCAATGATTCTCTCTCATCATTGATATTTCTATCTTTCTCTCCCTCTCCCTTTCTCTCTGAAATCAATATAAATAAATAAATAAATAAATAAAATGTTGGCCTACTAATTTGTTGATCTCTTTATGATGATATGTTCTTTCAGAATTTGCTTCCATATCCACAAAGTTTGATAGTGTAAATTCAACATTGCTTTATTGGGACAACAGCAATAGGTACTGAGAAATGCTTATTTCTTCACTTACTACACCTATTCTTATCTTAGAGACTTGGCATGATCATCACACCCATTGTGATCCCCTCCACCCACCAGAACTACATTTGAGAAATCCCATCAAAATGGACAGGGCAGACAGTTCGGAAGGAGAGTCTGGAGATGAAATGTCTAAAACTGTTGTCAATTAGGCTCTGCTGTCAGTACCAGTTAACACCAGAGGAAATGAAATCTGATCTATACATTCAACCTCACATGCTTTATGCTCTCTCCAAAGGCAGGAGAAAGAAAAATCTGAGAGAGGCACCACCCAGTTTATTTTCTAGACTCAGGCACCTCAACTTCAAATTTAGTTTTACAGATGAGTATATAAAAGTTTTACCAGCTCACATCAATACATATACAACCAGACTTTCCAGGCCATCTACAAAGATCTCTAAAAAAGTAAAATTAAAAGTCTTTACAACTGAGAGCTATTAATACATGAAATAGATACTTGTAACAACTGAAGGGGGTTATTTCATTAGTTTAATAAATCTGGCTTTCAAGATAGAGTAGCAGCAAAGTTTACAATAGCTAAGATTTGGAAACAGCCTAAGGGCCTATCAGCAGATGAGTGGATTAAAAAGCTGTGGTACATCTACACAATGGAATACTATGCTGCTGTGAAAAAGAAAGAACTCTTACCATTCGCAATAGCATGGAGGGACCTAGAGAAAATTATGCTAAGCGAAATAAGCCAGTCGGAGAAAGATAAATATCACATGATCTCACTCATTTGTGGACTATAATGAACAACATAAACTGATGAACAAAAATAGATCCAGAGATATAGAAGCATCAGACAGAGTGTCAGACCTCAGAGGAAAGCAGGGGAGGGTGGGAATGGGGAGGATAAGAGATCAACCAAAGGACTTATATGCATGCATATAAGCATAGCCAATGGACACAGACAGTAGAGGAGTGAAGGCATGTGCTGGGGGTGAGAGTGGCTGGGAAGAGATCAATGGGGGAAAAAGAAGACATAGGCAGTACTTTAAACAATAAAGAGTTTAAATTAAAAATATTTTACAGTAATACTATTATTAAAAGACTTGTTGGATTACTCAGTTGATAACAGCCTAGCTCAGAGGTTCCGAATAACTGTGCTGTGGAGTATGGATGTGTTTTAGAGGGTTATTGAGGCTGTTGAAACATTGATGCCATAACATTCAGGATGGCTGGGAAGGATGTAAAATTGCTTAAGACCTCAGAATCTCTGACCCCTCTAGCCTTGAACAGCCACTTATGTTTTCCAATGGCAATGAAGATACTAAGCTTTTTAAAAGGTAGTAGTCTGTGCTATTACAAAGAATGTCAATAGTAAGCCTCCAGATAAGTGAAGTCAAAATCCCTATCCTTGGATTTAATATTATACATTTGAATAATAAGGCCTGAAAATTTTTTCAGTTATTGAAGAAAGAAAATAAAAAGAAGAAACCACTAAGTGATATATTTTTTTTCCACTTTTTTACAAGACTTGTGCATTACTATCTTGCCACTATCTGGGTAAAATAATAACAATTACATCATATATTCCATTAAGGCATATCTTCCCTAAAACATCCCTAGATTTAGAATGGTATCATAATACCTCATTCCTGGTATCATAATACCTCATTTAATAACTCTACCAGGAATAAAGCATGACCATCAGAGAAAGAATTCAGTTTGGCAACAAGCTGCCGAAAGGCAGTGCTCCTGGTTGGGTTATATGGGGTTCGTGGTGGTGGGGGGGTTGCCATTCTCCTGACATAGAAGATGACCGACCAAGTTGGTAAAATCAGTCTTCAACTTCCCCTCTCTTCTTACTTTTCTATGCTCCTCTCCTGCTCCTCACCACCCACCTCCCTCTGCTCACAGACTCCAAAGCCCCTTCTTATGGCAGGAGTCTGAGAATCTGAGAGTCTTATTATGAGACAGAGTGTTGTCTCCATAGACACTCAAAGGCCCAGTACTGGCCACCATACCCCAACCCCACCATACTGACAGTCAAGGTGTGGTAACATAATTTAAACTCTGCTGATAGGATGCTTCTGCCCAAGAAATGAGTTCAGAGCAAGTGAGGCAAAAACAGGGATTACTTTAGGATTTATTCCAGTGGTCAAAGTATCTGGAATGTGGTGGTGAATAAATGTACCATTTGTGGGGTCCAGTGTCATAATGTCATGATGCCAATAATGGTACTAAATGTCCAGAAAGGGCTGGAATGGCAGCTCAAACAGCTATTCTTTAGGATAAGTAATGGGTGCTACATGCAGCCTCCTTTGCAGTCTGCTTTCTCATTCTCCAGCCTTCTTGCTCTTGTTTATTTGTTCACTTTTTCATTTTAAAAAATGTTTATTAATTGATTTTAGAGAGAGGAAGGAAGAAAGAGAGAAAGAGACATTGATTCATTACTCCACTTATTTATGTATTTATTGGTTGCTTTTTATATGTGCCCTGACAAGAAACTGAACCCACAGCCTTGGCATATCTGGATGATACTAACCGAGCTACCTGGTCAGGGCTATTTGTTCATCTTTTCGCCTTACTTTGGCCATACTTAGATTCTGTTGTTTGCAACCCAGAGCTAAAACTGGGATTAAATGTCTAATCCCTTTATATCTTAAATTATGTTTTTCCTATTTAACCCTACATAAAAGCCCATAAAATAGATTTAAATTAGTCTTTTTTTACAGAAAGTATGTGTCAATAGAATCAGAAAGGAAGGTATGATCCATTTCTCTTTCCAGATAATGTCTTCTTTGGCTGGAGAACATGCATCGGAGGCTGGTCACGGGAGTTCTAGAGTTACAGAAGATACAAGACCTATAAAACATCTTCGCACTGTGAATATCCACAGAGAAGGTCCACAGCTTCATTCCTCTTCCAATGATCCCTTTCAGCCCATGCCAACTTATCTGCCCTGTCCTTAATCATATTTTTGTAGCATTTTTTCCCTGACAGGTATATATTTCTAATTACTTAAAATGGCAAGATAAAGATGATTCCTCAGACCTCCTAACTAGATTTGGGTCCTTTTCAAATCCAGTTCCCTTTGGACAGAAATTGGGTTTTCCTCTCAGAAGCTCTAACAGCTGCTTTCTTTAGCTCAGAATGTTAGTTCAAGGTCCCGAATTGCTGTGGCAACAGAAGCACTTCTGAGGCCAAGGGGTCATATTCTTGTCTCAAGAGGCTGAGTTGTCGTTTAATTTTTTTTGCCACATCACCAACATGAAGTCACTTGGCTATCCAGGCTACCCCAGCAATCTGCAGACAGAGGTGTCTTGATCACACTTTCTGACAGTGATAAAGAGTGTCAGATTAGACCTGACCCCAAAAGTATGAACGCATGTAATTCAGAAGCCTGTTTCAGCCTACTAGCAGGTCAGGGGAGTCTGCCAACGAAGGTCCAAATTTGAAGGCACTGTTGCTATTCTGGCAGGGATTTGCTGGAAGCATTAGTGATATTAGGTTCAGTGGGATCTGTCACCAGCTGAAGTTCAAGGATGGTTCTTGTAAGTAACTAAATACACAGAAGTCATGATCTCTTGTTCAAAAGCTTGCTAAAGAACGTTTTAAGAATCTGACCCCAAGTTTTCTGGAAGTGGCTACTATAACTCTGGGCAGTAATGAATGACTCCGCTGATCTTCTCTCTGCCCCAGGCTTTGAAACGGAGCTGCCTTTGAGTTTCCCTTTTTGTTTTTTCCTAAACTGGAATGATAACGTGTTCTCTTGCTTAACTGTATTAAATGTGTCACAGTATAACCTTGCAGTAACTTTTAAGTTGGGAGAAGGACTTGGACACCTCTACCACATATAAAATGCTACTGGTAAATGTAAACATAAGTAACATGTGGTGTGTGCCTTTAAGGACATTACAGTCTAATGGAGGAAACTGGTATGTAAATGGCTGATTATGATAAAAGGCAAAGTGAATGATGTACTAGCTACAGGACAAGCTCATCTATGGCAACACAGGTAAACGAGCAATTAATTCTCACTGAAAGGGAATCAGAAGCTCCTTTGCAAAGGTGGTGGCATTTGAGAGAGTATTGGGGAATAATTATAATCTTTGTGGAGCAGTGGAGAAGAAAAGACAT
The DNA here is from genome assembly GCF_963259705.1 of Myotis daubentonii. Classification (NCBI taxonomy): domain Eukaryota; kingdom Metazoa; phylum Chordata; class Mammalia; order Chiroptera; family Vespertilionidae; genus Myotis; species Myotis daubentonii. The sequence goes on along the minus strand of NC_081852.1, from coordinate 25,265,513 downwards.
TTCACTACTGGAATAGAATGAGCCTAGGCACATGGACTTGATTCAAGAGTTGTTTTGTTTTGTTTTGTTTTGTTTTGTTTTGTTTTAATCTAGCACATGCAAGACACTATGGTAGGCTCTAGGAGATACGGGAAGAGAAATAATACATTTCCTTTTCTTCTATAGGTCATATTATAGTTTGAAAGAAAGGTCTTTTCCATATAAGTATATCTAAAGAGTTCAACTGTCATTGCCTGGAATGATGTAACTAACTGGCAAGTCCTTTAAAAATCTATATAGTGCATGAGACTAGAAAGAAGCCACTATTGCCAGAGGGAGTAAAGAAGGGGTTCTAGAGGAGATGGAAATAGCTTGTTTCCTAAAAGATGGTTAAAATTTGATGTGAGAAATAAGGGGTAAGGATATTCAAAATGATAGGTAAAGCATGAACAATTCAGAAATGACCTTGGCATATCCATGAGACTGTGAAAGCATCAGTGTGGATGGAGTAGAAGGTGCCTTTGGCTCACTCTAGGTCAAAAGTTAGAAATGCATGTTTAGGTGAATTGAAATGCCTCCCAAGTTCAGGCAAGTAGTTAAATGAGCACAGCAGCCTGGGCATCTACTGAGTGGGGGTGGAAGAAAGCTATGGCCCAGGATCAACAAAAAGGAAGACATCACTAAGCTCCAGCCAGTTCCACAGTGAACTCTGCCCCTAGTATTGCCACACCTTCCCATTTGTTACAATACACACTGCTCTGGATTTTAACATGTGAGTGTGTAAATTTAATTCTTATGACAAAACATGGAATTATGCTGGACAAAACTAGATACATAAAAATATTTGAGTCATACTAAATCATATCTAGTATGTGAATCACTCATTTTCAACCTCTGCTGGACTGTAGAGAGCAAAGACTGCTAGAATTACCGTAAAGCCTGTGTGGCTTATCCGATAGCCATTTAAGGTTACAGAATAGAGATGCAACAGAAAGTGGTATGCTTTCCTCAGGCTATAAATTCAGAATATTTGTATGACAAAAATAATAAGTGAAAGAGAATTGATTGGAATTATTGACTATTACAGTTTTAAAAATTATTTTTAAATGAAATTCATCTTAAAGTTCTATTACCTGTTGTTTAAATTGGTTGCAGGAAAATTTTACAACACAATTTTAAAAATATGTGTTGGCTATAAATTCTTTTCAACAGTCTCATTTGCCTTTAAAAAAAATACAATGATATGACACTTCTCTACCTAGTAGGAAGAGGATTCTGGGTATATACTTTCCAGATGGACCTAAATGAGCACTTAATGAATGACCTTTTATTTGCCACTACTACCAGCTGCCAATGGTGGATGCAACCAGGATGTCTTGGTCAGGTTCATTTATGTGCGTGTTCTGTTTTGGTCCACAAGCCTGGCTGACATTGAAACCAGGCGGGGTTTGAAGGTTTGCAACAGATGTTTTTGTGCCTACTAATTTCTGAATTTGATAGAGTCTATAAATCACTCACAAAAAATACTGTGTGAGTCCACTCTTGGTTTAGGTTTTTCCCCAACCTAATGAGACAGAACCTGAAATTGATGTTAAGAATATAGCTTCTAGCCCTAGCTGGTTTGGCTCAGTGGATAGAGTGTTGGCCTGTCAACTGAAGGGTCCTGGGTTCAATTCCAGTCAAGGGCACATGCCTGGGTTGAAGGTTTAATCCCCAGTAGGGGATGTGCAGGAGGCAGTCAATCAATAATCCTCGCTCATCATTGATGTCTCTATCTCTCTTTCCCTCTCCCTTCCTCTCTGAAATCAATAAAGACATAATAAAAAAAAAGAGTACAGCTTCTGGGGTAGGGCAAAAATGCAGCATCTAAGCCTTCACACTGCAATCAAGAAGTTTTGTTATTTAACAAAAAAGCCAACATATTCTCTCTCTCCTATCAGGAATTCCTAACAGGTGGAAGAGCTTAGTATCAGCAAAGAATTAGGTGGAATAGAGAATTTCACATGGAGTTTACAATATTATGCTTCTGTCTAAATGAAATTCAGCATTCCAGATGTTGCCTACATTTCACTTAAAACCAACTGCTATGATTTATGAACAATAAAAATTCCTGCAATGTAACGGGGCAACTCTGCTTCCTAATGCTGAGAAAACTCTTAGAAGATTATCACATTTTGAAAACGTGCTAATGAGCCACAAAGTCTGATTAAAATCTAAGGTGCAATATTCCAAAAATATTCCTGGTGGTTTAGATAAGTAAGGCTCAGTTTTCACCGTTGATGACAGGACTTTCCGACAAATTTTGCAAGGATAAGGTCTCAATAGTTAAGCCAGTTCACAATAGCTTCTTATTAAGTTATTTTCAGGAAGCAGGGTAAGACAAAACATTAAGACCTGAAAATTGGATAAGAAAAAAAGAAAAAGAAAAATAGTCCACACATACAGACCATTCAGTTGCTAAAATGTGAATGGTTAAGGCTTCAAAACATAAAAGATGACATTTTAATTACTTAATTTAATGCCTATTTATAAATAATAAGTCCAAGTGTTAAGCAGATGTGAACAAAGAGGAACATCTTCTGTTACTTAATTGTGGAGAATAGAATTGTTGGGAGCATGTTTCCTAGACAATATCTCTATGGGAGAGAAAAACGCTCAGATATTGCGGCTTTGTTTAAGATCAAACTGATCTAATTAGCATTTTCATCCACTTTATTGCTCAGAATTCCCTTTAGTGAGGTGTGCTTTTGATAAATTTTAAGGAAAGCTTTTTGGAGAAAAGTTGAATTCAAACATATAAAACAAAAAGGAGAAGTTTTCTTCAAAGATTAGCCAAAAATTATCTGAAAACTAAAATAAAAACTACAAAGTCATAAAACTACATTTCTATATTAATAATAAGATGTGACTTACACAGATTAATCCAGGATTATTTTATATTTATGATATTCCTGAAACAGGACAAGATCTACCAGGGGAATTTTAATTGAAGTTACATGCAAGTAATCAGAGGGAACAATACTTCTCTCTCTTCTGATTGAATGATAATGTGGCCATATTGGTTAGTTATTTTGTAAGGTCATTATAAATCACAGCGATATTGACAAGCTTGTAATTAAATGTATAAATAATTTTCTGATTTCAGATCATAAAGAATTGAAGAGAGTGTTCTCACAGCACACTTCACATTCTGGACACTTTAGTATTTTGTTTCCACTTCTTTGCATGTGGCAGATATAGACTCAATCCAATGGAGAATAAAACTATATACTTGGCACCTCCTACAGACATTGTGACTATAGGAGTGTGTTCACAAAATGTTACTAATAAGATTACAAACTGAGACAGAGGCAAGGTATAGGTAAAATCCTGGTAGACCTTCCTGACTCAACTCCCTGCAAGAAATTTTCACTTGGCTGAAAAGAGAACCCCTAATACAACCATTTTTTTTAACTTATAATTTCATTCTCAGAAGGGGGAAAAATCAGGTAATTCTATACTTGATTTTGACCAACAAGAAAGAATTAGTTAAATTTAGTTTACAGAAGTGATGCTGAACTTCCATTACACAATCATCTCTTTAAGCAAGTAAATACCTCATTGCTAAAGCAACTACCATGTGCTGTATTTGCAACACCAGTGCCTTGTATGGAGTTGGTATGGATATATAACATGAAGTGTTTCAGATGCATATCCTTCATCTTTCCTCAGCCTATCTTTAGTGTTTTATTATTTTATAAATATTTTTAAAAGATAATCAGAAAATTATGTGCCAAGAGTCATCAATAATTTTCTGTATCAACATGCAAGGAAAAGACTAACACTAATCAGTTCTCTACAAACCTTGCTAAGCTTACCTGGTGGTAAACCTCTTCAGAACTAATCCCAAAGAAGGTCATTCAGCTCTTTATATGTTTCTCCTAGTTCATTCATTTCAAGGTGCATCTTCCTCCCAGCCCCCACCCCCACCAAAATTACCCATCCTCATCCCTCCCATCCCTTTTACTACACAATGTACATAGTTTTCAAATGTAATATGCCCTTTGCATATCGTAAAGAACAATTCTCTAAGTAAGACTGATGATCTATATATATAAAAGCCTAAGCAACTGAACAACTGAATGACCAAATGACTGGTCAACCAGTCACTATGACGTGCATTGACCACCAGGGGGAAGATGCTCAATGCAGGAGCTGCCCCCTGGTGGTCAGTGCACTCCCACAGCCAACCTACCACGACCAGCCAACCTCCCGTGGCCCCTCCCCCTGGCTGGCCAACCTCCCATGGCCTCCCCACAGCTGGCCAACCTCCCGCGGCCCCAATGGCCCCAATCGCCTGCCAGGGACCCCACCCATGCATGAATTCGTGCACCAGGCCTCTAGTTTAAGTATGAAATCTCAAATGTTATAGGAATCATGGGTACAACATTACCCTAGAGTTAAGAGGTAATTAATAAGAAAAATTCAATATGGGGACTTTACCAATCAGGAGGAGTTTTCACAGGAGAAATTTCTGCCATGATGACTTACAAAAATAGTTAATTGCCTTCATTCCAATTATATCCTTCTAAATCTATATTACTTCAAATGCTTCTGTAAGCTTCTTGGAGAAATGTTAATCGTGGTGCTAAAGCTAAGAACGCCATTTTGCTGAGTGATTCAAAAACATGAGTGCTGCAACCCAAACAAAATCCTGATTCCATTTTTTTTAACTAATCAAAGAAGATTATGTGAAAGAAAAAAGTGAAGATAGAGAGCATTTCTCTGGAAGCCTAGGACAAGCTTGCTCTGTTTGAGTAATGTAAACAAAAAACCGGGTTACCAATGTGCAGCCAAGAGGGTTTGAAAACGATTATAAACGTATCACATCTGGCCTAAGTATATCTCCTAACAGCTCTGGCATTAATAAACATTCATAAGTGGTTATGGCCTGTTCCTTTCCCCAGTAAATATATTTACTTCTCCGAAATAATTTTCAAATCATATAACCACAGGATGCAAACGCCTATGAGATAGTAGAGCAATCTATTTCAAAGCAACCAACACAGGCTGAGACTTCTATTCATGTGTATGAATAATTGGTAACTGCGTAGATTCAACTATTAGGACCAGTACAGCTAATAATGGTGGTTGGGACTTACCAGTACTTGTAAGGAAGTTAACGTTTCTCATCACACCTTCAGTGTAAGCGCCTGGCTCGTAACTGTCCATTTCACCTGTGACAATGTGAGCCACTCTTGCTGCCCGTCCTCTGATAGCACCGGCAGCTCGGTCTAAATTATCAGCATCCTGGTCTCTCAGGGCTATTATACATTTGTTGACATCTTCTAAGATGTGGCTCTCTGTAAGGAAACAGATCAAAATAATTTTGTCAGTATTTTTTTATCACACAAATCTAGCATATTATAATTTAAGTTAACTTCTGACTTCAGATGTGATGCGTGTTGGGAATGGAGAACAGGGACAATAGGCAAGGAAAAATACAGACATAATTTTGCTCCTATCTCTTTAAGAGCAAAATTTGCAAAATACAGAATTTTACATTTTTATCAACAATTTTTATAGATTATATATTGTTTTATATTCTAGTTCCAATAGATTAGATGTTAGATTTGACTGCTTTGTAGGTGGAAATTAAGGAGTTTCTAGGTTAAAAAAAAATAAAATGTATAATAATAAAGTACTTAATCCTGATTAAAAGCAACATTATAGAGGTTATAAAACTCTTTAAAAATTTCAGTTGTCCTAAATATATAGCAAAATAAAACTATGGAGTTCTGTTCAAGTAATCTTCATTGATGTACAATGAAATTTAACACAATTACAGAAATCTTAAAATTAATAAATAACAAACATATGAAATACATAATTTTTAAATTGTAAAGCAGCAACCTCTCTAAGTCTATGAAAACACTCAGATAAATAGTGGGCTTTGAAAAGATTGACTTGAGGCAAGCGAATCCCTGAGAAAGTTGCCCACTCTGAAGAGTGTCCCCCGACCTCCACTGCTCTTTCCCTCTTTGCATGATTAGGGCATGAGGACAGCAGACTTCTTAGGCTAGCACTGTTTTCTTTGTCTATAAGATGATTAAAACTCCCACTAAAACTAATGAGAGAAGCTGAGCAAATATGGGGAATATCATCAAGCCTGGGCAATATTTCTAAGAAATTAAAAGAATATTATAAGAATTAGTGTTTGGCTCTTAGCATTTTCAAATGAATCCCCACTCAAAATTCTTAAGGACTCTATTACTTAAAAACATACTAGAAAACAACTACAACAAAAAGGCCTTACTAATTTCAGACCGGAGTGTTAACTTGCCCCCTGCCCCCAGAGGACAGGCATTCACAAAGCTATTTCTTTGCGGCGTCACACCTTTCTTGTAATGGGTAGAGCATAAAATCCAAAAGACCAAATAATATGGTCCCTGGTGACTTTCTGAGACCTGATGACTATCATTCCTCTCTAGGCCTCTTATGCTTCAGTCATATTTATTTTATGATTCCCAAGTCCACCATGTTCTTCCAAGCCTCTGTTCCTGGGGGCATATTAGAGTCTTGACCTAGATAGACTGTTCTTTTTCTTTCCTGGATCCAATTTCTGGGTGTGTGTGTGTGTGTGTGTGTGGTGGGGGTGAGGGTGGGGGTGGTTCCAAACTCCAACAAGCAATTTTGGTGTCCACCTGGGTGTCCTACAATTCAACTCAATCCTGACACTCTCTACCAGAGATGGCATCTGTTTCCACAAAACTTCTCCTGCACCCTTCACTTCAGACACCAGTCCCAAGCCCAGTTTGTTACCTATACGTCTGACTGTCTAGCAATAAATCAGAGGTTCCCGTCACTCCTTCTTTGGGTTTTATTAACTTGTTAAAGCATCTCACAGAACTCAGAGAAATATTTACTTATTAGATTTAACTTTTATAGCTCAGGTACAGTCAGATGGAAGATGCATAGGCCAAAGTATAAGGAGAGAGTATGGAGTTTCCATGCCCTCTCCGGGCACACCACTTTCCCCACATCTGCACATGCTCCCTAACACAGAAGCTCTCTGACTGCAATCTTCCCCCACCCCCCATGGAGGCTTCACTACATAGATAGGATTAATTCAACTGCCAGCCCCCTCCTCTCCACCTCTCCATGGTTGGTTCCTCAGGCAATAGGCCCCATCTTCAGTCCACTGTCATCTCATTAACATAAGGAAAGAAACCTCAAGGCTTTCAGCACTTAGCAAAGTCCAAGGATTTTACAAGCTCTGTATCCGAAATGGGGTGAATACCAAATATATATTTTCTATTATAAATCATAATATCACAACTGTGAATCCCCTTTGGTCTGATTCATCAACTTCTACTACTATTCTTTCAAAATACTAGTCAAATGTTCCTTCCTCAGAAAATTCATGCTGACCGACAACAAGACAAATTTTGTCCCATGTTGTTTGGGATTCCCATGAAACAGTCTATATTTTCCATTAGGTCTTTTGTCCATGTTTTAATGATGTACTCATGAAAATATCTCTCTAGTACACTATGGAATATATGGGAGTACAGGTATTTTATCTTGTTACTTGGAGTAGCCTATCTAGTCTCTAATACAATACATGGCACCTGTTAAACCAAAGAATATTTGTTGAATGAATGAATTCCTCTAATAAGACACATCTGAGAACAGTAAATTAGTTTGTCTACATCCTAAATCATGTGTTATGTACATAAGTAGACATATTTCCGTGACCTTAAATAGTCAACTTGACCCACATCAAGGACAGCCAGGTCATTTACTTGAAAAAGATTAAACACTGAAAACCATTGTTATAAATTCACTCTAATTTTAACCTACTCAGCAGCATTCAGTTATGAATGTATCATAAAGGCATATAGTAAATACAGGCAGGATCCCTTCTCAACAGAAAGTGCCTAGGTATCATTACCATCATATTTCCCCTGGAACTGAAGTATAAGTTTAAATGTGGGAGGCATAGCAATCATGAGCTTTTTAAAAGTCCACAGATGTGCACTTTAATGACACATTAAGAAGCTGTTATTTCCCATGTACGTTGGTAGGTTGTTTTTTTGTTTGTTTGTTTGTTTTTTAATAAGTACAACATAGGTTAACCATAAATTAAGGTGCTTAATTTTAGGTTGCAGAGTTATTTTTTGCTCAATCCTAAAAAAATTGAAAAGATATTTAGGGAAAAAATCCACAATGCTCATTTTTGAAGATTAATTGTCTTATAAACTATGTAATTTCTATTTAATTAAAGGTGAAATCATATCTGTCACAAACTATTCTTTATCTGGTGAATTTTACACAGGAAAGGATATACAAAGAATATTCAATAACAATAAATTGATTGTTTCCCTCTTCTATTGAAAAACTTATATACAAGCTCAGCAATTTATTTTATTATTTGAAGCAGAGAATAAAAACATAGCAAGGGTTGTTTTTGTTCTTTTTTTATTGGTCTTATAGAAGTGTGTGTGGCTATTGCTTCAGGCTGAGCAACACCATCAGCAGCCATAGTGTTAATTAATCATGTGGGAGCATTCTATAGGCAAGGTGAGATACTGAATAAAAGCCCTACAGGAACATACACAATATGAAAAAATGGTACATGAAATGAGTGGCAAGCAGCATATAATCAGACTTTATCATATGCAGATATATTGAGAATGTTGGAGATGATGACTAACTGATCTTTTGAATTACTAACATTAAATATAACACAAAGGAATTAGGAAAGCTTGCAAAGTTTCCATTATTGTGACACTTTCCCATTACCCTGAATGTTTCAAAAAATGCCAGCAACAATTATTTGCACAAAATTCTAAATAATAGAGTGCCAGAAAAAGAAAATAAAAATGTTGGGCACCTCCCACGTATGCACAATAATTAAATATCGAACTAATTTCCTCAAAAAAAGTATTCTTTGCTACTCATATTTCAGGTGAATTTAGGTAGCTAAAAAGTCCTTCTTGATAGCTTGAGTTTTTATGCCCAGTTATATAACCTTACACTACTGCTAAGGGAAAAAAAGAAAACACCAAATACCTTGTAGAAAACTTACTGGTGTATCGCTTAAGACTTTGCTGATGGACTAGGATAACTTATTAGACAGATGTAGCAAAAGTTATTAGAAGCTCTACCTCCAGTTTATTTTTTTCTCAACTGTAGATGCACTTGGACTCAACAATTACATCATTTTTAAAATGAGAGTTAAAATAAAGAAAACTTTATTATAGAATAAGCACATTTAGAATATTACATGCTTTGAAGAACGATTGAAGACTTATCTTTATTAATAGTTTCAGAGTGTGAGTTAACATTTGATTTGGGGTGAGTGGTGGGATGTCCTGGTGTTACTGAAAATCCTAAAGTGCATTATTTTAAGAGAAAAGAATTGCTAACTACTAGCAATCTCTATCAATCACTTTATAGCTATTCTGAAATGCAAAGGGTTATTTTTTTTATGTTGAAAATAGTAATAAGCAGGGAAACATTGATTTTGAATAAAAGATATTTCATTTGTTGCAAACTTCTCTGAGTAACTCCAACTTTGGTCACTGTAGCAAGTATTAACACAATGAGATTTGAAATGCCTTAAGTTTTTTTTTTCTCTGATTCTTTTCTTAATTTTTTAGTTTTCAACAATTAGAGCTAGAATTAGTCTCAGGAAAAGTAGAAAAGAAATAAAATCCAGCCAAAGCAGAAACTTACTATTTCTAAAGGTACTGAGTTATAAGACAACAGAGGCTGAGTTTCATAAATTGGCAAGATTAAAGGTTAGCTACCGATTGTATATGAGTTCAGAGAGTTAAGATAATTGATTAAACTTTTTCAGTTGAAGTTGACATATATTATGTTAATTTCAGGTATACAACATAGTGATTAGACATTTATATACCTTACAAAGTGATCACCCTGATAAGTCTAGTACTTATTTGATACCATACATAGGTATTATAATATTATTGACTATATTCCCTATGCTGTACTTTTGAAGCATAGTAACCTCCATATTGGGTAAAAACTGCTGTTTAAAATTTTAACCCTGCTATTCTGGCTTCTGTAAACATTTGCTTTCATAAATAACAGGGAAAATAAGACTACTCCCCACTCCAGAGAGGCCATAAACTATGCCCCAGATGGAGTTGTCATTGCTGGCGCCAGGCCAGGCCTTGAGATACAGTCTCACGGCCCTGTCCCAGCAAACAGGACTTTTTCTCAGAAGGTCCGGAAGTCTCATTCCAAATTTGGAAAACAAAAAGCTGAAAAACATATAAATTGAAAAGACTTCCACCATATTGGGGCCCAGAATTTGAGAAGCAAGAGTTCCTCTGGGCCCACTAGTGCTAGCAAAAATGAACAGGACTCCAAATAAATTTGGCTTATTGATTAAGGTGTCTTCTGATTTACAATATAACACTTTACATCCTCATTACTGTTTTTTATGAGTGACAACTAGTATATCTTGATCATTTGCTCTTTTTCACCCATTGCCCAGTCCCCTTCATCTGGCAAACATACAGTTAAGCTAATCCTATCTAAAAAAAGAGAAACATGGTAATTGGCATACAACCACTACCCTTCCCATTGGCTAATCAAGACAATATGCAAATTAACTGCCAGCCAAGATGGCGGCCGGCAGCCAGGCAGCTTGAAACTAACATGAGGCTTGCTTGCTTCAGTGACGGAGGACTCCAACGTTCCCCGCCTGCCGCTGCAGGCCTCTGAGCTGCAACTCTAAGCAACTATGTAACAAATATAGAAGCTAAACAAAACCCCAGAAACCTGTTTTAGTCCGCCGGGCTTCAGCTAGCAGTATCGCAACATTGTAAGCAAAGGCCAGAATCCTCAGGGCTTCATCCAGCAGGATCACAACATTGTAAGCAAAGGCCAGAAACCTACTTTCAGCAGCAGAGGCCTAAGAGCTGGAGCCAAGCCTCAAAGCTAAAGCTGGCCCAGAATAAAAAAAAAAAAAAAAAAAAGTAAAAAAGGAGTGGTTGGGAGCTTCAGTCACCCCCAGCCTGAAAACAGCCCTCAGCCAGACTGGCCAGGCACCCCAGTGGGGACCCCCACCCTGAAGGATGTGTGACCAGCTGCAAACAGCCATCATCCCCTCACCCAGGCTGGATGGCACCCCAGTGGGGACCCCCATCCTGATCCAGGACACCCTTCAGGGCAAACCAGCCGGCACCCACCCATGCACCTGGCCTCTACCCTATATAGTAAAAGGGTAATATGCCTCCCAGCACCAGGATCAGCGGAGCCGTGAGGCCTCCTGGCACCGGGATCAGTGTGACAGGGGGCAGTGCCCAAACCCCCTGATCGCCCTGCGGCTCTGTGTGTGACAGGGGGCGGGGCCACAACCTCCCTATCCACCCTGCTCTGTTTGTGACAGGGGAAGGCGCCCCAACCCCCTGATCAGCCCTGTTCTGTGCCTGATAGGGGGGAGCTCCGCAACCCCCTGATCGCCCTGCGGCTCTGTGTGTGACAGAGTGTGGCGCCCCAACCCCCTGATCGGTCCTGCTGTGTGTGTGACAGGGTGCGGCGCCCCAACCCCGCCCCCCCCCCCCACACGGGCCCTGCTCTGTGTGTGATGGGGTAGAGCCATAACCTCCCCATCGGCCCTGCCCTGAGTGTGACAGTGGCGGCACCCCAACCCCCTGATCCGCCTTGCCCTGAGTGTGATGGGGGCGGTGCCCCAACTCCCCTATCGGCCCTACTCTGTGAGTGACAGGGGGGAGCTCCTCAACCCCCTGATCGGCCCTGCTCTGTGCATGACAGGGGGGAGCTCCCCAACCCCTTGATTGACCCTGCTCTGTGCCTGACAGGGTACGGAGCCCCAACCCCCTTGATGGGCCCTGCTCTGTGCATGACAGGGGGCAGTGCCCCAACCCCCTGATTGGCCCTGCTCTGTGCGTGACAGGGGGCAGCGCCCCAACCCCCTGATTGGCCCTGCTCTGTGCGTGACAGGGGGTGGTGCCGCAACCTCCCCATCGACCTTGCCTTGAGTGTGACAGGGGATGGTGCCCCAACCCCCCAATTGGCCCTACCCTGAGCGTGACTGAGGGTGGCATCACAACCTCCCAATCCACCCTGCTCTGTGCATGACAGGGGAGGCACCCCAACTCCCCAATCGGCCCTGCTCTGAGCCTGACCAGGGGCTGCACCTAGGGATTGGGCCTGCCCTCTGCCACCCGGGAGCAGGCCTAAGCCAGCAGGTTGTTATCTCCTGAGGGGTCCCAGACTGCGAGAGGGCACAGGCCGGGCTGAGGGACGACCCCCCCCCCCCACCGAGTGCACGAATTTGTGCACCAGGCCTCTAGTTTAATTAAAAGAAAATAAATTTCTATTTTTGCACTCCTGGATCTATAAGTGTAAATTTAAATATTAAAAAAAATAATTATTGATTTTTAGAGATAGAGAGACATTGATTTGTTGTTCTACATATTTGTACATTCATTGGTTGATTCTTGTATGTACCCTGACCATGCATCAAAACGCAACCTTCGTGTATCAGGTCAACTAAACTACTCAGCCAAGGCTATGGCTATAAATTTAAAAGTCATTAATAGGCAACTACACTAATGTTCAGTAAATAAAAACAAACATATACTAATTTTTCTTTCTCTTTTACCAAAAAACAAACATTAAACAAAAAAGCAAATGAAATACAACCCTATATGTTAATTTTGTGTATCTACTTAAAGGTGGTCAAAATTTATTTGCCAATAATTGATCATGATGATTGGTCTCCAAATTAACTGGTAGCCTACTACATTAAAATCTCAGCAATTGCTATTTTGAGAATAAGAGCATGCATGTAGCTAATGTAAAACTTTTCATTCACCACCCCTTTTTGACATCATTAAGACTTTTCCTCAGTTTCCTCTTCTGAACCTAAGTAATACTATGTGTTAGAAAATGTAAATGATATCAAAGATAAAGCAAAATATCTGTCTGCAAAGGGTTTACAAGCTGATAAACAGAAAGAATTATTTATTTCATTGTCTTTCAGTCTTCCAAAAATATAATAGTCAAAATTATCATTATTTGATCACTTTAATGAAGTTTTATTAACCTTTATCCCAAAAGTTTGTCCAGTTTCTCTGCACTATAAGCTTTTTATTCTTCATTGGACTTTAACTCGCTCAGACTCTCCTGACCTCTTTATGACAATGATCCAAAGAAAAGTAAAGTTCAAGATTTCTATTCTCAAACTAGTTCTTTTCCAACCCATACTTATAGGAGCTCTATAGTACTTATGCAGACACAAATCTATAGAAACAAAAACCACAACAATACAGTAACTGAAGCCTTCATATTTCTTTTAGTATGTCTTATGTAAGTTCTCACAGTTTCTTCTGTGAAGTAGTTAAGAAATTTATCAAAAGCTCAGAAATAGACCAAAGGTACGATTGCTTATCTTTTGCACATGCTGTTGGGCAGATATTGTGATTCAGCCCTACCTGGCAGATATCTAATTCTCCAGGAGTATGAACCTTTGTCCCACTTGCTATTTACTGCTGGTTAGAATATTTTACAATTCTGTAGGGGTAGATGCTCATTTTTTTCTTAAAACTGATAGCCTGTAAATGAGTCTTGTCACATAGAAATGCAAATGAATTTTATATGGTAGAGATGGAATGATTTTTAGAGAAAAGATCATTCCAAAGGTTACATTTTTATTGTTCTGTAAGACATTTATCAGTTTTGTTTCTAAATTAGAAATTTTATTTAACCATTCTTTCTTTATCCAGTTCTTCTTAACAAAGCATTATTATCTTGGTGGCTATTAACAATGAATTTTGACACATGCTCACCTTAAATTTCCAAAAGTCTTGCTTTCACCTTGGAAAATTATTCTTTGACTGTGTGCTTTGACTTAGAAGCTACTAATATTGCAAGTATTTTATTTCTACCCACGTGAAAAAGTGTAAAGCAAAAATTGCATGTGGACTCATAGACCTACATGTAAAAGGCAAAACTATAAAGCCCCTAGGAAAATATTTTAAATAACCTTGAATTTGAAAGTGATTTTGTAAATACAATACTGAAAGCATAAGTGATGAAAAAAAAATGAAAACTAGGACTTCATAAAAAACAAAGACCTAACAAATAAACAGAAAAACAAACAAAAAAGACTTCTGTTCAAGAAAATTAAAAGACAAGCAACAGACCTGGAAAAAATATTTCCAAAACATACCTAATAAAGGGCTGGTATCCAAAATATACAAAAAAAAAAATCTTAAAACTCAATAGTAAGAAAACCATAAACTCAGTTAATATAAGCAAAAGATCTGAGCAGAAACATCTCAAAGAAAATATACAGATGATATGTGATTTTTAGTTTAAAAAGATATCTTGTAGGCTTAAAACTTTTCTAACGTTTATAAAGTTGTACAAAAGATCTATATAATTATACTAGTAGCCTGGTGCATGAATTTGTACACATTGAAAGAAAATTAATTAGAGGAAATAATCTAATATTGCTATCCGCCCTTTCTCTATAGAGTATCAACCAAATTCACAATCAACAATGACAGATCTAAACACACATGTGCAATTGTCACCAGCGAGAGCTTTATATGTATTGCGTATGCGTGAGTCAACTTAGCCTTTATATATATGAAATAAACTTGTTTCATTAGACCTGCTTTCTGATTTAGCTAAACTTTTTCCAACCCAGTGAAGCACCCCAACTTCTCTTTCAGGTAATTGTCAGCAACACAACAATAAGTATCAGCACAAAGCAGATTATTATTGTAGATCATGCAGGGAGAACCAAGGGTAAAATATTTAACTGCAGCAGTGTTTGATATATTCTGTGCTGTGAGAAAACCTGAAGTCATTTTCAAGGTCCACCATTTCTTACTTCTTTTCAGTTGGGTCAAGTTTCTAAGCTTTCTAAGTCTCCATTTTCTGGCAAATGAAAAGAGGAAGATTCCACTGAGTCTCCTATCTACCTGCTCCAGGACTTCTGTGAGGATCAAATGAGATGAGGCACAGGGAAAATGTTTCCACCTGGCTATAAAGCAAGTCGTGTTCCTGGGCTGAAAAAACTGCGCGGAGACTAGTCGCTAGGGAGAGGAAGCTGGGCATTGCTACATGACATCATTACCAGGCGCCCACAGATACCATTTCTGGGCTGGGCTGGGCTGTGAGAGCATTTTGCGCCATGGTGTCTTGGCGGCGGCGGCAGCGTTGGCTGCGATTTGGTGGGCTGTTGCTCCGGGGTGGTGGCGGGGCCTGTGTCCCACTTCAGGGAAGCCAAGTGTTGCTTTGTGGGCACCAGGTCCATGGTGCCATTTCTCTGTAAATGGCCAGCGCACATCACGGCAGCTCCTGAGTTGAGCTTCTGCCCCCTGGTGGTCAGTACGTGTCATAGTGACTGGTCAGACAGACACTTAGCATATTAGCCTTGTATATATATAGATAACAAAATGCATTAAAAGTTTCAACACTAATTTTAATTGGGCATGAGATATCATCTATGCAGTTAGAAAGTTAGTTTTAATTATACAAAGCTTTCCAGAACAGTGCTCTAGTAAAGTTAATATTCTGGAAATGAATGGAGCCATCATAGCCAAAGGAAACCTAAAGCATTCTAGAGATGTCACTGGAGAGATGGTCATAGAAGAAGAAATGAACAAAGTTTTATGCCTCACTATTTACTATTATCGTGTAGAAGCAAATCTAGGGCAACTGAACATTTTATGCTGTCCTTATCCTGACAAATAAACAGAAAAATAAACCAAACCTTAGTCATTCTCATTCAGCCTTTTCCATTGACTTTTCGTTGACTGAGCTTTTCCATGTTAATTGTCTCATTGCTTCCTCTCCCATAGACCAAGAACCTATTAACATCTAATATCAAAGCCCTGAGTTAAAAAAAAAAAAAAATAGCTCCGAGGATATTACCAGAGTGAACATCAGGACTGTCAGCAGGAACAGACAGTAGTGAGCAATTCTCCCATATTAAGCAATAAAACCATTCAATTCTGCACACGGGATGCTAATGTTGAATGCCTCTGTTGTTGAAAACTCTTGTAGAAAATAGTCGATATTTGCTTGGGTGCTATTCCTTGTTTAGGATTGAAAATACAGAATAACTTGCGTGTTGAATTACAAAAATTTGTATTATGGGGAACAGGAATAAAAAAAAATCCTGGGGTGGCTCAGTGGTTGAGCATCAATCCAGGAATCAAGAGGTCACAGTGAAATTCCCGCTCAGGGCACATGCCTGGGTTGTAGGCTCAATCCACAAGGGGTGTGCAGGAGGCAGCAGATCAATGTTTCTCTTGCATTGATGTTTCTGTTTTTCTCTCCTTCTCCCCCCTTCTCTCTCCAAAACATAATTAAAAACATTTTTTTTAAAAGAAAGAAAATCATGGCACTATTTTAAGTGACGTCTTGAGGTATATGATACATATAGTAGAACAGAAACCCCAAAGAATAAAATACATAAAATTTTAAGTGAACAGATAAAATTAGGAACAAATGAGTTGTTTATAACCTGGGAAATTTTATTTATTTTTATTTCCCCATAACATTAAGTATGCAGCTTAATTATTTCAATTTCTAAAATACACTATCTCTATACATGAAAAGAAAAGGCTAACAATTAAAAAGGGCAAGACTGTTATTAGATAGATGCCTTAGGGAAGTTCATTTCCTCAGTCAATGAATTTATTTTAAACTCAGTCATATTGTCCTTTCATTGAAATTTATTTTTTCCTTACATTTTGTTCTCAGATGCAAAAAATTTCAGAGTAGTCCCTCTCCAGTAGATGAATTTTCTTTCTTGGTCTCATGAGTGATACTTTCAAGGAACCTATCAACATCTGGAATTTGCCACACAAATGACAAACAGGTCCAAGAGGTTAGAAGTAATTTCAAGGTATGATTTCTTATTCTCAAATCAGTGTCGTTCACAAAATATTATGAATCCACATGATTGTTTCTAAAAATATGGAAGTCCCTACAAAACTATATGTAATTAGAGAGAAAAATCAAAGGATGATTAAAAAGCGAATGGTAAAAGACACTGCTTCAAATATATAGGAACAATCCTTACAGGAAACTCAATATACTTCATCCCAGCTCAGATTTCTATAGTCTGTGCTTATCTTTTACCTTCCCATGGAGTTTCTCCCTGACATTTTCACAAAGCTCTCTACAGTGGTTCTCAACCTTCTGGCCCTTTATTTTTTTATTTTTTTTTAAATATACTTTATTGATTTTTTTACAGAGAGGAAGGGAGAGTGACAGAGAGTTAGAAACATCGATGAGAGAGAAACATCGATCAGCCGCAACCCAGGTACATGCCCTTGACCGGAATCGAACCCGGGACTCCTCAGTCCGCAGGCCGACGCTCTATCCACTGAGCCAAACTGGTTTCGGCCTTCTGGCCCTTTAAATACAGTTCCTCATGTTGTGACCCAACCATAAAATTATTTTCGTTGCTACTTCATAACTGTAATGTTGCTACTGTTATGAATCATAATGTAAATATCTGATATTCAGGATGGTCTTAGGCGACCCCTGTGAAAGGGTCGTTCGACCGCCAAAGGGGTTGCGACCCACATGTTGAGAACCGCTGCTCTAGAAGATTCTCTAATACAGCCATGGGCAAACTACGGCCCGCGGGCTGCATCCGGCCTCTTTGAAATGAATAAAACTAAAAAAAAAAAAAAAGACCGTACCCTTTTATGTAATGATGTTTACTTTGAATTTATATTAGTTCACACAAACACTCCATCCATACTTTTGTTCCGGCCCTCCGGTCCAGTTTAAGAACCCATTGTGGCCCTCGAGTCAAAAAGTTTGCCCACCCCTGCATCTAATAGATCCTTCTCAGTCATCCTACAACCTCTGAAGTAGAAGCTAATTTCATCAATCATCAGCAATTTTTCTCAGAAGAATTCACTTTTACTTGATGCTCTATGTATTTTTATACTGTTATTCATTGTTTAATCTAACTCTGAAAACATACACAGGATCCAAAATTTTATTAAATAAACGTATTTATTCAGATATTAAAAGGTTAGTAAAAACCTTTTTTGGATATATATATATATATATATATATATATATATATATATATATATATATGCCTAAGCAACCATTCAACTGGTAGCTATGATGTGCACTGAACACCAAGGAGCAAACATTCAACACACAGGCATGGAAACATGGAACAGACTGATTTATCTCAGAAGGAAATAGGGAGGGAGGAGGGAGGGGAGAGATTAACCAAAGATCTTATATGCATTTGAGGCCTGGTGCACAGATATGTGCACCAGTGGGGTCCCTTGGCCTGGCCTGCGGGGACTGAGCTAAAACCAGCAGTCTGACATCCCCCGATGGATCCTGGATTGCAAGAGGGCAAAGGCCAAGTCCAGGGACTTCACCAGTGCACAAATTCATGCACCAGGCCTCTAGTATATAAATAATTATTTTTCTAAAATACACAGGATGTATTCAGGCAGAAACAATTAACAGTGCAGTTCACTAAATTTTATTTTAAAGGTACTGAGATCACTAAATGAAATTGTCACAAATTAAAATTTCCAAGTTTTTCACCTTAATTATAAGTTGAGTATCCATGTGAAAGTAAGATTTAGAGTCGATTACATGTATTAACAACTTGTAAATGGACCTGGTTAATGCAAATGCTGTGGAAGAGTTACCTAATTAAAAGGTAAAACAGTATGTTTTTTTTTTATTTTTCTGTGACAGATAAAAAGTATTTATGAGCAATTCACCAAATGATATATATATATTCAACAATCTCTGCTGTCTCCCATTATGAAATTTTAAACACAACTAACTGACACCTGTGGGACTCATTGCTAGAGTGATGTCTGTATAAAAACTGAAGAATTTACCAAACGCTACTTTATTGGGAGAGTTTTTTATACTATAAACAATATATAAATATTAGTTTACTAGATAGTTTTGTATTATTTATATCTTTTATATCTTTTTTTTCTTTGCACATTTCAATGGTTTTTAGTTACTTCTTTCATGGCTTGCAAAGTATAATCCATGTTCTTTGTGTATGGACACCTTAGTTCATGCTAGATTCAATTTCAGAAAAAAGAGACACAAAAAGTTTAAAACTTCCTATTTAAAGATTTTAAAAATAAAATAGTTCTTTTATTTCCTAATTCTTCATTCAAGAACAAGTTTTTCTTTCACACAGAAATTTCCAGAATGGAATATTGGCATGAAGCAGTCAGATGTCCAACAATTGCAATGATTGCATGAGACCAGTGCAATCTGTCTACAAGATATTGTATTTAGAAAATTTTTTTTTCCAAGATTCAAACATGATGAAAGACAGTAGCACATGGAACAAACATCCATGTAATAAGGATCACAGTAGGGGAAGCCAGTGGGGAGATACTATAATGAGGCCATGATAATAAAATCAGAGAGAAAGGTAACATGATAACAACTGCTAGTAATAATGGGAAGTAAGCTGTTTAAAAGATTGATTAAAATGTGAAACAGAATATGTTGTGTGCCTGTTGTGTGTTTTTTTATCCTAAGGCTAAAAAAAAAAAAAAAAAAAAAAAAGGCCAGAGAAATATAATCTTTGTTCAAGATCTTGAATAAATATATGAGACTTTTTTAAATGCAAAGAGCCCAGCTGACCTACACAGCTTAGTCTCCTTTTAGTTCTAAATCTCCACCATCAGACCATCTAATCAAACCATCTTGAACAAATTCAGTGTTATTATCTCAGCAACCTTGCCTGGAAGGCCATTCCCTGCATTTAAGCATCTCGGCATGAAAAACAGATTCGCAACATCTGGTCTAATTTAGTTTTTCTTTAATTTTCATTTTGTTGCCTTTTCTATTTTATTTCCTTTTCCAATCATGTTTGTTGAGCTGCAAATAGCAATTTCCACTCATATCAGTGGTTTTTATCTCACTATTTTAGGGTCAGCGGTCTACCTTGTTCCTTCAAGATAGCTATAAAATGATAAACTTGAGGAACTATAATTACTCGTGCTCTCCTCATACATTTTGGAAAGCTGGCATAAATTTTATTTCCCTATAGTGTTATACACATCAATAAAACACCTGAGTTAAAATTGGCTAGGAATATTTTCTTAATGCTATGTGTCTATGGGTTCTGATTTATTTACCTTTCCTGCTTTAGGTTGCCTCTTGTATCTTTTCCTCAGTTCTCAACGTTTAAAAAAAATTTGATCCCTTAAAACAATATAATTTTAATAAAAAAACACACAGAAGGTATAAGATGTTATGCCCAAATGATAAACACAAAGCTTGACTTTGACAGTCAAGTAAATTCAAATGCATGGGATCCTACATTGCATCATAATTTTGGCATACGGTGCATGTATGGAAAAGTGGGGCTGTCAGACAATATTATAAAATAATATTAAATAATTTAAATAAGAACTAGACTATTATACTCATACTTTATATTCACACGAAACTTTAGATATAACATTAACAAAATGTCATCTGTTATCAAGAAATATGAAGCCAAAATGCAAAATTTCTTTGCTCATTATCCTGCTATACCATAGACTTTATGCCATCCGTTATCTAAAGAAAATTGCTGCTCTGACCGGTTTGGCTCAGTGGATAGAGCGTCGGCCTGTGGACCGAAGGGTCCCAGGTTCGATTCCGGTCAAGAGCATGTACTTTGGTTGTGGGCACATCCCCAGTAGGGGGTGTGCAGGAGGCAGCTGATCGATGTTCCTCTCTCATTGATGTTTCTCACTTTCTATCCCTCTCCCTTCCTCTCTGTAAAAAATCAATAAAATATATTTTAAAAAAATAAAAATAAAGAAAATTGCTGTATGAGCCCTAAATTATCATATTTCACTGAATATAGTCATATGCGATGAATTTAGTCTAATCATGCTTTATGACACTGCTTCCCCCATAGTGAACTTACATGACTTATACTTTCAGTCCTTCAAAGGCTAATTTTTATATGATCTTACTTATGTAATTTGCCGTCAGGTGCCAAGAAAAATACGCATTTTCCCTTGATATTAACAATGCCACTTGTCTGCCTCAACCAAAATAAGTTCATACCATGTGTTTATAAATTATTTATGTGAAAATTATCTCTTCATTAAAACAACAAACTATGCCCTAACCGGTTTGGCTCAGTGGATAGAGCATCGGCCTACGGACTGAAGGGTCCCAGGTTCGATTCCGGTCAAGGGCATGTACCATGGTTGCGGGCCTATCCCCAGTAGGGGGTGTGCAGGAGGAAGCTGATCGATGTTTCTAACTCTCTATCCCTCTCCCTTCCTCTCTGTAAAAAGCCAATAAAATATATTTTTTTAAATAAAACAACAAACTATGAATACAAATGCCTAAACAAAACAATGGTTCACAACATCTCTAAAAATAATTGAAATCCTGAAGAAATACACATATACACAATCATCCAATCTAATAAAAGAGAAAAATGGTAATTGGTGTACGACGATACCCTTTTCATTGGCTAATCAGGGCTATATGCAAATTAACTGCCAACTATGATTGGCAGTTAACTGCCAACAAGATGGTGGTTAATTTGCATATGTAGGCACAATGCAGGGAGGCGAAAGGGAAAGCAGGAAGAAGCCCCCTGCCACTGACAGTGATCGGAAACCCAGGGGGGAGCTAAGAGCTGGGAGGCAGGGCAAAGGCGGCCCTGGGGCCGCCTTTGCCCTGCCCCCCAGCCATGATTCTAGGCGCCTTTGCCGCCCTGGCCAGTGATAGCAGGAAGTAGGGGTGGAGCCAGCGATGGGAGCTGGACACGGTCGAAGCTGACAGTCCCAGGAGCTAGGGGTCCCTTGCCTGGGCCTAAAGCGGAGCCCATGATCGCGGGGCTGCTTCAGCTGTGGGTCCCCGCTGCCCGGGCTGGACACCTAGGCCAGAGGCGTTAGGACTGGGCAGGGGCGGAGCCTGTAACCGCGGGGAGCTGGGTGTCCCCTGCTGAGGCCTGACACCTCTGCCGGAGGCCTCAGGCCTGGTCAAGGGGCCGATCCGGTGATTGGTGATCGGAGGGTGATGAGGGTCAACTCCTCTGGCCGAGGCATCAGGCCTGGGTGGGGGGCTGAGCCGGGGATTGGGGGGATATGATGGTCCCCTTTCCCAGGCCTAAAGCCTGGGTCAGAGGCGTCAGGCTTGGGCGGGGGGTGGAGCAAGCGATCAGAGGGAGATGGGGGTCCCCTGCCCAGGCATGATTCCTGGGCCAGAGGCCTCAGGCCTGGGCGGGGGCCAGAGCCAGTGATCAGGGGGAGATGGGGGTCCCCTGTCCAAGCCTGACACCTCTGGTGGAGGCGTCAGGCCTGGGCAAGGGGCCGATCCTGCGATTGGAGGGTGATGGGGGTCAATGCCTGAGGGCTCCCAGTATGTGAGAGGGGGCAGGCTGGGCTGAGGGACACTCCCCTCCCCACACACACCCAGTGCACGAATTTCGTGCACCGGGCCCCTAGTACATATATATTTGTATATATGTTTTATAGCTTAGTAGATTTAATATGTATAAGGGTGAAAACATCTTCACAAGGAAAATAGAAAAATAGAAAATAGTTTACTCAGTTTGGAAGTACAGATAAAGAGGCAATTAAAACAAAAGGGTAACTGATTTCATCTCAAATGAGTGTGACGTACCTGAGAAAAACTCATCTTAAAAACATCTGGCTCTTATTATCGCATACTATTTTTAATGTTACTGTTAAGTCAGGAAACATAAGAAGATAATCACCAATCCTATGTCATATAACATTAAAGAGACATTACCTAATTTAATTGCTAGCATTTTTTATCATGAAAACTACTGATTAGATGCATAGAGTTTGTTAATGCTCTGGTTGTTCATATCTCTTTTTATCTGTTTATCTCTCTGTTATATATGAACTTTTTGAAGAAAAACAATGTTTCTTCCTCATTTATTGAATCTTCAGACCAAGGACCATCAAGAATATAATAAACATATTATTATATTCTTGATAAGCACTCAATAAAAATTGTTAAACAAACACTGTACCTTGGCATTTTTTTATTCTATAAATTATTTTGCAAATTATACTCAGTGTATTCATTCATATGTTAATACAACAATTAACAGGAACCTGAAATATTATTTGTAAAGTATTATCTGATTGACTTAATTTATACACTTAGTACATTATTTATTGAGTTTCTACTATGTGCTGGGCACTTTGCTAATTTTAAGGTAAACAGTAATAGTATTTTATAAAAGTGTTAGTTGTCTTAAGGTTATGGTCCATTGAGAGACAACTATATAAATTAAAAGGTACCAAAATAATAAACAAAGAGCAACAACATATTGTTATTTTAGAGAACTTATGAATACATTTACATTAAGTGGTTAGAGAAAACAATTCATATTTGTAAACTACAGGTGGAGGCAGAACATTCAAAGGGTGGGGTTACTATAGAGGAGTGGTTCTCAACCTTCCTAATGCCGCGACCCTTTAATACAGTTCCTCATGTTGTGGTGACCCCCAACCATAAAATTATTTTCATTGCTACTTTATAACTGTAATTTTGCTACTGTTAGGGATTGTAATGTAAATATCTGATATGCAGGATGTATTTTCATTGTTACAAATTGAACATAATGAAAGCATAGTGATTAATCACAAAAACAATATGTAATTATATATGTGTTTCCCGATGGTCTTAGGCGACCCCTGTTAAAGGGTCATTCGACCCCCAAAGGGGTCGCGACCCACAGGTTGAGAACCACTGCTCTAGAGGGAGGAAGTAGGAGTGATGCCCTAACACCAGGCTAACATTGATGGGATTGTGCAAACATCTACCTTTTTCTTATTATGTAAATTACGTATGGAAGAGTTAGGCAACTGTGTAAAGGAACATGTTTCAATGGTATCACCAATTTGGATTTAACATTATCTTTGTACACATTTTGATAAGTTTATAGGGATAAAAACAGTTTTGGGGTCAAATACCCATGGCTTCACTCCTTGTACACAGCTCTAGTTTAGAGCTAATAAAAGTTTTGATAGAATGAATGTTCAGCATTAAAGAAAACGTAGGGTTATGGTGCTAAGTTATGTAATTTACATTAAATAATTTTCTTGATGTCTGGCATATACCATGTACTCAATAAGTTATGTTATTTCAACTAATAAAGGAATTATTTTAAAATAAAGAAATATATAATGGGATGAGCTCTAAGTAATATTTTAATTGATTAAACAGTTTGTCTATTTTCAAGCATTTGCTACTCTTTGACCTCCTCAGGGAGGTAATATGTCTTCCCAGTCATGTGCAGGAACTCCCATACATTCCCCCAACTCAAAACCACATAAATGTCTCTGAAACATTTTCTCTAAAGCCCCCAGCCTTTTCCTTGTAACACTCCCATCTGCATTTCCTATGCTTTTGCAGCACTCCACCTTGGAGCAATACATAATGAACTGGACTCAGATGCCCTGTGTTCCTGTTTTGTGCTTTTTTCTGTTTCAAGATGTTCCTTAAAAAAACAGACTTCAAACTCAACCTTCTGTCTTCCTAATTTGCTCCAGCTCTGTTCTCTTGGTAAGACCATTGGTGATTGGATTTGTTATACATGTCCCTCCCAGCCATACTAACCACCATCTCTGTGTTGGTTACATATCAAAAGTAACATGTTTTCAGATTGTCATGTCAACCTAAATAGACATTTTAACTCTTTAGTTTTTACTACACAGTAGAATGAGACATTTATCCAGCATTATGGTTTGGGGAGGCAAAATCAGATTTCTCTGGAAGTGCCAGCAGCAGTATCATCTCTCCATGAAGAAAAAAAAAAAAAAAAAAAAAAAAAAAAGGATAGTGCCCAGCTGGTGTTGCTCAGTGGTTAAGTACTGACCTATGAAGCAGTAGACCATGTTTGGATTCGCAGTCAAGACAGATGGCCAGGCTGCGGGCTCAAGTCCCCAGTGTGGGGCATGTAGGAGGCAACTGTTCAATGATTATCTCTTATCATTGATGTTTCTATCTCTCTCTCTCCCTCTTCTTTCCTCTCTGAAATCAATAAAAACACGTTTTAAAAAAGAAAAGCATATCTAGCGGCAACCAATCCAAACAGAAAAGAAACTAAGAACATTTGAGAATAATTTTGAGGACTGTTTCCCAACCGTATGCATCTTCTTGACCCTCAAAGGAGGGCTCTTCCCATTTTGAGAATCACCATTTTATATAGGTAGGAGTTGCTGTTTACTCTTTCGTTTCTTCATATTTAGGCACTCTTCATTGCCACCGAGAATGGGAATGGAATACAAAATACTGTGGGTTTTCATATCCATTGAAGAGTTTACTTTCCACTACTCATGTAATATAAATGGTCTACATCAGCGGTTCTCAACCTGTGGGTCACGACCCCTTTGGGGGTCGAACAACCCTTTCACAGGGGTCACCTAAGACCATCGGAAAACACATATATAATTGCATATTATTTTTGTGATTAATCACTATGCTTTAATTATGTTCAATTTGTAACAATGACATTGGGGGTCACCACAACATGAGGAACTGTATTAAAGGGTCGCGGCATTAGGAAGGTTGAGAACCACTGGTCTATATGCTTGTTGTCTGGATTTCCAATGTGACAGGGAAAAATTAAGAATGTATGGAAATCTGTTTTCTGTATCAATTTTTGGATATTTAAACTTGAAATTATAGGAAGAAAAAGCCAGTATAGTTATAATTTAAACTTAATCTTCAGTACTTGTATGTTGAAGACATATACATACACATATGTTGTTCATATAGAAAATAATACAATAACCCTATATAAGAGAGGAATATGCTAATTAGTCATTACGCCCTGAGGCGGAACAACCAAGCTCATCACGACCAGATCACGGATCAGCAGGAGGGTGGCCCAGCGAGGTGCAATCGGGCTGCGGAGAGCTACAGGAGCAGGCAGAGCAGCAAGCTATAGGGGAGGAGGCGGGGGAGCTACAGGAGGGCAGCAGCGACCTACTGGCACACAGATTCGTGCACAGGGCTACTAGTTAACGTATAATAATACAAGAATAAACTGTTTTGCATACTCACAACTATAAACTTACTTTTGCCAACCCCTATGTATACAATACAAAGCACACTTACTGTATATTGTTGACATAGTATTGTCTCCTTTAATCACATAAATAACACAAAAATAATTACTATTATCCTCATTCTTTTCAAAGGAAAAAATGTAAATATAACCTATTCCAAGTTTGAATATTAATAATAAATGGTAGAGCTAGAGTTGAACCAGAAAGTCTAACTAAAGGACTTTTACTTTAAACCATTTCTTGATGTTACTACTCTAGCATAATCATGCAATTATAAATAGTTATATTCATAAGTTTCCATGACTATTCAGTGAAATCTTCCTCATAGCAACAGTAGATTGTAGTGATATGCTTTGTTTTCTTAAGGTTTAAGAGCTCCCTGAACAAAATTTTTCAAAGGAATTTATCTAGTAGTCACTAAGTTGCTCTGTTTTGTTAAACTGGTGTGAATTTACTCTTTTGAAGACCCCTCTGATAATAATAAATATCTATGGTCTGAGTTTCCAACAATATTAAACACCAGATAACAGATTTATTTGATTATGCAAAAACACCCAACTACTTTAAGCAGAATGCTTTCTCACACACGCATGTATTCCAACCACATAGGGGATTTAAACAACTGTGCTTAAAAGAAAGAAAAAGGGAGGAAGATTTGAGTCAATTCGTCATTTTTATTACCTACTCTCAACTCTACCAAAACCACATCTAAAGAACATATATCACTGGCATTTACTGCTATTTCACCACTCACTCCACTTTTGAAGCAGCCTGTGCAAAAGCAAATGGATGCGCCTGCCTATATACAGTATCACACACTGTCAGAGGAAGATCCAGCATTAATAATAGGAAGGATAATTAAAGAAACTCTCGGAACATTGCTGCTTTTTAGATAGCCCCTAATATTTAAATCTTCCTTCTCTCTCTTAGTTCTTTAATTAGCTGTGACTTTGATATTAGGCATATATTTGTTTGAAGATAAAAGCCTACTCTAACAACTTTCACATATAATGTGTATTTTCACTCATTATTGCAGTTCCATTCTAACACTTTTAAATTACTTTTTAAAACTCAATTTGTTCATAGTTCTCATTTTTAAGATTTTTTTTTCTTCTTCAAATGTAAAATCATAGTTCATTCAACCATTTCTTTCTCTTAATAAAGCATGTGTCATCTTTTAATCATAAAATAGGAGGTCCACCACGCAGAACACAGGGGTCACCAAGATCATTCTCATTGGCACAAAGGATCAGGGGGAAAACTGTAACGTGGACAAAGCTTCTCTTCACTGTACTTTTTAAAAATTTCATTTTCTAATCTCTTCTTCCAAACCTCAAAGTTTAATTGTTCTTAAGCTATTAAAAGTATACAATGGGCTTACCATTAAAATTTCCTGGCATGTAAATAGTCTTCCCACTCCTCATTTATTCTTTCAATAATACTCTTACTCTTTTGTGAAAATGGCCTTGGCAAACAATGTTTGGATTAAAAAAATTCAAACTAAAATGTCAACGACTCTAATTCTGATGTCTAACGAGTACATTAAAGAACAGTGTGGTAACCTAGCTGAAAATGAATATATAATTCATAGACTAGAATGGGAGATATATTTCAATCAGAAAGTTCTCCTTGCTATTTCTTATATATAAGAGCAGGCAGTAAGCGCACAAATCTCACACTCTTGACACATCCGAGGAACAAACACTGCCAATGGACTCCTGACCCCAAAGTGGAAATAGAATATACAAACTAATCTCTGAATGCATTGCTTTTCTCCTTTTTAAAATGAGCACATTATTCCAAAATAACGTTAAGTAATTTCTGGAGTTATTCTATCAACATAATTTTGATTGTATCAAATATATTTCTATTGACATTTTCTGGGTATTCTAGGTGTCTCTCACATACCAAGGAGTTAACTTGTTTCCAGAAACATGGTTAATGATGGCAGCTTCAAATGGGAAATCCCTGGGGAAAATTGAATACTGAGAAGAGGCCAACAGGAAACTTTCTGGTTATGAGCATTTATGTTGCCCTAACTTGGCTTCTTGCTCCTGACCCACTTAATATGCTTCTGAGTGATCACCTCACCTCATCTGACCCTCTTCAATCTAAATTTCTGCACAGAATTTCCTACGTAGCACTAGAAATATATAAAAGGGCCAGGAATAAACTTAGGGTGCTTCTAAAATTAGTAGTTACTTTGGGGAAACCAGGAGAGATAACATAACCACAATAAAATAGTATAGCTCTGTGGCTGGCAAACTGCGGCTCGCGAGCCACATGCGGCTCTTTGGCCCCTTGAATGTGGCTCTTCCTAAGCCTTAGGAATACCCTAATTAAGTTAATAACAATGTACCTACCTATAGAGTTTAAGTTTAAAAAATTTGGCTCTCAAAAGAAATTTCAATCGTTGTACTGTTGATATTTGGCTCTGTTGACTAATGAGTTTGCCGACCACTGGTGTAGCTAAACACACTGGTGCAGTCATAAAGATGAAATACATGATGAAGTTTGATTTTGTGGAATTTGACGTGAGAACACTTTGGGAAATCCAGAAATCGAAGGATAATTTTGATAGCAGTGAGACCATAACCATATAATAGATCACTGTCTTCTAGCTAGATTCACTTAAGAGTCATTTGGTTTATTTATAAAATAGCAAAACAAGATACAAGACTGATTGTTTTCTTTTTAACCTTGTAATAGGTCTTATTCAAACCTTATAAAAATACAACTACAACCAAGAGTCTGATTATACAAAATTCTCATTTCTTTTTCTTAAAATATATTTTTATTATTGATTTCAAAGAGTAAGGGAGAGAAAGAGAGAGAAAAATATCAATGATGAGAGAGTATCATTGGTCAGCTTATGGTCATTACTCTGCAGTGATTTTTACAGAAATAAGGAATTCATGACTTCATTTAATGAGCATTTATAAGACATCATCAATTAAGGATAATCCTGGTATTTGAGACACTGCTGAACAGGAAAAACTACATGCAGATTTCTTGAGTTCTCCAAGAAGTTTCTCTAAAGAAAATAAGGAAGACATAACTGTGCAAAAGGAAAACCTGAACCACTGACCTTGCAAATGATACTCTAAGAAGCTCCGGAGTCAATAAGGACATTCCCAAATTGAGGCAAGGAGGTAATATGTATTCATATGAATATAAGCTTGTCACTAACTGCAGACCACCACTTAGAAGGTGGCATAACTTCAGGCAATATGTTTTCTATGTGAAAGGTGATTTTTAGTGAAGGTCATAGACATGAGCCCTCGGCAACTGATATTCCCAGCGGCATGGGTACGTTGCATAGTTTCTAAAGAGAATAGACTACCACAGTCTCTACTACAGCCCACCTCTTGTACCGCTCAAATTTACTTGTTTCTTAGCGTAAATTCATTACAGATGGAAATGGCTTTTCTGGAAACCTGGTTGGTCTTTGTTTCTTGGGTAGCTTAACACGTAACAAGTTAGTGAGATGAATTACAGCCTGCACTGATGGGATTGATCTTTAGGCTATAACCAAGACTCACAATTGTCTGGACCATCATCCATACTATATTCCCCTAATTTTGAGCCATCATCTCTGATAATCTAGGCACCATTGCATGGTGGGGTGACTCTGACTCTCATCCCTGAGAGCTCTAAACCTCTGGTTACCTTCACTTCCTAGGTCATGCCTGCTGTACTTGTCTGTTTATTAATAAATCTTGGCATGGAAACAGTAAGAGGTGTCAAAATAATCACTCAAGTTTCAAACATATTATTCTCTTCCCCAATTGTGTAGCATAGCCCCATCTCCTGCTAATCTTTTTGTTACCTGATGGATTGGCTTGAAGTGAGTAAACAGGATCACTATTAAATAGAATGAGTAAGATTAGAAGAAGAGTGACTTTAGAAAGGAAATCAGGAAATCTTGTTTGATCATATTAATTTTAAGATATCCCTACACATGTGCCAATAAGTGAGGATGCCTAACAAATAGTTGGATATACAGGCCCCAGCTAAGAGAAAAGGTGAGACTAACATTAACAATTTGGAAGCCATACATATTTAGATTGGCCACTGGAATAAATGGCTACAATAATCTATAATAATCAAAGCATAATATGCTAATTAGACCGACATTCTTCCAGATGAAGCCAGGGCTATGAGGGAAGCCTGGGTCCCAGGTGTTGGAGGGAAGCTGGAGGGAAGCCGGTGCAAGCTGGTGCTGGCAGCTGGGGGAAGGAAGGCCTACTCTTGCACGACTTTCCTGCATTGGGCCTCTAGTGTTTAAGATAAAGATCAATGCAAGTGAGGAGGCCATGAGATGGAGATATCATCTGAACAAATGTGAATCATACAGAATGAGGGCAAAAACAGCAGTGAAAGGGAAATCATAAATTTAGATACAAATTTTTTCCATTCATTTACTTTTGTTTAATGTAAACCATATCTTCTTTTATTGTTCATGGGACATATTTGGAAAAATTTAATAGAAAATAAAACATTACTAAGTAGTTTAAGAAACATTGGGGTTAAAAAGAAAAGTTAGGTAGGCATAAAAACTCCAGGATTTTGTGAAATATATAGCATATTAATATGAAACTTAAATGTACAAAAGAGATGACGCATATAGAATTTTCAAAACTTATTTGATTACCATTTTCAATGATTATCTCACAGAATTAGCATTACAAGGAACATATAGAACATATCAAGAAAATCCTAATCAACAATTCAGGGCAGTAGGTCACACAAATCTTGAGAATGTGATCAAACTTATGGGTACCCCCCCCCCCATGAAAATGCACACACACACACACACACACACACACACACTCACACACTGTGCACAATTTCTTTATATATATATTGATTTCTAAGAGGAAGTGAGAGGGAGAGAGAAATGGCAACATCAATGATGAGAGATAATCATTAATCAGATGCTTCCTGCATGCCTCCAACCAGGGATTGAGTCCGCAACCTGGGCCTGTGCCCTGACCAGGGATAGAACAGTGACCTCCTGGTTCAGAGGTCAGTATTCAACCACTGGGCCACACTGGCCAGGCCACAATTTCATATAATTACTCAAACTTTGAGGATCCCCCATAGAGTGTAGGTTACAAATCTCTAACCTCTGCTCCGGTTCCTAATGTCTGGTCTGTAGGCAGCACCATGAGCATCACTTGAGCACGTGTTAGCGGGATATGCAGCATCTCGGGCCTCATCCTAGACTTACTGAATCAGACTCTGCATTTTAAAAAGATTCCCTGGTGATTTATATCACATTTCAGTTAGAAAAGTCCTACTCTAGAAGGTCAAATAGTTAATTTCCACACTCAATAAAAAGAAAACTGCCTTACATTTCCAGACAATTACAATAATTTTAAACATTTCTTTTGGATTTCTTCCAAGTTTTTACACTGACTCAAATCAGACTTAATCACAGCTGAGGATTAGCACTTTTCACATTTTGTCATTTTTATAAAACAAACAACAGTCAAATGTAATAACCATTAATTATGTGGCTGGTGCAAGCTATAAAGCTTGAAAAGGCATCCTCTTGCGTCTTAACGCCACTAATGTATGATTTACAAAGGCATAGCGGTGTAATCTTAGGAGTCTTTATATTTCCTTAAAAGATTAAATAGCCATGTAACTCCATTATCTAGAAGGTTAGGCAGAAATGTCAGCCCCTGGATGTCACATAATG
This sequence comes from Myotis daubentonii, assembly GCF_963259705.1. Taxonomy (NCBI): domain Eukaryota; kingdom Metazoa; phylum Chordata; class Mammalia; order Chiroptera; family Vespertilionidae; genus Myotis; species Myotis daubentonii. The sequence continues at coordinate 25,233,737 of NC_081852.1, read as the reverse complement.
AAGAGTACTGATTCGTAATAACAGAACACAAGGTCTTTCCTTGGGAGATTTATGTCTGATTGCAATTGTCCATGTCCAGATACCCACAATCAATAATAGGCTCCACTTTATCTGCCAAAGTAGAATTTTAAAATATGAAAGCGAAGGTTTGAAAAAAGGGGAAAAGATAATCTCCATGTATTAAATCTCACAGCTAAATTCCCCTGTTTGATATAATCTGTCTATTCTTTCCTTCAAGCTACACTTTGAAAGAGTAGAACTGGTACATTCTCACATTTTCTTAAATTTGTTCCACTTTTCCTTCTCATTGATGAAACAGAAGGATATTAAAGCATTTAAAATAGACAATTATTTTCCAAAGAAATGGTGCTCTGGTCAAGCAATTTAGTTCAAAAACAAATTTTAAAATTCATAAGAGCTCCGTGATACATGTGATATGGATATGAGAAAAAATAGTAAGTTCAGAAATAGAAAGCTGAAATGAACCCTGCTTATCACAGTTATTTGTAGAAGTAAGTGAGGCATGGACTGTATTTTTTAAAAATTTCTATTTTTTTCCAGAGTCTGTCCTCTTTTTTTTCCCCTCTTTTTTGATTAAGGTATTACATATGTGTCCTTACCCCCCCATGGGCCCCCCACCCCTCCAACTCATGCCCTCATCCCCCTAGTGTCTGTGACCATTGGTTATGCTTATATGCATGCATACAAGTCCTTTGGTTGATCTCTCCCCCTTCCCCCCATCCTCCCCTGCCTTCCCTCTGAGGTTTGACAGTCTGTTCAATACTTCTCTAGGGATTGCCATTTCTGGGACCCTGACTTTATGAAGTCTGTAAACAAACTATTCAATGTTGATACTTCTTCACTGATCTTTAGAGGTAACCATTACATTATTTATCTTATACTCACTGCATTGGTTATGATCAATAACTTTCTGCAGTAGTTTTGTTTTGTTTGTTTAATTTTGGCCAGCACAAATTGTTCAAAGTCAAACTGACAAGGAGATTTGAACATGCTTATTAATATTCACCCATTAACCCTTGCTAAAATAAAAAAGGCCTTAATTTCTCCCAGGAGCCTCACTGAAACTATTTTCTATTATTTTAATATTTTTTTCTCTAAGCCCACTCCTGTTTCTCTGTAACGCTTTTTTTTTTTATTAAAAATTTGCTTTATTTTTCGGCTGAATTGAGTACTAGCTTCTATTTAAGTCAGATTTTTTAAAATGGGTTCCAATTATTAGCATAGAGAGCATCACCTTACCAATAACAAATAATAAATCAAACTAGGTCCCAGTGGTTATGGCTACATCTAGGTTGTTGGGATGATCAAGAACTCTTATTTGTTTGCATTAGCTTTTAGTTCTTGGTTATATCTCCAAATATGAACGAGCTCAAAGGCTCCTGCTGCCCTGAAAAAGCAAACAGACTCCAGTTTTTTTGGAATAATTACAAGTGAGTATCTTGACCAAATAAGCCCTGTAGCCATAAAACAGCAGACTGAGCTGTGCTGAGTTTTTCTGCAGGTCTGGCCATGTCAGCCAACCCAGCACACACCAACCCCATTTCCTAATTGGAGCCCAGAAAAAACTGTTCTGGGATCTGCAGGGTGGTTGGACAGCGGCCTCAATTTCTCAGGCAGCACGAGCTCCACTTTCTCGAGGACCCGGTGTTAGGTGGCCCTCTAGCCCACGCCTGTCTCTCTGTAACTCCTGCCACAGAAAAGCATGGGTCATTCTCAACTAGAAGCCGGATCAGTTCCTAAAATTAAAAAAAATAATAATAATATTTTTGTCCAGGCTTTTTTCATGTACATCATTGATGTTTGTTTAAGTTATTTTTTTAAAAAAACAGGAAGTGGTTCCTCTGTAACTGATAGGCTATTTTAAAGTGAATTGTGCCTAGCTCTTTTTCTGATATGCATCCGTAGGGATTGGTGGGTAAATGCTATGCTTATTATCTCAACATTGCACTTACCTCTTTGCTTTTTTCACGTCACTTGCTGCAGTTTTCATAAATTCCGGAGTTCTCTCATTCGAGTCACTAATAATCTCTAGGACTGTCTAATTTCAACTCACTGTATTGATGATTTGATTTTAACACTTTTAGTTTTATTTATCTCAGAACCCCCTTGTCTCTCTAGTTTTGTTTTTCTTTCTTTATATGCCGGCGGGATTTAAAGGCTGTAGCTCCAGCTCTCTGACTCATACAAAGCATTTTGTTTCAATTTTTCTTCAAACCTGAAAAAACTTTGAATAATGGGAAAGAAAAGAAATACAATTCTATCCTAGAGTATAATGCCTTTGGCTTTGGTTCCCTCTCACTGCTAAATATGTATAGCTTCGGATACACAAAGATATATATCTTGATTTTTATATCCTTGCTACATATTTTTTCCTTTTAATCTTTTATTGTTATATTTTCAATATGAACTTACAATGTTATTTTGGCTTATGTTCCTTTCCTTGTATTTATATTTTGTACTAGCTTTCCCTTGAGCTCTTTTAATGTTGGAAATGTATTATGAATCCTCATATTGCCAGTACCTGAGTTCTGCAAATTTATATAGTAGGCAATCAATAAAGGTTTGTTGATTGGATCAATGAATCTTCTCAATATGTATAATGTGTTTGTCCAACTAAAGAAAATATACCGATATTTGTGACACTGAAAAAAAATGGCGTCAGAGTAGGCGGATGCTGCACGGACATGCTCCCAGGAATAAGCTGGAATTACAACTGAAATATGGAAAGGTTTCCTAAATAATCAATGGAAAACTCACAGGAGAGAACCCTGATACCCAAGGACTGAAGGTGGAGACTGCATAGAGACTAGTAGGAGGGGCAGAGGCGTGAAAGAGCTGACTGGGCACCCACAGATGGCAACTAAAGTCCCATAGAGATATCTCAGCTGTGGGGGTAAGAGGGGGGGGTGCCACTGAGAACTGTGGGATCTAATCCCGAAGCTGGGCTCCCCAGAAGAGAGCACCAAACTGAAGAAGGTACCCATATAACATCTAGCTGTGAAAAGCAATGGGGTGTTGTCTGCCAGGGCGTGGCAGCTGAAAGTTCAGACACTCTCTTAAAGGGCCAATACACAAAAATTCCCTGTGGAGCCACCCACCATGTGGTCTGGCAGAGGGAGGATGAAGTGGACTGGAGCTGTGAGAGCAGAATCCAGGACTGGGGACTCTGGGATAGAGCTCAGACCGCAGACACCCCAAGTTTCCTGGCCTGAGTCATTCCCTCACACAGTGGAGGACATCCTTCCTACATAGACATTTGCCTTGCCTGTGGGGGGAAGACAGTCACACACTCTATTGGAAAACACCTTGCCCTGAGGCCACTTAGGAGATTAAAAGTAACAATTAGCCTCCAGGAAGAAGCAACTGCCCCACCCTGTTGAAAAACTCTTGCTATACCTGAGGATGATTGCCTGGGGGCAATTCAAGTCAGAATCCTATTAGTCTATAGACAGAGGCAGTCTCTTGAGGCTTTGAGTCTTTGCCCCATCCAATTATTCAGAAACAGTCTTTAACACTGTCTAGCACTAAAGATTGACAGGTGTAGAGGATCTACCTAATACATAGGCACAAATTCAAACAGACAACCAAAATAAGGTAACAAAGAAACAACCCCCAAATAAAAGAACTAGCGAATTCTCCAGGAGAAGAGATAAATGAAGCAAAGAAATTTGTCTGAAACAGAGTTCAGAGTAATGATGGCAAAAATGCTCAACAGTATGAAAAATGATATAGTAACTATGAAAAAAGAACAGTCTGAGATAAATAATGATATAGCACAAATAAAGAACATATTGGAAGGAATACACAGCAGATTAGGGGAAGCTGAGGATCAAATCAGTGAATTAGAAAATAGAGTTGAAAATATAGAACCAAAAAGAAAAAAACAATTAAAAGACAGGAGGAAAGCTTAGGGAGCTGTAGGACAATGTGAAATGTAACAATATTAGAATAGCAGGTGTGCCAGAAGATGCAGAAAGGGAGAAAGAAATAGAGAAGGTGTTTGAAGAAATAATGATAGAAAACTTCCCTAACCTGGTAAAGGAAAAAGTTACACAAGTTCAGGAGGCACAGAGACCCCCAAACAAGAAAAACCCAAACAGACCCATGGTCAGACACATCATAATGCCAAAAATTAAAGAGAAAGAGAGAATTTTAAAGGCAGCAAGAGAAAAGAAAACAGTTACCTACAAAGGAGTTCTCATAAGGCTGACACCTGACTTCTCATCAGAAACTCTACAGGCCAGAACCGAATGGCATGAAGTACTCAAGCTAATGGAAAGCAAGAATCTGAGACCAAGATTACTATATCCAGCAAGGCTATCATTCAAAATAGATGGTCAAATAAAGAGCTTCCCAGACAAAAAAAAAAAAAGGCTAAAGGAGTTCATCACCACCAACCCAGCATTACAAGAAATGCTAAAGGGATTGCTATAAGGGATTGTTGAGAAGAAAAAAAGGAGATAGAAACCTAGCCATACATAAATATAATGGCAATAAATAAGTACCTATCAATAATAACCCTAAATGTAAATGGACTAAATGCTCCAATCAAAAGGTGTAGGGTAGCAGAAAGGATACAAAACCATGACCCAACTATATGCTGTCTACAAGAAACCCACCTCAAAACAAAAGACACACACAGGAAGAAAGTGAAGGGGTGGAAAAAAATATTCCATGCAAATGGAAAAGAAAAAAAAAGCTGGAGCAGCAATACTCATTTACAGAACACTAGAGGCCAGGTGCCTGAAATTTGTACATGGGTAGGGTCCCTAGGCCTGGCCGGCGATCAGGGCCAATCTGTGTGGTGACCAGTGGGGCAATAGGGAGGCCCCCGCTGGCACCTGCCTTGGCCAGCCTGGCGCTGCTTGACAGTCGGCCCTGCCCCCTGCTGCTGGTTGCCTCCCTCTGCGGGTTGACTGGCAGGGTGATTGCAGGGCCCCTGCTGGCACCTGCCTTGGCTGCCCTGTGGGCTGGAGGCAGCTCCTGTGTTGAGCATCTGCCCCCTGGTGGTCAATGTGCATCATAGCGACCGGTCGTTCCACTGGTTATTCCTCCATTTGGTTGATTTGCATATTAGGCTTTTATTATATAGGATTTCACCCCAATGCAGCAGAATATACATCTTCTCAAGTGCACATGGATCATTCACAAAGATAGACCACAAAACAAGTCTCTATAAGTTCAAGAAGATTGAAATCATATCAAGCATCTTCGCAGATCACAGTGGAATGAAATTAGAAATCAACTACAGTAAAAATACACCAAAACATGCACCCCTATGCTCATAGCAGCACAATTTACCATAGCTAAGATTTGGAAACAACCTAAGTGCCCATCAGCAGATGAGTGGATTACAAAACTGTGGTACATCTCCACAATGGAATACTACGCCACTATACTTTTACCATTTGCAACAGCATGGATGGAACTGGAGAGCATTATGCTAAGTGAAATAAGCCAGTCGGAGAAAGATAAAAATCACACGATCTCACTCATATGTGGGATATAATGATCAAAATAATCTGATGAACAAGAATAGACCCAGAGACAAATGGTAGGTGTGTGTGTGTGTGGGGGGGGGTGTAGAGAGCAACCAAAGGACTTGTATGCATGCATATTAGCATAACCAATGGACACAGACACTGGGGTGGTGGGGGCTTGCCTGGGGTGGGAATGGCTGGGCGGCGGGGGGCAGGGGGGGTGTTAATCTGGGAAAAAGGTGACATTTGTAAACTTTAGACAATGAAAAAAAAAGAAACGGCATATAGATCAATGGAACTGAACAGAGCCCAGAAATCAGCAGATGCCTTTATGATCAATTATATTTGACAAAGGAGGCAAGAACATACAATGGAGCAAAAACAGTCTCTTCAATAAAAAGTGTTGGGAAAATTGGACAGGTACATGCAAAAAAAGAAAATAAAAAAAAATAAAGAAACTAGACCACTAACTTACACCATACAGAAGAATAAACTCAAAATGGAAAAAGGACTTAAATGTAAGTTGTGAAGCCATAAAAACCCTAAAGAACAAAACATAACAATATTTTGCTGATATATCTCCTCGAGCAAGGGAAACAAGGGGAAAAATAAACAAATGGGACTCCATCAAATCATAAAGCTTCTGCACAGCAAAAGAAATAAACCATCATATGGGAGAACTCATCACATGGGAGAACATACTTGCCAATGATACTACTGATAAGGGGTTAATATTCAAAACATATAAAGAACTCAACACTAGGGATACAAACAATCCAATTACAAAATGGGCAAAGGACCTGAATAGACACTTCTCCGAAGAGGACATACAGATGGCCAACAGACATATGGAAAAGTGTTCAATGTCACTAACCATCAGAGAGATGCAGATTACAATGACAATGAGATGTCACCTCACACCTACCAGAATGGCTACCATCAATAAATCAACACTACAAGTTCTGGTGAGGATGTAGGTGGGAATGCAGACTGATACAGCCATTGTGGAAAACAGTAAGAATTTTACAAAAAATTTTAATTTCAAGAAATTGAAAATGGAACTGCCTTTTGACCAGTGATCCCACCTCTGAGAATATGTCCTAAGAATCACAAAACACCAATTTGAAAAAGTATATGCACCCCTGTATTCATAGCAGCATTATTTACAATAGCCACGATCTGGAAACAGCCCAAGTGCCCATCTGCAGATGAGTGGGGGAAAAGGCTGTGGTGCATATATTCACTGGAATACTATCCAGCCATAAAAAAAAAGAAACTCTTACTTTTTATGACAGCATGGATGGACCTGGACATTATTATGCTGAGTGAAATAAGCCGGTCAGTAAACGACAAATACCATATGATCTCACTTACATGTGGAATCTAATAAACAAAATAAACTGACAAACAAAACAGAATCAGAGGCATGAAACAGACTGACAGTTTTCAGAGGGGAGGGGGGAGGGGACTGGATGAAAGAAGGTGAAGGGATCAGCCAAAGAGCATACATGCAAACAGACAACAGAGTGGTGATGGCCACCAGGAAGGAAGGGTCAGCGAGTGTGTGGTGGAGGTGGGCAAAGCAGAAAAATATGGGGACATCTGTAATAGAATAAACAATAAAAATTAAAAATAAAATAGAAAAAAATGGTAGTATTATTTTTATCCTTAAAATAATGACCCTATGAAGATTAGGGGAAAAGGAATTGATAGGTTACCACAGTGGAAAGTAAAAGATTTAAAAGTTCATGACTAATTGTATAGAGTGTAGTTATATCCTAAGGACTGTGATACAGTGACTTGGGTAAGCATATTTTTTTCAGATTCTATGACTTAGAATCACAGGATTCCTTACAATAAATAATTACCCAAATTAAAAATGCAGAAAATATCATCTAATTAACTCTGCAACATTCAATTAGTTACACAACTTTTTTGAGTATAGTTTTCTCATCTACAAATTGAGTAAGTATGTCAAGAGCTTAGACTTGGGTCTGACACATAAGACATGCTATATAAATGTTTGTTAATTTTTTTTATTTCAAACATATTTGTTACTCTAACTAGATGCTTCTGTATAAATTTCAACAATGTAATTTTTATAAAATTTTATTCAAATTGTGTTCAATCATTTGACAACTATAAGTAACTACTATGTACATCTCTGGCACCAAGCCAAGCACTAAAAAAATTAATAAGTATGAATTGTTTATTTTTTTTTCATGAGCTTACTGTTTAATATTGGAGAGAGTGAAATTAAAACATGACGATTGCTAGCAGAGATAAAAATATTATGACAGATTTGACCTACTCAGATTTGGGAAGTTACCTCCCTAAGGATGTGATTCTTAAATTGAAATCTAAATGATAAGCAAAAATTATTCTAGAGAAAAGGGATAAAAGGTCATTAATACAAATTTATCTAGGTAGCCTTAATTAATGTAAACTAGTCTTGCAAATAAGCAGTATGTTATAAATAAGAGTGCTAACTATTTCTTTGCAATTCAAAGATTAAATAATTAATATCTCTTTCAACTACAATTATTTGTGTGAATTAGATAATGCAAACATTTGTAAAGGATTGATGGCTTTTAGAATCTCATCTCAAATTTGACTTCTCGTAGTTTACCTTTTTCCCGATATATCCATTGCACACATTAGAAAAATTCTGATATTTTTCCAAGATATAAAAACACTTTGTACAAAGTTTCAAAATACATATAGTTGAGATTAAATAACATTCCAGTGGAGGGAAATCTAATTTATCTTAAGAACATATTTATGGTCCATGCATTTGCCAAATTATGTCAGGCTAGACTTCTGATATTTGAAGATTTTATTTTTTAATAAAATAAGGTCTCACTATTAATCATAGCTGTTTACTGCCACTCAAAAAAGAAACACTTGGCAAAAAAAAAGAAAAAAATTTACTTCATCCATGTTTTTCATAATTACTTATGCTGAGACTATTAGAACACTAAGTATTGGGAATGCAGTTTCAAAAAAAATATATTACTTAGATTAGGTTTGCTTTCAAAGTGTTCTAAAGTTCTTCCTAAACTCTTAACAAACTTTTAAAAAAGTCTACATAAAATCATCACAATTAAAATAACCTGTTTGTAGCAATTAAAATAACTTCACATTTTTCTTCACATACCCAAAGGCTGAATTCTACATAATAAATCATTACATAAACAGATTCACTTATATGCAATGAACAAGTATTTTTTCATATCATTTGTACCAAAAAATGTTAAATTGGCGAATAGAAAAAATTAACCTAATTCTGCTGCTTCCTCAACATGCTATAAATCAGTGGTTCTCAACCTCCCTAATGCCTCGACCCTTTAATACAGTTCCTCATGTTGTGGTGACCCCCAATTTCATTGTTACAAACTGAACATAATTAAAGCATAGTGATTAATCACAAAAACAATATATAATTATATATGTGTTTTCCGATGGTCTTAGGCGACCCCTGTGAAAGGGTCGTTCGACCCCCAAAGGGGTCGCGACCCACAGGTTGAGAACTGCTGCTACAAATGAAAGACAAGTAAAATTAAACTTTAGTGTTCTCATCTACTGTCATTTCATCTATTTTTTACATCCCCCAGATTTTTCAGAACCCACAATAATCAGATGAACTTGGCTAAGAAACTAGATCCCATGTCTCTTTTTTAAATGCAAGGTTTACTCGTTCACGTATTTTTAAATTCTAGAATTAGATGTTTAGTCATTAGAAAGTAATGGAGAAATAATGACACCCATAGATACATAAAAAAACCTCAGTTCCTAAATTTGGTGCCACTAATTGGAATATGTATGTAAAACAAACTCAAAAATCCTAGAAAATGTATTTCTTAAAATGACTAATAAAATGAGAGATGAAAGAAATAAATTAGTAGAGATTAAAAGTTCTGGAATTACATGTATTAACATGGAGTGGTTCTATCCACAAGTTATGGAAAAATTCAGTGCGATTGCATTGTATAACATTTGTTCCGTCTTAATGCTGATTAGAAATATGCAGTGGATAAATACCAACCAGTAAAGAAGCAAGAGGGGAGGGGAGTATGGGAACCTGTGTGCTGAGGGCCCCAGACATTGTGCTGGGCCCTCATCTATAGGCGGCATCATGTGGAAAGCAGTATAGGAAGCACAGTGGCACTTCGATTTTCAATTGCTTGATTTTAACATTTCAACAATTGAAATTAAAAATGAATTTTTATAGTTATAGTTTTAGCTTAATAAATAATGTTAAGTAAAAGATTACAAATGAATGCCTTTGGAAAGCTTTTGCAATTCCAGGAAAAGCTGTGCTTTTTTGGCTCATATAAATTATAACCTTTAGCAAAAGGCGGTAACTACTGCATTACCAAAGGGCATTCATCCAGCAAATCTAGGTTCCAGAGAACACCATCATCTTTGGAAAATCATTTAATGACTCAGAGTCCAGCAATATATCTTTTAAAATAATAACATGTACTAAAAAGCATTAATCTGTTATTTTTGTAGCAAAGATACATGCCTTTCCTTTGATCCCCTTCTTCATGAAAATAGACATAACTGAGTTGACAAATGACACTAAAACATTAAAACCTCTAACTTCATAATGGGTTTCATTTGTGAATAGAAGTCAGCATTGGCTTTATCAAGTTTCCTACCGGAAAATACAATTTTTTGTTTCCATCTTAGTGAGGAGATAGAAGGGGACTAGGCAATCAGGGATGGGACCACTGGGGTGGAGGGTGGCGGATGGGGGGTAGGGGTGGGGGTGAGCGAAGTGTTGCAGACACAAGCAGAAGCAGCTTGCTGAGTGCTCCACGGATCAACCAAAAGGATCTAGAACTAGAGCCAGCTAGGTGGGAGTTGCTAAGGCAACCGGCTGGGCAGGGAAAGAAGGGCATGTAGGAGAGGTGAGCTTTACAATGCGTGGATGTTGCTAAGGCAGAATTCTATGAAATGGCCAATCAGGAGCTAGCAAAGCAGTACCTGCCCCGAGATAAAGCAGCACACCCCCAGGCCTCTCTGGCGCACTGGGTTCCTGGCTCTCCTGCGGGCCGTGCACCCCTGCGCCCACATGGCTTATGGCCACAGGGGACTCTACACCCGGACTCATGGCCTTTCACTAGCGTGGATGCGGAACTGCACCTGGCTGCAGCACGGACCGGAAGCTCTGGCCGCGGGCCTGCTCCTGGCTCTCCTGGAACCCCAGCTGCACCTTTTCCAGGACGGGGGCAGGGGACTTTGGAACCTGAGACCAAGAAGCTTCCCTGGAAACCTGCTTTGGGTCCCTTCCCTGTGGCTCCCTGTGGCAGAGGGTCCGTCTACCTCTCAATAAACTTTGCTTCCACGAACAGTTTTTGTCTGCAAATTAATTCTTCGATTTTGCGAGACAATGACCTCAGACCCAAAAAGAAATGTTGGCATCATCTTGTCTTAGTCAAAGTGCAGATTTATTTTTATTTTTTGAGGTAACTATTATAATAAATATATATTTTTTAAAAACCATAACCATGCCAACCATCAAAAAGCGAAACCTACTACCACTCTTGAGTTCCATTCTACAGTCAGAGGATTAAAAAAAAGAATTCTATACAAGATGTCAGCCAAATCTCTTAAAAGGATAAGCTATTTTTAGAAACTCAGGCAATTGAATTTTTCTCATTTTATTATTTTGCAATGATACTTAATGCACATGCTAGAAGGTTTTGTTATTTTCTCCAGGAGATAAAGAAAAGAAACACTGTGTTTGGAGTACTAATAAAAAAATAGCTTGGATAAACAACCTGTAAATTGAAAGTGAATCTAATCTATATAAAGAACAGTTTGTTGTAAGGCTTTATATCAAACTTTACCCTATTAATGTTAAAGGGCCACCACACAGCAAAACACTAAGCATTACACATTTCAACTTCTTGAGAAATATAGTCATAGATATTCATTTTCTCATGAGTGAGTAGAAAGAAATGATATCAAGGAACATCATAGAATATAGCAAGCAATTGCATTTTACAATAGCTAGCTAAGAAGATGTGCCTTAGAATGTTTACACTTAAAAGAACAATCTTGTTCTGCTGATATCACCCCTCAAAGAAGAAATAGCAATAGAAGAAAAATGTACCAGGTGTAAGACTGTGTGTGGAAGTATTTAAAATGCTGCATCATTTTCTCACAAGCTGGAGAAGTTACTTTGCTCAAAACCAATGGTTTTCAACCGGTGTGCACCAAGAATTTTTAAAATATGCTATACCTTACAATTTAGTTAAGGGCACTGACCTCTTTTTACTTAGATTGTCAAATAAAAATATGACAACAGACAATACAACAATACCCATCTAGTGTGAGTGCATCAAAATTATACCTATTTTTTTTGTTAGATTGGCAAAATATATTTTTTGGGTATGCTGAAGAATTTTAGTAATTATGTATGTCATGAGATGAAAAAGGTTGAAAATCGCTGCTCTAAACTAATGTCTTCTTTTCAAGTATGTTTCTGAAATAGATTTATAGAGATTGCTGATTAAACCACCACTCCGACCACAGCTACCTCTCCAAGTCACAAGTCTAGCTTTTCTGAAGATAAAATAAAACAAAACTAAAAACATTGTCATTTTTCTAATTTTAGTTTCACCAACACTTTGACTGTGGGCTTGTTTTTTCTGCCTGTTTCCTCTAATATCAATGAAATTAAACAATAATATTCCGCATAAGCTTTGAGATTAAATAACCACATACACACCCACTCAAATACACACTCACATTTAGTAGATTGCACTGTGTTCTGGTCAGCATTTCTGTTACTTCCAAATGATATCAGTATTTTTTTTCTTTCAAATTGAAAAAAATTTCACAAATAGAAGATTTCACACTAAGGTGTAGGCAGAAGCATATGCAGAAAAATTTATCCCTAAATTTACTACCAAAACCCCATAAAAATGAATAGAAAAGCATTAGCAATATATGCAAAGTCATTCCAAAGACTAGAAGAAGCTATGAAAGTTCTGAGAATCATGTATACTCCATATTCTGAAAGGATATTAAATAACCCCCTATTATGAAAAAAGAGAGTTAGGAAGATAGCTCATGGCTCACTTTCCTAAACTCCCTTGCTGCAGCCAAGGAAAAATAGGTCGAATTTATCTTGAAGAAGAGCTTAAAATCAGAACTGGGAGTGGTGTTTTAGGGAAGCAAAGAAACTAATGTGATCTGAACAAAGGACCAGCCATCTCACAATTTTTCACAAACTGGCATAAAAAAGGCCCAAGTTTCATAGATAGTAGGTAAGGAGAATGAATATCAGGTTTGATGTATAATTATATATTTAGCATTTGATGGAAAATAAACTAGTGTTTTGATTAAATACCTTTATTGATATATCTATTTTAGATATTCCCAGGAGTCATGAGAAACGGAAAGTATGTTATGGGGGAAAATTTCATAAAATTAAATCTCTGGAGAATTTTGATTTTTATTTCAGGCTTCTAATGAACATGTATTATTTTAAAATAGAAAAAAAAGCAACTAAAATGTTTCTAAGAAGTTCATGATAAGAGGTCTAAATTTCCCTTCTAAAGCTCTACAGGTCACATCTTATTCAGCAGCTACCCTTCCTCCTTCTGGGTTTAATGCTACTGGACCAATTCATTCTTTTCCCACATGGTCTCACTGGCACTTCCCTGTGAGCCATTATTCCCCTGACACGGTTGGTACTTCCTCCTCAGGAAGTACCACAAGAAGATGATGAATCAAAATGTTTCTCTTACACATAGGAAAATAAGACGATTAAACTGGAATTAACAATAAAAAGGAATTTTCCTTTTGTAGGCTAATAGAAATGAAGAATTTTTTTCTGAAGGTAGCCAGCCATGTTTTTTTTAAAAAATATATATTTTTATTGATTTCAGAGAGGGAGTGAGAGATAGAAACATCAATAAAGAGAAAGAATCATTGATCAGCTGCCTCTCACCTGCCCCACACTGGGGATTGAGCCCATAACTCAGGCATGTGCCCTGACTGGGGATGGAACTGGTGACAGAACCAGCATGATGTCCTGGTTCATAGGTCTAGGCTCAACCACTGAGCCACTCCAGTCAGGTGCCAGCCATATTTTTTAAAAGTCTCAATGAGAACATGCTTTTAAATATAGCCTCCCTAACTCAAGTAAACTCCAGATATGGGCTTGCAAGGTAGTAATGTTGATCTTCCTTAATTCCATGGGGTAGCTGGTATTGAAAATGAATGAAATCGGGTGCGGACAGGACAAATAGCAGCAGAACTTCAAAAGTAGGAAAGACTGCCTCTTGATTAAAATACATTTCAAAGCAACATAAATTGCCTATCAGGGCTTTGCAAAATGTCCAAGAAATACACTATAGAAATCAACCACATGCAGACTATATTCAATACGTGACAAGTTATTTTAAGGTTTATGGCAATAGTGAATGGCCACCAAATCTAACGACTGATACGCAATGGACGCTCCTTCGTGGGGAACACAACGTGTGCTAAAGGGGAAGAAAACACCTTCTGAGACATGCAGTGTTCAAATTCCAAATATTTGAGTAAGGTTTAAGCGTTCAGAGTGTGGATCGTCCTTGAGGTGATAAAATACATTAGGCCGTTCTGACCGACATTGCCCAGCACCTGGGCCCACGCCGTGTGAAACCTGACGTCAAACTGGAAAGTCCCTTATGGCCTACAGACAGCGGGAATCTGGGTGACCTTCGTCAGAATATTAAGGTTTTTTTGGCTTCTTTTAACCACAATGAAAACACTGTAAACTCCTTTTTTAAAAAGATAATTTTCCATTAAGTCTACTTATGGATATGCATCTTTTTAAATTGATCTTAGAGATAGGAAGAGAGAGAGAGAAAGAGAGAGAGAGAGAAAGGGAAATATCAATCTAAGAGAGAAACATTAATCAGTTCCCAATGGCACCAGGAATCAAACCCGCCACCTTTTGGTGTAGGGGACTATACTCCAACCAACTGAATCACACTGGCCAGGGCTGGGTCTGTTGTTTTTTTTGTGTTTGTGTGTGTGTGTGTGTGTGTGTGTGTTTTACAGAAACAATTTCCACATCAACAATTCCAACACAGCTCTTTATTTTACTCCCAAGTATTTCTTAGTTGTGTCTAAAACAGTCCTCAGTGAATATATTAAATATATATTTTTTAAACTTTTTTTAAAAATATATTTTATTGATTTTTTACAGAGAGGAAGGGAGAGGAATAGAGAGTTAGAAACACTGATGAGAGAGAAACATCGATCAGCTACCTCCTGCACATACCCTATTGGGGATGTGCCCACAACCAAGGTACATGCCCTTGACCGGAATCGAACCTTGGACCCTTCAGTCCGCAGGCTGACGCTCTATCCACTGAGCCAAACCGGTCAGGGCTATTAAATATATTTTTAATAATTTAACTAATAATGTACATTCATAGTGACATCAAACTGTAAACTTATATTCTATGAAGTATGTGTGTTCTGCGAATGCTCCAATTTAAGATACAGTTAAAGATATTTCTAATTTTGATTATTGTTGCTATTTGAATATTTATTCAATGCTGGAAGATGAGAAAAATGCTTTATCACACCGTTCTTATGCTGATTATATTCAAAGTAGCTTTCTACCTGACTCAAACAATCAGATAAAAAGAAACCCACTAACAACTCTTATGAATGCTGTTGGCTGGAAGTCCTCACACACTCATTGTGACTATATTTCTAATCTTTTAGAGTTTGGATTTTTCTTTCTTGCTTAATTTTGCATTGACATATATAATAAGTATAATAAGAATTTGCTGTTTAGTTAATTATGTTCAAAAAAGCTGACTGTTTAGTTTTTCAGAAACCCCCATGGCCTTTTAACTAATCACTCAGTCACATGAGAAAAGCTGAAGACAGAATAAGATGCCAACCTACACAGATATCATGGAAGCTTCAATTTGGAAAAATACCTTGGGTGAAGAAAGGCTGGTTTCATCCTAGTGAACATAACAAAATAAGATGAATTTAAAAAAATCTCTCTTAGCAGTGCAAAGTGTGATTTACACGGGAAGAGCCATCGAGCCCAGGTTTGTTGAGATTTGGCCAGTACTTTCTACAACAAAGACATCCCCCCTGTAGTCTCTGGAACAAGCTGTATCATCTTATCATGTAACAGATGACCAGCCATATGGTGAGGGGGGAGGGAAATCAGGGAGGTAATAGGCTACTGCACCAGTATATGTATGAATGAGGAAAAAAAAGGTTAAAACTATATATGGAGCCTGTAGCTGGTTTTCCCATTTTATCTAGAGTTCTTTAATTTAATGGCATTTCTTGGTATATATTAGAGGCCTGGTACACGAATTTGTGCAATGGTGGGGTCTGGCTGGGCCATGCCAATGGGGGCACATTGGGGTGGGCCAGCAGGGGGGAAGGGTCACGGGCAGTTGGCCAGCCAGCCCTACCCTTGGTCAAGGTATTGGGGACTAAGCTGGGGCTGGTCTGGCCAGGGGTGATTGTGGCAGATGGGGACCCAGATTAGGCTGGTTGGCTGCTGCAGTGCGAGTTATAGCCACTGGTCATTCTGGTTGTTTGCCATTCCAGTCACTGAGTATACACACACACACACACACACACACACACACACACACACACTAGAGGCCTGCACAAAATTCGTGCACTCAGAGGGGGTCCCTCAGCCTGGCCTGTGCCCTCTCACAATCTGGGAGCCCTCGGGGGATGTCTGACTGACAGCTTAGTGCTGCCTCAGAAGTGGGAGAGGCTCCCTCCACCACCGCTGCACTCGCCAGCCGTGAGCCCAGCTTCTGGCTGAGCAGCACTCCCCCTGTGGGAGCGCACTGACCACCAGGGGGCAGCTCCTGAGTTGAGCATATTCCCCTGGTGGTCAGTGCATGTCATAGCAACCGGTCCTTCTGCCATTGGGCCAAAACCAGCTCGCTGACATTCCCCAAGGCATCCCAGATTGCAAGAGGGCACAGGCCAGGCAGAGGGACCCCACCTGTGCATGATTGGAGCCAGGGAGGGACGTGGGAGGTTGGCCAGATGGGGAGAGACCACGGGAGGGGCCTAGGGCGTGTCCGGCTCATCTTGTTCAGTCCTGATAGGCCAACCCCAGTAGCAAGCTAATGTACTGGTTGAAGTGTCTGCCCCCTGGTGGTCAGTGCACATCACAGCGAGCAGCTGAGCAGCCTTAGCATATCATTAGCATATTATGCTTTGATTGGTTGAATGGCCAATTGGATGACCGGACACTTAGCATATTAGGCTTTTATTATATAGGATATATATAGTGTATATACATACACACACACACACACACACACACATTGATTTCAGAGAGGAAGGGAGAGGGAGAGACAGAAACATCAATAATGAGAGAGAATCATTGATTAGTTGCCTCCTGCATGCCCCTTCCTAGAGATTAAGCCAGAAACCCAGGCATGTGTTCTGACCAGGAATCAAATCCTGATCTCCTGGTGCATAGGTTAGAGCTCAACCACAGAACCACACCACCTGGGCCAAAATTTTCTTTTAAAAATAGATTTTTAAAGTACTCTTCATAATAGCGCTATTGGGATATAGCCTCAGGGTCAATTATAATGTAATATAATCCAGATAAATTCACTCCTAAAGCATAGTCTTCCAGAGACATTATAAATTATTTTAAAATTTTTATAAAAAATGAGCCTAATTTTCCCAGTATTCAAGTTCCTTCCTGGCAGTAGGTTGGTAAGCTGTTTTAAAAATGTGCAGTAATTCTGTCAAGTCACAAAATACAGTGTGATAATAACTTAATGTCAACTCCACAGCTTAAAGTCAAACCAATTTACCAATATCTTATTTAAATATGTTTTGTACTGTTATTCATTAATATAGCTTACCAGAACTATAATAAAAAATTTATAATATGACATATTAAAAATTTATAATATGACAGTGGCACAGAAAAGATCTGACACTTGCCTCCTATTGTGCAAATTCCTTCTTTATTTTTCTTGAAAAAGTCAGAGACTGACAAATGTTATAATAAACATGCAGTATATCCCATATAATAAAAGCCTAATATGCTAAGTGTCCGACCGCTCGTTCGACC
Source organism: Myotis daubentonii (assembly GCF_963259705.1). Taxonomy (NCBI): domain Eukaryota; kingdom Metazoa; phylum Chordata; class Mammalia; order Chiroptera; family Vespertilionidae; genus Myotis; species Myotis daubentonii. The sequence continues at coordinate 25,216,127 of NC_081852.1, read as the reverse complement.
ATTCTACTAGTTGCTATGATGCACACTGACCACCAGGGGGTAGATGCTACGCCTGGTAGGTTAGCTTGCTGCTGGGGTCTGGCCGATGGGGACTGGGTGAGATGGACTGGACATGCCCTGGAGCCCTCCCGCCAGTCCTGTCCCAACCCAATCATGCACTGGTGGAGACCCTTGGCCTGGCCTGCACCCTCTCACAATCTGGGACCCCTCCGGGGATGTCGGAGAGCCGATTTTGGGCTGATCCCTGCAAGCCAGGTCGAGGGACCCCACTGGTGCACATATCCATGCACCAGGCCTCTAGTGGTGTTATAATTACCTACTAAGAAATGGAAAAAATAAAGTATTCCATATATATGCAATTTCATCACAATTTCTATCACCTAACATCACAGTTATTCTTAAAACTAATTTTTTTAGTTTAAAATTTTAAGTGATAATAATACATTGTGTGAGTCACTCTATTGGATATAACTTCTGTGATTTCATGAATGTAAAGCATTTAGCAACAAAATACATAGTTTTGAAATATAAGACATCTTTGTGTAAAGATCATAGCAAGTAGTTATATCTTGCACTCTTTTTGCATAATAATTTTATATGCTCACAATCATAGATATCAATATTCAGAATTCTGTTCTTTATAAAAGAAAGCATTTTATTCAAGATTGACATTTATATTAAAAAGTGATCACAAATATATATTTAATTATTTTTTTTCTTTTTACAAAATGAATATGTATATTTAACCACCATCCAGAACAACAACAAAAAATGCATTATTCCCTGTTAAGATGGCTGTATGGGTAAACACAGTATTCACAACCTCACACAATCACATTAAAATTATAACTAAGGGACAGAACAACCATCATTCAGAATCACCTGAATTGTAGCTGAACAGAAATCCTACAAATCCTATATAATAAAAGGCTAATATGCAAATCAACTGAACAGTGGAATGATCGGTTGTTATGATGCACACTGACCACCAGGGGGCAGACGCTGCATGCAGGAGTTGCCCCCTGGTGGTCAGTGCGCTCCCACAGGGGGAGTGCTACTCAGCCTGAAGCTGGGCTCACGGCTGGTGACTGCAGCGGTGGTGACGGGAGCCTCTGCCGCCTCCACAGCAGCACTAAGGACCCTTGGGAGATGTCCAGCTGCCAGCTTAGGCCTGCTCCAGCTTAGTCCCAGACTGCGAGAGGGCTCAGGCTGGGCTGAGGGGACCCCCCCCCCTCCCCCCAGTGCACAAATGTCATGTACCGGGCCTCTAATAAGGATATAAAGAGGTCTCATCAAGACTGGTAGGAGGGGCAGGACTCATAATAAACTAGTCTCAAGCTCATGTGTGGCAATTAAAAATTAGAAGGGATATCTCTACTGTGGAGTTCGAGGTCCTAGCCCCACACCAGACCCTCAAGCCCAGGGTTCCAATGAGAGGAAGACAAGTCGCCATAACTTCTGGCTATAAAAACTAGCAGGGATTGTGACTGAGCGATATGGAGGGCTCTGGAGTCCCAGGCAGTTCCTCTTAAAAGGCTGACACACAGACTTACTTGGACTCATTTATCCTAAGCTCCAGAGCTGGGGCAGTAGCTTGAAAGGCACATCAGGCACATATGGGGAGGAACTGAATTGTCTGGCTTTGGAACAAGGAGCAGCTTTCCCCCAGACAGAAGTTCTAGCAGAAGCCATTGTTTATTTGCTGAGCTCTCCCCACACAGAGCCAGCAGGTGGGTGCCACATCTGAGTCTCCATCAACCTGGTTTACACTGTATGTCGCACTTGGTGATTCTCTGGGTCTCTGCCTCCCCTTCCCCAACTTGCAGGTCCACCCAAGCCCTTTCCAGTGGCTTTTCCATACAAAGGGCCTTTCTTAGCTCATGCTTTGACTTTCGCAAAGTCTCTCAAAGGCTCACAAACCACAAATAAGCAGCATCTGCCCTAAATTGTGCACCAGAAGCAGCTGACTTGGTTTTCAGCTTGGCCTCTCTGGGCACCAAGATTACCCAGCAAAACTATCAATTAGAATCAGAGCACAGATAAAGAGCTTACCAGACAAGAAAAAGCTAAAGAAGTTCGTTCATCAGCACAAAACCATTAAAAAGGGGGAGGAGGAGGAGGAGGAGGAGGAGGAGGAGGAGGAGGAGGAGGAGGAGGAGGAGGAGGAGGAGGAGGAGGACAGTATGAATAATAACATGCCAAAAATGCATGTCTATCAATAATTACTTTAAGTGTGAATGGATTAAATGCTCCAATCAAATTATAATATGGTGTCTGAGTGGATAACAAAACAAGGCCCTTAGATATGCTGTCTACAAGAGAGTCACTTCAGATCAAAAGACACGCAGACTGAAAGTAAAGGGGGAAAAACAGTTCATGAAGAAAAAAAATCCTGACAATTTCAAGTTTTGAGGACAAGGATAAATCCCCAAACTCTTCTCAATAGCTGGTTGCAGTATAAGCTGGTATAAATTTTTTAAACTATCGTTGGTATCATCTACTCAAACCAACATACCCATACCTGTGAACTATAAATGCTCCTTATACCCATATGTTGTGGTCACCCTGTAGACAGAAAATGGACCCTCACACACCAAAAATGTGCTTTGGATGTGGTGACTGATGATGCCACACACATTTAAGAGATTGTAAAGAGATTAGTTGCTTATCTGAGGCTTCCTGGGCAATGAAGGCATATTCCCAATCAAATACGAAAATGTATGGACACCGTGGAGAGGGGTAACTAGTTTAGGGGCTAAGGTTGGAGTCAGGGTTCCCTCTCTTGGACTGAGGTTTCCAGGTAGTGCCCTTGACTGAGAATCGAACCCAATACCCTCACCTCCCCCAGTCCATGGGCCAATGCTCTAACCACTGAGTTTACTGGCCAGGGCTATAAGTCTGCCATCTTACTGCAAGTATCAGTAATTTGCTTATATTTATTCCTATATAATATTTTATGGTATAGATATATCATGATTTATTTTTCCATTCTATAATTAATAGATACTTGGGGAATTTACTGTTTTGTGTTATAACAAATACTATTGCAATGAACATGTATGTACATACCTTATGAAGCACTTTTAGATTGTATGTATATGGGGGTTATATACTGAAATAAAGGCTCTGATTCTTTTTTTTTTCTTGACAGTGAAGAATGTTTATATTTAGAATTAGCTAGCTGGATTCAATTTTGCTGGCGTCATGCAAAGCATGGTAGTGGGGAGCCGGTTGAACATATGCTTTCTTCTCTCTGTCAGGCCTCATCAGGGTGTTGACCTTGGCCACTACAATGTCAAAGAGCTTCTTCACAGCCCGTTTGATCTGGTGCTGGTTGGCACTGACGTCCACAGTGAGCACACGTGTATTGTTGTCTTCTATCTTCTCCACAGCTGCCTCGGTGGTCAGGGGCAACTTGGTGGTGGCTAGTGGTCAAGCTTGTCCTCCTGGGGGCGCTCTTCCGAGGCTATCTGGGCTGCCTTCCAAGTTGTAGAGTCTTCAGCCCTGGGAAGGTGGGTGACCTGCAGGTCTTCTTCGTCTTCTGTGGCTGTAGACACCTTCCAGCCCTGCTTTCTTGTCCTTCAAAGACTTCGCTCGGGCTTCAGCTTTGGGAGGGGCAGAGGCTTTCCTCTTCTAGAAAAGAAGGTTGACTCCATTTTTGATGTTTCTGGCGGCATTCAAGCCCTGCCACTCCCAAGCTGATGAGAGAGTCCAGGTGCTCTCTCCTGTGGGGGCAGGAAGTTTAAACCATGGAAACCTCAGTCCAAGAGAGGGAACCCTGACTCCAACCTTAGCCCCTAAACTAGTTACCCCTCTCCATGGTGTCCACACATTTTCGTATTTGATTGGGAATATGCCTTCATTGCCCAGGAAGCCTCAGATAAGCAACTAATCTCTTTACAATCTCTTAAATGTGTGTGGCATCATCAGTCACCACATCCAAAGCACATTTCTGGTGTGTGAGGGTCCATTTTCTGTCTACAGGGTGACCACAACATATGGGTATAAGGAGCATTTATAGTTCACAGGTATGGGTATGTTGGTTTGAGTAGATGATACCAACGATAGTTTAAAAAATTTATATCAGCTTATACTGTAACCAGCTATTGAGAAGAGTTTGGGGATTTATCCTTGTCCTCAAAACTTGAAATTGTCAGGATTTTTTTTTCTTTTTTTGTCATTTGTCCTTTTGGCAGATTTGTAGAGGAGTTGCACTGTAATAACTAAGATTAGCATATTTTAATGTAATTATTTCCCATTTGTACATCTTCTTTTCTGAAGTGACTGTTCAAGTCTTTTGTTTATTCATTTGAATGGTTTTGTCTGCGTTTTAAAGAAATTAATTTGTAGGAATTGTTTATGTAATCTGAATACAATATAAGTCTTTTGTCATAGAGATATACTGAAAATATTTCACTCTGTTAATGCCATTTAATTCTTACTAAAGGTCTGAATTTCACTTCTTTGATATACCAGTTTTTAATTTAAATTCAGCTCATTTATTATGCCTTTCCTTTATTGCCGGGGTTTTTGTTCCGGCAATAAGAAGGGTTCAGCAATCTGGAGAAGGGGCTGTGTGTATCTTAATAAAGAGTCCAGAGACGAAATATAATTTTGAAAGGCATTTGGGGGTCAGAGGAGCCTAACTAAAGAAACTAAGTTCTCCTCATCTCAGGACCCCATGCTTTTCATTAACACAAAATGTCCTGAGGCGAGGCAGAGATATACACTTCAAAGTGTCGTATACACAGTCCATTGTCAGAATGGGGAGAATTAGCCTACAGCTGTTCAGGTGTTTGGCCAGTAGGAGGCAATAACATGTAGATTAAGATGCGCTGAGCTGTCTGGCAGCAAACAATCAATTTAATGCATCCTTTTCAGGTTTGGGGAAATGCCCTTGCCACTCCAGATCCAGCCCTGCTGAACATGCTGGAATTGGCTTCTGGCACTTTATGATTATTATCTTTGTATTTTGTTTAACAGATATATACCTAACACATAGAATATTTTTTTCTTATGTTACCTTGTTGAAGTTTTATTTTTCTAAGTCAAGAATTCACCTGTAATTCATTTTTATATGTGGATATCCAGTTGTCAGTCTTTACTTTTTTTTTTTTTACATTTATATGAAATTAAAAATACCCATACTCATTATGCAACTAGATTGAGATTCCCTTATAATTAACTTCAATTCTTCATTTACTCAGCATTTTTTCTGACATTAACTTTGTGTCAGAAGCAATTTTAGGCATTAGAAAATAATTTCAAGAAACACAGTACAGCAATCCTTCCTTCATTGGGCATTGAAACAAATATCCAATAACAAATAAATAAATAGAGCATGCCACATGGTGATAAGTGTGGAGTAACAAAACAGAACATAAAAGGAGGATAGGAAGTATTTGGTAGAGCATAGTTCTCAGCAATAGGGTAGCCAATATGCCTTCTCTGAGCTGCTGAATATGAGACCTGATGGACAGGAGAGTGTGAGTAATAAAAAGAGAGGCTATAGGAATCATGTGAAAAAGTCCCTAGACAGAAAATTAATGGCCTTTTCCGGGAAAAGCAAGGAGGACAATGTAGGAGAGAAGCAGAAACAGGTTGGAGAACATGAAATCAAAGAGACAAATGAACAGTGGGTAATAAACCATGTAGGGCCTTTGGCTTCTATTCTTCTTTTTTTTTTTTTTTTTTTTTAAAATATGTTCTTATTGATTTCAGAGAGGAAGGGAGAGGGAGAGATAGATATAAACATCAATGATAAGAGAGAATCATTTATTGGCTGCCTCCTGCAGGCTCCCCATTGAAGATCAAGCCCGCAACCTGGGCATGTGCCCTGACCTGGAATAGAACTGTGACCTCCTGGTTCATAGGTGGACATTCACCCACTGAGCCGCAACAGCTAGGCTTGGCTTCTATTCTGCACAACTCTAAGCTGGTGTAAGATTTTTCTCTTTTTTTGAGATTTTTTAAATTTTATTTTTTAAATAAATCTTTATTGTTCAGATTATTACAGTTGTTCCTCTTTTTCCCCCCATAGCTTCCCTCCACCCGGTTCCCACCCCCCTGCCTTCCCACTACCCTCGTCCCTAGGTGTATGATTTTTGTCCAGTCTCTTCCCGCACCCCCCACACCCCTTTCCCCCTGAGAATTGTCAGTCCACTCCCTTTCTATGGCCCTGATTCTATTATATTCACCAGTTTACTCTGTTTATCAGATTTTTTATTCACTTGATTTTTAGATTCACTTATTGATAGATATGTATTTGTTGTCACTTTGTTGTTCATAATTTTTATCTTTACCTTTTTCTTCTTCCTCCTCTCCTTAAATAATACCTTTCAGCATTTTTTTTTAACCTTTCAGCATTTCATATAATACTGATGAACTCCTTTAGCTTTTGCTTATCTGTGAAGCTCTTTATCTGACCTTCAATTCTGAATGACAGCTTTGCTGGGTAAAGTAATCTTGTTTGTAGGTTCTTGGTATTCATCACTTTAAATATTTCTTGCCACTTCCTTCTGGCCTGCATAATTTCTGTTGAGAAATCAGCTGACAGTCGTATGGATACCCCCTTGTAGGTAACTAACTGTTTTTTCTCTTGCTGTTTTTAATAGTCTCTCTTTGTCTTTTGCCCTTGGCATTGGTATAAGATTTTGAGCAGTGATGTGATATTATCTGATTTGGAGTTTAAAGAAAAATCTGTATCCAATATTGAGAAAGATCTAGTGGAAAGGGGAGATTAAGAGTGAAAACAGGTAATAACATTCCAATATATGTATAATATATCAGAGGCTAATACAATAATACTGTGATACTGGTGGCAGTAAAAAGTGGAAGTACCCAGCCATTGTGACCCAGTGGTTGAGCATTAACCTATGAACCAGGATCCTGGTCATGGTTCAATTCCTGATCAGGGCACATGTATATGTCCTGGGCTCAATTCCCAGTATGAGGCACGCAGGAGGCAGTCGATCAACGATTCTCTCTTATTATTGATGTTTCTACCTCTTTCTCCCTCTCCTTTCCATTCTGAAATTAATAAATGTATATTTTAAAAAACTGAAAGTATTTCAGATATATGTGACATATTTTCAGGCTTTGCTAAGGAATAGGATATGGAGAATGTAAAAAAGAGGAGTCAAAGATATCTCCACTGTTTTTTGAATGGAAACAAGTTCCTTTTTACTGAGATGGAAAAATATTTGAGGTGAATAGGTTTATAAATGGTTAATTAAAAACAATCCATGCAACAATATTTTAGCTTTCAAAATAACTGGCCTATTTACCAAATCTAGCTATTAAGGGGGAAAAAAAACCCACAGAAATGTTCTTAGGAGAATAGGTGCATGCATGCTTTCTTATCCTTGTTTTCAATTAATGAAGAAAACTTCTTTAGCCTTGAATGAAACACACAACTTAGAATATTTGTTTCTTAATATAAATAAAGAAAACAGTCCCAATGTAAATCTAAGGACTTACTTTACTGAAGAGTAGAATAAAGAATCAAATTTTAGACTTTTGATGGGGCACTGACTCCTATAATAATGCCAGGATGCTCTCAAACATTCACATAAGGGATAATGGACATTCTTGAGTCTTTGTAGTAGAAGTTACTTGTTGTCAATTATTATAAAACCTGAAAATCACTTTGAGCATGAGAGAGCTAGAGTTAATACATTTAGGCATCTTTAGCAATATTCATGAGTACCACACAAAGCTTATTGCAGCTGGAGAGAAGATAATGATGTAATGAATGATAGATTAGGTGGGTAGAGAATGCAATCATTACTAAAACCAAACTAGGTTTTCACTCCCTGAAAACTTTTAGCAATTATTCCTTACCCCTTCTCATTTAAGAAAATGTACCAACTTACATAGATGTAAAATACATCAGATTTGAGTGCCTGCTTAAAAATAACACTTAGAATTTTAGAAAAGCATTTGCAGGAAACCTGGTGCAGCTCGTTGGTCAAAGAATAACCTATATTTTTCTGTTTCAATTATTATGAAAACTGAAGCCACTGATGTACATTAAGATGTTAAAACAACATTTTGCTTCCTCCGGTTCTATATAAAAATAGCAACTAACATTTGCATGATGCATTATCATTTACAAAGTGCTGCTTACTTGATTTTACATCTTTGATTCCAAGACACACTTTAAATAGCAATCATTACCTCTAGGAAATGTAAGCACTGGCAGAGCACACAAATGCACCCAACACTACATTTCCTTCTGTATTTAGGAGAAAACTGCCCAATAGTTTGCAGCAACTATTAGATATTTGCTTTTGGAGCTCCACACATACCTTAAGTCCAAGCAATATTCTCTCCCCTACATGCTATCTTCCTTTTTGTCATTGTAGCAATCCTTTCATTTTAAAACACCAGCCCATGGCCAAGATATAACATATGAAACAATGAAAAGATTATTTCCCGTGCTCTTTTCTCCTAAATTTACATTTAAAACTTAGCAACTTCACAGGCATATAAATGGAATAAATGATGCTCATCTTGACTACATATCTTACTTTGAGTATTTTTCCACTCTTTACCCAGTTCTGTTCTGCAAATATCTAGAAACTAGAGGCCCGGTGCATGAAATTCAAACATGGGTAGGGTCCCTAGGCCTGGATGGAGATCAAGGCCTTCTGGCTGTTGGCCGGGGCCTTCCTTCTGACTGCCGACTGGGGCCTCCCTTCATTCCGTGCCACCCCCTGGTGGTCAGCATACATCATAGCGAGCGATCAAACTCCTGGTCTTCTGGTTGAACTCCCGAGGGGAAACTTCGCATATTAGCCATATATATATATATATATATATATATATATATATATATATATATATATATATATATATATATATATGCCACAGCAATAGGAAAGCCGGGGCCAGAGGCAGACATGCCAGCCCCACTGTCGATGCCAAATATTTGAGAGAAGGGAACTTTTGCTGAGGTTTTCTCTGAGATTTTTTGATGCTTTATAAGAAACTATTTTTTTTAGCCATTTCCCACCCCAAGACTCACTGGATGTGTTCTCCCTGACTCCAGCCAGGCAGGGGATGTAATTCAGAGGTGGGGCGGTCTGGGCCCTGGTGCCCACTTTCCTGCCCAGGCCACTCTGTCCTCCTCGTTCCCTTGGCGCCTTGTCTGCCTGCCTGTCTCCCCACTGCAGCCCGCTCAGTGGACACCTAGATCCTCTGCAACCCGCTCCAACATCCTCTGGGGGCTGAGACCACCCTTGCTGCCCCCTTTTCCTGCCTCAACAATGTCCTTTCAATAGCAGCCTAGCCTGAGGCTGTCCCGGAGTGGGGGAAGGTGTCTCGGACCACAAAATGTGCGAGACTGAGATCAGCTAGTCCAGCTTCCTGGTGTGACCGCAGCAGACAGCGGCCCAAAGAGGGGAAGGGACTTGCCCTTCCTTCGTCCAGCAGGTTGGGGCCAAACCGGGACTGCAGCCCTGTCCTCTCAGTGCCCCACCCAGGAACAGGGGCCCCAGAAAACAGGCTCATGTCTTAGGGTGCGTGTGGCTCCCTGACCAGCAATCACCCTTGGGGGCCACCGGGTAGGAGAAGCCCTTCTGCCTGAGTCCATACCTTACGATGACACATACCCTGCTCACCATAACTGGCCCCATTTCAAGGATGTGAGGCCTCTCCTGTGCCCCAAGCTGCCCCCTGTCCTGGGAACCTGGGGAAGGGGCCGGCCTTGGGAGGGGCTGCAGGGGCATCACCTCTTTCTGCTGCTGCTCCCCTCCCACCTCCCCAGAGAGCCTGGGCTGCCCAGCTGCCTCTGCCTCCTGGGGTCTCGGCCCACTGCTGACACTTCTGCAATCCAGAGAAACACTAAATAAAGCAATACGTGTTTGCCCCTACCGCCCCAAAATATATATATATATATTTTACTACTCCCAACCTTGTCCTGCCCTCTAGCCATCCAAAACAAAACTATGATTTTAATTTCCTACCAATAAGGCCTTTCACTACCCTTTTGTAACCTTTAATCTTTTACATTATGCTTCAGCTCCTATTTTTTGATTCAAAAGTTTTTAAAATGTACAAAATCCATGGTGTTTTTATTAAGTAACAATACCTTTACTTATTGTTTGTTTGTATTATTTATTATTGTGTTATATACCACAGAAAACATACTTCAGCCTCATGTCTTATAATTGCTAACATGCAAATCCTCTAGCAAGTTCCATCATAAATGAGCTGCAAGATAACAGAGCATTTTGTTTTCTTCGGCAGTGACTAATCTTAAGTATTCTTAGAATTAATGATTATATAATTAGCTTGACATCAGCACTTCATTAAGGTGGCATATTTAGCTTTCTGCTATTTCATTGATGATAGTGTTTTGTGTCAAATTACCAATAAATATTTTTCTAATGCTTTTGTAGGTCACATTCCTTGTCATTGACTAAGTTGACAAATAATTCAAAATGTATTTCCGTTTCTACTAATATTTAGCTTTTTCTGTAAATAAATGACTGCTTTGATTTGTTCTCACATTATTACAATTAGCTTGTGGATATCGAAATAATGTTTATTGATTTCATTTCTCATATTTATGAATTCTATTTCACATTCCATGAATATTTATCTGAATAGCATTTTGGTTATTATTAAATAAATGTAAAGATGGCAAAAATAATACACTTTACATATATCAATTTTGGATTTCATATGTTTTCACTTGTTTTATTAAATGTCTCAAAACATTTTTCCAAATTCTAGTTAAAATGGCATATTTGGATTCTATCTACATTTTAAATGTTTTTGTTGATTTTTAGAGAGATGGGGAGGGAGAGGGATAGAGGGTTAGAAACATCGATGATGGAGGAACATCACTGATCCTCTGCCTTCTGCACACACCCTTACTAGGGATGGAGCCTGCAACCCAGGCGTCTGCCCTGACCAGCAATGAAAGTAGTGATCTCTTGGTTCCTGGGTTGATGTTCAACCACTGAGCCACACCAGCCAGGCTGGATTCTATCAACATCCTATATAATAAAACCCTAATATGCAAATCAACCAAACAGCCGAACAACCAGTCACTATGACGGGCACTGACCTCCAGGGAGCAGACCAGCGACGGCAATCAGGTGTGAGGCCAGCCAGCAAGCACCCTGCCGGTCGCCTTCTGCAAACCAGCAGTCAGACATCCCCCTAGGTCGCAAGCCAGGCTAAGGAACCCCCTCCCCACCCCTGTGCATCAATTTCATGCACAGGGCCTCTAGTTTTAAATGTTTAGACTCATTTGTATTCGGGTCTACTTTCTGAAACGAATATATTTTAAGTCTTTTACAATGTTGACACACCCATGATACAAAAATTGAACAGAATATTGTTTTGGGACCTGGCTGTGGGAAAGCTGAGCTGGGACATTATGTTAAGTTTGGATGGAAGAACACAGTTGGTATGAATTGTGTACTTATTTATGAAATTTAGGTAGTTTCTCAAAAAAATTAATGCACTTTATAACTGTTTCTAGAGACAGTTGTTAGCACCATATTGTAACATTCTCCAGGCAGATAGATATGTGACTCTTTATACTAATGTCCTGTTCTTTGAAACTGTGATAGTTTGTGCTATACTATTTGGATCACCTTTCCATCTACAACGTTTAGTTCTCTATTAAAAAAATTAAGTCTAGACTCCACACATACGACAGCTTCTCTTTTCTAAAGCATGAAAAAAATCAAGAAGGATGAGAACTACATGCTAATTATACTGAAAGCCTTTTTAAGAATTGCATATTTAGACTAATGGACTCAAGTACACAAAATTAATCCTTTGGTAAAATTCATATACAGGATAGAGGCTTGATATTTTAGAAACTGATTAATCACAAGTTGAGGGCAATTTGAACTCATATTAGATAATTAACATAATTTCAGTTTACCATTACCTGTGTTACTTTGATTTGATTATAACGACATGACCAGAACACAGTAAAAACTGCATTATCTTTACAAAACTCCACCTTAAATTCTCTCCAGAATGAACGAAATCCTTAGAACCACTGAAGAAAATGATATCACAGCTTTTGTGTTACCTATGCCAGATGTTTGTTCCTGTTTTGTTTTATTCTATCTGGGAACTACAACTTTTTCTAAGACCCCTTTTTTATAGTATATCAAGAAAACAAACAAACAAAAATATTAACTGTATCTCCAATGCTCAAGAGGAGGTTCACAGTGTGAGCTTGCTTCAGGGCAGATTTCCCAGGCTGTGCAGGGCTACTCCAAGTGATTTTAATTCTCACAGTGTGGTCCTCCTTAGACCAGAGCATCAGCATCACCTGGGAACCTGTTAGAGAAGCAAATTCTCAGGTCCCCGTCCACATTTACCAAATCAGAAACTCCCAGAGGAGGTCTCCACAATCACTGCTTTAGAAAGCTCACCCCTCCCTTACCCACACAGTGGTTCTAATACACAATAAAATTTGAAAAAAAAAAAAGTTTTCAGTTGATTCCACAGTTGAAGTCCATTTAAAACTCTGGGAGATATTATATATAAATAACTCTAAATATGTTTTTGGTTCAAAAAAATTGCACACACAAATATCTCAAATAAGGGTATGTCTTTCTCAATCTCCTCCCAGTTGAGTACAAATTAACTATCACTTTAAAAAATACAGAGATCATTAAAACCTTATTTCAGGACTCCCTAATAATACTGGTATTAAATTCTTTTAGAATTAACAAATGAAAAAAATGAAAAATTTCTCGAAACACATACTTGGCATATTTAACTAAATATCTTATTTTAAAAGTACAAAACAAGTTTTTGTGGTTAAGTTTTGATCAACAATCGGCTGTCAACGAGTAAACCTTATCATCCACCTTATAGTCATCAATTTCAATAAAAGTTTAAGATGATATATAACAAAATAAGGTGAAATAAAAATATATTTGCTAATTTAACTTGCATAACTAAATTCTTTATGTTTAACAGCTTCCTTCTTTTGCCATATTGCTAAATTACAATATTTTTCCAACAGTGAACTCCAGGTTTCTAGGGAAAAGTCATAGTTGCCAAAAAAGTTGATTTGTAAAGTGTTTACAAAAGGTATCTTATAATATGCAAGTAGAGGATTGTAAATAACTAAGTAGAAATATCATAATTAGGCATTATCTGAATAGCTGTTGACATTTGGTATGATGATAAGGGATGAAGTATTCAACCTTATAAGACTTCTGCATTTCAGATACTCCTAGACCATAAGCTTTTTATTTATTTTTTTGGAAGTGATATATAAATTCCTTTTAACTAAAGTAAACAAAAAGAAATCCTTAATTATTTAATGACTTTTTTCTTTTAGACTATTGGAGAAAATTAGTCACTCAATGGTAAATAATAATGTAAGTTAATAGTAAATAATATATTTTATATACTCTTTGTCCACTGGAATCTGTATATATTAGTCTTACAAACAATGTGCATTTTTATACCTTTCATATAAATAGGGGTGCATATATTTTTGAATCGGTGTTTTAATTTCCTTCAGATAAATACCCAGGAGTGGAATTGCTGAGTTTTATGTTTTGATTTTTTGAGGACTCTCCACATTATTTTTCATAGTGGTTGCATCAATTTGCAGTCCCTCCACCAGTGCACATCATCTTCCCATTTTGAGCTTTAAATCATGTTAAAGTAGTTTCCATGCAGTTTTTAAAATAAGCATTCATTTATATTTTTAATGTTTCCAGTATCATTTATTACAAATTCTATCATTTCCCAATACCTCTTTACAACCACCTCTAATATCTATTAAGTGTCTATGTACACTTGAGTCTATATTTAGTTATCTATCATATTTTATTATCTGTATTCATATTTAATTCTATACTTATCTCAATTCTTGTTCTAGTATCACACTGCTAAGTACTAAATACTAAAGCTCATGCTATCTTGTAGGGTAATGTTCACTTTCTTGTACTTCTTCAAGAATTTTTTGACTGATCTCTCCCCCTTACCCCCACCCTCCCCTACCTTCCCTCTGAGGTTTGATGGTCTGATTGATGCTTCTCTGTCTCTGGATCTGTTTTTGTTCATCAGTTTATGTTGTTCATTATATTCCATAAATGAGTGAGATCCTGTGATATTTATCTTTCTCTGACTGGCTTATTTCACTTAGCATAATGCTCTCCAGTTCTATCCATGCTGTTGCAAACACAGACAATAGGGGTGTGAGGGCATGAGTGAGGGGGTTGGGGGGATAAGAACACATATGTAATACCTTAATCAATAAATAAAAAAATAAAAAATAATAATAAATAAAATGGAACATCAAAAAAAGAATTTTTGGCTATTATTGAATCTGTACTTTCATATACAATTTTAGAGTCAACTCATTATATTAAAATTAATTAGAAATACTTTAAATCAAGACATACATGATGCAAATTTTATAACTTTATAATATTAAATATTTCAATAATTAATGTGGTATTTTGGTTTGTTTAATGTCTCTATCAGCATTTTTTAGTTCCAAATAATTATAGGTTCTTTCAGAAACATATAAAAACTGTGAATTATAATAAATATTTTGGAATGAAATAAAATTCAACACCTATGTTGAGCCCACACTATATGGTAGGTAGTTTGTGCCAAAACAAGGGTATGGAGTCAAGGATAAGTGTGATTCTTGTGATGGGGTTATTTAGATATGTTTTATCTCTGCATCATTTTTGTATATTGTTTGTCTCTTTTCAAAATATCTCATTGTGTTATCTTGTTTGCCTTTCATGTGCTCTAGAAAATACCTCAACACAACATTCTATTAAGAGATCATTAAGAGAAAAACTCCAGCACAAGATAAAAGAATTTTAAAACGTATACACACACACACCAATACTTCCAACTTAGCCAAGATTATGCAAATTGTTCAGTAAACCTGAACTGAAATCTAATATCAATCTGGATCAAACTGGAGTTGATTTTAAAAACAATCCCAAAAGGAAACTGGATATCTGTTTGGAGACTATTTTCATTTTCAGAGCTATTTACTCCTTGTTTGAGTGAATGAAATAGAGAAATTCAATTTCTCCACAATTTCAATAATTCATCTAGCTACAATCTCACAGTTATAGTCATTTCAAAGCAGAATTCTGGAAGTGATGATATAAAACAGCATGTTTCTAACTGCATTTTTTTGCAACTTACATAAATTATATAATTTTTACTTTTTTTGGATTTCTGAAAAGAATGGAATTACTTATTTACTAACTTTGATCTTCAAGCTCCTCCAATCAACTGCATATTTTTGTGTATATGTATTTATTCCAGTGCTCATCCTTTTAAAAATTTATCCATTCACACATTCATTTTTTTGACCAATCCAGCACTGGAGCTATGTTAGTGGAATCACAAATTTGTCCTCTGTGCTCAGAAATTTCACAATCACACCAATGAATGATTTAATCCTTATATGTAGGCAGAAAAGATAATTTCTAAATGTAGTTAAGTTTTATTTCTGAAGCATGTCACAATCCTTTAATCTGATACTAATTCATAGAAAAAAAAGACTTGTAATAAATTCATCAGCAAAAACTGACTGCTCTCAAAGCATGCACAGTGAATAAAGAAGGAAGAACACAAAAATTAGAAGATAGAAAAAAATTCAATGTAATTCACAAAGCATATGATCTATAGCCACCAACCACAGCTCTTCATTGTATAAGATCATGGGCAAAATAAAAATATTCCTCCTCTGGCAATCTTCCATTTATCTAGCATTAACTATTTCATACTAAATGACAAATTCAAATAGGATCTTTATTTGTTGTCCTTACCTCCCATGCCTCTATTCAGCCTTAAGAGGTACATGGAGATGTAACCTACAGGATGCTGGAGTCATTGGTCTATATACTGGAGAAATTATGAGGTTCATGGAATCCTCTTATACTTGTTGAGGATTTGCCCTTAAAATTACTCTAACACCAATGACCATTTCTTACTCTCCACCCACCCTTAAAAAATATTTAAAGGCAAACCTGATGGAATTAGTGAAAATTGGTTTCCATGTCCAAGAAGTGCCCTAATGTAAAAACAAACACAATAACCCATAAAATAAGGTCTATTTGAAAATCTCATTACAATTTTCAGACTACTCTGAATTCTTTGCTATCCTGCAATGCCACTCTTCTTCCTCGTTTCACTCCATCAAATGACAGAAAGGGGAGGAACATGAGAGCCCCTCTTCAAAAAAGCTAAATTTTCCTTGGAGCTGCTGCAAGTACATTAGTTAACACCTTACCGTTGGCAGCCTTGGAAACGAAGTTTTTAAAAAATCGTGTTGTTATGGAACTTGAGTTAATGGAACTTAAAAAAAAAAAGGTTAGGTCCAAGACATTGCAGTCTGATACTTGGAGAGGAAAAGCATGAAATGCCATTAAAGTTTTTTCCAGTTAATTTTGCTCCCCCTAAAAGCAAACCCCATTGCTACGTTCACTTCAAAACATCCAGACAAAACACAACTACTTCAAATTTTCTCTCAGAAAGCAATTTCATTTTACATTTAAATAAAAGTGAAAGTAACTAAAGAGGATAAATGAATGCATGGGTTTCAGAAAAGATTAGCTTTTTATTTGACACATTTGAAATTCATATATTTTAGGATATACAAAAGAAAGAATAAATGAGTACCTCAAAACGCACCTGAATACTGGGCAGTCCTAGATTATGAGAAACACCATGACTATGTGCGTATTGTGAAACAGAGAAAGATATATAATCAGAAAATGTAGAATTGGCTGATGGAAAGCTCTCATTAGGACGCAGAAAACGATATAGATGGAACCTGAGTAATGGTGATACGACAAGATTAACTGCAACTCCTGCCTTCAGTTTTCACTTCTGTGTTTAAGTTTAGAAAAGAAGCAAATATAGATTTTGTTAAGAAATATCTAAAAACAACTACGGGCCAATGCTCTTTAAGAAGCTTGGTGACTATCTCATTAAAATCTCTAGGAAAGCCCTAATCTGTTTAGCTCAGTGGATAGAGCATTGGCCTGCGGACTGAAAGGTCTCAAGTTTGATTCCTGTCAAGGGCATGTACCTTGGTTGCAGGCACCACCCCAGTAGGAGGTGTGCAGGAGGCAGTTGATTGATGTTTCTAACTCTCTATCTCTCTCCCTTCCTCTCTGTAAAAAATCAATAAATATAAAAGAAAATCTCCAGGAAAAATATTAGGTATTAGCAAGGTAAAGGGCAGAAGCTAACATCATCCAAGCACAGCCATCGGAGTCTGTAGGTAGATAATAATTACCACCAATAGCCGTAGTCAAAGTCTGTGCAGTTTCACTCCTTCCATAGGTCCAACACAAAATTATGTTTTAATAAGCTTTAAAATTATGTTTTAATAATTCTGCCACTCCTCCAAAAGATACTTATTAAATAAATATTTATTAGCAAGTAGTCACAAAATCATTCATATAGCTCTTCTCTAAGTTGATGAAGTCAAATATTGGTCTTTTGAAGTAATTGGACCATATCTTGCATAATGAACCCCTTGAAATAACTATAATAATAATCCAAATAAATTATTTCATTACCTTTGTAGTAAGCACCAAGAACTTAGAAATCATCTTACATGCTTGGATGCAAGATCATTTAGGGATCAAGCCTGGGTAGACATCCAGGTTATGGGTATCATGAATAAGCACAATATCCTAGCTAACACATGTATCTTTAATGCCATTTATTTCACTAATGAGTAACCATTCTCAAATTAGGCTCATGAACAAGCCATGAATTTCACCAATGAAATTCTATTTATAACATTCATTTTGCTAATTTTAAAGACTTTGATGTTGAAAGATAACGAAAACAGAATGGCTTTCAGTAGCTCCTATGGAGTGATAGCTTCCTGATTAGAATTATAGTGTAAAGTTTTGATGAAACAATTATTGTCTCTATAGTATAGCATAAACCACTCACACTTACATGTCACAATATGTCAGCTGAAGAAAACTTAAAATTTATAGACATTATAACAATGAAAGTAGAAAAATAACCATCTAATAAATTACTATGAATGACAAACTAGCACACAAGGAAGGGGTCATATGAGTATTCATAGGGTCTAAATATTTTTTTTAACTGAACCTCATACCACAGTAGACAAAGGAAAGTGAAAAGCGTAGAGTGACAGAATTTAGAAGACACAAAACATGTCTAAAACACTTTACATGGGACCATACGACCTAAAAGGAATTTCTTTAGTTATGTCAAGAGAGGGAGAGTAGCTAGACACTAATGGAGATGGGTCATTGAGAAACAAAGGCCATATTCAAAGAAGAGAAGAGAGATCTCAGTCATCGTGTTTATACAAGAAACATTAATTTGATTTTTAGAGAAGATGGGATAGAGGTATTGCAGAAAAGAGTGCTATGTTAGTAAGATGTTCCAGATTGCATTGATAAACAAAGGTAGATCAACAGAACTGACTGGCATCTACCCAAATGTTTGCAAAAATTCAGAGGTCATATTATCCAAGTTTTGCTCAGAAGCTATTTACCGATCTTTATATATAATCAATGAGACACAACAAAGGTAATGATCAACTCATCTCTTGTCCATAAATAGTTCATGAGAGGGTTTTGGTCAGTTTATTAAAATATTTATTTGGATGAAAATATAGTAAGAATGAATTGAAGGACAAGTAAATACTCATGCATTCTGCATGATTCTGAAAATAGATGTAATGAAAGAAGGAAAGTTTAAGAACAGCCAACTAGAGGAGTTATGAAAATTATAAACAGAAGAAAAAATAAAGGTATGAAGAGTTAAAGATAATCACTCATGCTACTTCTTCTTCATACTCTGCAACTTTATACACACACAGCTAAAGTGACTTCCTACATGAAGCCTTTCATAATGCTTTATGTACACATCTTATGAAAATGATGGAGAACTTTATTGTACTGTGGTTCATTAAAATGCATGATTGGGTAAATAAGCACATTCCAATTCTGGTCTATTTCTGTGCCTCATTTTGTGGGGTCTCTTTCCTGACTTTTGAGTCAGTTATAACTTCAAAAGACTCTACCTTCTAACCTGTTAATTTTATATCTTTTATGACACGTTAGGAATGTCTGTTATTTCATCTACAAAGAATATAAGTTATATAGTGCTTACTCATATCATTTTGCATACATCATATTTGTTTAATATCTATTTCAAGTTTGCAAGACACAAATTTAGAAGGAATATGAAGGTAATCTTTAAAAATAGATATGATGAAGATAAGACAAAATCTCATTCACTCAATATGGAATGCTTGAATCCTTTCAGCCTGAAACAGATAGTTTTTCAATATGTAGAAGAAAGTTTATCGCAGTATAATATATATAAGTACACACACAAAAATATATGCATACATATACATATGCTCAATGAAATCAATATGTAACCTAATTTTGGTGTAATATTAGATAGGTTAAAAATGTAAACCTAAAGAATAATTTATATACATTCAAAAACTGTTGATAAGTGATTTATTATTAAGGAAACAGAAAATTTGAGGAATATATCTGTGATATCATTAGGCCAATTTTCAAATGTCAGTTCTTTTATATAGAATAAATTCCTCCACCAAATTGAACTCAGGCAGCATTGCTGTAGCAAATGAAATGTATGCAAAATAGCATTTCCTAGTAGAAGTATGTGGGTAGTTCCTTTTCGTTTGTTTGTGTGTGTGTGTGTGTGTGTGTGTGTGTGTGTGTGTGTATGTGCGTGCGATTTTCCCAGGAAGCATCTATGTTGTTTCCACATTCTCTTTTCCTTGCATCTTGGCATGAGGAATCTTGTATGAAAATAGAAGCTCCATCAGTATAGGTCTCTGAGTGGCTATTACATGCGGACACTTCTTGCTGTTTAGCAACAAACAATGAATAAATAATGTAGTTGAGAAATAAACCTTTTCACTTTAATCTGCTGGCATATTTCACTGTTTGCTACCAATGTATTACCTAGCTTGTCCTGCCTGATACAATTCCTCAAACCTTATGATGTTGTTATTTTGATATTTCTGTAAGCCCTCAAGGCTTCAAGCAAAGGGCTATGGGTAACAGAAAAGGGACAGGAGCTGTTGCAGGACCTTGAACCTCTAGACACTTCAACCATAACCACTCCACTTTTACCTATTTTATACAAATAGTTATGCTATTCTCAAGTCCCTTTCCCTCCACCAAAAACAAACAAACAAACAAACAAAACACACACACACACACACAAAAACTGTATACCACCATTGCAAGGGTCACTCATTCATTCCGATTTTTATCCGAATGCTAAATTGCACACCATTGTTTTTCTCCATAATAGCTTTGTGTTTTACTCCACGCATATTTAATAAGGACCTACTGCATACACACATGGGTCATAGGGCTTTGTGTTCCCCCCAAGGATATGGTGACTGTACTAAATACCATGTAAATCCCAGTACACCATCCATTTCTGCATAATTCCCTTCATCTCTTAATCTCAGCAACCATTGCAGAAGAACACACCCTTTCTTAGTGAATTCCCCATTTTCTTTGTTGTATATAATTATAAATTGCTTAAATTTTTATTTTGGAAGCATGCTGAAGTTCGTCAATTGATGATAATTATCGCCTATGTTTTCCTCACTTTTGAAAACTGCAACAGTGTTTATTCTCTTTAGTTCTTTAGCACTATTTTTATTCCCTGTGGTCCTGTAGAAATGACTAAAGTAGTTCTACATCAACATCTGCCAATTTCCTCTGATTTCTTGGATGCCATTTGCCATGGACATAGACAATAGGGTGGTGAAGGCCTAGAGGGCTGGGGGGGGTGGGGGGCAGTAGGGGCAGGCTAGAAGGGGTCAATGGGGAAAATAAAGGGGACATATATAATTCTTCCAACAATAAAGGTTTAAAACAAAATAAATCAGCCAGATACTTTTATTATACTACCAGTTGGGCTTTGATCCCCTTAGCCATATTTGTTATACCCCATTGAGATTGAAGATCACTGTCATTGCCAGAGAAGGCTGAAGCAAAATAGGAGTTGAATGGCTCTTTGATTTTTCTGCCCCACCCCACCCCCATCATCTGATTTCTCACCATCTGGCCTAACCAGTTGGGCTTATTCCTTCCTTGTTCGTCTTTGACATGAAAAGGGGGGTTTATGACTTGTGTTGAAAAAGGAATTGAAAATGACTGTGAACATACCAATTGTACTCAAAAGCACAGATTGTCCTTAGGGAAATATAGTGAGAATATTACTAATTGCTAGATCAAACTATAAGACAAAAGGAGACAGGAATACGGGAAAAAAGATAAAATATTCATCTGGAACAATTAGAAGATCAAAGGTGACATAATTTTAAAACAGGAAGCTAATGTTCTAACCAAAGCATGTTTCTTTCTTCAATTAATAATAATTCAGTGTGCTGCATAAAATAGCTTTATCATGTCAGTTTCATTTCTTTTGCAAAAGTACAATGAAAGACAGACCAAAGAGATGGATGGTTTGCAACAAAGGCAATGCAATAACGAGAGCCTTGAAGAGCCTCTAACGCCGTAAGAGCAGTAAAAATCCTTCTAAACCTTCATCCATCTGCTCCCCAAAACAAATATTCTCAAAAGTGAAGAAATCAGTCGTTTGCATATTCCTTGTCATTTAATTCAATTGGAAGTTTAAGTGTTTGTGAATTTTCAACTTCACTTGACAATTTTACATTTTTTTCCTTGGGTGTTGGCAATAAATACTACACTATTATTAATGTGACAACTTCTTTCACAGAGATCTGGAGACATAATTCATTACCCAATAGCATCTTTAAATATTAAATAAAACCAGAATTTAAAAGGACACAAAGGAAAACTAGTTCCAATTAACCATTTGACAATAAAGCAGTAAAAAGCAGATACTGCCAGGCAGTATTCCAGTGTATTAGACGCTGATTAATCCATACGCTTCCAGAGACAGTGGGAAACATACTACAAGTTCTACAATCATAAATCTCCTTTCAAATGTATGGTTTATAATTCTTCTATTCATGCTAAAAATAGTCACAAGTTTATTTCTATTATTTACACTTAAATCAACAAAGAAGTGTGACTTTGTGTAACAAGCCACCTAATGTAATCATCTTCCCAAACTCTTTCTTAAGATGGGTAGAAGCAATGCAGAAGATAAAAGAAAAGAAATGATCCTATAAGATACAGAGACAATTTAAAGATTTGTAAGTTAAGAAACAAGAAATGTAACAGCTCTTATGTATAGAAGGGAGGAAAGCTCAAGACATTCATTTTTAAGTAACTTTGACTTAGGGTCAATGAATATGTTGAGAGAAATCTATGCCACAGTCACTCTGCTGTTCACTTTCAAAACCATTGCCTATTTAGTTTCAAAGATTAGCCTGTCAAGAAGGAATTGTTAATCCCATTTACAGAAGAAGGAAGCAAATGATATTAAGGAATTTGTCCAAATCCAAATAACTGGTAAATGAGAGATGGCCCATTATAAACTGTGATTTTCTTTGCAAGGTGAGTTACTAGAGCTATCATTGGTTGTGTTGAATGGCAAAAACTGAGGAGAAGGCATGAATGGTATCCACATTCCATGCTTGCATCACCAATCCTCCAATCTGTAGCAAATATTTGTCATGCTATACTCCATTAGCTTTCAGTTAAACTGTATCTTATTTTATGGTATTGATATCAACATATTGACCATAGTAGTATAGCATATGCCCACACTGTGACTCAGAAGGATAACATTATTCCTTGGCCAGCCCTTAAACTTTCAGAGTTCTTTATCTACCCCACCACCTTAATAATCACATTAAAGGATCAAGTCTCATGAGGAGAGAAAAGAAATCAAATTTTATTAAGAATAAGATCAATGACTACGAGGAAAGTTGATATTAGAATGTATTTTTAAAAGCCATGATATGAACTTGAACTTGGTGTGATCACGGGAACATAAGTTTAAAGAGACTATGACTAAGGATTTTTAAAAAGCATGTTTATAAAGTATTTCATTAGTATCTGGAGATACAGAGATCAATGTAGTAATTAATGACATAACTGTGATACCTAATATCTCACTAATCACCAATGGCATATAAAGGTACTTATGTTGGAAAATTCAGCTAAAATTTATTTTAGAAGAAAGAAGTGAAAGTTATTTTATTAAACTCATTTATAAAAGCTATTTCCACCAGGCAGTAATGACAGATATTTTAAGAAACTTGCTAACAGCTACCTAGCATACAGTGAAAGATTAAAAAAAAAAGAAAGATCATTTGATTCCCCCCCTTTATTTTCTATATTTTCATATCCTCCTTCAGTTAATTTGACCATTAGCTAAGGCATATATGTCATATATTTCATTATGAAAACCTTTTACTAAAGTCCCCAGGAATTTTGGTATCATCATATTTACCATGAAAACCATGCTAATATCAAAATATAAACCTTGAATTTTTAAAATTCCATGGAATATTCTGGTGGGTTAGTAGATATGATAAGAAAATTATTATGCTCTACTGTTTAAAATAAAATAAACTAATAAAGCTATATTTTGAAGAGATATATGTACATAGAGTCTGACAATGAAGTGATTTCAAGTTTGACTAAATGACATAAACACTATTTTACTATAATTAAGAAACAAAGTACAAATATTCTTGTAGGATCTATATCGCAATTAAATTAAGCCATTTGACAAGTCAAAAGATTCTTACAAAGTTTCAGAGGCAACCTATTTTCAAAAATAAATGCCATTTTGAAGGACAATAAAGACTGGAAGAATTAATATTATTAAAATGTCAATACTACCCAAAGTAATCCACATATTCAATGCAATTTCTTTCAAAATTCCAGTGGCATATTTCACAGAACTAGAATAATTCTAAAATTTGTTTGAAGCCCTAAAAGATCTTGAATAATCAAAGCAAAATTTACCATTTTACTTCTTCCTTTCTTATTTGGATGCCTTTGATTTATTTTTCTTGCCTAATTGCTGTGTCTAAGACTTCTAATGCTTCACTGAATAAACTCGGCAAGAGCAAGGATCCTTGTCTTATTCCTGATCTTAAAGGAAAAACTTTTAGTTTTTACAATTGGGTATGATGTTAGCTGTTAGTCTGTCATATCCGGCCTTTATTATAGTAAGATAAATTCCCTCTATGCCTACTTTGCTGAGAGTTTGTATCAAAAGTGGATGTTGTATTTTATCAAATGCTTTTTCTGCATCTAATGAGATAATATTAATTTTATCCTTCATTTTGTTGATGTGGTCTATCACATTGATTGATATATAATGTTGAATTATCCTTACATCCCTGGAAGAAGTCCCACTTGACTGTGGTTTATGATTTTTTAATGTCTTGTTAAATTTAATTTGCTAATATTTGTAGAGGATTTTAAAATCTATGTTCATGATTTTTTGTGACACGCTTGTACAGTTTTGGAATCAGGGTAACGCTGGATCTTAGAACAAGTGAGTCCTTGTCAGCGCTTTATGAGTGGATTCTCTGTTTTCTACAGTTCTGTGGTTTTCCTGGACTTAACCCCTACTGGCTTTCAAAACCCAACAATTTGGGGTCACCTCTTTCCAGTGCTGGATAGAGGGCTGGGGTGTCTGATGCCAGGCACAATTCCTTCACTTCTCGAGGAAGAGTTCTGTATTTTTTGGATCCCTCCTGTTTGTAGGTTGCTGTGGTGCCTCAGGTGGGGTCCTGGGCAAGACTGTGTTTCTGCCTCTCCTATCCATCTCAGTGTGTCTCTTTTATCTTTTGTGGTGGAGGTGTTCACCTAACTCTCAGGTCTTTTTTCAGAGTAAAATATTCCATATGTAGCTCTAAATATGTTGTATCCATGGGAGCAGGTGAATTCAGGGCCTTCCTCTACTGCCATCTTGAACTTGACCTGACCTAAAATGATCATTTAACAGGTACTGCACTTGTATTATGAAAACCTGAAATCCCAAAGCAACTTAATCCCAAAAAGAAAATCTGTAATATAGGGGGAAAAATCATTCATAAAATTATCTATAAATAGATGTAAACTATTAAATTATTTGTAAATGCCTACTAGTTATATCTTTTAAAAATTGTATGGAGAACCAGGTTGAAATTTACTGTGCATCTTTAATTATTATAGAGATGAATAAATTATATAATACTAAATATGAAGTATGCTTTGACTCTTTGAATTAAGTTCTTAAGGTCCTTATAGTGAAGTACTAAATGCCAATATACAAAACAGCGATCACAAATTTAAATAACAATAAAACATAATGAGATTTTAAAGATTGGCTTAGCTGATAGAAAGATAACCTTGGTGTCTTTCCATATAAACTAATGCACCACACTGAAATGGCATCCAAGGGCTTGTTTCCTCCATTAGACTATACCTCCCTTGTAGATAAGTCCAATGTGTCTTATGCACACTGTATCACTAGGGTGACGGGAATGGTTCACAAACATTTGTTGATGGACACAGTAAACAGTTAATACCAAAGTGTTCATTGTGTGCTTGCTTAAAGGATGTTATTCCTCCATCATTTGCTTCACAATTGCTAGAAGGATGGTAACACAGAATAGCATTTAAATCTTATTGTCATGACCCTGTGGGAAACCCTCACCTTCAGGTCTGAGTTTTCATATACCCAGAGTGAGAAGAACCAGTGCCTGAGGCAGGCTCTGATTATTATGATGCTCTAGATCTCCAAATCCAATATAAGTAAAATGTCTGTCATGCAGATTTTCTCACCAGGAGGCAAGGGCTTTTATCAAAATCCATAGTAAAGGGAAAATTGTAAAATCCTAGGAAAGGTTACACAGGGGACTTCAATTATATATGTAATATCAAGTATGACAAAAGTTTAAGGTTTGGTGAATCTTCATGGTAAGATTAAATTGTTTGTTATTCTATCCATTCTACTCTATGGATGCTTGAAATAGTTCACAGTAAAAATATTTTTTAGAAACTAGCCATTCTTTTCCTACCTTCACCCACAAAACAAGGATACAAAAGTGGCATAAGAATCTTACAGAATATTATTTCATCAGAGTTTGATCCTGGGTGATAAGGGTTTAGGTAACTTTCACCTTCACAAAGCATTTTCTTAAACTATATTACTAATTCACAATCAAGTTCAGGAATACTGGATAATCACCATTACTTGGTGAGTTTCAGGTACTGATATAGTTTCACCTGGGACGAGCACTCTGTTATTCCAGGCACACAGTCAACCACACTGCCTGTCTTTGTATCTTGAGATTTACTTCTCCTGTTCACTAATCTCTTTAAAAAGCAGAAATCATAACATAATAAAATATAGAAAATAATCTATTTCAATAATAATGTATCCAATTTTTCATCAGCTTTTGTTCTATTATTTTCAAAGAATAAAGCATAACCAATAAAACTTAAGTCTAATATGTACAATCAGCCCCATGGAGGTCTCTCCCTCTCCAGAGCTAATCCCAGGAATGTATTTGTTACATAAGACATTTATGGCATTCTGTTATTCATATTGCTCTAAAACTTGCTAAGTTACTCAACACTGCTTTTTAAAATCTGTCATATTAACATGTGAAACACATTTATTTGTTTTAACTACTATGTTTGCTGCTATTTATTAATTCTACTACTGATGGATGATTATATCATATCCAGCTTCCACTATTTAAAAAAATACCATAGTGATCATACTTGTACAAGCCTTCTTTATGAATATGTGCACAAGTTTTTCCAATACATATAGGATATTTGTTGCAAAATAATCTAGGTAGCACATATTGCTATTTTATTCTTCAAAGAGATTAAGACAATTTATACATTCCATGAAGCAGCATATAAGAGTTATTATTTTTCTACATTTTGTCTAATATTTGGCATTATTATAATTCTAAACTTTTAACATCTGATAGTTATATGCCATAGTTTTTAAGGTAATTATTCAGTCATTTTGATAAACTATAGTGTATTAATTGAGATAGGTTTAACAAAGTAGTTCTTCTAAAGATATTTATTTTTCTCATACCTAGTTTAAATTTTAACAATAGTCCCTGCCAGTGTAGCTCAGCGGTTGACTATAGACCCAGGAACCAAGAGGTCGCTGGTTTGATTCCTGGTCAGGGCCTGGGTTGCAGGTTTGTTCTCCAGTAGGGGGTGTGCAGGAGGCAGCCAACTGATCAATGATTCCTCTCTCATTGATATTTCTATCTCTCTATCCCTTTCCCTTCCCCTCTCTCTCCAAAACTCAATAAAAACATATTTTTAAAAAATAATTTTAACAATGGCCTCTCAGTGAAATGATGTTAGTAATAATGTCTATCTTTTACTGGGCCACTTTGTATGTCCTAGATACCATTGAATGCATTTTAATTACATCATCGTATTTAATTATTTCAATCATGCAAGAATGGCTCTAAGAGAGCAGGGGACTTTTTTTCTGTTCTGACTGTTCTATTTCTAGGATTTAAAACAAAACAGTCCTATCACCTAGTAGGTGCTCAGTAAATTTTTGTTAAATAAATGAATAAACATGTCTTAGTCCATTCAGGCTGCTATAACAATAACACAGACTGGATAGTTTATAAACAACATAAATTTATTTTTCACTGTTCAGAAGGCTGGGAAGTCCAAGATCATGGAACCAGTACAGCTGTGATCTGGGGGAGCCCTCTTCCTGGTTGACATCCGGTGGGTTTCTCACTCTGCTCTCATATAGCGGAAGGGGCTAGGAATCTCTGAAGGGTCTCTTATAAGAACCTAATTCCATTCATGAGGATTCCACCCTCCTGACCTAGGAGGCACCTCCCAAGGGTCCCACCGTTTAATACTTTCATATTGGACACTAGGGTTTCAACATGTGAATTTGAGGGGGATGCAAACATTTAGACCACAGCAACATGATATTGCTATTAACATTTTACAGAATTGCATTTAGTGATCAATGGTTAATTTATTTCCCAAAGATGATAGAACTGGAAAGAAATGGCAGACTTTTAAATCTTAAGCACTTAAACCCCTCCAATCTTCTCTTTCTGTGTTTCCCTAGAGATAGAATCCATTGTCTTGGTGTTTAATCTATGAGTTCTCTTAATGGTGACATTGTAGTAAGAATGACATGTGCTTTTGTGAGAATGTAATTCTTAGCTGCCATTCTCAAATCTGCATAGAATGTTCACAGCACAGGTTCTAGAACCACTCTGTAAGCAAAGGGTTCTATTGTTCTGTTAAAAGGTCCCAGGATGCTATCAAAGTCCCTAAATCAATGCCAACACATACTTGCAAGCTCATGTACATGGCTTCATACTTCCAGATCTTGTATCTGCACCAGCATGAGTAGCCCAAGCCATGCTTCGTTGTAGGCCCAATGGACAACCTTTGGCATGTAGGTAGGGATCATCCTGCTTTTTCTGCCTAAAAACTCTTTATCTCTAGCTGAAGTGTTTGGTCTTTCAGAATGCTCAGAAGCACGTCTTGGCCTCATTCCTAGGTGGGGGAATATTGTATGGTAAGAAGAAGCTTTCCTTTTAATCTCTCATTTAATCTATAAAATGTCTGGCCAGTGTAGTTCAGTGATTCAGCATCAACCTATGAGCCAGGAGTTCACAGTTGGATTCCTGGTCAGGGCACATTCCCCAGGTTGCAGGCTCAATCCCCAGTAGGGAGCTCTTAGGAGGCAGTTGGTCAATGAGTCTCTCTCATCATTGATGTCTCTGTCTCTCTCCCTCTCCCTTCCTCTCTAAAATCAATAAAAATATATTTAAAAAAATAATAAAATGCCCTGCAGGATTCACCATGTTAAGACTTTTTATTTTTCCAAATTACACTAATTAAATGCATGAGCTTAGAGTTGACACACTGCCCAGAATTAATTAAATACAAATGAAATTATAAGACTCACTTTGAGTCTTTGTTTTTGTTTAAAGTTTCAATATATCCGGCTATGGCAAGCGATATAGTTATTAATACTGTATATACTCACTGAGATAATTTTTTAAAGCTTTTTATGAAATATCTATTTTATCATTCATAGCCTTTGTAAGTACATAACTTACAAAGTACATCTGCAAAATTTAGGAATTATTTATTATCTTTTTATACAAGACTAAAATACAAGCCCTGCATGCTATTAATTTTATCAGTGAGATTATTGATGATTATGCCAGCTCTACCTTAAAGTTCTGCTAAAAATTCTCAACTCTGGCTGATTTTGGAAAAGTTTACAAAATAAGGACTTCTAATTATGGCTTTTCTCAAGATCCAATCTATAATATTCAAACAACAGTCCTGCGGTATACCTATTGTTCATTCAAATGAGGGCATCTTAAGTGAACTTGCCTGTTAGTACACGAAATGCTGCATGATAAATATCAGTTCACATGCCCAAACTACTCTTCAGTCATGTAAGTACAGGCAGTAATTCAAAACATAATTACCAATAGAGCAACAATGGATTGCTTTAGGGAAGCCTACTCAATCATTTTTGAATGCACACTTTCTCCCTGTCTCTCCATGACTTATGTAAAGCTGTGTGTATAATTTCTCTGCAGTCTCCACAATGATCACTGAGCCATATACTACCACATTAAAATGTAAATGTAATCACAGAGAAGGCAGAAAACGACCTTACAACCACAAGACTGTCTCTGCAATTGAGCCAATGGCACAGAAGATCCTGGCTGCAGGTCATCACCGGACTCTCCTGATGAAGAGCTTCTTTGCTGGGTAAATGGACACCTGGGTGACTCAGCCTGGGCTAGCTTTAAGTCATCAAACTGGCTCTCCCCTCATCTTCCTATTGTCACATCTTGGATGTGCCAGTCTTGTCTTTTAATTTCTTGGAGGTGGGGTTGAGAAAGTGAGGGAACACCTGCTTTATTTTGAGTTTATTTTATTTTCACTTCCAAGAGCAATTAAAGCATTACTGAGTACTACACGATCTACTTCTATCAGAAAGGTTTTCGGCACTCTATGACACTTCTCGTCAAAATTTTAGAGCATTTACATTCTCCTACAAATGTTCAAGACTTTATGTTATGGCACCTGTTGACTTTTGAGCCCAGTACCAATCCAGATGTACCCTTAGTTCCTGAGGTAGTGGCCAACTGGCTCTCTCAAACACAGCGCACGTTCACATGCTTTTATCTTTCTGAGATGCCATTGCAATTTGTTCAAGGTTCAATTCAACAATTCAGTTCAACCACTATGTACTTTAACCACTATGCTTCCCCCGATACCTGACATTCCAGCAGCACTCATTGCACAGCATTTTGTTCATATGGCTATTATAATTCTTTGGAAACTGCTTTATATATACTAGATTATGAGTTCTCTGAAAGCAAGCATTATGCCTTTTCCTCTTTTACATCCTCCCCCATTTCCCAGCATGCTGACTTGCCTATAGTTGATATTCAATACACTTATAACAATTTATTGTTGCAGAATAAGATTTCAAATCTCAATTTTAAAAGCATGCATCTGAATATTGAAACACTTCATGCCTTGATGCGTTTAATCAACTAACATTTCAGTAGGTGTATGTTGAAGAGATATATAAATCAATGCATGATAATTAGTTATAATTATATTATGTAATTTATCTTTGCATAGATATATACTGTATTAGTCATCTTTTATCCCAACACCTATTCCATAAACATTATGTTGGGATTTAATAGTACTTAGCATGTGTGCAATTAATTTAAAAATTTAATCTTTCTAATACTATTATGTGTTTATGTGGTACTAAGGTAGGAAAAAAATTGAAAATCTATTGATTTTTATTTTCCTTTGTTAAATGACTTATATATAACTTTGTAGAAGCCAAAGATCATGTTTACTACAATGTCATGAACACAGAGGCTTTTGTTAGTGAACTTTTGATGACAGTGTCAGTTATCTTTGTGTCACTAAGTCAACATTGTGAAAATTAATGATTTAAGTTATTTGTCATAATTTGAAGATTTTAAAAATATTAATTCCAGGCTGAAGACAGTTAAAGAAAGCATAATACATAAACCCCCAAAATCAATCTTGCAAATTACCTATTGAAAGCTTTCAAGAAAAATTCTGGAAGCAGGAGGTTCAATGAGAAAGATTATATGGCAATTCAAGTAAGAGATAATGGATTGACCTGGAATAATAGCAGTGGATATAGAGGAAAGTGGACATAAAGAGAAATTTAGGACATGGAATAAAGATCCTCAAGCATCCTCCAATATTATAATTCACCAAGAATCAATATGATAGTATCTTTAAAGTGAAAACACCTTTACAATAAGGGAACAGCAGTGCTAATTCTAATCAATAAATGGGCAATCTCTCTTTTAGAAAGTTCCAAACTATGCCAGTGGCGTTCTCTATTCATCCTGTGATCCCCTCTCTCCAATAATCCCCATTCTCACAGCTCTCTTGCAAGTTATCTCTTCTAGTAACTTTTACTCATTACTAAATCGCCAATACCATTCATAGTGTTCAACACTTAAAATTATGCAACATCTTTTAATTAATGAAGGAAGGAATAAAGTTTTTTAAAAGGGCAAATATTCACCAACCCTCACATTTCCTTACTTCTTAGCAATGGTTCAATAGTTCTTATGGTCCAAATCATTCTCTCTTCTATCCAAGTTCACTTCTTCTAGTTATTTGAGATTATTGTTCACCATGAGTCAACTAATGCAATGGTTCAAAAAGCCAATTGAACCAGATGTTACCTCTTCCAAATTTGTGTCTTAAACAGAGGTATGAAATGTTTTTATATTCACAAATGCATTACTAATGGTGGAGACTTCAGGCGGCAGGGCAGGCTGAAAAGACAGAGCTGCTTAAATCTCATCACATAGGTATATCTTCTGTCTGTGCAGAAGACAGACTCTGATGTGATCAAAGAATCTTCAGACTAGAGATTTTCTGGCAGGTGTTTTGTTACATGCATTGTCAGAGAGTGATAAAAAGCATAGTGAATGATGTGGGGATACGCTCCATTATCAGTGATGGAACACAAAGTTTGGGGACCAATGCCTTTTGAAGAATTTTTTCTAATTACTGGTGGAATGACACTGACATAAATAACACAAAACCATAAAAAGCCTCTTGCACAACTGGATGTCAGAGAACAGTTTGCCAAACATCTCTTTGCTTTTGCAAGTAGGTATAGATTTACTCTTTCATTATAATTTTACATATAAAGTTTCAAAATATATAATAAATTGGTTAGGTGGCTATATTCCTTATTATTTTCAAGAAAGAACTGATTGCACTTGTATTTGGAGTTTTCTACATATCGCAGAGAACAAAAAAATCCCCAAATGGCTCTGAATATTGACATTTTGATTGTGTATCATGAGAAATTTGGTGATTATATAAACATACCATTTTTAAATCATCAATGATATTCCTATATTTGGAATTGAAATAGATAAATAAAAGACGTTTGGTATCAAAAGTACCCTTATTGAACCTACAGTCAATATTGGACAATATAAAACATTATTATAAGGTAAACATTTTATCAGTGTGATCTCTACCTTTTCTAATGACAATGAAATAATGAAGTCTAAGAATATTTTCTGACTAATTTTAAGCTGTCATTTGGTCGATATTTTAATGTGGAGAGCCGGTGTGTTGAGAATCCACAATTTTTTATAACTGACTCAGGAGAAATAGAAGTCTTTTAGGGATCCTTATTGAGTATTTCCATCTACTGAAAGAAAGCCCATGAAAAAGAAATTTATAAAATTTGAAAACATAATATTTTTCTAGGTAATTCACAATTTAGATGCTCTATGAACTAACTTGTTTATTGTTCTACCTGGAAAATTGCAGAACCAGATGTCTGTGAATACAAACAACATGTGATAAAAGATCATTATAAAGTAGCACCAGAAAAGTCATTCACTGCTGATCACATCTGCAACTTTTTCTAAGAAAATCTGCACCTCACAAAAGCTACCAGATTAGGGCAGCCCCCATCACAGAAATTTGAACTATCATTAGCCAAGTGAAAGAAAGGTAACCCACCCATTGGTTGGCCTATGGTCTTAGACTTAGGACTTCTAGCCTGGTCCTAAGGATCTAGCCTTAGAACTAAAAAGATATTTGGACCCAGCTATATTCTTTCTTATGTATTTGACTGGGAAGATTTTGAGAGAAGATGCCATTATCTGTAGGAACAGATGTTGAAAAGTAATGATGTAACAAAAAACACCACTGGAGCTCATGCTAACTACAAGGTAAGCTAATGAAGGCACAGAAATCTGATAAAGCAGTGGATGCCACTCAGTGTTTGTGACAAACATATTCTGTTATTTAGTCAACAGCCATTTTTCCCTTCTTATCTGCAGATAAAACTTTTGATGTTGTTTGTATAGTAAGTGATTAGTCAGGAAGGTTGAATTATGACTGGTATAAGCCCAGTGGTCTGCTAGAATCTGTTTATACCAGGTCACAAGAGCTGTTTTTATGTACTTCTTCCCAATTCAGAGTTCAATGACATCACATTGGTAGCTTGATAATTGTCAACGTGGCAGTATTTATGCCACAGAAATCAGCAAATGCTACAAATTAGGATACCACTCTCTCTGGTCCCCAGTCATGTGGGTTAACCATGTATCAGCAGTGTAAGGCCATCATGGGAAACACATTTGCTTTTGCTAGTGATTGGTCCAGGAGAAGGTACAGGACGAATCAATAACAAGTATGGGAAAGTCTTATGGAAGGCATCTAGGAACGATTTCTTTCTTGACAGGTTCAAGCCAACAACCTGCTTTTCTTCCTGTTTTAGGTAGATTGTGTAATGCTCTGAGGTATAATGCTTTGAGATTCAACCATGAGGGAAGCTCAATAGAATCCAGAGAGGCCTACATAGGTCATTAATAACCTTAAACCACTACCAACTTGAGCACCCAAAAAACAGCACAGTAGAAACAGTCCACCCCAGTATAGAAAATAGTGGTGTGCATCTCTGTAGAGAATTTAAAACAATAATGAAACAACTACATATTAATCCATTTCTTATTACTCCCTGTACAAACAATTCTAAATAATGTTAGTGATAAGATACTCCCCCACATACCTGGATTATTCCGACCCAAGTTTTCTGTTATCCTAGGGCTAGTAAGTCTAGAATCAACTACCTAAAACATCTAGTTAGATAAAAGGAAGGTTTTTATTCTTTAAGCAACTTGCATATGCATTTTCTGTTACATGCAGGCAAAATATTCTAAAACACTGAAGGTGTTTATGGAAAGTAGCACACCATGAAGGTTGCTAGGTCAGGTGAATCCAGCACTGGAAAGCAAAACCATGGGTTCCTGCTCTAAGGACCCAAGGAGTAACTTAGACCCCGGCCTCTCTACTTATGCAAGACCTGGCCAATCACGGTTCTTGTTCTTGTGTGTTCAGGAGGGTCTCCCTGTTGCGCCATCAGTAAACCAATAAAAGTGCCTTTACACCAAGTAGCATCAGCAGGTTCCTTTCATTGTAACCAAAAGAACTACCTGAAATAAAGAACCTAGCACTGAACAGCTCAATTGCAAAAGACTGCCCTAATATAAAATGTTGAATGGATTCACATTGCAAATAGACAAAAATATGCTTAACATAGCATGTTCATAATAATAAATTACAATTTATCTAAATGCTAACAAAAGGAGAAAAAATGAATTATTTTTGATGTTATATACTAATGTGGTAAAATTCAGCCAAATATTATGTGTAAAAAGGCAAATAATTATATATATATATATATATATATATATATATATATATATATATATATAGATGGACATAAATCAGATACCAGTGGTTGTTATTTCTGAATAGGGGAACAAAGGATGTTAATATTTTCTCCCATACATTTTCTATTATTTGCAAAGTTTTTCACACTACAGAAATAAAACCAATTTTAAAATAATTAACACACATTTTCTTTTCATTATGGAATCTTGAAAACACACTAGGTTTCTAAAACTACTGTTCAGGGTGAATATATATACACAGTTAAAGTAACGAGTTCAACAAGTTAGACAAAATACATTGGGAAACTTTAAAAAGATAAAATGATGTTAGAAATTCCTAAGAATTTGGTTTGTAAAAAAGCATGTTATCACATTTCAAGGAAATCTCTTTCTCAAATAAATGTATAATTTATTTTAAGGAGAGACTTAATTTTTATGAGAATTTAAAAAAAAAACTAAAAAGCCTTTAGTTATTTGCTGTTAGAACAGTATAGTCAAACCTGAGTTATGTTTCTGAGAATATGGCTTTATGAGAGCAATTCCACAAGCCTGTGGTGAGAATTGTCCTGATGAGAATCACCTGGGCTTGGCCTCTCTGTTCCTGATGTAGTCAGATGTTTAAACTAGCTTATTTGATCCTTTACATCACCATTATTCAAACATATACACTGGTAGTTGAAGTACACATTGTGTATCAAACAAATATATATGTAATTTATATATATATATATATATATATATATATATATATATATATATATATATATATATTTCTGAGTGTAGAAATATTTTGGTTGGAAAAGAAATGCAGGGAAATTAAGACATACCAATATTTTAAAGAAGAGAAACTGATGATTTATTTGAAAAAAACAGGATATGCCTAAGATTTCCACCTACTATTTTTAATTATGCTTTGCTCAAGAATAGAAGTTCCTTTTAGGATCACAAGGCATGAGACTTATTACTAAGAATAGAGCATACGTAGCAGCACTTGGCAATAAGAACGCCTCATTATATTGCATAAAATTAATTAGACGGAGTATTTTTCTGGTTCAGAAAATTGACTAGAGCAAATGTATAAATTAAAAAATCAAAAACATACCAGATACAGCAAGGAAGTCATCAATGCTTGTAATGTCATCTACAGCTTCTGTGAGGACATGGATGTGATTCTCCCACGTGCACTTGTACATTTCCATGGTTTTTTTGACCACTTGACTTTTGGGTCTCGCAGCCAAAGCAAGTGCAGCATTAATAACCTGTAAAGATGTGGAATGTTCACATAGTGATGTCTTTGGGAACAGTTATTCTTAAGAAGATAGGTACATTCAATTTTAGCAACAGGAAAAATGCTAAAATGTCCTCACAGGTAACTCCCTTTTTGCTTTTGGTAATTGTTTTCTTTTCTTTTGACAATAATTTAATTACTTTTGGAACTATTTATTACCTGCCAGTGCATTAAGAACTACAAAAGATACAAAGATAATTGATATCTGCCTTTAAGGGATTTGTATATTCCTCAACGGGAAGGGCGACATGTAATTATAACTCTATTCTGTATGTAGTACATATCATGAGTACAAATAATGGTTTTATAGTCTTTAGAGAACAGAGTTCACCTTCAGCAGAAAGAGTAAGAGCTCTGACTTCCTTGAGGACTTGTTGAATTTTCACAGGAGATGGTCATTATTTATTCATTTGTTCATTCATGTGTCAGTCAATATTTCAAATACATTTTGAGTGTCTTTTATGTATCCAGCACTGTTTCAAGTTTTAGAGATATGGTAATGAACAAGATACAGGCAAAAATCATTGTCTTGATGAACTTTATATTACAGTCAATTATCAAGTTGAACAAATGAAAGAGATGGTCTGTTAGATGGCTATAAGAACTTAATAAAAAACAGAGCAGAGAGAGGGATAAGGAGTAGAGTGGTGGTTAAGGTAAGAAGTTTGCAATTTTAGCAAAATTGAAATGGAAATTTAAGTAAAATCACTGGTGAGAAGGAATGCTGGGACAGGGAAGTAGCAAGATTCAAAAGGTTAGAAAACAGGGGACATGCTGTGATATTGGGAAGCAGTCCCTCCTAGAGCCTGTAGGAGTCCCTGACTGTCTACTCCAGACTGTGGTCTTATTTGAAAGGCACTGGAGGGTCATGTGGACTTTTTAGCACTTTACTCAGAATTACACTTTAGGAAAATTAATTTGGCATAGAAGGCTACGGCAGTAGGTGATAGAAGTAGGTTAAAAAAAGACGGCACTGCAATGGTGGAGGCAATCAAAAGGCGTTGATGGGACTTGCAGTTAACTAAAGGAGGATGAGAGCAGGTTAATTATTGCCAAAAATATCATGCAGGTGTTAATTATTTTGTGTGTGTAACTGATTTTTTCAGATTTTCTATAGTGGATATGTTTTAGCTGTACACTCAGAATAAATGAAGTTATTCTTCAAAGAGAGATGATTACTAAGGCCTCTCCATGACTAATGGAGAGGTGGGAGAGTTTTTGTTTGTTTGTTTGTTTGTTTGTTTGTTTGTTTGTTTGTTTTTGTCTGTCTGTTTGTTTGTTTGTTTGTTTTTGTCAGTAAGGGGAGTAGAGCCAGATGTGTGCAATTGTTTTGGAGGATAGCATTGCTGAGGGGTACTAGATGTTGACTTTGAAATGACTCTTGGCTCTCCATACAAATTACATAGAGAGCAATCGGAGAACTGAAATTGGAGCTCATAAAAACGTTGTCTCTGCACTGGATACTAATGACATCACAATGAAGATGATGCCACCATAGTTTCTAAGACAGGCCACAATCTAGTAGAACAGTCAAGGGGAAAACAGGCAAATGCAACATCCCAGTGGTTCTTATAAAGCTGGCCTGGATCAGAATCACCTGGAGAGGTTGTGAAAACACAGCATAAATGAAGCCACACCCTAGTTTCTCAGTCCAGTCACCTCGCGGCTTGATAATTTGCCCTTATAGCAAGCTCCCAGAAGATAGGGATGCCACTGGTGGGCCTCCTGCCCTGAAACCCACTGCAGCATATAATACATGCTATAACATACGGGCTATTGTAAAAGGAAACGCAGGATACCCTGTAATACATGGGAGAGGTACCCAGCTCCGTGAGGAAAGATGCCCCGATGTACTGAAATTTGAAAAACAAGTAGACATTAGTATAAGGTGATATCCTTTTGGGAAGGAACAATAGCACATGAGATGACCCAGAAATGAGATAGAGAATAACCTCACCTGCTGGGAAATGTTTAGCAGAAAGGCCATAGGATTAGAGTTGGAAGAAAATCAAAGGATACAATGGGCAGAGGGAGGAGAAAAACACCTTTGCAAAGTATCCACAAAGTGGAAGTGATAGAGATGAGAAAAAGAACCATCACAAAGGAGGTAGAAAACTGAGATATTAAAGATCAATATGAGAAAGAAGTTTTTCAAAAGGTCAAATGTAGTAGAATCAAGAATAATGAGAACTAAAAATTGCTTTTGAAATTGGAAAACAGGCCTCATTAGTGTAGCAGAATGTTGGACACAGGATTCAAATTTCACCACCATAACATGGAAACAATAAAAATAATATTTTTCTAGTAAGTAACCTAAAGGCTGAACTTTACTTAAATGACTTCCAACAAATTATTGGGGGTAGAGGAAGGGAAACATTTGTGGCTTGAAAATATTAATTGATCTTATTTCATTTTTATGAAAGAGCACATGAAATTCTAAGAAAACACACACTACTCTGAGGAATAACTGCTGTACAGTATGCCTTGATTTCAGCTTTAGAGTTTTATTAACCCATTAGCTTACAGTGTAGGCTTGTGTATATTGCAAGGCTCTGGTCTCTGGTGTTTAATTTTCCTTGCAATTAAACAACTGTGCACACATGTGGCTGTGTTGAAATTCACAGGGAGGCATACTTTTAAAGTGGTCCTGGTGAAGAACCTTTAGTGGGGACAAGGCGACATGAATATAAGACAGGCTATATTTTTAAAGGACATTTGCAGTTCTGCTGCTGATCCAGCTTATCTGATTCAACATCGTACACTATGATAAAACTCTATCCTACCTGGTTCTCCTGATATTTAGCTTGAATCTAAAAGCAGACAAAATTCTGAAGATAAGCTAGCCCTGTTTAAAGGAGAAGAAAATCTTCATCCCAATGCCACACTCCTGGAATTTTTTCTATATATCTAGAGGGAGGGGGGAAAAAATGACCATTCCTCAATCCCCTTCAGGCTAAACAGGACTGACATGAGTTGTATTGCTTTCTGAGGCATTTTTATTTACATTACTAGAGGCCCGGTGCACAAATTCGTGCACAGATGGGGTCCAGCCTGCCCGTCCTGATCAGGGTCGATCGGGCCAGCCAGGATGAGGGGATGTGGGAGGTTGGCCAGCTGGCCCCGCCCCTGATCAGGGTAGCGGGTTGCCTATGGGGGACCAGGCTGGTTGGGAGAGGGGCCGCAAGAGATTGGTGGGCCAACCCCACCCCCGATCAGGGTGTGGGGGAGCCAATCGGGAATGAGAGTGGTTGTGGGAAGGGGCCGTCCCCACCCCCTGGTCAAATTCCCAGTTGAACTCCTGGTGGAGGGGACAATTTGCATATTAGGTATTTATTATACAAGATGGTTGAGATGCGTACATGACCCTGTGAATCACCTGGTCAATCATTTCGCCTTTGAGACAGTGTCTTTATACTTCAGAATTTTATTACATCTTAACTAGACAATTTTAATAGTCTTTTAAATAGTTTCCTTTTAAATAGTTTCCTAGCTCTAGTCCCTACAGAAAAGGCTTTATTTATTTGTTTATTTATTTATTTATTTATTTATTTATTTATTTTTTTTTAAATGGGATTTTGTCAAGCAAGTAAGGAGAGCAAAGGATTTGAGCAAGATTATAGCAACAGGACATGGAACCCAAAGATCTGCTGAGACCTCTACTGGGTTCCTTCCTCTTTGTGTCTGGCTTCTGCTCTCCCAACTTTTCCTGCCCGTGCTCACTGATAAAGGCTGTGTTTGCTGCTGCTTCTCTCTCCGACTGGTCTCCATTTCTCCTTCCTCACAGAGGCCTGTTCAAACTAGCTCCTATCAGCCTTGGTGCCTGGGGACATTAGGCCCCCCTGGTGGAAGCCCGCCTCGTTTCAGCAGGTCCCATTCTACCTCCTTCAGGCTTCCTACCCTTTCTACTGGGACATGGGACAAAGGCCTCAGCATACTTTAGGCTAAGCTCCTTGCCATTAAAAAAATTATTTTTCAGTTACAGTTTGCATTCAATATCACTTTGAGTTGTTATATTAAATCAGAACATTTTTATTACATCATGCCTTCACTTGCTGTGGGAAACTCTCAATCCTCTAAACTTGATTCAGAATATCTAGGATTTTTAGTCTGTCTCTCTAGACTTTGTAAAACGTTGGTATTTGTCAACATTTAAAAATTAGTAACTAGTTATCATTTATTTTTGCATTCTAAATACTCACTATTATTTTCTAAAGAAAGGCCCTCAAAATTGTATGGACTTTCGGTCCCACATAGCCTGGTTTGCCACAGTCAAACCATGTATTTTTCATAAAAAGCTACCTATTGTCTGAAATGATAAAATGAACATGGATTACACTGCAATATTTTATCTAAACTTGGTCTCGATAACAAGGCTTTGACTTTGCTTCCTTAGAGAAAATAGCACTACCAGATAAAGAGGTCTTTTTAAACATTCTATAGTACTTCATCCTTTTTGAAGACAAGCTACTCCTTCCATCCTTTCTTTTGGTGATATATATATATATATATATATATATTTCACTTCTGAAATTTGGTTGAAAATAGTAAAATAGTGTAGTAATCATAGGACTAACATTATTGAGAGCTTGAAATTTTCCAGGCATGGTTTCTAAGTATTTGATTTGCATTAAAACTTTTAATCCAAAGAGAAAAGCCCTTTCAGTATTCTCATTTCACCAGTCAGACAATGGAGGCCAAAAAAAAAAAAAAAAAAAAAAAAAGACTGAATAATTTGTGCAAAGTTATAGAAGGAACTCTAGATTAGAAGCCAAGGGGCTTAAGTTAGAGGTTTAGTTTGCTTCAGACTGGTTTTATGTCCACAGCAAAGTCATATCAACTCTTTCATTTCCCCAGAAGTTATAGGTATGTGTGCTCTGGGGAGAGGGATCAGGGCCCGAGTTATGTGATCCCTCTCAGGTTCCTTCAGATATGAACATCCAAATTTTTTAAATTATTATTAAAAATATTGGGTGACCTTGGTTAATAAGATTATATAAATTTCAGGTGTATAATTCTATATATCGCATTTTGTGCTCATCACTCAAAATATAGCCTCCTTCTGTCACCTTATATTTGACCCCTTTTACTGTCTTCAACGTCCACCCCCCCCCCACCCCTATGGTAAATACTATACTGTTTTCTACATCAAACTAAAAAGCTTCTGCACAGCAAAAGAAACTATCAACAAAGCAAAAAGGCAACCAAGAGCATGGGAGGAGATATTTGCTACAATACCTCTAATAAGGGGCTAACATCCAGAATATATAAAGAACTCATACCATTCAGCAACAAAATAAAAATACAAACAATCCAGTTAAAAAATGGGCAGAAGCCGAAGCCGGTTTGGCTCAGTGGATAGAGCGTCGGCTTGTGGACTGAAAGGTCCCAGGTTCGATTCCGGTCAAGGGCATGTACCTGGGTTGCGGGCACATCCCCAGTAGGAGATGTGCAGGAGGCAGCTGATCGATGTTTCTCTCTCATCGATGTTTCTAACTCTCTATCTCTCTCCCTTCCTCTCTGTAAAAAATCAATAAAATATATTAAAAAAAAAAAATTTAATTAAAAAAAAAATGGGCAGAAAATCAGACACTTTTCCCAAGAAGATATACAAATAGAAAACAGATATATGAAAAGATGCTCAGTTTCACCAGTTATAAGGGAACATACAGATTTAATACTATCATCTGATATATGTACTTCTTCTCTTGAGAGATTTCTGAAAATAATTACTTAAGAAGTGAAAATAAATCTATGTAACTTAATTTTTCCTGGGATATTTTAATATTGGCATTGATACAAATAATCTTTAAAATCTTAGTTAATATAACAAAAGCACTTTGAGGATTAAAAAGATGAGTTATGTGTAAGTACCTATAGGTCTGATTACCTCAGTGTCATGGCATGGAGAGAAAATTAAAATAACTAGATATATGATACCTCCAATACAGCTAAGCTAATATGTGAGGGGAATTTATAGGATATCCATTTCAGAGAAACACTTCAATGATTTTGGAATTGTAGCAATTCCATGCTAATGACGTCGGATTCAATGCTTCCATTCTGTGCATTTCTTTCTTAGTTGTTGAAATGTTGCCTTATTACCAAATGTTTCTCACTTTCTGTGGTGGTTTTTCCATATTTCCTTAGTTTTTACAATCTTTTCCTTGTTGTGTTCTCTCATATTAAACAGTGGGGCCTTGACTTACGAGTGTCACGACTAACGAGTTTTTCGAGATATGAGCCGTCCCTCGGCCGATTCTTTGCTTTGAGTTGCGAGCTAAAATTCGGGTTATGAGCCAGCTTCAGATACCCCACTGCCAGTTGGCGCAGCGAATGTCACAGTGAACGCCACAACATCAGCCCAGCATCACGTGTCTCACTGTTTCACTTTAATGATTTGACATATGAGTAATTTGAGTTATAAGCCCCATCACAGAACGAATTAAACTCGTAAGTCAAGGCCCCACTGTACTTAATTTATGAGAAATCATCCTTGCATTTTAATAGGAAGCTATGCAATATTTGTCATCATGAATCTCCATAGTCATATCTTTACATTAAACTAGAGATCCGGTGAACGAATTCGTGCATGGGTGGGGCCCCTCAGCCTGGCCAGGGATCGGGGCTGATGCGGGGGGGGGGGGCAGCTGGTGGGGGGAGGCACCACAGGAGGTTGGCCAGAATAGGGGGAAGGACTGAGGGAGGTTAGACGGCTGAAGGGAGGAACCATTTGGTTGCTCGGTCGCTTAGGCTTTTATATATATAGACAGTGTGGACACATGATTTGCCATGGACTCCCACAGCTTTAGATAGTTAATCACACTGCATTCAACTTTGGCCTCACCAGGTTGTAATCTCCTTACTCCATAAAGGGATGATCCCTGCAGGATAGGTTTACTCACACTAGAACTTCTCATGAGGCTTTATCTTGCCTTTGGATACACGTATAAGAAACTGAAATAACCTGCTCTAGGGGTCAAAGTAATTTTTAAACAGGGAAGGAGCAAAGTTGATTGCTGGGAGTATATGGCTTTGAAAGCCATATATGTTTATTTTATACTAGAGGCCCGGTGCACATATTCAGGCATAGGTGGGGTCCCTTGGCCTGGCCTGCAGGGATGAGGCTGAAACCAGCTCTCCTACATCCTCCGAGGGGTCCTGGATTGTGAGAGGGTGGTTCTCAGGTGACACACCCTGGAATTGGGCTCCCTCATCTCTGGCTCCAGGTATGTCACCCGCCGAGAGCCACAGCTGCCAAGTTACTGCAGCTCTGCAGCTCCTGCATTGAGCGTCTGCCCCTTGGTGGTCAGTGCACGTCATAGCTACCAGCTAGTTGTCCAGTTGACAAGTTGTGTGTATATATATATATATATATATATATATATATATATATATATATATAAATTCTAATATGAGCTTTCGTATCTCTTCATCCATACTGCTAGAGAAAAGAAGAAAAATTCAA
Organism: Myotis daubentonii; assembly: GCF_963259705.1. Lineage (NCBI taxonomy): Eukaryota > Metazoa > Chordata > Mammalia > Chiroptera > Vespertilionidae > Myotis > Myotis daubentonii. The sequence continues at coordinate 25,172,630 of NC_081852.1, read as the reverse complement.
CCTATGATTATTTAGGTCATGGAACATGTAATAAAGAGCAAAAATAAAACTCTCCAGAAGATCTTTAAAAAACAATAATTTCACATAAAAATCAAATGATTTTCTTTTCATTTATACTAATTATTAGGATAGGACAACATATTAAATCAAATAAGTAAAAGAGTAATTAAAAGAATATCAAATAAATTGTTTGGCATAATAAAATTATCAATAAGTAGGTTTTGTAGATAAATTAAAATGGTATTTGGGTCAGATCCAGCTTTTAATCCAGCTTCATTACTTATTAATTTTGTGTGATTGTAGACAAATTGCTTCCTCTCTGAGCCTTAATTTCTTTATCTGTGATAGCTATAAAAATGTTTATTGCAAAGGTTGTTGGCAGATTTTAATTAGATTAGGTAATTAAAACAACTAATACTTGCCTAGCCAGGATTAGAAATTTTATGAATATTTGCTTCATGCAAATACTTTGGAAAAAGTGCAAAGAATACTTAGGAAATCTAACCAATATATACACAAATAAATGTACACCAAGAATTTACAATTTTGATAGGCTCAACAATCACTTTGATATGCTAATTATGAAAATGTGCCTTGGTTAAAAATATATGAACATAAGGAAAACAGAATCTACAAAAACACTATATTTTTGTAATTTATCTGTAACATAAAACTAAAGAGAAAATTTGACATAAAAGAGAAAAAATTCTGAAACCAATAATATATATGACATTTTAAGGTATTAGAAAATACTTTAATGTCCGATGATGAAAAAGCAGAAACAACATAGATTTTTTGATCCATTATAATCTGCCATTGAGGAATTTAATAAGTTTAGAATTTGGAGTAGAAAAAAATATGGACTATCTTCCAAATTATTTGAGTTCAAGAAGAGGAATTAAAAATTAATTTGATATCATTGCCAAATTAATAAATTCCCTTTTTGAAAACAGACATTTTATGTAAGAAGCATCTGCAAAGTTCACTTTTATGTAACATCCAATTTTATACAAAGTAAAGGCAAAATGCAAGTTATTTATTAACTGCCAAAATGTGTTTTAAAATAAGAAGTTGGCAAAGGTAAAAACAAAACAAAAACATATATTTGCAATGTCTGAATGCTTGGAATTAGATATTTTCTCCATATATTTGGAATTTCTGAAGATTCAGCATGGTTTTATCTAAAACCATGAGGTAAAAGGAATTCATGTAACTTTAGAAAATTTAACTTTTTTTTAAATCTTCAACCAAGGATATTTTTTTTCCATTGATTTCTAGAGATAGTGGAAAGAAGGAAGGAGGGAGGGAGAGAGAGACAAAAAACCATAGATGTGAGAGAGACACATCAATTAGTTGTCTCCAGCATACGCCCCTAACAGGACTTGGAAATCTACAACCAACTTATGTGCCCTTGATCAGAAATTGAACCTGGGACAACAATGTTCTAACCACTTAGCAATCCAGCCAGGGCAGGTTTAACATTGTCAATTAATATTTACTATGTTCCTACTGTTTATCTAAGGTAGAAAACGTTAGACAAGATAAACTCAGAAAAAAATTATTTCAAGGGTGTTGATAGGGAACTACATGCACAAATATTCAATATAGGCTAACAAGTAGACATAAATCCAGACCACATAAGCAATGTTATCTCTCAGCTTCCAAGATCTATTAAGAAGATATAGGGTATAGAGTACAAATTGTGTTGAAATAGTCAAAGATGAGTTGCTCTGTCCCCCTTTTCTCATTGCTTTGTTGTTCCTGTTTTTAATAATATATTTTAATTTATTTCAAAGAGAGGAAGGGAGGGGGGGAGAAAGAAACATCAATGATGAGAGAGAATGAACAATCAGCTGCCTCCTGCATGCCCCTACTGGAGATTGAGCCTGAAACCTGGGCATATGCCCTGACAGGGAATCCAACCAGTATCTCCTGGTTCATGGGTTGATGCTCAACCACTGAGCACCATCGGCTGGGTCTTTCTCATTCCTTTTGTTCTCTCTCTCCCTCCCTCCCTAATGGGTTCCTAGAAGAGAAATATTCTTCATGTGCTTTACCCAGTACTTTGACTTCTAGGATGCTAGGTCCACTGCTCCAACCTTACTGTATGTGAACTTTATCTTCCAATGGGACAAATGAAGTAGTTCTAACTCCGCTCCTACCTACTCCATACAAACTGACATTTCCTAATCACAAATTTCAGGAATCTCCCATTTCTCTCTTTATTTTAGGATAAATGCATAAGTACTTAGCATGGCTGTAAACCCTAAAATATTTGACACCTGTTTATCTCTCTCAGCATCAGTTCCCCTAACTTTCTATTCTTCTTCCTTTCATCTATGCTGAGAATGAAATAGTGTTGCCTTTCTTAAATTAGAAGATTTGACTACAGCTCAGGCAACTCAATCTTTGTATCTTTTTTTTACATTTGGAATATAATGGCAAGCCTATAGAATTTTTTCAAACTAAATAGTAAAGTATGCTGGGAGTGATTTGAAAACATAAATGAACTATACAAACCTAAGGTATTATTATACCAAAAATTCTTCCCTGATATTTTTAATTAAGAGTCAGGGTATTGAGGAAAATGCCACTTTCATTCTGGAAATAGAAGGTAAAATAATCATGTTTCCCCGTCAAGTAATTCTTAGCATTATCACTTATAATGTACTGCTACCTTGGAGAAGATTACTTCTTGGTCACACAGATTTTTAAAGTTTTGGATATTTATTTCACTCTCTACAACCCAGAGTCCCTAATTGCTGAAGCACATTCTCTGCTGTTGCAAAATGCCCCAGCAATGCACTACTTATTTTCACAATTACATATTGAAGAAGCAATGACCTACATTCAGGGGAACTCTTTTTGTGAGTTTGCTTCTTAAGGAAAACAAACAAATAATCTGAATTCTCAGTTACAAATGAGTTGATTGATAGATACTGCCCTAGGAAGAAATAATGATATTACACAAAGGAAAATAGCCCCTATTTGCTGAATGCAGACCTGAAATTCTTAATTTTAAAGTCCTATTATTTTGTGCTGGGCCGGCTCGAGCCATAACGTGCATAGTAAAAGATAAATAAGGCTGTGGTTTTTAATTACAGACTTGAATACACTGGGCTATGTATAGAACTCAGGAATAAAATACTACTGATTCCTGGGGGTTGGACTCTAAATTAGATTGAGTAGTAGGACACAAAACTAAGGACAGGGGGACATTTTCTCCGGTGACAGACCAACAATGGCTTTTAGCAGCTGCAGAGCCCATGGAGAAGCTCGTGTCATTTTATGTAATGGATTAGGCAGAACTGGATGCTCTCCATGATGCAGGCCAAGAGAAATTCATGTGATGACTGAGTTTTCTGACATAAGAGACACTGTGCTTCCTTCTGATTTTCCAGCCTTATTTCCAACTCTCGGGGTGAGAGATGGAAGGGAGAGGTCTATATTACTTCATACTCAGCTAAGGCTACGGATGCAATGAAAGCAAGATTAGAGGGATAATTACATGCAGAATTCATAGACTTATGACTGGTTGAATGTGAGGGATAAGAATCCAGAAGGAATCAAGAATAGTTCCAAAGTCTCTGGCTAGAGTTACTCAATTAATGGTGGTTCAGTGATAGAAATAAAGACTTAGAAGACATGGTTTAGGGGAGCAAAATTATCAGTCGCAAAAGACCGAGATTAAATTACAAGCAAAGCATTTTATGTGGGACTCAATTTTTACCAAAAAAAAAGAGACTCAGATGAAATTTCAAAGTATGGGTAGCTCATTTAGTTGTGTGTGGCAGATTCTTTTTTTCTTTTGTAGAAATTGTCTCCACTTTCCAAATAATGTGAGTGGTTTCTTTAGTTTGACAAATGGTCCTAAAAAAGCATTTACAACATATGAGGAAAATGTAGCAATCATCTCCTATACAAACCTGGTCAGTAACTTAAAGCATAGAAACCAATAGTCCACAGTAGTAAGAAAGAATGGAATTGGGACCCCAGTCACAAAGAGCAGACCACATCTTTGAGTCAAAGGGTGTAGATTTCACTTACATTGAAAGTTTAATATTCTTTTATTTTACCTAAAGGTGAAATTTTATTTTTTTAATTTTACACACTAGAGGCCCGGTGCACAAATTTGTGCACGGGTGAGGTCGGCCGACCTGCCCTGATGTGGGCCTATCAGGGCTGGGCTGGCAGGTGTCGGGGAGGGAACATGGGAGGTTGGCTGGTCAGTCCCGCCCCTGATGGGGGGGCCATTTGGGAGCAGGACTAGCTGGGGGAAGGGGCTGCAGACAGTTGGCTGGCCGACCCTGCCCCTGATCTGGGTGGGGAGGACCATCAGGGGCGGGGCCTCTCGGGGGGAGGGGCTGCAGGAAGCTGAGGGGGGCTGGTCAGGCCCTGATCAGGCCAGTTGGCCACTGCAGTGTGCTTCATAGTGACCTGTCATTCCGTCATTTCAGTTGCTTGGCTTTTACATAGATAGATGATAGATGATAGAAAGATAGAAAGATAGATAGATAGATAGATAGATAGATATAGATTATATAACTTATTATATTTTTAGTTTTTATTTTTTCAGTTGTAGTTTACATTCAATATTACTCTGTATTAGTTTCAGTTGCACATCAAAGTGGCTAGAAAATTGGGTACTTTACAGAGTGGTCTCCCTGCTGCTTCAAATACCCATCCAGCCCCATTCGTGGTTATCATGATATTATTACTGCATGTGTTCCATATGCTGTAGTCTACCTCTCTGTGACTATTCCATAACTACTAATTGTACTGTCTACTCCCTTCACCCTTTTCACCCAGTTCTTGCCCCCCATTCTTGAATGCTAAGGCAAAACTGGCGATAACACAGAACCCAGTCCATACACTGGTTTTATTAAGTTTGGAAGATCTTCCATTGAAATTAAGACTTTGCTTTATTTATCTTTATGTGAGATAAACTCCAGGCAAACTTTTGTGTTCCCCATTTTTTCCATTTTCACAGTGCTTTCAAAATGGAACATTTTCTATGATTTTATTAAAATCACCAAAAAAGATTACTATTCTCCTCAAAGCCAAAAACAAACAAACAAAAAAATACAACAAACAAAACACACACACACACACACACACACACACACACACAGAAAAGAGAACACCATGTTCTTAGGTCGTTCTCTAGAAGCCTTTTACTGTACTCATAGGGCAAAAGCGGTAATTCATTTCTCAGGTCATATCACAAAGTCAACCATCCTTCAGGAAACCAACCACTGATATCTTTTTTTAACATTAGATAACACACCCCAAAGGGTGTGAAGACACCCATGTTCCCATTGACTCAATAAATTCCTCACTGGTTACCCTTTAGCGACATGCATTTTAATTTTTCCCCTTCCTCTTCATTTAATTTATCTGTATAAGAGAACAGAGTAAGGCAGACCAGCTCAGTGGTCAAAGAAATACCTTTGCTATAAAAGTCAGAAGCCCCAATTTGAGCACGTTCAGGATAGTGGCCTTAGAAATGTTAGGGTAATTGGCCAATATGAACTTAAAATAGGTAGACTTGGTATTTCTGGGGGAAATATGTCTCCAGAGCTTATTGCTTATAAATCTGTTGTGTCTGGACCTGTCGACTTTGAGCTTGAGTAGCCCTTCCTATGGCACATTTTATGAACGGGGTTGTGTTGCAGCTAACACATCCAAAAGGAAAGTGCTTGCTTTTCTGAGAGTTCAACTTGAGTGCTTCCAGAACAGACACAGGACTCCACTGAATGAGGCATTTGAGACAGTATTGATGAACCTGTTAAATAATTATCAAAATGTCACTTGCCTATGGGACTGGATAGACTACTCATGGAAAGAATAAAGAAAACCGCTGACTTGAAGCTTCCTGTCGACAGGAGCTGCTGTGGCTTTAAGGAAAAGAGAAATGTGTTCTGTCACAATACTGTTCGAAGGTAAACAAAATCCATCCCAGCTAGTGTTTAGCTGGGTAGGGAAGGAGCACGTGTAGAGACAGTTACTGCACTTCACTCTTTCGGCTTAACCTGTTTGGATTATTGTGGATTGTTTTTTTTCTAGATCTATTATTTTATTATTCCTCAACTTAACTTATCAGTTTTATTTGTTGCTCACTTTATCTAACTAACTAGTCTTGTAGAGTAGGGCTTTCCTTGCAGTAAGATGGGGTATGATAAACTACTACTGTTACCACCGTGGGCACTGTCGGCATAATTATATTACCTCATAACCTGTGCAAAACCTGTTGCTTCAAGTGTCACAGGCTGACTAGTACCACGGGCATCACCTGGGAGCTTGATAGATAAACAGAATTTCAGGTTCCATCCAGACCTACTTAATCAAACTCTGCATTTTACCAAGATCCCCAGGTCCTTCATAGGTACCTTAACTACTTAAAAGCACCAATCTAAAGGATTAAAATGACTTCTTTAAAATCCCTATAATAGTTCCTGGTTGATGTTTAATAAATACTTCCTTTCCTTACCTACTAACTCAGTAGATGGACTAACCCATTTTCTCTCCATCTTAGAAAGCTACCCTCCTTTATTTTTATTTGTTATTATCATCAAAAAGAAGAAGAAGAAAGAAACAGTATCATCACAAATACTAGTAACAAAAATAAGCATTAAATACCTACTTTTTTTAAAACACTGGGATATATATACAAGCCATGATCCCTGAATTAGAATGTATCATCTGTTTTGGATGAGAGGACATTTATATAAAAACTTAAATGTGAGGAGTCTATGAAAACAACATTAAATTTCTGTCTGTTGGTGAATAACAGCATCACTACAAAATGACTGGGTGGCTGGAATCTTTGGAGTGGTCTCACTCATACAGGTTATCTGTTTTCCATGAAATTCACTTGGGTAATTTCTAGCTTAGAGGAAATCACAGCCCAGAAAGTTAGATGATCATCTTTGAGATCAGCAGAAACTGAGATACAAGAGAGGACTATTGAGTCCTGATTTAAAGAGACATGCCACATGTTACTTTGGGCAGAAAACAAGATCCAAATTGCAAGTGATTAGCATAGATGTTCTTGAGTCGTTTCTCACATGAACAGTTGTAGGTGAGCGTGAGTGGCAGTAACTTTAGGTTTGTTTTCCTTTAAAATAATTCTTAAAAACACAACAGAGACAACCACCTAGTATAAGGGTATCTGGAATTTGGAAGAGCCAGAATTGGATCTAGGTGGGAGCTGATGGGCAAAGAGCTGCATTCCAAGTTCTAGTCCATCCATTGATAAGCCTGTGCTCATCTTTCATATACCTTTCAAAATTATGTGAAATTAGAAATTATTTCTTTTCAGGCTTTATCTTTTCAGGTGAATGGTTCTAACACACAAATTCTTGTGATTATTTTCCTTTATTTTATATATCCATTTTTTAAAATCAAAGTGTAACAATTAGGTTTACATGAAATATTGACAGCATATGCTAGCCTGAGCTGCTGTTTTCCTTCTCACAACCCCCGCCCCAACAAACCTTAATAATCACCAACGTTTTTTAACCCATTTGTTAAAAATCAATCCAATGATTTCCATGGGGAATCTGCAATGATGCTCACGTTCCTCTTTGTTATTATTTCCTGTCCAAATTTCAACCCAAATGAATCTCAAAAGGGTAATACTGACTAAAAGAAGCCAGGCATAGAACTTTATATTTTCATAAATTTCAGAAGCAGGTAAAACTCTAGTGTTTAGAAATGCGTACTTATGTGGTAAAACTATAAAGAAAAATAAGGATACATGGATGGATACGTCATAGTAATAATCTATTTCTCAACTTGGCCATTGTTTATGATGATTTTAAAGCTACACATTGTTTTACATGTATTGTTATTTTGCCTTATTTCACTATATAAGGGCTTAAAAGAAGAAAAGGATATACTACCCATCATCTCTAATACTTTTTCCCTCAATATTTAAGATGCATATCTAGATGCATTGTGTTGTCATTGTGTAAGAGGCCTACACCATAGTATGATTAATTACAGGAACAAGAGCCATCATCTTCTTTGCTTTTATCTAGAAGATAATGCCTTGTTACATAAATCTTTTCCCAAACCAGTAGAAGGGCAATAGGACACTGTTGATTTATTTCATCCTCGACAGTTTTAAAATAATGAAAAGTCCACTATATATATATTCTCTTTATATAAGATGCAAGGAAATTCTTAATATTATTTAACAATGCAATTTGAGATATTTTGCTAAACTTTCTTGTGATAGCTTTCTGTTTACTGTGGACTTTAGATAAAAACAAAAATAAACACAATTATCTCTAAGATCCGTGGTCGGCAAACTGCGACTCCGAGCCACATGCGGCTCTTTGGCCCCTTGAGTGTGGCTCTTCCTAAGCCTTACGAGTACCCTAATTAAGTTAATAACAATGTACCTACCTATATAGTTAAGTTTAAAAAATTTGGCTCTCAAAAGAAATTTCAATCGTTGTACTGTTGATATTTGGCTCTGTTGAGTAATGAGTTTGCCGACCACTGTCTAAGATAGAAATTCAATGTTGACTTCATTTTTCCTGAGATGGTAGCTTATTCATTCATTTAATGCAGGGAATATTTAAGAGAATTATTAGTTTGAACCTATAATATACTATTAAAATATGACAGATGTTTCTTATATTTTCTATAAAAGTAATTCCAGTTTATTTTTATTAAAATTCACTTCTGGCTTGATTTTTGCATCACATACTCAAACAATTATTGAAATAGAAAATGGACCAAAGTGACATTTATAGTCTCAGTAACCAAGTTTGCTTGCGTTGATTAGTTATCCTTTCCTACTCCTGTGAAATACGGTCTCATCAAGCTTTAGGAAATGTTCAACATCAAGTCTTAAGTAATGATCTCCTATGTTAGAGGAAAGGGGATTTTATAGGTTAATAATAGAACAAAAGAGGAAAGACAAGGAAGCTGGCCACTTGCTGAGAGTGTAATTCTTGGATCATATGCACTTTTCACTTTAGAAGACAATGCCAAAATGTCACTAAACTGTCCCTGCCAATTTAAACTCCCAACAATATATGAGTATTCTTGATATTCAACATCTTCAACAATTCTTGCTTATTGCCAGTCTTGTTTTTACAGTATTTTAAAAAGTTTCTGATATTAGAAGTATGCTAGCCTCACTTGGGCAGTCATCCTTCCCTCTCCATTAAAAAATATATATTTTATTTTATTTTTGTACTGATTTCAGAGAGAAAGGAAGAGGGAGAGAGAAATAGAAACATCAATGATGAGAGAGAATCATTGGCTGGCTGCCTCCTGCACATCCCACATTGGGGATTGAGCCCACAACCCAGGCATGTGCCCTGACTGGGAATCGAACTGTAACCTCCTGATTCATAGGTCAATGCTCAACCACTGAACCATGCTGGCCAAGTATCTCCTCCCCCCCCCCCCCTACCTCACTCTGTGCGGTTGAGTGACAGTTACCACTGGCACAGTCCCAGGACAAAGGATGCACTCAAGGGTTTTCTTTCAGACCAGCTACCAAATCCTGGCCCCACTCACTGCCTAGGGGGGAACTTCCTTTTTTTTTTTTAAACCTTTGTATATGATTTGTGTTATTTCTTCAAGAATGTTTAATATAATTTACCAGTGAAAACATCTAGACCAATAGAATCTTTAGTAATAACCCCTCTTTTATTCCTAATAGTGATAATCTATATTCCCTCTCTTTTTCCTGATTAGGTTAGCTAGAGTTTCGTTAATTTTGTTTATATTTAACAGCTTCCAATAATGCGCTGTTGGCTTTCTTTATCATCTGTTTGTTTTTTATTTCATTGATATCTACTTTATCTTATTTCATTTTATCTACTTACATCAACATAATTACTTCCTCTTTTTTAAGGCAGAATCTTAGGTCATTAATTTAGGTTGTTTTCCTTTTCTAATATAAGCATGTAAAACTATAAATTTTCCTCTGAGTATGAGTTTAGCTACATCCATCAAATTGTGATAAGCTTATTTTCACTGTCATTCAGTTAAAAATATTTTCTGAGTATCAAATTATGTCTTCACTTGCATTATTTCAAAGTGTGTTATTTAATATTTAGATATTTAAATCTTCCTTGATATCTTATTGTCATTGATTGTCAGAGAATTCACTTTGTATGGTATTGATAATTTTTTTAATATTTTGAGATATTTATGGACTAGTATAGGGCCTAATTTGGTGAATATGCCATAAACATGTGAAAAGAATATGTATTCTCCAGTTATATGTAGTTTTCCAAATTAGATAAAGGTTGTTGACAGTAAAGGTATTTTATTGATTTTTGTCTAAATGTTCTATTGTTAAAATAGTGATATTAAAATTTACCGTTATAATTATGGAATTGCCTGTAAGTTCTGTCAATTTATGCTTCATGTACTTGAGAACTATTATTAGGCCCATATATTTTTATAATTGTTATGTATTCCTGATGTCCCTTTCATTATTATGGAACATTCCTCTTTATCTCTAGTAGTACACTTTGCCTTGAAGTCCACTTTATTGATACTAACTGTGTGCTCAATCCTCTTGTATTTAAAGATTTCATGTTTATCATTTTTCATTTGCTGACTTTCAATTTATTTGTGTTTTTCTATTTGAAGTAGCTTATAGTAAGAGCATGCTTTATTTTATCAGCTCTGACATTCTCTATTCTTTAATCAGAGTGTTTATGTAAAGAGCCAGCAAAAAATGGCCACAGCCAAGCCACCTAATTTTCAAAATATAATTTTAAATTGGACACAGCCATGATCTTTTATTTATATACTAGTGCCCTGGTGCATGGATTCATACACATTGAAAGGAAATTAATTACAAAGTGGCCAGCAGGGTGGGACTAGGCAAGACAGGCCAGACATGCCCTGGAGCCAACCTCCCTCCAAGTCCCACTACACCTGGGGCTGCACCGCACTCGAAGGTCATCTACGGAGTGAGCGGGGTCCCTCTGGCAGGTGGGGTCCCTTGGCCTGGCCTGTGGGGATTGGGCCGAAACTGGCTCTCCGACATCCCCTAGGGGGTCCTGGATTGCAAGAGGGCGGTCCTCGGGTGACGCATGCTGGAATCAGGCTCCCTCTTCTCTGGTTCCAGGTGCGTCACCCAAGAACCTCCACTGCCAAGTCACTGAAGCTCGGCAGCTCCTGCATTGAGTGCCTGCCCCCGGTAGTCAGCGCACGTCATAGTTACTGGTCGGACCATCTGCCCACTAGTGGTCATTGCATGTCATAGCTACTGGTGGGACAGTCACTTAGGCTTTTATATATATAGTTCAGTGATGGCGAACCTTTTGAGCACGGTGTGTCAGCATTTTGAAAAACCCTAACTTTACTCCGGTGCCATGTCACATATAGAAATTTTTTGATATTTGCAACCATAGTAAAACAAAGAATTATATTTTTGATACTGATTTTATATATGTAAATGCCATTTAACAAAGAAAAACCAACCAAAAAAATGAGTTCGTGTGTCACCTCTGACACACATGTCATAGGTTCGCCATCACTGATATAGTCTAAGGCTGCTTATATGTGCAATAGCAAAGTAGAATAGTTGAGACATAGACCATATAGCTCTCAAAAATATAATATTCACTGTTTGTCTCTTTAAGAGAAGTTTGCCAATCTCTAGCTTAGACTATTAGTATTCAATGTAATTATTGATATGATTGTTTTAGGTCTACCATTTTATTAATTTGTTGTTATTCCTCTTTTCTCACTTCCCTGCTTACTTTTAAATTATTTAAATATTTTTAGGTTATCATAATTTGTATCTATTGGCCTTTTGGCTATAACTTTTTGAATAATTATTATTTGAAATTCTTATTATTATTGTTATTTTAATGGTTACTACAATATGCCTATTTAACCTTTCATGGTCTACTAAGAGCTCATATTGTATCACTTCACGTAAACTGTAGATATATGGGTACTTTACTAGTATAAACCCTTTTGTCCCACTGAATTTTAGGTTTTACTTATTGTATTAATTGCATTTATGTACATTGAACACAACAGGAGCAAATGAAAATATTCCTTTCTTAAATGAATTTAAGCAGAAACATTATTATTATTTATATTTAGCCTTTCTTTTGTTCTATCTTTATTCTAAAGTTCAAAGTATTAATTTATGATCATTCTCCTTCCTTTAGACTTTTATTTTCCTTTTTAGAACAGGTCTAGCTAGTGACTAATTTTCTTAATTTTTATTTTTCAAAATATTAACAATGAATATTTTCAATGTACATAAAATTTGGTATGACAGTTCTATTCTTTAAACACTTTAAAATATTTAAAATGTTCCACTCTCTTCTGTCTTCCATTGTTTCTAATAAAAAATCCTCAAGTATGCAAATAGCTGTGTCCCAGTTTGTAATGTGTCATTTTTCTCTAGCTGTTTTAAATATTTTTCTTCATCTCTGGATTTTAGCAGTTTGATTCTGACTTGTTTAGATATGTTTTCGTTGAGGTTACCTGTTTGGTTTTGCTGAACTTAAATCTATAAACTTATTACTTTCATAAACTTTTTAAAGTTTTAGGCCATTATTTCTTCAACTATTTTTCTGCCAGAATCTCTTCCATTTCTCCTTCTTGGATTACAATGGCACATTTGTAAAACCTTTTGTTATCATAACAGAAATCCTACAATTTTAAATTCTAACCTATATATTATAGATATTCTATTTTATGGTAAAGTTTGTGTAATAGTGGTTTTTTATCATTTTTAAAGTAATGAAAGAAATCACCAATAAAACCATCTGAGCTATCAGAGCTGGAGTTTTCATTGCAGAGAATTTTGTTAATTGCAAATTCAATGTTGTTAATGCACAAGTTTTCATATTTTAATTGCTTCTTATTTCAGCATTAAAAGCTGTATTTTTCCTAAAATATGTCTACATCATCAAAACTTTATATTTATCAATATTAAATTGTTCATAACATTTTCTTACTATATTTTTAATTTTTAAGACCAATAATGATGTTTCCTTTATGTCCCTGACATAGTGTTGATTTCTGAAATCTATTATTCTGAATCAGTTTCCTTGGAGGTTTATCAATTTTATCAGTCTTTTTAACAAAGAACTTTAGTTTTGTTGATTTCATATATGTTTCCATTTCATATTTTTTGCTCTTATCTTTATTATTTCTCCACTGCAAATGTGTGTCCATGTCTTTTGCTATTGTTAACTTCTTAGATTGATGCTTACTTATTTTCTGTTACTCTTCTATCAACTGGAAAATTTTCATTACTAGTTTCTTATTATTTTCTAATTTCCATTGTGATTTATTCTTTGACATATTTATTTAAAAATGAATTGATTAATATTTAAATATATTGATTTTTTTGTAATGGTAATGATGACTAGCTTAATTTCATTGTAGGCATGTAAACTATAGTGTATATTTTCAAACCTTTGAAATTTAATGAGACTCACTTTATGTCCAAGAAAATATACAATTTTAAAGTGTGCTCAAATAGAATTGTCTTTGAAAGAAATACGCTTAGTTTTTCATCTTTACTAAACATTCAGCTTTAGAATATCTTGATTATCAGATTATAATATAAAAATATTTCTTTTACTTTACTTTTTCCTGTTATCAATATTGAGATGGTTTTATTTGATTCATTTACATCTGGTGATTAACCTACTGAAGAAATAGTCATTAATATAACATTGGCTAGAAGTGGAATCTATCCATGTTTTCATTTATATATATATGCATATACATATATATATATATAAACATAAAAATTATTATGACTTCTGAAGCCAATTATACCTTTTAATCTTGAGAATGACATTGTCAGGGAGACTAAAGACTTCCAGAGATCGGAGAATAGAAAGTGTAAAATGAGGAAATCCTGAGATATGGATAAGTGAATGCCATCATTTGGATAAAAATATGCTACATTTGGCCAGACTACTGGTTTCTGGCCTTAACCTCTTGGGAACTGCTGTAAGACATGAAGCCTTCAGTTACGCTTGTAGAAACCAGCTCTGTCTGCCAAAACACTCCCATTTAACTATGTGAGTTATGCTTTTAATTGAACTGTCTTTCTTTCTTACTCTTGCCAGTAGTTTGCTCATTTTGTAATTTTCTTTTGGGGAAAATGGAAAAAATAACTGCTTAAAGAGGCATATTAGGTATTGGAAATCTCTGATACTTTTCCAAGATTCACTAGTGGTCTGCAGAATTCTGGGTGAACAATTTAGTCAATACTTCCACATTATGAGACTAATTAGACATCATACTCATTTGTACATTAGGCATTATATTCATTTGTAGATTAAAAATAAAGACCAAAATTCACTGCACTTGTAAGTTCCTACTTTTTAAAAATTTTTCACATCCCAAACACACACACACACACACACACACACACACACACACACGGGGGTGGGTTCACACACACATGTGCATGCACTGTTCTTTGTGTTATTATTCCATTAATGGATACAATGAATAAATATTTAAAATATCTGAAAACTTCAGTAATGCTTATGGCAAACCTGAAAGTGAGAGTCTGGAAAGGCATTTAAACTGCTATGGGGAAAGTTACCAGTTATGACTGCAACTTCTTTGAGGATAGAGAAAGTTTCTTAATCAATTTCACACCCACAGTTTTAATTAACATCTACTAACCTATAACAAAAACATTTGTATCTCTGTGTCTCATTTGAAGTCTAGACCCTATCAAAATGTGTTCTTGATATTCCAACTTACATTTTAGAAAAGTCGCTAAAAAAACAGCATGCTCTCTATCTTTCACATCTGTTTTTCTTCCTGTGTTCCATGTGTCAGTAAAGTCACCGGTCTTTACCCCAGGGTGCAAGGCAGAACTGAGGATTCCTCTCCAACACCTTTTTTTCCTTCAGACTCCTTTTCAAGGTAATAACAGGTGTTTGTCGGGAGATTCTGGTTTAAAGATAAAGCTGAAGACCGATGAGAGATATATGGGCTGGATATAAGGAGTCCACGAGTTTTAGTCACAATGCGTGCAATGTATATGGGGATGTTCTATCTAGATCCTTTTGCAAAGGACTTGTTGAAAAATGCTCATCAAATAGGTTCATCTGTCAGTCAGGGATTGACAGCCTCAGCTGAAGAGGACTGACTCACATAAAATGCCACCCTTCCAAAACCAGCCGGCATCTCATGACTGATGGAAGTAGGGGTTTTAAGATGTGGCGATCTATCTCTCCCGGACGCATCCCCTCGTGGACCATTTAAACTCTATAGCTCTCAGGGCGTCAGTTTGGCTTCAATTTCTGCCGAATTCTGCTTCTTTCCAATTTCTTTCCTACGTGTTCATCCAAAAGGCACTTCCTAATAAATCCTACACTTCAATCACCATCTCACACTCTGCTTTCTGGAGAACTTGGTCTGCTCTGTTGACTTTCTTGTTGTTTTTGTGTTACCGCCATGCACTCCCATCTCTGGCTTGGGGACCTTTCCACATGATGATCTGTCTGCAAGAGAAGCTCTTCCCTCGTGTGCCTGGTTAACAAGTACTCATCTTTTAGAACACAACTTAAACAAGTGGGGATCCCTGTCTACTCTCCCTGACTACATGCAAATCCCACCCCTCGGCCCCAGCTTCTAAGCTTTGATAACAACATGTAGCACTTCACTGTTAGTGCTTTTCTTATCCAATTTCACTCTTACTGGAATGGTGTTTGGATAACGTCTGTCTCTACTGCTACCCAGTAATCTCCTGTTTAGTTCACCATCTATCATGGTGCCGGATCCAGTGCTTGACACATTGTAGGCAGGAAATAAAGACTTGTAGGAAGAATAGAGAGGGGAAGGGATTTTGTAGCTCACACAGAGACATCTCAGAAATGTTTGATTGGGGGAAAAACATAAAATATTTTGCATCTTTTTAAAAGTTTAAATGTAACAAATGGAAATTATAGTTGAGCCCTGAACAACATGGGTTTGAATGCTGTGGGTCCACCTACAGGCAGATTTTGATTTTTTTTCAATAAATACTGGCGCCCTTCAATGTTGCAGGTTTTGCATCTGCGGATTCAACCAACCACAGATTGAAAACAGTATTTTTACACCTCCAACCATAATTTCCTAACAACAGATCGAAAACATTTTGAATACACAGATGCGAAGGGCCAATGATAGAGTCAAAAGTTATATATGAATTTTTGACTGAGTTGGGATTGGAGCCCTTAACCTCTGCATTGTTCCAGGGTCAACTGTATTCCAAAAAAACTGCACTTCCACTTTTTACTAAACACATCATTGTGAAAACTATCAAACTGTATTCCATTTTCTAAGCAAAGTATGGTGGCAGGATTTTAGGTTTAGTCAAATGCCTCTGGTTTTAAATTTTGAGATGGAGGCTTGAGCAAATTTCCTAACTTATTGAGCCTCAGTTTTCTTATTCAAGGAGCATTAAACTCCCTCATATATTTATTTTTATTTGTATTGCCTGAAAAACACTTAACACATAATAGACGTACAATTAGTAGTTTTCTAACTACTATTATGCTGACCCCAAAACTAGAAAAAAAGATCAATATTTGCAATTAATGGTTATTGCAGAAAGTGTTGTACCATACATACAGGGAATGTATTGCTATACCACTGCTCTAATATTATGTGGCGATTTTGTTTATTTTTGTGGTTGTGTGTGTACTTAATTTTTTTGAAATCTATAGCTGCAAGTCCTAGGGTATTTGATAAGCTAAATCTATATCATTTTATATATTCATTATTTTAATAAAACCTTTATATACTGTCACCATCTATCATGGGATAACTCTTTTAAAAGATATTTAAACTCAAGAAGGAAAAAAGTACCAAAGAGATATTATTATAAATTAATCATTAAGAAGTTATAACATAAATTGTTTTACCAGATTTTTAGCTAAAACCAAGGGGTTTAGAATCCTGAAATCTATCAATGTTCTTCAAATTTTAACTTCTTTTCTTTTAACATAATGTGTGAATCAACTAAGGGAGCAAGATAGGGTCTGTGCACACTAGAAAAAGTATGTCAATGGATAAGAGCAGATGGAAAAGAAGACAGGGGAAACAAGATCTAAGTGTGAGCAAGAGTTCAATGAACAGAACCTGAAAATCATCTGTAGGTACAATGCAATTCCTATCAAAATTTCAATGGAATTTTTCACACGAAAAAATAAATAGTCCTAAAATTGGTATGAAATCACAGAGCCAAATCAATTTTGAGAAAGAAGAACAAATTAGGATGCATCATGCTTCCTGATTTCAAATATATTACAAAGCGGTAGTAATTGAAACAGTACGGTTCTGTTGAAAAATGACACAGAGACAAAATACAGAGCCCAGAAACAAACTCACACATCAATGGCTAACTAATATGTGACAAGGAAACCAAGGTTCCTCAATGGGGAAAGGATAGTCTCCAAGAAATGGTGCTGGAAAAACTGGATATCCACGTGGAAGAGAACGAAATTAGACTCCTACCTTACATAACTTACATAGATTAACTCAAAATAAATTAAGGGCTTAAACATAAGATCTGAAACTACAAAACTCCTAGAAGGAAACGTAGGGCAAAGCTCCTTGACATTGGTTTCAGCAATAATTTTTTGGATGTGACACCAAAAGCACAAGTAAAAAAACCCAAAATTTAACAAGTTGGACTACATCAAACAAAAGCTTCTGCCCAGCAAAAGGAACAATCCACAAGAAAAGGTAACCTACACAATGGGAGAAAATATTTGTAAACTGTATGTCTGATGATGCATTAATATCCAAAATATACAAGGCACTCATACATCTCAATAACAAAACAAAATTTAAAAACACACACAATTTGATGAAAAGCTTAGCAGAGGATCTGAATAAACCTTACTCTAAAGAAGAGATACAAGTGGCCAACAGATATATGAAAAGGTGCTCATTATCACTAATTATCAGGGAAATGCAAATCAAAACCACCAGGAGATACTACCTACACCCCTTAGAATGGCTAGTATCTAAAAGACAAGAAATAGCAAATGCTGCTGAGAATGTGGAGAAAGGGAACCCTGTGCACGTTCGTGGAAAATTAAATTGGTACAGCCACTATATAAAACAGTATGGAATTTCCTCAAAAAGTGAGAGAGAGAACACAGACCAGCGACCCCACTTCTGGGTATATATTTGAAAGATTAAATCACTATCTCAAAGAGATATCTGTGACCCTAGTTAATAATATTGTATCTTATACTTGAAACCTGCTATGACAGTCGAGTTTTAATGTTACCACTACAACAAAATGATAATCATGGGAAGGATGTTAACTAACCTTATTTGGGTAAGCATTTATATATATCACATTGTACACACTAAACTTACACAATGTTATATGTCAATTATATCTTAGTACAGTTGGGAAGGGAAAAATAGAACTTAGGAATCAGAAGTTACTATGGAAACAGGTCAGAAATTTTATAATAAATGATTGAATGAATTAATTAATTAATAAGTAAAAAACATATACATACTTAGTAAGAACACAAGATATTACACATCTCAAGAATATTGGTGTTGAATAGGAAACTGAAATCAATTTTATTGAAATCTCATTAAGTGTTGCTGTCATATAAAGTAATTCACAAATTGTTTTCGTACATTGTTTTTAATACTTACTATAATATCCTAATATAGGCATTATTATCTTCACTTTAAAGAGAGGAAACTGAGCTGGGAAACAGTTAAGCAACTGGCTGAAGCTCACTCAGGTAAGTTGATAGTCCAGTTGGGATTCCTAAGTTGAAATCCAGTGTAACTTTCCCCCACCACCTTTTCACGTCCTTAAGAAATAGCCCAGTTTCCATCAGTACATGAGTGGATAAAAAAGCTGTGGTACATTTACACAATGAAATACTACTCTAATGGATATAATTATTTCTTTTTATCAAGAATAATATTTTGTTAATATATTTTATTGATTTTTTTTTTACAGGGAGGAAGGGAGGGAGATAGAGAGTTAGAAACATCTATGAGAGCGAAACATCCATCAGCTGCCTCCTGCACATCTCCTACTGGGGTGTGCCCGCAACCCAGGTACATGCCCTTGACCGGAATCAAACCTGGGACCTTTCAGCCCACAGGCCGACACTCTATTCACTGAGCCAAACCGGTTTCAGCAAGAATAATATTTTTAAGTAAAAAAGTATTTTATTCTCCTAAGTGACTTAAAATGTTTCCTTGAGAATATCTTTACACTATTTGACCAATAAACTCATCTTTCATACTCAGTTACATTTCAGTGTAGTTCCAACATAGTACAGGCTATTATTGAGAATTTGTACTGCATTTCTGAAGAATTAGAATAACTTTTCTTATAAATAGTGGACATCAGTTTAATCTATATGTACATATTTTAAAGGAGGATGGTGTCATGAGTATATTGTTATTTGCATTTGCTTTTTATGTGCTGGAGCAGAACTGCTACTAAAATGAAACACAGCAGGTGACCTTAGCGCACTCCACCTCCCTTTCTGTAGATTACAGGAGCTTTAAAATTGCAAAGTTCATGATTATATTAAATAACTACAGTATAGAATAACTACTACTCTTTTCTTCCGAATCTCTATCATTAATAAAATTCTCAGCCCTCCACATCAGCTATAAATGCGTTAAGCAGCACAGCTGTTTTAGACTAGGGCACAGTTTTACCAACACAGGAGCAAATCAAATTAAATAATCACAGCTCTCTTTATTTCACAAATTACTGAAGAATTAAAAGTAATTCTTCTTATCAAAGACTTATTTTCCTCTATGAATATAGGCATTTTAAATCCTGATTTGGTTTTCTATGCTGAAATATGCTGTCATTTTTCAATTCATTTAAAGATGCAGAAAGAAAAAATATTGCATTCTAGAAAAAAAGATTTTGTAGAGACCTAATTACATAATAACTTTGCTACTTGTTTCACACCCTCCCTCATAGGAAGAATAGATATGATTTTAGCCCTGCACACAATGAAACCTCCATCTAATTATACCTCTGTCTTTAGAGACTTTGCCAAAAGTAGTTTACTATGTTTAAGCATCCGGAGCTGCATGGCTTGAACTGGCTCTGAGTTAAATGGTGAGAAAGGTCGTTATTGCTGTGCCTGTGACATACCACAGAAAAGCTCTGGCTAGAGTCACAACCAGCAGGTGCACAATGTACAGACTACAGGGAAACGCCTCGATGTCCTCCAGGAGTCAGCGGGGCTGTGGTTTTCACGACTACACTTCCCTATTCCTATTAGTAGGCCTCCTTCATTCAGAATATAATTCTCTTCCAATAGCTTCCCCAAGCCCCTCGGAAGTGGAAAGTGATGATGCCCTTGTGGTGTGACTGTCCCACTGCTAAACTACTAGTTGGCATAGAAAGAGTGATTGGTCAACATCTGACAACTGAGTCAATGAGTAGCTCTCACAATGTGAGTGCAAAAGTCTTCTCTCTCTGATTTTTCAGGAGTCTGTAAAACATGGAGCCTCTCTTTCTCGGTAACTTGCTCATTGCCTAGAGTGCCAATGCAATGTAGCACATAAGAGGAGAGAGAGGAACAGGGAGGAAAGCTATCCTATATAATAAAAGGCTAACATGCAAATCAACCAAACAGCAGAATGACCGGTCACTATGACACGCACTGACCACCAGAAAGCAGATGCTCAATGCAGGAGCTGTCCCCTGGTGGTCAGTGCGCTACCACAGGGGGAGTGCCACTCAGCCAGAAACCGGGTTCACGGCTGGCAAGCGCAGTGGCAAGCGCAGCGGCGGTGGCGGGAGACTTCCACCTCCATGGCAGCCCTAAGGATGTCTGACTGACGACTTAGGCTTGCTGAGCAGGCCTAAGCCATCAGTCGGACATTCCCTGAGGGCTCCAGGACTGCAAGAGGGTGCAAGCCAGGCTGAGGGACCCCTCCCCGCCACCGAGTGATTTTCATTCACCAGGCCTCTAGTCATATAATAATGAACTTGCCTTGTTTGAACTAGGTAACTTATACATTTTACTTATTCAGTCCTTACAATGAGTAAGTAAGGGAAGTATTCTATTTTCTCACATGAAA
This sequence comes from Myotis daubentonii, assembly GCF_963259705.1. Lineage (NCBI taxonomy): Eukaryota > Metazoa > Chordata > Mammalia > Chiroptera > Vespertilionidae > Myotis > Myotis daubentonii. Next base: position 25,151,558 of record NC_081852.1, on the reverse strand, counting down.
GAAATTAATTGCTCTTGAGCGAAAACACTTGTTAGTAAAACAAACCTAAGAAAAGTTAGAAATAGCATTAGAACCCATGTATGCTTGGCTATTTCCATTGGGCAGTTTTGCCTTTCCTATACATATCTGAGAATCAAATATATTCTGCCATCTTTCTCTTTAGGAAAATGCATTTCAGACTACTCAGTCATAATACAATAATTGAAATATTTCACTTTCCTATAATGGGAACTTCTTTATTAATGATATTAAAAATATAGATATAATCTGCAAATATTTATTATATAAAGCCAATAAAATTGATAATACCTATAAAACAATTACTCTACCAATTTGCTTAGTTCAATGGATACACTAAATTCTTCCTATTCTGAGTACCACTTTAGGTTCTGGGAATACAAAGGATACAACAAGAGATATAGACAGAAATATAGTCAAATGTTCATGTAACAATGATGTACATGCCAAGCAATACCAGTCCATATAAAATGATGTGGGAGATGAGAAATGAGAGCTATTCATTCTTCTAGGTCATAGGGGTGAAAAACAGGAGCCAAAAGTAATATTAGGGAAGCCTGTCCTTAGAAGTAATATTTGAGTTGGAATTTGAATGATAATATTCCATAAAGCAAAATAAAAAGAGGAAGACAATTAGACATTTTACCGAGGATCAAATAAAGTAGGAAAAGCCAGGGCAAAGGCCCAGTAAAACGCATCAGGCTGAAGGGTGCCAGGTTGCCTGATGAACATAGCATGGGCTCTCTCACTGAAGTCACTGAAATTTATTCTCCATATCTATGCTTTAGCAACATAAATTCAGGGAGCTTTTTCTGAGCCCCAAGACTAGGTCAGGTCCCTCAGGTACATGCTTCCCTAGCTTGGAGCTTCTTCCTCTCATAGCGTTGATCTTTGCTTGTAAATAAACATTTATATGCTTTGATTATATGTTCCCACCCCCAATGGGCAGTAAAGATTATGAGAAGAGGAATGTCATTTGATAATTTCCCTTACTTTATCTCCAGTACAAGATCTAACATATTAGCAGCACTTAAAAGAAAAAAAAAGTCAAATAAAAGTTGGAAAGAAATCATAAAGGTGAGGTAGTTGATAGGGGCCAGAATGCCAATGACTTTATGGATATTGTTCTGTGAACAAAGGGAAGCACTAAATTTCACTTATTTATTTTCATCAGGAGGAGAACATGATTATTTTATTTTTTTTATTTTGTATTTTTTGTTATTCCTTATCGGAGGATATTTGTCCCATTGATTTTTAGAAAGAGTCGGGGAGGAGAGAAAGAGAGATAAAAAGATCAATGTGAGACACATCAACTGGTTGTCTCCTGCATGGGGATCGAGCCTGCAACAGAGGTACATGCCTTTGACCTGAATCAAACCCAGGGCCCTGATGCCTGATCCACTGAGACACACCGGCTAGGGCAAAGATGTTTTCAAGGGTTATTTTCATTACAATGTGGAGAATGGGTTGCTGAGAGAAGAACCTAGGGACAAGAAGACCAGTTAAACAAATGTTTCAGTGTTCTCACTAAGCATTATTGAGGTCCAAACTAAAATAACAATTGGACTTGGAGAAAAGGAGAAGGACATGAGCGACATATATTCAAATCATTAGGATCTGGTGACCAATTGAGGAGTGGCAAAGAGAGGAGTCAGTGACAACTATTACTAGTGTCCTAGGTCTGGTCAGTGAATACAAAACTTGTTGAAATTTAAAGAAGAGGACAGATTCTTTTCAAAAGGACTATTTTCATGATGAATGTGTGCTCAGACTCACAGGCAGCTTAGACTACAGAGTTGAAATCATCATTTCTTAAATATTCAAACAGTTCAAAATCAAATCCAAAAATAATTCTTATGAATTGAGTGGGATTATTTACATTATTTTGGGGTTGCATGAAAAATGTTTTTGAAGAGTAATACGTGATTAGAAAAATACAGCAAAATGAAGTGTGTATAGTAAAAAGTGAACCTCTATCCCAGGTGTCTTTTAGTCCCCTATATGCTCTACCTAGAGGCAACCCCTGTTATCAGTTTCCTGTGACTCTTGAGTAGGAATATTACTAATCACTGAAATAAAAAGGTCAAAAGAGAAACCAAAAATGGATTTCTTTTCTAAACAGCAATTTGAAATAAACTGCTGAAAACTATCAGTGAAAATGGATATTAGCAAATAAATGCAATGATGTGGCAAGTAAGACTGGCAAAAGGTATCCACTCTATACAAATTGATCATCTTAGCATTTTATTAAGATATTGCTTTCCAACATCCCTCAGTTAGGTCATTGCCACTCAACAATATTCAATGTTGCTATCTTTATCTCTGAGCTCGCTTTTATCCATCTCAGTTGATCATTCATGTTTTTGACTCAAAGACCCAGGCCCACCATAGTAGTTCTCCAGTATACAACAGTAAAATTCTCAAATGCCTTGTGATCCAACAATCTGGACCCTGAACATGTTTTAATTGACATAGCACCAACCATGAAATAATCACAATAAAATATAGAGATTCTTCCCACATTCATACTTCCCATCTACAGTAGCCATTGTGGCTTTACTTTCATTTACCTCTATTTTCCTTTTTCTTGCACTGAGGTAATCAAGGACAAACAGGTAGTAGATAGGGCCCAATGAAAGAGCAGACAAGTCTTAGTCAGAAAAGTGATGCTTCACAAAGCATATTTTTTCAAACGGAAGTGAACAAGGACCTAAAAAATCAATTTTCATATGCAAATTAGTGCCTAAGTGAAGTAGCTGAGAGAGCTGCACTTAAAACCAGAGGCTAACCTGATTGTAGATATAGAGAATTGACACTAAACATATCTCTATTAGATTATGTTTATATGCAAAGAGAAAACACTGGAAAAACATCCAAATATGGCTATTTCAATGTCTGGATTAATGTCCTCTAAGTTCATGAACAACATTACAAAGTTGGTTTTTTCACTCCTTTGGACATGACTGAAGAATTTATTAATGACATACCACAGAGGTAGCTTGAGGTGCATACAGAACATAGAATTATTAGAGCTCAGAATCTGGTTCAACTGCCCTTCTTTGCACAGGTGGGTAGGTTACAGTCCAGGAAGGGTAAGGATTTGCCTGAAGTCACACAGTTAGGAAGTAGCAAAGCCAGAGCTTAAAGCTAGAGATGTTGGCAGCAGTCTTGGCCTTTTTTTTTCTTTTTTACATTTTTTTTAACCTGTATTAACTAGATACTGTCAAGAACAGATGGAACACTCAGAAATGGTGACGAAAGAGAGACTGATGACAGGCAGTTTACAGAGAGCGGGCAAGGGTAAGGGAAATCAACATGGGAGGTGAGTCCACCAGGCCTATCAGTAGAGAATAAGATACTCTACTACCTAAAGGAATAAGATAATGGAGAGGTTACTGAAACCCAGAAAGAACTATATTTAAGACAACTGTAGGAACTGTGGCCTTGGGAAGGAACACTCTTTGATAAACTGGCTCTGTTAGGAAGGAGCTAGGGGACAAAACCCAGACCTCACTTTTCTCCTAACCTCCAGTCTCCTACTAGTGACTACCATTGACCATGCCCAGGCAGAAGCCAGGATGTAGAGGAGCCACATTTATATTATTCTAGGTCCACCGGAGGGGAGGAACAAATCCTATATAATAAAAGCATAATATGCAAATCTACTGAATGGCAGAATGACCAGTTGGCAGGGGGCAGGCCTGGCAAGCAGGCAGTGCCAGGCCAGCCAAGGCACTTGCCAGTGGGCAGAGGGAGGGAACGGTGATGGGGGCGGCGACCAGTGGTGGCTAAGGGGCAATGTGTGTGGGGGAGGGCCGGCACCACCCCGATTGGCCTGTCCAGTTGCCTCCTGCGTGGGGAGACCAGTGGTGGCTGTAGCGGGGTGATGGGGTGGTGCCATCCCCTGAGCAGGCCTAAGCCATCAGTAGGACATTCCCTGAGGACTCCTGGACTGTGAGAAGGCGCAGGCTGGGCTAAGGGACCCCCCCTCCCCCCGCCCCGCATCCCCCAGTGCATGAATTTTCAGGCACTGGGCCTCTAGTAGAGAATATAATAGAGGAACAAATAGAGAATATCCAGTACTACACTTAGCTGTACCCACCTTCTGCTTTGCAATTTTGTTTTCCTTATCAGCCTCTACTTTTTTAATTGAGATAAAAATCATCAAGGTTAATGAATAATGGTGGCCAATGTAAAATTTGCATGATAGTCTATGATGGAGTTGATCTAAAATTTATTCAAATGTCACAGAAGTCCGTGGATGAAGTACAATAAGCAACAGGTTTACAATAAGCAATATTTAAAAATAATTAATTTCAAAAGTAATCATCTCAGTACTATAATTCATTAGCTGGAAGAAAATGTGGTAATAATATGTTTTGTGCACGGAACAATTTTAATTAATAAGCAGCATGAATTTATTCAAAATTATAATAAGACATCATTATTCTCAGAACATGAACTTTGAGAATAGGTGTTAGCATCCTGTTGAGTTCCAGAGAATGAACTTCTGGATATTAAATGTGATTGCTTAGAGACCTCAAGCATATCAGCTTTGTGCAGTCAGCTATTATCCACACTGACTATTGTTTATGACTGTGAATCACCCAGGCCTGATGTGATGACCAAAAGTACTTCAGTAAAGGATGAGCAATATCCGATGTGGGTGGTATAAAAGTCATTTCAGTCACAAAACAGAGTTCAAGGAGTTGATTCAATGCAGAGGCATTACTAATAAAGTAAATATAGGGAGAAATATCATAATACGTGTTTCCTTTATTTTTGAGGGCAGTGCTATGAAAAGAGAGGGGCGGAGAGAGAGTTTGTCTGCAACCTCTGAGATGCCCAGCTTTCTTTGGTTTAGGACAAATCTGAGCAGATGTTAAGACTGGTTTCTAATCTCTTGCCTTTCCAAAATGAGACACATGGGAATTACTCTGTTATAGACAGGAAAGGTGTCTGGTTGAAACTGGGCCCTTTTAGGGACACTTTAGTAAGAAGGTTTAGCTCTGGGTCGGTTTGGTGTACCTTCCCATTACCAATGAGACCTGGATTCCAGAGAAAATAATTCAGGACTGCCTTAGATTAAAGCAGGGGTAGGAAACCTTTTTTCTGCCAAGGGCCATTTGGGTATTTATAACATCATTCTTGGGCCACACAAAATCATCAACTTAAAAGGTATCCCGCTATATTTGGTCAAACATTTAACTAACTCACCCCTAATACCTTGGCAGGGCCAGACCAAGTGGTTTCGTGGGCCTTATACGGCCCATGGGCAAGTCGTTCCCCACCCCTGAATATGAACTATTTCTTCTTATTCATTTTTCTACTTGGATTTAAGAAGCCAAACATGTCAGAATAGACTACCTATGACTTTTAAAACCTACCTGAATTGTAGATCAGATTTATATTATCTGATGGAAATGTTTTACAAACCACATGAGCTAGTGAAACATATCCTTTATTTATAAAACCAGAAAGAACCAAGTGTTTCCTACCTGCACAAAATGCCTTGAGCAAAGTATCCATGAGCATACATCTTTAATTTCTTCAGATGAAAACAGTTTTGAATCAGGGGCTCTCAAAAAAGTGACATGATGTTTTCCTAATACACCAAGAAAAAAACCCTCCAAATGCTGAGATTCCCGTAGCTTTTGGTATATGTTCCTAATTGATCTGGCTCTAAATGAAACATAATTTACGCAAGATAATAATCAAGGTGACTGGGAATCTTAAAAATTACTTCAGAGCATGTACTAAGGCTTGGCTGATGAAAATTTATTATCTTTCCATTATTTTCAGAGTCAGAAATAAATTCTCCATACTTTAATTTTTAGCAAAGCATTTGCTCTGGAACTTTCTGATGTGTTAGCATGTTCCACCTTTAGTAGAGTTGCACATGTAGGTGTTTCATCACACCTGCTAAAACATGAGAAGTGAGCCTGAATCAGTCACCTCATTTCTTTTTGGAGATAAACTAACTCCAAAGGCATTACAACTATCTGCCTTGCATTTCAAACTGAACATATGTTTTCATATAATTATCTCATTTGGTCAACATAACACCCGGTGAGGAAAACAGGGCTGTCATTATTGCCCCATTTCACGGGTGAGGAAACAGGCTTATGAGAGTTAAAGTGGCTTACTCAAGTCGCATGGCTGAGCAGTTATGGACCTCTGACTCATAATTGGTCCAGTTAAGGCAAACGCATATTTATGGAGTGCTTTAAAACCACAATCCTAAGTCTTTGGGGTACAAGGTAGGGTACAGATGGTAGACTAACAGAGAAAAAGAAAAGGCTAACACTTTCACAGTATTTATTACCTGGGAGACCCCTTTATAAGAGATTTATAGATTTACTTCATTTAATCCCATAACAAGTCCACGGGGTAGTGCTATTGTAATTGTCATGTTACAGATGAGAAAGCTGACTAGATGATTAACTTGTACAAGATCACAAAGGCAATTTTAACTTCAGAGTCCATGTTCTTAACCATTATACATATTGCCTCTAGAGATTACAAATCTTGTGGACAACTTTTCATTATACTACACGGCCTCCCATGGTAGAATATGAATCTATAATAATAAAAATGTAATATGCAAATCGAACAAACAGCCAAACAGCACAACGACTGTCCAGACGATCAGGCTATGACATCCACTGGCTCCAGGCCAGCCAAGTAGGGTGTGATGCTATTGGTTGGGGGGGAGGGAGGGTCCACCATTGCCCCATGATCTCCCCACTGGCCAGTGGGGCAATTAATCAGGGGGAAGGGGACTTGGCAATCGCCTCAAAGAGGGAGGCCCAGGCTACCTGGCCAGTGGTATGCGGCAGGTGGACAGGGCCTCCCTCTGCGGGGCGATCGATCGTGGAGCTCCCAGACTGCGAGAGGGTATAGGCCGGGCTGAAGGACCCCCTCACCCACATGCATGAATTTCATGCACCAGACCTCTAGTAAATAATATGAATCTAGCAAACATATATGCACACATGCAGGCACACACATATAGACATAAATATCTATCTACCTATGTGTACACACACATTTTATACTGAGATTTGAGTATGACTGATGACTTTGTATGTGTATGGCTATAACTCCATGTAGGCCAGGATTAAAAAATAAACTAGATGAATGACATATTTTAATCCTGAACTGTCTCAGGGAGAAAAAAAACAACAACAATACAGAAAAACTTCCCAGATTGAAGACATACCCTTCCACATTTAACTTTCAAAATCTTCCTCAAAATAGCTTTGTGTCTTTTAAAAGAATCCATTGGCCTTTCCAACAAGAGAAAATAGACTCGAGGAAGATGTTCCCTTCTGTGTGACTCAGGAGACATGCTTCTTCTGCGCAACGCTCTACCATCATCTGCCAAAGACGTGTGTGCAAATACCAGTCTCGCGCACAGACAATGTTTGCACAACACTGAGGCTAACTAGCCATCTGGTTATCAGATGTTTGGAGTCCAAATTGTACAGTTTCCCATGTGTTTCCTCTAATGACAAATGGAATGCCAGAGCTCTGATAACAAGGACCCACGCTCTGGACTAATACTACTACATCCTGATGCAGAGCAATAGAACAGCGCACATCAGAGAAAGGGCGTTGTGTCTTACATTGGTTAAAGACAAGAAGACAGTATTTTCTAGGCTCAGATTCAGATGAAATAGAAACCTCTTAGTTCAGAATGTGATGTGTTTTTCTCAAAATGTAGAGAATCCTCTAATGTTCTGTGCAATTGTATTTCAGTGTTAGGGCTAGCAGAGTGCATCAACTAAAAATGCAATCACAGTAAAAAATCATAATGAGATGCATTATTTCTGACTGAGCACATGCCAAAAGCACAACCGCAACATAATATGAATGATGTGATTGACTGCTAGGGTTGCTTGCAGCCCATAGCTTCAGGTAATGCATCTGTCTCCCACCATTAACAAGCAAAGAGACAGCATTTTCTGTTTAAAATTAATAACTGCTACACTGCAGAATTATAGGAAAAATTCTAAGTGCTTCACACAAAGTGCTTCACAAAATTGTACTGATGTCTAACAAAATCACTACAAACAGATACATGTGAGAAATTTTTTCTTTATGTCTTCTAGCACACTGCCTCTTCATTTTTCCCTGCATAGAATGCACAATTCTCAGCAAGATGAATATTAGCAGAAATATAAATATCCTTTCTATTTTAATACACTCTGATCTCAATTAAAAAATTTAGTCATTTACTATCTTAAAATGTTTCTTACTTACAATGGATTAGGTGTTAATTGTTTTCTTCTATAAAACGAAAACTACTTTTTAACAATAGGCAACACAATTTCTAATTCAGATTACACTTTTTGAATGACTTTGGGCACTGAATCTCCATCAGCAATATCAATATAATAATAACATTCTTTTAAGAACTGTAATAGTACTGTACAGGGGTAGGCAAAAGTACGTTTATGGTCATGATAAGTACACAAAACACAACTTATTCTTGTATTATTATTTATTAATTATTGTATCATTTATTTGTATTGCAACTGTAAACCTACTTTTGCCCAACCCTGCTTAGTACATTGCTTAAATAGTACAATGCTTAATATAGTCTTAAAACATAATAGAAATTAATGACCTTTCAGGGATTTCCAAATTTGAGGAGGTTAGCAGATTATCACTCTTTTTAAATAACTACAGCTTCCTCAAAAAGAGGCTGTTTTAAAGATTGTGGAGATAGTTGAACACAGATAAAACTGGTACTCATATGTCTATTTTAATTATCTAACCTGTTGTATTACTGAGAGAAATTTAACTCAGAAATGTCCCCATAGTATGGTAATAATCCAAGGTGCAGTGATGCAGGTACAAAGGAAGAAAAAAAAAGGAGTAAACAATGACAATGAATGATACAGGCAAGAGGAAAGTGAAAAATGTAATCACACTATGTTTTGGCCAATAATCATTGAAAATCCAGTAAGATGTAGAATGAGAGCAAAGTTTCTGTTGTCTTTGTAAAGAAAGAATAGCTCACTGAACTCTTTGAGGGAAATGAAGTCAAAAGAATCAGTGAATACGTAAAAATAGAAGAAGTAAAAAGAAGAAATCAGAACAAGAAAAAAAAAGAGGAAATACGTGGCTTCCTACATCAAGATAGTATTTCTTTTAGTTTATGAAGTATAAATCATAGATCAATTGTCCAAAAATATTTCTGATTTATCTGGAGAGAAAACAGATTGAAAAGGGCTCTAAACCAAGTTGGTTTTCCTCCTAGCATGTTACTACTTCAAGCAATCAGACTGTGACTCAGAGAATTAGGCAGAGTATAAGAAACTTAAAAAAAGAACATTTTCTATTATTACTTTGAGTTTTCTGCAAATATATTCTTTTTATGATTTTTTCCCTCTAAAAATAGAAATGCAGTTTATGGATTAAAGAATGCCCATTCAAGGGAGGAATCTTAGTCTGTATTCTAGACCCAACTAGAGTCTAAAATTAACGACAGTCCTTTTTTTTTAAAGTTGACCATATTGCATGGGTTGGAAGTCCCAGAAAGGAACTTGACTATATATCTAATTGTCCTTTAAGAACCTAGAAAGCTTGATAAGCTGATTTTCAGAAAAATACAGATGATTCCTGATTGATGATGGTTCAACGTACAATTATCCTACTTTACGATGGTGTAACAGTGATAAGCATTCAGTAGAAACTGCATAGTTGACTCTTGAAAAAATGTGTGGGTAGGGGCGCCGAGCCCTATGTTGTCAAAAACCCACATATAACTTTTGACTCCTCAGAAACTTTACGGTTGCCCTAGCCGGTTTGGCTCACTGGATGGAGCATCGCCCTGGAGACTGAAGGGTCCCGGGTTCCATTCCGGCCAAGGGCATGTACCTTGGTTGCAGGCACATCCCCAGTAGGGGGTGTGCGGGAGGCAGCTGATCTATGCTTCTCTCTCATCGATGTTTCTAACTCTCTATCCCTGTCCCTTCCTCTCTGTAAAAAAGCAATAAAATATATTTTTAAAAAAAAGAAAAACTTTACGGTTGGCCCTTTGCATCCAGAGATCCCGCCAACTGTGGATTGAAAACAGTATTTTCAATCCGCGATTGGGAATCCACACTTGGAACCGTAAGGATGCTATGTTGGGGGTTGAGTTGGTGGATACAAAGCCCAGAGATACAAAAGACCTTCTGTTTGGGGAAAAAACACAGAACACATACAACGACATATAAGTGGACCCGCACAGTTCAAACCCGTGTTGTTCGAAGGTCCGCTGTACTTCGAACTTTGAATGCTGATCTTTTCCCAGGCTAACCATCTGCAATAGGATACTCTCTCGTGATGCTGGGCAGTGGCAGGGACACAGCTCTTAATCAACCACAGGCACTAGGGTAAACAGGCGACACTTTACAGTGCACCGTGTTGCCAGTATTTTTTGGCTGTTGTGATCTTGGCTCATTTAAGGTAGAATAGGCTAAGCTACGATGTTCAGTAGGTTAGGTCTATTAAATTCATCTTTGACTCACAGTATTTTCACTTGTGATGGGTTTATTTGACATAAGCATGTCATAAGTCGAGAAGCATCTGTAAATTACAATGTTGGTTGTAATCAAGAGGGCTGGAGTCCTCTGACTGTATCAATTATTTGAAAGCTGCAATCATGATTCAGTCACAAAATGAATATCAGCATTGTTAGCCAGAATCAGAATGTAAATCCCCGTACTGTCCTAGCCTATGAGGTAAAAAGGAAACCCAGGCATCTCCCACATGTCATCCCTCTGGATTCAAGGTCCCTAGCCAGTCTGCCTTCTTCTCTCTACCTTCTGGAGTCTTTTCATATTTGTTTTATACCTAACGCCCAGAGTGTTTAGTTGCAGATAATGAAAAGAACAGGGAGAAATACGTCCACTCCATCTGTAGTGAAACTATTCTAGCTGTGTGATTTTAATGAATTATTTCCGTTTCTATCCAGAAGTCCTTGATTATCAATGAAGATACCACTACAGGTTCTGGCAATACCTGATCATAAATATCAGCAGCTTTTAAACTTTATTCTAAATTGCTATTAAGGAAAAGTTTTAAATAAAGAAACAGAAAACTCCCCAAAGTCATGGTTTTCTATAATTTTTTTTTTTGCACAAGGAACCCAGTAATTGGTTCTAATATTCCATTTTCTCTCAACAAACATTTGTGGAGAGCCATATAAAGAGTCCCAATTAAATACAAGGGACATAAGATTGAATGAGATGTGATCTTTATACTCATAAAGTTTATAATCGACTCCTTCAAAATACCTTCGCAACTTCTTTGTCTGGGTCAGGCTTTGCCTCTGCTCTCCTGCCCATTACACTCTGGTTTTAATAGTATATTCGATGTCACCTTGTTGTCAGTCTTCTCCAATAAGCCATAGGCTTCTTGAGGGCAGAGACCTTGACTTAAAAGCATCATTCCCAAACAAGTCACTTTACAGAGAATGGTTTCAACAAATCTCTGCAGGAGAAGTGAATGACATAACAAGAAACTCTTCATTTCAGCCAAGTAGCTAAACACACAGGCCATATACCTCATATTAATACAATTTTTAAAACACCTAAATTTGGCACCCTCTTAATTACATTATTAGGGGGCAGGTTGATATGGGCTTGAATATAAACTAGTTAGCATATTAGCCTTATTTCATTTATCTGATTAACCCATTAGTCCATTCATAACCCAAAAATCAGAATCATGGAAGGAGGGAAGAGCACTAGCCCATTTGGATGGGAAAAAGAGGAAAGAGACCTTGAGCCTCAATATTATGGATAGAAATCTTGGGTAATACAAGGCACAATGCTTTCAAGAATGGACCAGGCAAAACATTATTTAAAGTTTATCTAGTTAAAAAAAAAGAGTAAAAAAAAGTATTAAAAGAATTTATAATATAAGGACTGGAATGACAAGGCAGTTGAACTGAAAAATATCTTTGTCTGAAGCAAGCAGTATCAATTAAGTTGCTTTTGTTTGCAAGTAGAAATTCAACTTAAATAGAGTAGCAGTAAATAAATTGTTAGTTCATGTAACTGAAAAAATTCTACCTGTGAGTGGTTTTCAAGTGAGGACTGATCTGGCCAGCCAACAATGTCATCACAAATGTGTGTGTTTTTCTTTTCCCCTGATTTCCACTGTGTTTTTCTGGATTTCACTTTGTCCTTAAGTTGGTTTTCTTTGTGGTTGTCTGAAGGATGCCAGTAGCTCTTAGGTCTATTAAATGCTCTTGGTCACTTCACATTCGGAGGCAGAGAGGGAGGACAATGAAGAGGACAGAGGAGATGAGGGAAAAGAAATAGAGGAGAAGAAAGGAGGGAAGTCCGCAGCTACCTAATGAAATTCTTCTATTTCATTTTGATTGTGACAATATACATCACATGCCCAACAGGAGATTGTTGTTTTGAGTTAATCAACACCGCCATCTCCTCATGGAACTAAGGAGAGGGGTGCAATGGGTGTGGGGAACAAAACGACAATATTTCAATATTTTCTACATCAATATTTTCTGTTTTACAATAAACACCCTTGTTACTCCATATATCATTGTGCATCTGCATCAGCAGAGACCTGCCTCCCTCAGGGTAGGAAACCAGCATACACGTGTGACTGGGTTTAATCAGTCAGTGATAAAATCAGACATTCCTTTTTCCTATTTTCAATAGTGGGATATGCACTGTTGATTAAGAAAAAGCATACAAGTTGAGATGTGTTAATATTAATAGAAATAAAAGCATCTGTTTAATCTATTCTAAAACAGATGGCTTAACATGCTTTGGCTCATTATCTGTTTCCATTGCTTTTGCTCTTAGATGAGAACATTTAGAGAAAAAAATAACGTTCATCAGATTAAAAAAGGACCACTCCACATAGTGTCTATGTCACATAAATGGCTTTTGTGATTTCAATAATAAATGTTTCCTTATGTGTGTGTTTTTTACAATAAAGTAGAAAAAATGAATTAGTTTCTTCTTAAGGTATACAAAAAAGATATTGAAAGGAGCAATATTTTCTAAGATAAAATAATCCTATATAATGAAGAGCTAATATGCATATGGTTGTCACACCCTCACACCCTCACGCCCTCATGCCCTTGCGCCTGGGCCAGGGAACCTGAGGCTGTGCCCCCTGCCCTGGCGCCAGGGCCAGAGGACCTGAGGCCGTGCCCCTGCCCGACTGGGCTTGACAGGGAACCTGAGACTGCACCCCCTGCCCAGTGCTGGGTCAGGGGACCTGAAGCTGCACCCCCGTCCCGTGGGGCCGGCTGGGTCTGGCTCTAGCGAGATTTTGAGGCGCACGCGGGTTGGTGGGGACTTGACTCTGGGTCCTGCAGCACACACAGACTCTAACAGGAGGGAGATTTTCACACACATTTTACTAATTTTCTTTCATCTCTGAGAAAGGGCAAATAGCAATATTAAAGTATTTCCTCTAATTAATTCCCTTTGAATGTGCACAAATTTCATGCACCAGGCCACTAGTTAATAATATAAAACCTTTAAAAAGTATTGAAGGTTGTGAACTCATAATTTAAAGGTATTATTTTGATCAGTCAAATTATAAGATAAAATATTTATGTGTTTAAAATATGTTTTACTGGTACAAAATTTCACCAATTTAAAGACTTCCTGAAATTGTAGATTTTCAGATCTAGAAGGGATCTTAGAAATCTAGTTCAAATCTACTCATTTACAAGATAAGGATTAGACAACCCAAGAATTTAAGGTTCATATGACTTGCCCAAAGCAATATAGTTAATTAGTGCAGAAGACTAGAGTGCCCATTTCCAAACTAGAGCCCTACTGCTGTTTCTACGTTTGATATATGTGAAATATAAAATCACCTATACAGGAAAGCTGGATATTAGCAAAAGACAAATTACATATTTCATTTTGGGGAAAAAAAAGGATATCTAGATTATTATACCATTTATTAAGGCATACATCTGAAGCTATAAACATCCATTTGGATACAAACCTACTGAGTATCATCCTGTTAAAAGAGAATGAAAAAACAGTGAATGAAGAACATGTATAGAAGTACGAAAAACAAGGAAAATGAATCAGGAAGCCAGTCTTCTATTTGATTCAGTGAGACCAATTTCATTTATTAAAATTGCTACAGCATTTCTTTTTTAAAACAGGCATGCAGCATATGGAAACCATGTCAAAGTTAAATATAGTTTGTCACGCTTCTAAAGAGGGAGGAAAGAACAGCATTAAGGAACAGAAATTATAAAAGCCATAAAATGTATCATTGATAGATGATGCATTTGACTAATGGAGAAAGGTAGAAAAATGGCTTTGATGTGTGCAGAGGTGGCATTGCTGATATGTTCAAAACATTGACATTGTTTGTGGAAGCTAAGAGCACAGGGACTTGGTTCTGTTGGCAGAGTACAATTTCATACAGTTTAAAGCTGAATGGGAGTGATTTTAAATGAGAATTATTTTCCTGTCTTCTCTTATTAGGAAAATCAAAACATCAGTTTTGTCCTGTTTTGCTGACAGTGTTTTCTGCAATGTGATTGCTGTTCAAGCAGGAGAGGGCAGAACATCATCTGTATCATTTTAAGAACTTGAGTGGGCTCCTAGAAATGTTTGTAATTGCCCTTGCAAAGAGCGCTGCCTCAGCAGATTAGAAAACTACTGATCAGCCAACACGTGTTTATTGAATCCCAGCTCTGTGTTCAGAACAATGCTATGGGAGATATAACATAATGTTGCTTTGCCCCTGGTAGGAACTTTTAGTGGGAGGAGGGAAGTTGCAGAATAATATAAAATGCACCTGGAAGGAAAATTAAGTGCTGTAATGATTATATGAGGTTCATCATTGCAATTACATATCAGAAGGGGAAAAGATCATTTTGAATAAGAATAGCCTGAAGACCAAAAGCTGTAATGAAGTCCCAGAATGTTTCAACAAGGGGAAATGCTTGGCTTGATCACATTTAAGGATGAGGTGTCTCTTGTTTTTTGATGCTACCCTTCCACAGTCAGGGTCCTCTGAATCCAGGAACGTTTCCTTTTACATTGTGCTGGAGCCCACCCCTCTTTAAATTCTACCCATCTGCCTATCTTCAGCTGCCCCAGCCCTTCCTTCCACGTGGCAGAATTTCAACGCAAATAAATTATCACTCAGTCATCTTTCTTTATCCTGTCAACTATTTCAAAGATACTACAGTGGGGCCTTGACTTACGAGTGTCCCGACTAACGAGCTTTTTGAGATACCAGCTGTCTCTCGGCCGATTTTTCGCATTGAGTTGACAGAGTAATTTGAGTTATCGAGCTCCTTAACGAGCTCCTTAACGAGCTCGGTCTCGCAACGAATTAAACTCGTAAGTCAAGGCCCCACTGTATTCTGGTATTCATCATTTTATGCTGTATAACTTATCAAAATCTTCTTACAGATAGTACCCCAAAATGACACAATACTCCTAATGATTATTGTCTAGTAAGACTACACAGGAAAAATTACTTCCCTTGATCTGGATGCCATATCCCTACAATTGTGATATAAAAGTATGTTAATTTTATTAGAACCTATGTCACCCTATCAGCTCATATTGAGCCTGAGGGAGTTTTATTTGATCTCTTCCATGAACCCTCAGTCAAGCAAATTCTGCAAGAATTTATAATATGAAGGATGCATTTAATTTTAATGTAAATTGTTAGTTATTGCTGTTAAATGTGCCTTATTGATTTTTGACTCATTCTTCTAGCTTGGTGACTCATGACTTGCCCATCCATAACATTAGTGGTTCTTTTTCCCCCAGATGTATATTAACCACAGATTTGATAAATTAGATTTCTGGGTTTTCAAGGGACTCATACAATAATACCTCTGCACAGGGTTGCTGTGAGAATATAAATGAGACAATGTAAGAAAAACAATTATCACAAAGCTTAGAAAATAGATGTTCAATAAACATTAGATGTTTTCCTTTCTTCAAAACAAATATTTGAAAAGGACATAAATAAGTACAGAACTTCCTTCAAGATAAAATTGTTCTCCTTACTGAAACCCTTTGTTTTTTTGTTTTATATATATTAATTGATTTCAGAGAGGAATAGAGAAAGATAGAGAAATAGAAACATCAGTGCTGATAGAGAATCATCGATCAGCTGCCTCCTGCACACCCCCCACTGTATGGAGGATCAAGCCCACAACCTGGGCATGTGCCCTTGGCCAGAATAAACCTAGGATCCTTTAGTCGACAGGCCAACACTTTATCCACTGAGCCAAACTGGCTAGGGCTGAAACCCTTTGTATTAATCTGCTGCAATTTTTCTCTAATTACACTAACATGCATTGTTCTATCTTGGACACAAAGATATAATTAGAGGTCTTGTCCAATAAATGTTGGTAAAATTATCATTGAATTGGAATGTTTAAGATAGATACAATGTACATGGAGGGTCAAGGGGATGGAATGAGATAAATGCAGGCTAGGTCTCCAGAGGATTATGAACAAAAGCCTGGACATAGGCTTAGAGCAGGTGGGTTAGAAAGATGAAGGGATGGATACATGTTGGTGTGACGTGGAAAACACCCAGTATTTAGAGCTGGAATTTAAGCCTAGAAAGGAGATTAGAATTGATACAATAAGCAACAGCAACCATTGGATAACCTTATGTTTTAGGTGACAGGAGAGAAGAGGAAAACACCAGAGTCTGTATAAGGTAACAATGTTAGACAGATAGATAAGAGAAGACAGTCATGAAGATAGCTATGGTAATAATGGGGCCAGAAGTAATGATGAGCTAGATCAGTGGTCTGCAAACTCATTAGTCAACAGAGCCAAATATCAACAGTACAACGACTGAAATTTCTTTTGAGAGTCAAATTTTTTAAACTTAAACTATATAGGTAAGTAAATTGTTATTAACTTAATTAGG
The DNA here is from genome assembly GCF_963259705.1 of Myotis daubentonii. Classification (NCBI taxonomy): domain Eukaryota; kingdom Metazoa; phylum Chordata; class Mammalia; order Chiroptera; family Vespertilionidae; genus Myotis; species Myotis daubentonii. Next base: position 25,134,620 of record NC_081852.1, on the reverse strand, counting down.
GTACTCCTAAACTGGCCTTTGCTAAAACGTCCTCAATCTGATTGAGGTACGTTAGCTGAGGTCAACCCCTTCCAACTCTCCCATCCACACTCGTCTTGTATACTTGTTCCGTCTATCTCCTTTCGTTCATCCTCTCTATATGTCCAAACCATCTCAACATACCTTTCTCAATCCTTGACACTACATCTTCTTTCACTCCATAACGTTCCCTAAAATTAACTTAATAAACTTTACTTAAAGTTTTAAGTCAACTTCGCACTGTACATGCACGCCCGCACGTGGTATTTTGTGGAAGAGCCACACTCAAGGGGCCAAAGAGCCGCATGTGGCTCGCGAGCTGCGGTTTGCCAACCACTGAGCTAGATTAAATAATGCGAATGAAAATGAAATGCAAATTATGAAGATGAAGATGGAAATAAATTTGAAAGAGAATGTTGAAGATGATGCAATTAAGAAATATATAAAAGGGGAAGGGAGAACATTTGAGAAATATGACAGCAGGGAATAAAACAAACTTAGTTCGGATAATTCTCAAATGTGGTCCCAGGACCAGGAGCATCAGCATTACCTGAGAACTTGTCAGTAAAGCAAACTCAGAGGTCCACCCTGACCACTGAATTTACCAGTGTTGGTAACAAAAAGCCTTGCTGTGTAGCATTTAAGGGTTTCTGATTTCTCTGAAATATATTTCCCCATCATGGCCAATTGCAAGCCACCCGTGACACCGAGTTGGTAAGAGACACACACAATGATCTCTTAGACCGTGTACGAGGCCACTCACACACCACGGTCCCAGGTGAATCCGTGGCATGCATCAGCATCACCTGGTAGACTCGTCCAAACACGGCTGAGCTGATTTAATAGACCATCATTGGCATGGCCGCACAAGATCTAGTCCCTGTCCTCTATTTTCCCCTGCTCCCCCAATCCTACATAGCTCCATTCAAATAGGTCCAGTCCATTCCCATCTGGAGGCCTCTGCACTTGTTTCTTCAGCCTGGAAAGCTCTCTCGGCAGAATTTTACATGTTTCTTTTTGCTATTAAACAATCAACTCAAAGGTCAGCTCTGCCTTGAGGTATGTTTTGCTCATAGTCTCTTTCTATTTCGTAACTTACCTGATTTTGCTTACAGTGGAGCATGCAGTATGGAAGGCTAGAAACCTAGACTGCCCAGGCTGGAATCCTAGCTCCCCAGCTCTTTCTTTCCCTGACTTGGCAAGTTACATGAATTTTTTGGACTTCAGTTTCTACATCTTTAAAAATGTATAAATAATAGTATCTACCACTTAGGTTTATTGTGAGGATTAAATGAATATATATATATATATATATATATATATATATATATATATATATATGTTTTACCCAAAATTATTTTTTATGTATTCCCATATTTATTATCTCTGCCTCTCATATAGAATGTAAGCTCCAAAGGATAGGCACTTTGACTATTGTCTTTGCTATATTATCCTTAGTCCCTAGAAAATAAGCAGGTGCTCAATACATATTTGTAAAATGAATGGACGTCAAATACTATGATCCTAAAAAAAACCCTTGTTCAGTGACCTACGAACAATGCAAGTCAGAAGCTCCATAACTCCCAATGAGATCTTTCGAGTAATTATTTGTTTAGTCATGAAAACTCTGTTTTGACAAATGACCTCACCTCAGGCATACTTTAGTTCAGCATGGCTTTCAAATCTTTGTTTTTGCATTTCATGATTTATAGGAAACATCTGGCAGAAACAGAAATCATAATGATTATTTATCGGCAAGACATTGTACTAAAGATTTCAATAGGAAGATGACTGTCGTCTCTCTATTAATGTATCAGCAAAGCTTGGCCAACAAGCATTTTTGTCTCAGATCATAGATGTAAGTATTTGCTTAAGAGCACTGCAATGAGTTCTTCCTGGAATGCTGACAGGCAGTTTTGCATTCATGAGCTGTAACATTCCCTTCGGTTTCTGACACATTTCCCTTAGGCTGCCTAGAGTTACTTCCTACTATTCTTCCCTACTCTCCGATTGCTATACTAGACCTATCTGGAGGCCAAAGGCGCTTTCCTTAAAATGATTTACTTCACTAGTATATTATCCATAAACTATTTTTATCTATACAATGATACTGCTTGATAGATGCAATATTACATATAGCATATTATAAGGGTTATTGAGCAGGGGGTAAAAAAGGACTAAACAGAAATCAAATGTTCCACTATGAAAGGCTCTAAAAACTGGCTATAGGTGTTTTCATTTTCTAACTACAGGGTTACATAATTTTATTATCTGATAAAAGTTCCAGTGTTCTGAAGAATATTTTTTCTGATGACAAATTCTTTTTAAAAGTATACTTTCATTAATCCTAAGTAGAGAGTTTTATTATAAAAATATTTTTCAAGAAAATAAGGATACATAGCCTGAATCAATTCAGTATTTTAAACCCAAATTGCTCTTTGCAGCATTATCCACATATGGGTTCTAAGGAACCAAATATTGCTCTATGATTTTAAATATGCACTTTTATACCCAGCTACCTGCCCATAGAAATGACCCCTTTGCTTTTAACCAAAAGTTTTGAATATTAAATATTTGAAAATATTATACCAACAAGACATGATTAACACATTGATTCATAATGTTTTTTTCTATCCAATTAAGTAGACAAAGATATTAACTGAGTGATGTTGGAAAGCAAGCATTATATTCTAGTCTCTTCCCTCAGTTTGCTGTATAATCTTATAGAAGCCATTCAACCTCTCTGGGATCCAACCTTACTGAGTGTGTTAATTTAAATATATGATAAAGCCTATTTATATAATAAAGTGATACATAAATGTTAAGTAATGTTGTTATTCTTTATGAAGGACCCAGAACATGGAATTCTGTATAGTAAGTCCTAAATATAATGAGGGTCAAAAAGCATTACAGACTCAATGTTGAAAAGAAAGCTTTATGGGAGATTTTTTTTATCACTGTTTTCACAGCAAGGAGAAATAAGGGGTGGGGGGGGAAGTCTATGTTCTTTGAAGAATTATACTAATATAAATAGATAAAACTCTAACCGTTGAAATAATTTCTTTAAAACCAAGGAGAACGTTAGTATCTAACTAGGATTTATGTTTTCCATTCCTTAACCTTGAGCAACTCTGAATTTCTTCTTATATATACAATTAGACCAATAATTCTTGCCACAAGGCCTTTACAAAATTGAATAGGATAACCATGGGAAGGCCCCTGCCAAGTCATAGAGGCCTGAGGATGGCCATCGCTTCCTCAGTGGAGCTTGATACTGATGGGAAGCAGTTTCCCACCTTAAAATATGCCTTTTGGGATATTGATTTTAGGCTGGTTTTAAGAAACAAAAGACGGAAAAATCTCTGACCTCTCCCCTAACTACCTAAAAGGGATTTAGACAGAGAACCTGCTCCAGAAAGGAAGGTGTCCTCACAGATTTCTGTAGTTTAATATAAACTAGTGTGTGATACAGAGGAACCTAGGGAGACCCATTTGTTCAAAGTCCTCTCTGTGTCCCATTGTTAAAGACAGCTCAGCAAACATTTCTTTAGCACACTTTTACTGTTCCACCACCATGTGAATTGCCTTCCTGCCCTTTGAAATCCCAAACCACAAACAGTACCATCGCCACCCCACAATCCCTCTTGTCTCAGCCCCAGAATGGCATTTAAACTTCAACTGCCCAATACTTCCTTGGTTCTCATATCTTCTGGCACCCCCTTCCCCACGTTCATCTGTAAAATAAACTTTGGACATCTTCTCCTGTTACTCTGTCTCTGTTAAATGTGATTAGCCCAGCTAGAAGAACTTAGAAGGTGGGAGGAGAGTGATTTTTTCTGCACCCCCACATTACCAAGTACCCAGCACAGAAGGTACTTACATTTTCAGAATCAGAATCAGGGCTTTAATGTAATTTTCAAAGAGCAGGAATTAAAAAAAAGTATATTTATTTTGTTAGATATTAAACTCATGCTGTTTTCCTATTAGGCCAAGAGTGAAATTTTGTGGCATAAGTACAATAATTTTATTTCAAAAACAGGTATTAAATTTCCTTCTAAAATTATAAACTGTCATTCCATAATGATACCTTGCTGCTCACCAGAAACAACATTTTGACTCATAAATTGCTCAGCCTCATTCATTCTCTCTTGTGGAGCAATGACCTTACAGTTCCTGAATGGGCTCCACTCGCATGGTTTCCACCCAGCCACACTTTCCTCCTCCTTTGATGATCGGTTTTTCTCCGGTTCCTTTTTCTTTCCTCCTAAATGTTTTTATTATCATTATCATTATTATTATTATTTAAGATTCTATCTTTGGTCCTTTTATTTTTCTCTTAGTCTTTAGCAATCTTGCTCTACATGTACACTTTTAACCATAACCTCCATGTAAATGGTTACCATATCCAGCTGTGATATCTCAAGTTCTTATACATGTCGTTTGCTAAAATCTCAACCTATGTTGAGAGTATTTTAAATAAATTAATTTCTGTCCCCAAGTGACCTCTCTTTCATTGTATTTCCGCTTTCTCCTCAGAGAACCATTATCCTCCAGGTGTCACACGAAAACCCTCATATTTATCCTCTTTTCCCTCCATCATTACCATCGTCTAATTTGTTTTCCAAATGTGGTCAATTTATAAAGTCAATTTATCATTTGTTCCATCTATAAATTTTTATTCCTATATCCCTTATTCACATTCTTAATTATCATATAATATTAAATAACCTCTTCACTGGCCCTGCCTGTCCCTTTTTTCATTCAATTGACATACAATTTCCGGATTAATTCCCCAGAAGCATAGCTCATCACAGTGACTTGCCCTCCTCCACCACATTCCAAATCTAAGTTCCTTTACTTGGCAGGAAGGCCTTCAATCTGTGTTGCAACCACGTATCCAACCTTCCCTTCTCCACCTCATGCCCCGCCAGGGACACAATCTCGTAGGAGGCACGGGAAACGGAAACGTGTGGAGGTTACCACCAAGACCAGGCCGGGGGGGGGGGGGGTTGTGTACACAGTGCCCTGGATTCTGAATTTTCTGGCATGTAGAACCCCCCACTCTGACTATCCACACAACAAAGAATTGTTCTAACCACAGTACCAGGAGCTCCCCTGTAAAACAAAACAAAACCAAACAAAAAAACAATGTGGGTTAGGCAGATTCAATTACTCACTTTTTCCATTTCTGTTGCATACTTTCCCATATCTTCTGCCTAGAGGCCCTTTTCATATTTCCCCACATGTCCAAATCCTGCTTATCCTTTAAGGCCAATAGAAAATATCACCTTTCAGAGAGCCCTCCCTGAATTTCCTGACACGAATCTCTTTCTAACTCCCATGGCATTTCAACCTACTACTCTCTAACACCACTTCGTTTCTACCTGGATAATACGTTTTCCCTTCTCACTGGGAGCTTAATGTATGCAAGCGAAGCTCCATCCTTGTTTTCTTCTATGACTCGAAATTTATCAAGGTTAGCACAGGCCTTTTCTGCTAAGATGATAATAGGATGGTAAGCACTGTGAGACTAAATAAGGGCTCAGGCACAAACTCTCAGGTTTGTGATCAATTTTGGAATTCTTGTCTCAGCCTACATGTTAAGTCATATTTACTTCTATCTGCTTTCTTTTAACCCTTTTCGGTCCAACGTGGAGGCTGACTCTACAGACCAGGAGTTAGGAGCAGGTCCAATGTCGAGGCTGACTTGACACCGCAAACCGGTTCAACATTCAATCCAGTCAATTAATTTGGACCAGACTGTTTGAATTCCAAAAATAAAATTGGACCGCAAAGGGTTAAGTCATTATCTAATTGTTGGTCTCTATGTCCCCACTAATATTTAAGGGTATAACTTCTTTCCCATCCTTCTGTTTCTTCTTCCAGGACACACCACATCAGATTGTCTTAGGTAAAGCCCCTCCTAGTTAAAACCACACTTTATTCCTCAGAAGTGCTCCCGGGGGTACCCCATGAATCCGTTCTTCCTTCCCTTGGCTCACCCTGACTTCATGGAGACTCCCAGTAAGTGCTCAGCAACTATCGCTGGATGAAATGCTCCTGGGAGTGAGTGGCCGGGTGTGGCTGGCTGTGTAATTGAAGAAGAAGACAGAATAATGACAGCAGAATAACACAGAACTTAATTTCAGGCTCAGAAAGCAACCGTGTTCATAGCTGCAGTCAAGTGCTGCCTCCCCTCGTGAATACAAGGGCACCACAAGAAAGAGACTAAGCCCAGGCTTCTGGTCTTAAATCACCTAGCAGTGGTCGGCAAACCATGGCTCGTGAGCCACATGCGGCCCTTTGGCCCCTTCAGTGTGGCTCTTCCACAAAATACCGGCTCTTCCACAAAATACCAACTTCTGCACATGGGCCACGAAGTTTCAATCACACTGTACGTGTGCCGCCGCACGTGGTATTTTGTGGAAGAGCCACACTGAAGGGGCCAAAGAGCCACATGTAGCTCGCAAGCCGCAGTTTGCCAACCACAGAAGACAGTCTTGAGAATTAGCCAATCACAATCAGCTTTTATTTAAAAAAAGGATCACTTCATTTTAACCCTGTTATTGTCTTACATGACTTTTCTAAAACCTTAGAGTATAAATTAGTTATAAAAAGCCTGTCACAACTCTCTTAGGTACACCAAGAGATTCTTGAAGAATATGATGATTTCAAATTGATTATTTGAGTCCCATATTGTTTATTTGCGAACTAAACACCCATCATTATGGTCTACAGAAGATGAAAGAAAGCATATTTGCTTCCCTGGAGCATGACACTTAGAAAATTATATGCTTTCAATTCATAGATATGACAGCTGCTTGATCACGAAAACCTACAGACAAAAAACCCATACAAATCAGGACATGTTTTTCCATTCAAAGGTGCCCATTGCCCTTCCTGAAGTGTGTACTACACACAGTAACACATCGTAAGTTCATCAGAAGAAGCTGCTGTTATAACAAAACAATCCTGTCCATGCAGAGGGAGATAATGCCAGTCACTTCACATGACTTGTGCTTCAGGCTGACAAAGTGTCATACTGAGACTTTTTATCACTTGGTTAGAAATTGGGAGTTCCTACATCCCCCAAAGAACAAAGGAGGATGAGGAATCGTGCTGGCTCTCAGCATCTACCTGCCAGTGTCTACAACGCAAAATCGGTTCACGCTGAGATCCTCATTCACTCCAGAAATACAGGTGTGGCAAAAGTAGGTTTACAGTTGTTTGTATAGAAAACAATTAATACATAATAATAAAAGAATAAACTCGCCCTAACCGGTTTGGCTCAGTAGATAGAGCATCGGCTTGCAGACTGAAGGGTCCCAGGTTTGATTCCAGTCAAGGGCATGTCCCTTGGTTGCGGGCACATCCCCAGTAGGGGGAGTGCAGGAGGCAGCTGATCAATGTTTCTCTCTCATCGATGTTTCTAACTCTCTATCCCTTCCTCTCTGTAAAAAACCAATAAAATATTTTTTTAAAAAAGAATAAACTGTGCTATGCATACTCACAGCTATAATCCTACTTTGCCTCACCTAGTACTGAGTACCTACTGTCTATCAGGAATTCTCTTAGAATATAGCAATGAATAAAAAATTGCTACGCTCAAGGAGGTTATTTTGTTCCATGTTCAAATATGAATACAGATGCACATGCTCCCCCAGGTACTTTATTATTTTGTTTTGTTTTGTTTTTCCTAAAATTTCACAAGCTTCTATATCTGGGGTAACCTTGACTTTCCTCCCTACTTTTCAACACACCCAATATATAACCCTTTTAGAAAGTTAAGTATAGGTTCCCAAAAAGCAATTTATAAAAAATATATTCCCAAGCACATCACTGCAAATAAACTAGATGCCTCTGCAAGATGTTTCAGCGCTGTCAGGTCATTGAACACCATTTGATAAGAGAGGTTAAACAGAATACATAATAAAACTGTATTAGCTATTGATGAAAGTGTGACAGTGATTAGAAAACTTGACATGGTTTTGAAAAAGTTAAGCACTTTGAGAGAGTCTGCCTAATTGAGTGTAAGTGTATTGACCAGTGGGAAATAACCTAGGTCTCACCATGATTTCTATCGATTAAAATTGTACTTATAGAAAGACACGTAAGACCACCTAATACCTCTACCACCCAATAATAAAATTCTTCTAACATCTTCGACAAGACACAGCCTATTTGGCTTTTGTTTAATTAAATACATCCAGTGATTAGGTAGCAGTTTCACTATCCAGGGGTGGGGAACATCTGGCCCGAGGGCCATAAAATTATTTGGTCTGGCCCTGCCAAGGCAGTAGGGGTGAGATAATTAATTTTTAACCAAATACAGGAGGCTAGTTTTAAGTACCAGCATGGTACTCCGGACATGGGCATCTCCATGCCAACTGCATTGGGAATTTCTCCCTATTTCACAAGCTGACCATCATGATCACTGTAAAGCTGCAGAATGATTCCCATGTGATGCTGCTGACATACAGTTGAATCCCCCTAGGGTAGTGCTTTGAATTTTATGAAATTTTCAGGCCACAAATATTTTGAAAGAAGAAGAAAAAAGAAAAAGAAAATTGACTGAGATAAGTTTTGAAGATTTTTATTTTGCCAAGTAAAGAAATAATGTGAAGCCCTAACCGGTTTGGCTCAGTAGATAGAGCATCCGCCTGCGGACTCAAGGGTCCCAGGTTCGATTCTGCTTAAGGGCATGAACCTTGGTTGCGGGCACATCCCCAGTAGGGGCTGTGCAGGAGGCAGCTGATTGATGTTTCTCTCTCATTGATGTTGCTAACTCCCTATCCCTCTCCCTTCCTCTCTGTAAAAAAATCAAAAAAATATATTAAATAAAATAAAATAAAGAGTATAATATCAACACTTATAAATCATGTAGATATTATAAAAAAAGAAATAATATGAAAATATATCTACTTTTCTTATTTCCTAAATCAAATGTTTAGATGAATATCAAACAAGTAGAAAGTACATAGATTTGTAATAAAAAGTTAAGTAAATTTTATGTTGGGAAACAAAGCTAATTGCACTGAACTAATTTTACAATAGACCATGAAAATGCTTTCACGGTCCAGTGTTTGAAATTCATCGAACTAGATAACAAATGTCCCTCTGCACTTCTGATGCCCCGGGTGCTTCTGATAAACAATGATTTTCATATCCACTTGTGCAATCGATTTTATTTAACCTAAGGCCCTGACTTTATATTTACCCTTATTAAATTTCAGCTTATGAGTTTCCAAAAATTAATCCAAATTGTCAACATACCTTAGAACACTGAATTCCATCTTTCTCATTTTGTGCCATATGTAAATGTGAAATGTTTATTTTAAAAATACTCTTCTAAGTCACTTGTTTAAAATGTAACCAGGGTCAATCCCTATAAACAGCTTTATCCTTCCACTGGGTTGACTTCAAACCGCTATAGTACTCCAGAAATGCTATCACCATCTCCTTTATGTAAAAGACAAATCTGTATAGGATCTCTGAATTGAACTTAAAAAGCAGGTAGGCCAATTTCTCATCTAGGACTCATACCCTCTGTACAATAGCTTGGTCTCATCACCACCCTCCTTGTGTTTAGATGTCTGTGGCATTGAGAAATTACAAATCTTTTCTTCTCGACAAAGTCACTTCCTTCCAGTATACATACTTCCATTATAAACTAATTCTATATTGAGATGAGATGTGTACCTGTCCTCTTAGCTTCTGCTTAGAGGTTGTAGTCCTGTCCCTCAGGGCCCTCAGAATGAAGTCTTTCACATCATAGCCCTTTCAAGATTTGCTGACAGTGATTATGTTTCTCCAAGTCTTACCTTTTCCTGGCTAAAAATTCCCTGTTACTTTTATAAATTTTTCATATGACATAGATTCAAGTCATGTCACTATTTCCGATATCCTCTGCCCCAATGCTCCAAGTGACAATTCTGTTTTGAAGTGTGACATCTGTAACTGGACAAAGCATTGTAGTTGTAGTCCATTAGGCACAGTGAGAACCAGAATGATCCAATTCACTGAGACTTAGGTGAATTCAACCGTATTTAACAAATAAGAATTATATGCCACCCTATAAGCTCCTCCCGACCCCGTTTTCTCAACTTTATTCACTCCAGAATCAATCTATAATTGTTTTAATAGGTTGGGTTTTGTTCAGAAATTAATCAAGTATCTATTTCTAGTAAAATTAAGGGTACTAAAAGAAATAAAGCAAAATGTAAAAGTATTCCTACTTGTTCTCTGTCCCTAATCTTACTTCCTGGAAGTAACTTCTTTTAAAACTCTCACTGGGACCTTTTAAATACTTTTCTATGCTCTTCAAAAACATATGGTTCTATCTATCTCCTTTTTTCCAAAATATATAGCATATTAAACATATTCATCTGAAAATTGGCTTTTTCAATCTTCTTGGATATCTTCCATACCAAAACATACTAATTTACTACCAACAGACATTTAGGTAGCTTTAGCTTTTGTCATTACAGATAGAGCTGCATAAAAACCTTACACACTGGTGTGCATATGTGCCTGTATATCTGTATAATAAATTGAAGAAAGTGGAATTAGTAAATCTAAATGTATGTGCATACTTTATTTCAATATACTATATTTTGCAAAAGTGGAACACACACACACACACACACACACACACACACACACACACATACACACAGTGGGTTGTACTCCAGACATACTAATTCTGAAATTCAGGATGTTCTGTATAAAAATTATACAATGTTTAAAATAATTTTTTAAGTATATAGAAGATTGAAAATAAGTTTTAGAACTTATTCTTTGATGAAGAAATTTAAATCAGATTAGTGTGTGCTTTTTTCTGATAGCTATCTACTTATATAAAAACCATGGGTGGTGCTCATCACATACAGAGGAACAGTCTCGACCAAACAGGAAGAAGTTAGTCCTACAGGGGTTGTCTTGGCAACGGCTGCACCCTCCCCCAAGCTGTTTCCTGGAGCTGTTTCCTGTAAGGGCAGAGTTTGAGGCAGGAACCCACCCTGTGAGCATGGAGGCAGATCTTTCTAAAGTGTGCTGCGCCAGCACGGGGTGAACCTGAGTGGGGGCAGCTGAAAGGCTTAGAAAAGACAGACAAGAGAATGAAAACCAGGTCTCAGTGGGATGCTGCTTCTCTGAGAGACAGCTACCACGCACACAGCCATGCCTTTATTTTATAGCAGATGCTACGAGGCAAAGTAAGGGCGTGACCAAGATGTTTACAAACATTCTCCTGGGTTTCAATCCTACTCAACTACATGCACCTGAACTCTTTATATATATATATATATATATATATATATATATATATATATATATATATATATATATATATATTATTGATTTTTTACAGAGAGGAAGGGAGAGAGATAGAGAGTTAGAAACATCGATGAGAGAGAAACATCGATCAGCTGCCTCCTGCACATCCCCCACTGGGGATGTGCCCGCAACCCAGGTACATGCCCTTGACCGGAATCGAACCCGGGACCCCTCAGTCCGCAGGCCGACGCTCTATCCACTGAGCCAAACCGGTTTCGGCTTTTCTTTTATATATCTATCTATCTAGATAGATAGATAGATAGATAGATAGATAGATAGATATAGATATATATATAGATATATATATATTATTGATTTTTTACAGAGAGGAAGGGAGAGAGAAGCACCTGAACTCTATCAAGCCCACATCACTCAGGCATGTGGGGCCACATGTTTGGACCATAGGTTCAAGCTTACAACTACAGCTGTTGGCTATAATTGTCCTGGGAGGGCCTTGCCCTCCAAGCTGGGACTTGCACGTGGCAATGAGAGGACTGTGCCCTCTCATCAGTCCAAGGCTTGAACCTATCCAAAACACTGTAGTGGCTCCCCACAATAAAGTTTTAATTCTGTTTCTTTGTTACTAATGTTGTGGCCCCACCCCATAACAAAGAAACAAAGGAAAATTTCCCCATCAAATTTCTGAATAGTATTACTCCTTTGGGAATGCCATGTCATAAATTAAAATTGAAAGTGGGTGCAATCATCATGCTATTGAGAAATCTCAATAATAAATGGGGTCTTTGTAATGGTACAAGATTTATTATCAAAAGATTACGACCTAACATTATCGAAGCTGAAGTATTAACAGGATCTGCAGAGGGAGAGGCTGTTCTGATTCCAAGAATTAATTTGTCCCCATCTGACACTGGCCTCTCATTTAAATTGATTCGACGACGGTTTCCTGTGATGCCAGCATTTGTGATGACTATTAATAAGTCACAAGGACAAACTCTAGACAGAGTAGGCATATTCCTGCCTGAACCCGTTTTCACACATGGTCAGTTATATGTTGCTTTCTCTAGAGTTTGAAGAGCATGTGATGTTACAGTTAAAGTTCTAAGTACTTCAGCACAAGGGAAATAAGTCAAGCACTCTGAAAGTGTTTTCACTCTTAATGTAGTGTACAGGGAGATATTAGAATGAGTTTAATCACTTTATCAGTCATTTTTTGCATCACTGTTGTTTTTATATCATGTTTTTGTTGTTTTCATATCATGTTTTTGTTGTTTTTATATCATGCCTCTGTTGTTGTTATATCCTTTTGTTACTGTTTATTTATTAATAAATTTATATATTATTTTCATATACATTTTACTAATTTCCTTTCATCTCTCACATTTCTATTATAGAGAAAGGGCAAATAGCAATGTTAAACTATCTCTGCTAATTAATTCCCTTTTAAAAAATATATTTTATTGATTTTTTACAGAGAGGAAGGGAGAGGGATAGAGAGTTAGAAACATCAATGAGAAAGAAACATTGATCAGCTGCCGCCTGCACACTCCCCATTGGGGATGTGCCTGCAACCAAGGTACATGCTTTTGACCGGAATCAAACCTGGGACCCTTCAGTCCACAAGCCGATGCTCTATCCACTGAGCCAAACTGGTTAGGGCAATTAATTCCCTTTTAATGTGCACGAATTTTGTGCACCAGGCTACTAGTATTATACTGTTGATTCACATTGAGATTACAATCAACTAAAACCTGCAGGTTTCCTGGAGGGTAAATTTTTGCTAAGCTGTATTTCTTCCATTCTCTATCTTTGCAGTTTGTTTTAGAGTGCTCAGTATATATGGTTTAATTATTATACTTATTATATTTCATCTGGATATTTAGATTTAGTCTATATTCTAGAATACCCAAATTCTTTGTGACTGGGTTCTTTCAACTAATATGTTTCCTTTATCCTCTTATCTTTAACTAAAATTTTAACAGTATTATCCTATAATTTTATCCAAATCACTGGGAAAACACTGAAATGAGCTAGGTCAAAAGCAAATAATTTCAGCCCACCAAGAGAGGCCTCACTCTTGGCTAGCAACTATATATTAATCAGCCATTTAAAGGAATTTTTTCATTAGTTACAATTCAATAATTGTACTGTATTTTTTATGTTGTCAAAAAGAGGACACGCCATGTTAGGAAAAGTGTCATCAAGATGTTGGCAAAAGCCTTCCTGTCCTCTATGATTTATTATTCTAAAATCCTGATTATTCACATATATAGGACAAGAAAATGCTGCATTTTTGCTAGGTGCAGTTGGTTATAAGCAGTGAATAAGGAAGACTAAATCATCGCCATCATGAAGGTTATTTTTCAGTGTGAAAATATACAATAAAAGTAACAAGATAATATAAAATATAATTTGAGGTTGTGATAGACTCTAAAAGAAATAAATATGGCAACATGATATGATAGAACTGCAGGAGTGATTTAAGGGATTGGTCTCTGAGGAGATGATATTTGAGCGGAGTCCTCACAAATTGAACATAACAGTTTCTGTCTACACAGCCATATGGGAAAAGAGCACTGGGAAACGGCCAACTGCAAACTCCCTCAGGTGCAACTGAGCTTACTGTGTTCTAGAAACAAAGGCCAGTGCACAGAGATCTGAGGATTAAAAAGGAAAATAATATTGGATGGGGCTGGAAGTTAGACAATAGGAAGGTCACAAGAGTCTGATTAAGCCCAGTTGGTATGGCACAGTGGCTGAGCATTGACCTGTGAACCTAGGAGGTCATAGTTCATTTCCCAGTCAGGGTACATGACCAGGCTGAGGGCTCAACCCCCAGTAGGGGGCGTGCAGGAGGCGGCTGATCAATAATTCTCTCATCATTGATGTTTCTATCCCTCTCTCCCTCACCCTTCCTCTCTCTGAAATCAATAAAAACATATTTTTAAAAAAAGAGTCTGATTAAGCCATAAAAATGGTTGCATTTTACTATAAATAGCTAAGAAAAGCAATCACTGGGATAAATATATTTATAATTTGACTTTTATATAGAAAGTAGATTAGAGAGACATTAGTACAAACATGGATGCCATATAGGATGACAGTTCTGTTGCCCAAGATAGAGATGATGGTGGTATAGGCTAAGGGGTTGAGAGATAAGATGGACAAAAATACATAGATTCAAGATAAATATTTTTGGTAAAATTGGTAGGACTTGTTAATGGATTAGATAGAAAAAATTAGCCATTAGATATCATAAAAGCCTAAGCAACCATCCAACTGTTCAACCATCCGACTGGTAACTATGATGCACACTGACCAGCAGGGGGCAGACGTTCCACGCAGGAGCTCTGAGCTGCAGTGACTTGGCAGCTGCAGTTCTCAGGTGACGCACCCGGAACCAGAGAGGAGGGAGCCCGATTCCGGGGTGCGTCACCCAAGAACCACCCTCTCATAATCTGGGTCCCCTCAAGAGATGTTAGCCAGTTTTGGCCCGATCCCTGCAGGCCAGGCAAAGGGACCCCACCTGTGCACAAATCCATGCACCAAGCTTCTAGTTAGAATATAAGCTTCACAAAAGCAAGGGCTTTTGTTTGTTTTCTTTACTATTTTTCCCCAGATGCATAAACAGTGCTTACGACGGGCTATATGTTCAATAACCGCTTACTGACTGACTAAAGAAAATCTCTAGGTTTCCCCCCCAAGCAGCCAGATGAATGGCCATGCCATTAGTAAAATCGGGAAGATAGAAGCAGCAACAGAATGAGATGGGGATGGAACAACCAGAATTCCATTTTGGCTATTTCAAGTTTTAATTGTCCTCTAGATGTCAAAGTGGAAATGTCAAGGGGAAAACTAGATATTAAAGTCTGGTCATTAGGGAAGTGGGTTAGCCGAGAGAGAAAAATTTTGAAGCTTTAAGCATGTAGTCATGTAATTTATTGTAATAAATGATAAAAAAAAAAACTAAGGAATCACTGAGAAACATTAAAAAAGATCTGACATGGAGATACATAAAACATGTTTATCAATGAAAAGATTCAATATCTTAAAGGATACTGAATATCTAAAACAATTTAAAATATTTTTGCAATTTCAATAAATATTCTAACATGTATTTTCATGGAACTAAAAATTATATGAAAGAGCAAAATAAGAACAACAGCAATTTAAAGAAAAAACAAAACAAAGTGAACCAACTTGCATAAAAGATAAGATTAGTATAAAACCATAATTAAGACATTGCAATACTGTTGCAAGGATAACGAAATAGAGTAGTGGAACAGAATACAGAGCGTATTCTAAGACAACATGATTACAATTGCCCTTATGCCTATCTTGATCCATGGCTTCAGGATTACTAATCATCTAAAAATAATTCCCTAAAAATGTATTGCTCTTCAGATTTCAAAAACTCCTGAATTGCAGACAGGAAAACATTTATTGGCTTTTTTCAAACCCATGCCTTCATTTGATAAAAGGGGCAAAAATGTCACTTCTTTCAT
Organism: Myotis daubentonii; assembly: GCF_963259705.1. Classification (NCBI taxonomy): domain Eukaryota; kingdom Metazoa; phylum Chordata; class Mammalia; order Chiroptera; family Vespertilionidae; genus Myotis; species Myotis daubentonii. Next base: position 25,118,805 of record NC_081852.1, on the reverse strand, counting down.
TCTGTTGGAGGTTTCAAATAAATAATGACTAAGACATGAAATCTGTTGAACAAAACACTGCTTTGATTCAAGCTATACCTTTCTCTCACAAGATTCTGATATGGGCCTTAGGGAATGTTACGAGAACCATGTGCTCAGTAAAGAACTAGGTGATTAGTAAAGAAGGAACCATGACCTTAAGACGAGTTATCCTCTGTGTTTAAAATAAATATTTAAATGTGGTTCCATGTGTATAAGAGTCTGAAGCACTGTAGACAATTCTTACAGCTAGTTTAGTGGAAGAGGCAGTAACGTGGTCATACCTGTGGACACAAAGTTTCCAAGTGGTTGGCTGCAATTTTGACAATTTTAATTCCATCTTCATTTGTTGACATGGAACAAGCAAGATTTGCCACCTTAAATACAATCCAAAATATTGAAAATTATTTCAGATTATCAAGAAAGTGCAGAAATATTTGTTTTCCTAGAGAATTAAGCACATGTACCCATACATTGAAAGTCTCAGTAACAGACATTAGCATTCTCACAAATGTCCATGGTATCTGTTTTATGAAAGTATCCTGAGAATCTATTACAGCAAATAACAACAAAGGTCCCTATAAAATTATTTAAAACAAAAGAAATAACTAGCGAGTGAATCAGTAAACCCTGTATAGTCTCTTGGTATCAACATCTAATTCACAATAAGATACTAAGTATTATGGTTTCCTATGGGGCTGAAAAAATTTCTATCTGTGGATTGAATGCTAATAAGTTCTTGGAATCTCATATGATTGTGGTTTAAGTTTGTAATCAGTTTATTACTTCCCAGAGATTTCTTATGTCTACTTAAGTTGCATTAAGAATGACTATATCTTTATTCATGTTTTATTCGGCATAAACTATACTACAAAGCTGGACAAATACAAGATAATTAAATTCTTCTTCCTGTTCTTGATTTTCTACTACAACCGCGTGGGCACTGTTTGGCATCCCAGAAGTCCATTTGATCCAAGCATTAGTGACACTAAAATTCCTTTATACGTTATTGCTTTTGAAACTTATGCTCTCCCAGTGAAGACGCTGCTCTCTCAAATAAGTACCTTTACGTCCATTACCTAAGTCCAATATTCACCACTACTTTCTTTACACCACAAAAGAGCCACGAGAACCCTAGCCAGTGTGGCTAAGTGGATAGAGCGTCAGCCTGCGGACTGAAGGGTCCCAGGTTCAATTACCGTCAAGGGCACATGCCTGGGTTGTGGGCTCAGTCCCCAGTAGGGGAGTATAGGAGGCAGCCAATCAGTGATTCTCTCTCATCATTGATGTTTCTATCTCTCTCTCCCTCTTCCTTCCTCTCTGAAATAAAAAAATATATATTTTTTTAAAAAAAGAAAGAGCCAAGAAAAAGAGCATGAGATTCTTTTCCCTTCCTTTGAGCCTCAGTTATTCACCGTTCCTCTTGGTAGCAGGTGATTATTTGTGTAGAGGGGTAGTGTTTCCCCAGCCTACAAAATGCATCATCGTCTTCATCACTGCAAAGAGTTTGCTTTTCCAACAATCATTTTCCAGCATTATATACTTGAGTACATTCCAGTTTTTATTGCTCAAATCCAAAATACGTTTAGTTGTGGAGAAACCACACATGAAATGCATGCAATGGCAGCAAACAACGAACATATCTTCGGATCACTAGTTGAAGAATATCACCAGTGTTATGAAAACGGATTTATAGCCTTTGTTTCCAATAGCATTTCTTTTAACATGTCAACAGTGAAACCACTCCTTGCTTTCCATTTACATATAATGAAATAACAGCCATACATTATTTAAGTGTGGAAGGGAATTGTTCACTTTATTAATGTACATGGAATGGCTTACTTGAAAAGGTCTTTTGTTGGCTTGAAGGTCACAATGCCTCAGCTTTCAAATCTGACACATAATTAGCACATTTGTGAATTATTTGAAAAGGGCAGCAGCTTCGGTACCCCTCTCCCCAGACCCCAGGATCCACTCACAGAAAGTGAAATTCAGTCATCGAATTGCTTTAATATGTCTGGGATAATTTGCACTGCACTTGCAGAAAATATCTATCCATAAATTTGAGCACTGTTTAAGTAAAAGAGAAAAAATTATTAGATCAATCCTTTGGTCAAATCAGAAAAATGCTGGTTAATCCTAAATTTAAAATTTACAAAAAAGTGCGTTCTCTCTCTCTCTCTCTCTCTCTCTCTCTCTCTCTCTCTCTCTCTCTTTCTCTCTCTCCTTCCTTCCTTCCTTCCTTCCTTCCTTCCTTCCTTCCTTCCTTCCTTCCTTCCTTCCTCCCTTCTTTCCATGTAGCATCTTTCTCTTTTTCCCATTTAAAAATAGACATCTTGTTCTGAACATTTCTTGGCACCATGTTTGTTATAAGCCAATCCAGTGACATGGAAACCACCCTAAGCAGAGAGTTTCTGTTCATATGAGCAGACTTAACTTTTTAAATGTAAAATAAAATTAATTTTTATCATTAATTTCTGGAACTTTTTTCTTTTTTTATTGAGTTTATTGAGGTGACATTGGTTAATAAAATTATACAGACTTCAGGTATAATTCTACAATATTATCATCTGTATATTATATGTGTTTACCTGTGGGATCGGGCCTAAACCAGCAGTCGGACATCCCTCTCACAATCCGGGACTGCTGGCTCCCAACCGCTCGCCTGCCTGCCTGCCTGCCTGATTGCCCCTAACTGCTTCTGCCTGCCAGCCTGATCACCCCTAACCACTCCCCTGCCAGCCTGATCAACATCTAACTGCTCCCCTGACAACCCGATAGCCCCCAACTGCCCTCCCCTACAGGCCTGGTTGCCCCCAACTGCCCTCCCTTGCTGATCTGGTCACCCCTAACTGCCCTCCCCTGCTGGCCATCTTGTGGCTGTGGGTGCCACCATCTTTGAGGGTGGGCAGTCAATTAGCATATTCCTTCCTTATTGTCTGTGGGCATTGCCATCTTTGTGAAGGTGTGAGGGTCAATTAGCATATTCTCTCTTTATTAGATAGGATAGCAATCTCTTACATCATGAAACAACACCCCCAAATCTCATTCTGCAGGGTCAATCATTTCCTACTCTTTCAACTATTCTGATTGCTTGCCTCAATATTTCCATAAAGTATACTTATACAACTATATTTGTAATTTTAAATTTTGTCAGGTACTTCAATATAATTAATTTATGTCCTATATCCACCCTCCATGTTATAAAAGAAAGTTAAATGGCCCTAATGTTAGCACCATTGTTGCTTGGGTATTCCATCACTTAAATTCATAATCAATCATTCTTTTTCTTGTTTGTTTGTTTTTGAATGAATTTAGTAGCAAAGCAAAGTTGAACTGAATTAAAATTGTTGTAAACTTCATTTTTCCTCTGGCAAGAAGAGTTAATGGGGAAAACATTGAGAAAGGGTTTCTGCCTTTGTCGTCAGATCTCTTTGTCTTTTTTTCCCTTTTTAAAAATTATTTTATTTTTCTATTATGGTTTGCATTTAATACTATTTTGTGTTAGTTTCAGGTGTATAGAGCAGTGGATAGACATTCATATAGGTTACAACATGTTCCCTCTGATAATTCAAGTCCCCACCTGGTACCATAGATAGCTATTACAATATTGTTAACTTTATTCCCTATAGCAGACTTAAGTTTTACAAAATTCTCAATTGAAAATGCAGCACAACTAAATGTTTTCCACTCAATTAATGACCACATTAATATTCTGTCTTCTTTTGTTCAGACATACCTGAACTTTTCTTTACCAGAACTGTTATGTTAGGTAAACTTTCTAGATAAATCAAGTAGTGCTATTTCCAGATTAAGGAACATGGAGTTGTAGTAATATTTTATACCGATTAAAATTTATAAGGGAGCTAGTATTCTGTGAAAAAAAAATTACATGATAGAAATAAAATCTCTTTACAGTTCTAATTTGAGTGATCTGTGACCTATTTTCCAAAGTCACATCAATGTGTAAATCAAAGCCAAATTTCCTCCAATAATAATTATTCCTAATTTTTATGGGGCTCTTCTGGCAGTCAAGTATGCTCCAAAGCACAGCATGAAGGCAATTCCCTACTAGTCAAAGAAACCACCATGCAAATAAAGTATTCAGTGAAATAGTTTAAGATATTTTTAAGACATCTGACATCTTTGATATATCTAACTTTGACAATGTTTCAAAAGTCTGCGTCTAACCTTCATTATTCAAGAGATACTTGTGGAAAGTTTCTACCCAATTAGGGAAATTAGGGCATTGGAATGTTTTAGAGATAAACAGATCTGGGTTTGAACCTAATTCCCACAATTAATAAGCTTTCTGACCACGGACAAGACCTTAACTTCTCTAAGCCTGTTTTGTCATCTGTAAAATGGATATGGTAATATGCACTTCACGGGGAGCTGTGATGATTAAAGGAGATACTGCACAGAGTGGGCCTGATACCTGCTAGCCCTGACTATGTATGCATCTCCTTTCAGCTCATCTATCTCTCTACTAATTGCGGTTGGACAAGAACATTAAGTCTCTCAAAAGGTTTTATGAATTACAACCTTAGAAGCCTAAAGAACTTAACAAAAGGTCTAACCCTAGAGTCACAAACTCAAATGTTTTAGGACTCATGCAGGGAATACAAACAGTCTAGATGTAACTCAGTGGTTGGGGTGGGGTTGTGGGTCCTCGTCTGTGTGCATGCCCTACCTACAGGCATTACAGATCATTAAAACAAGAAGAAATAAAAGGTTAAACTTAACTGCCTTAACAAAATAACAGTCTGTTGGCTTGCTTTAGTTCATAGGATACCAGTTTGTGACCTCTGACCCCATTCTGTAATTTTCTATTGTATGAATAGAAAAAAAAAGTTAAACAGGGAGAAGAAATATACTCAAACCAATGAGTAACAGGGAGACTATTAACCAGGGAAAGGTGTGCTCTTTATGCAACCCTGAATTAAAGTAGTCACAAAGGTCCCCTCCATTGAAATGATGGACCAGACTTTTTATTGACATTGTGCCAAGTCTTTATCTAAATTCAAGAAAAGCAGAGTCCCTTCTTTATCAAAAAGAAAAGTTCCTACTCATCTATAACATGACCATAAAGGTAAGTATCTGTTTTTTAATTGACTACAGTGCATTCTTTATTCAGATTTATCCTTTAAGTTTTGAATGAAGAATATGTGAGAAAAGAAAGCTCTTGAGTCCAGGGTTAATTTCTGTCTGACTATACATGTTTATTGGGAACATCCAAATCTGACAAATCTGTAGCAAAGAAACAAATGAACACAGGCAAACTCTGAGTAAGGGTATTGAGCAATATAGCTGACATCCGTTCTTTCTTTTTAACTTGGTGTTTGAGAAGGAGGCAGATTTCTTTCTGAATTTGGAAAAGGACAAGGATTCACAAAACCCCGTGAAGAGGCATGAAGAATGGAAAGAGAGGCCCATGCCCTTTGGACATGATAGCAAATAGCAAACTTTTAAGTCACTGGCCAGATCACTGATGGAGGGAACACCAAAAGTTCCTCAAGGCATTGAGCGATATCCAGAGTCGGACTAGACACTCTGAGTTTGAGTTGCCCTTGAGATATATGAGTAGACACATCCAACAGGTATGCAGTTAGGTGTATAGTTAGGAAGTGTAGTTAGGAAGTGTCCAGTTACTCTTCTTAGACACCAATATTTATTAGGCAGATAGAAGAGGAGAACCCTATGATGAGTCTTAGAGAAGATGGCCAGGAATAGAGAAGGTTATCCACAAAGTTGTAGAGATAGGGAGAAGAGAAAATGTCAAGAAGGTAGCCTCACCATCAAACACTGAGAAATCAAAATAAGTGACCCCTGAAATTATCCATTGATTTAGCCACACAGAGGGCCATTCTTAGAGTCATTTGGTTGGAATGATGATGCTCACACTAGCCTCGTGTGAACTGAGGACTGTGTAGGTAGTGCAGTGCCCCCATGTGTCTTGTAACCCAAAGCAGAGAGCTAGAGGCTGCCTGGACAAGACTCACTCCCCCATTCCCATCTATTCATTTCTTTCTACTTCACCTCTCAAACATTTCTTGTATTATCTACTTTTCTTGCTCCCCACCCTCGTCAAATTTACTGTCAGTTTTTTAAAGATCCTTGTGTACAGTCTTCGCTTTCATTTCCAGTCATTGTGCCTTCTCTACAATATATTCACCATACTGCCACTGACAAGTTTTTTCAAATAACAAACTTGATTCCCTTATTATCATTCTCCCATCCCCACACTATATTACCTTCCCTAAAAAGCCCTATATAATCTGGTCTAAACTCATCATGCATAGTTTGTTTTGTTATTTTATTATTATTATTATTATTATTATTATTATTATTATTATTTTGCTTCAGATATATCAATCTACTTCAGATAGTCATGCTTCCTTCTGCCACAGGACATTTGCACATGCTGTTCTCTTTAACCTAGAACGTATTCCTCCTCCTTCCTCATCGCCAACCTTATACCACTTAGACCTGCTTAACTGATGTTGGTCAGATCTCAGCTCAAAAGTAATCCCTTGGGAAAAGTTTCACCAATACTGCAACCCTCCACCCCTCCCTAAGACCCTTCTCTACCCAAGTCAAGTTTTTCCTTCAGAGCATGATTCTCAGTTTGTAATTACGTTCACTGAGGAGATTATTAGACTAGCGTTCATTTCATCTCTTTATAAGAGCAGGGACCTCATCCCTGTTTTTTCATCTTTGGGCCCTGAGTTCCTAGTACCCGATATATGGTAGCCAAACAAATAGTGAATATGGTAGCCTAACTTCAGTGAATGAATAAATGCATAAGTGCATAAATTAGTATGTTTGAGAATGCATCATGCCCAAAGAGAGAAAGGAAAATGGAGCTTAGAGGGAGGAGACAGCAACAGAAATTCAGGACAAGTGAGAAAGAGGAATGAGATTTCCCTTTGAAATTCATTCGCAATATTCCACAAAGGCTTAGAAAGCTGGACTTCAAAGAGAAGTAGCACACTTCTCTTCTTGTCTGGTCATCCTACTTAACAAAGCCTGGGGGGAAGAGGCTTTCAAGTTTTACTTTCACTTAAGATATCAAATGGGGAATCACTGAAAAGCTCCTGATTTAGCTTTCAATTAATTTATTTTTAATCAAATAAAATAACTCTTCAAAGGGCCCAAGCTGGCTGCCAAATGCGGTAAGTATGGCAAAGGGAACAAGTGCGGTAACTCCCTGCAGCACACCTGTGAGCTTTAGTGTCTCCTCCAGAAAGGAATGTAATGATCTCATGCTTTGTTTCCAGAAAAGCCTAGCTCAGGGGCCTGGGGCTGAGTCTGAGACGCATAGCAGGGGGTCTGTGGTCTTCTGATGTTGGCATCCGAGTGACCTCTGGCTAAACAACCCAGCAGTCCCATTCCTCCGTGAAACAGTGCTGCTGGGCAGCTACTTGTAGTAACAAGAAATGACCATGAATTATGAGTTTTGTAGAACATTTAACTAATAGAATTGTGCTATAAAGGTGCATGGCAAGGTGCAGGGAAACAATTTCATAAGTAACAAATATTGATTATGCATCTATCATGTGGGTTGGGAACTGCCAGGGAAATCAAAGACAATGAAAACAAATCTCAAGAAAAACAATCTATTTAAGGGGGCCACACGAAAGAGTCAGAGAATAAAACTGTAGCTTTAAAGTCCATAGGAAGCTAGAGGTAAGTGAATCTCACAGAGGCCACTGTACTCAGGATGTTTCATGGAAACAAATTATTACCAAGGAACTTCCTATTTTCTTGGACTATGCATCTTTAGCTGCCTCCCAAACTTTATGCACGTTAAATCACACAATCCTGTCCCTGGTATAGTTTCTCTAATATAATCATTTGCCTCTGTCTTTGGTTATTCCTCCCATTTCAATAGTTTTATTTTACTGTTATGTAATCTGATAACAAAATTACACAAGAATTAGACAGGAGATAGAGTGATCAGGCAATTTGGTTGTTAATTTAAACATAATTAGCGAATTAAATCTAACTATGTAATAAAAGGATAATACAGCAAGACAATGTAGTTTGTCCCAGGAATAAACCAAGGGTTTATGATTGAGAAATCAAACAATGAAATTCCTTGTCTTACTATATTTCAAAACATTTTAGAAAAACATTGATAATAGTTGTATGCCTTTTCTTATTAAAGCAAAGCAAAGCAAAGCTAAACAACCAACCAAAAACCTTAGTGAATAAATACAAGGAATCATTCTTAACAGAAACAGGTCAAATTCCAGAAACTGAAAGCGAATATCCTGCTTAAAACTTAAAATTAAGACACGCATTCCCACTGTCACTGAGGTAAATCAATAATTTATTTAAAGTTCTAGTCTATATAAATAAACCTAAAAATAAATTATGGCTGCAAATATTGTAAAGCAAGAAGAAATATATTCTCAGGTGATAAAATTGTCCATCTAGCGAATGCAAGATAATTATCTAATATGCTGAGTATTAAGTAAGACAGCTTCATACAGGATACATAATATATATTCCTTTCCTATACATCAATTGCCATCAGAGAAAAGTTACAGTGACACAATGTCACTTTCATAATAGCAAATAAAGTTAAAAACTTCTTAGTATGTATACTTATGAAATAGTACAATTATATTTTATATATGCATATATTTGTATGCATATGTCTATATGTATTGCTTTTTACTTAATGTTATACTAGTAAAAGAATAACTGAATGAATGAGAATAAATACATGTTTGGATAGGAATACTCAATATTGTAAAATAAAATGTCAACTCTCACTAAATTTGTTTACTAATTTAATAAATCTAAATTGAACTTATATTACTTTTCATGTACATATGAAAGACTAGTAAAAATAATTTACAGAAAAAGAAAAATAAAGAATAATATAATGAGTGAGTAATTAAAACACACAGAAAGTTTGCTTTCCAGAGCAATGGAACAATAATGTTGATGACCCAATTGAATACCACTTGGTAGGAAATTAAAAAAAAAAAATCAATATATGTAAAAGACTGGCATATGACTGCATAATTTATTTAATTTGAAATAATGAAAACCTAAAAAGTCAAAATGCAAAAGATTACAAAAAGTATTTGTTATATATAATAACCCAGGAAAGATTATTATCCATATGGTATATAGGTTCTAAACATCAATAAGAAACAAGATATTTAAAAAAGGACAAAATATTTAAACAGATACTTCACATATGAAATACAATGACTGATAAATACATAAAAAGATGCCAAATCTACCTCTTGATTCATTTAGCAGGAAATGCGACTAAGAAAATTATGTTTGGCTTTTAACATTATAATAATTAAAAAGTTTTATATTATCTAGGATTGCTGAGGGTATGAACAACTGGAAAGTTAAATGGCAACTCTTCAGAGGGCAATTTAGCCTCATCTGTAAAAATTTAAAATTTGTGAAACTGGCACAATTCAGTTTAATGTAGGCTGTCCTCCAGAAATGCTTGCATGTGTGAATGAGCATAGAGCCACAAGAGGGTCAGTTCAACTGCATTTTTAACACTAAAATGAATCTAAATATATATCAATGGATAATAAATAATATTATGTAATACTATGATTCTGTAAAAAAGGAAAAAACTCTGCTGTCAAAATATCCCAAATATGTAATTTTAAGTGAAAAATATTTCAGGATGTATATAAAGTATGTTCCTATTTAAATAAAATTATGTTATGTACAGGTATAAATGCTAAGTATGAAGTCTACAGTGATAAACCCCAACTGTTAAAATGAGTTGTATATGGGACAGGAAGTTAGATTACTGTTGCCATGGAGAGAAGCATGTCTTTTTAACTGTATGTTTCTATACTGGCTGAAATTTTTCCACATAACTTTTTTTTCACTATATAGTTATCTAATTTATAAATCAGTGATTAATGAAATGGTTCTATATGCAGGATATACTAGTATTGACTTGGAAACATGCCAATGACAAATAAAAAAGAATGTATATTATGATCCTATTTATTATAGCAGTGCGTGTGTGTGCGTGTGTGTGCATGTGTGTGTGCATGTGTGTGTGTGTGTGTATGAAAGTGTGATATTTAAAATATTGTTCACCAAAATGGTAATTGTGGTTATCTTTGAGAAGACTCAAAATAATTTCAACTCTCCTTTTTCATACTTTTAAAAATCTATGATTGAACTAGTATAATGAATCTCTTTTCTAACCAAAAAACAAATAAACAAAACAGCAAAGTAATTTTCACTTTGAAGCGAATAAAAAACTTTCTGTAGCTATATTTGGACTTCATACTAATCATGAGTGTCACTTAATCATGACACTGCAAATTCTGAGAATCTAGAAGCACTTAAAATGGGGTATGTAATAATTAAGTGATGCTAGGTAGAAGACAGTTTCTGTTGTTTCATATACTGCACATTTAAAATAATTCAAAACAAAAGATCCAGGCATTGGTTTTACCTCATGTTTATTTGACATAATGACAAATATCAACTGCATCAAAGCCTATTGCCAATCAGACCACACAAAACTGACCTTAATAACAAATAAAATTATATTTGTTTGAAATTCAAAATGTGTCCATGCATAGTGCAGTCTGTGTGTGTGTGTGTGTCTGTGTCCATGTATCTATCTGCAGCAGGCCCAACGTGATGATTTTTATCATTACGAGATTATAATATAGTCCCACATTTCTTCTTTTTTCTTTTCTTACCTTGCCCTCCAACTCTATTCCAATTGACATCTGAACTTGTTCCACTCCAATGAATCATTAAAGCTGAAAATATCCATTTGCCTAAGTGGACATATGCCCATGTTGTTCTGAAAACAACAGGCCTCAGTGTGCGGTGTCAGTGTGTGCTTTCATAAAAGAAAGAAATGAGGTGAACACACACACAAGACTTAACATAGATTTGGCTATTAGAATGGTTCTTCTAGTGAATTATCTAAAGTATGTGTTCTAATGCTTAAATTGAGGACTGCAATATATACTATCCTAAGAGTCCCATTTCACCAAAAACTTTTCTCATCTTTTATTCTGAAACAATATATAGCCATAGGAATAGATATACAGCACACTGATATGCAATGTAAATTACCATGGTAAAGCCATCAAGACAGTTTCCTCAAGGTCCCTCTCTAAATTAAGCTATTATTCACCTAGAATCACCACCCAAAGGAAAAAAAGTAGGTTCCTCCTGCCAAGTAAATGTAACATAACAGCATAAAATAAAATGTATTTAACTATCCAAGAGACAAAACAAATCTCAACTATAAATTAAAGATGAGATCAAGCATAGTTTCCTGAACTGGTGATCTACTTTGTTGTCTGCTGAGGGCCAGGCATAAATATGAAGCATGCAGCTTCAGTAAGCCCTTATTAGCAGGACCAGTGCGTAAAGGGCATAAGTCAAAAAATTCTATAATTGGCCTTCATTATCATTACAATTGACGTCAAAATTCAAAGCAATTTTATGATCAGTGACCTGACCTCTCAAGTGGCAGAAAGAGAACTGATTTTCTCAGAGACAGAATATGCTATGACCAATATAAAGGTTTCAGTCAGCTTAATTCTGAACCAATATTTTTTGTATATATTACTCTATTCAATTGCTAGTGTGGAAAAAGAAGTTGTCATACACTGCAAAGTTAATTAAGTCATATTGTATAAACTTTTCAGATATGGATGAGCCAGCCAAGACCACCTGACTCCCTAATTCATCAAAATACCCACACCCAGATACACTCCTCACTTCCATTAAAAAAAAGGGGGGTCTCTTAGTGACAGTTAACAATTTATTGTCTGACAGCATTTGTTTGGGTAGATATCAGATTAGCAACTGGCACAATTATTTTTTTTTTCCTTACAGTCATGTGTTTGTGATTAAACTAGAGGCCTGGTGGGGTCCCTTGACCTGGCCAGCGATCGGGCTGATGGTTGGGAGAGGGGTGGCCAGCCTGGGGGAGGAACCTAGGGAGGTAGGCCGGCCTCAGGAGGTTGGCAGTGGGAGTGCACTGATCACCAGGGGGCAGCTCCTGTGTTGAGCGTCTGCCCCCTGGTGGTCAGTACACATCATAGCAACCACTTGACCGGTCGGTCGTTTGGTGGTTCAGTCACTTAGGCTTTTATATAGAGAGAGTCTAACATTGAGGAAAATAGGTAAACAAGTTTTTAAATTATTAGAATTATAATCCTGGAGAAAAACTCTTATTCCTCAGCATTAATGGCCCATAGTAAGACAAATTGAAAGAACACAATATGTGTGTGGATGTGGGTAGTATGGAGAAGCAGGAGTGGGGTAAGCATGGTTGTGTATGTGTGTATGAAAGCGATGGCAAAATATGCAAATCAGTACATGATTATTAAATTCTATGATTTCTATGTTACCCTCATCATTTGATTCTCCAAATCTTGTGAGGGCTCCTTGGATGGCTTCTGGATTTAAATTACATGATATACTAGTATAGTGGAGTGTAGCTAAGCGATGTGATATAGGTTGCAAAGAAAATCAAAGATTCAGGCCCCTTAAGTTTGGTGATGATAGAAGTTATATCTCTAGCACTTCCACAACATACTGAAATGCCGGGTCCATATGGTGAGTAACAGCTGTAATTAGAAAATATGATAGCCATGGCTAGGTGGCTTAGTTGGTTGGAGCATCGTCTGTGCACTAAAAAGGTTGCAGGTTTGATCGCCAGTCAGGGCACATATGGGAGGCAACCAATCCATGCATCTCTTTTACATTGATGCCTTCCTCTCTCTCTCCCTTCCTCTCTGTCTAAAAGCAATAAACATATCCTCCTCAGGTGAAGGCTTAAAAAAAATATGATGATGTTGAGACACGTGCCATGTAATCTTGGAATGTTTCTCAATATTATTAATGGTTGCATTAGCTCTAGAGGAGAAGATGGAAACAAAGAAAGACACTTTATTTCACTAACCTTCCTTCATTAGAGGAAGGTTACCAATGCATTAATTCTATCTGCAGAAGTCTAAATTGTTATGTTCTTGAGGACAGAAACCATGCTACCCCTCTTTGTAGTTCTAAGACTTTGCAACCAGTGGTGTGCTCAAAGACCTCTGGAAAACTGAAAGAAGTCAACATTGCAAATAAAATATTTTTTACATTGTCTTCTCTACCATGTTTATAGGTAACCTGTTTACAGAGGACTAAAGACAGTAACAAATTCCACAAATATTTATCATGTATTAGGTCTATTGTAGACATTCAAGGAAAAACAGAAGAGAGGGGAAAAATCCTTCCAAAGCTTCAATAAATGAAACATTTAGATGTAAATACACAAAGCAAGATATTAAATGAGTAAAACACGGATTCCTGACTAGCTTCAGAGTAAGGAAATAATGCAATGAAGCATTAAAAAAATAGTTGGATTATTTTTTAAAATCTTAAAGAAAGAGGCCCAGCTGGTGTGGCTCAGCAGTTGAGCATAGAACCATGAACCAAGAAGTCACCAGGTCAGGTCACATGACCTGGTTGCAGGCTCGATTCCAGGTGGGGGGAGTGCAGGAGACAGCCACTTGATGATGTTTCTTTCTCATCAATGTTTCTCTCTCTCTCACTCTCTCTAAAAATCAATAATTTTTTTTAAATCTTGAAGAAAGATAGTTTCTATATATCAAGTGAATTGTTTTTTAAACTATGACTATGACTATTTTGTTAAAAGATATGTGTTAATAGGAAATACATATTTTTGCTTTTTTTTTGTTTTTATTAATCCTCACCTGAGGATATTTTTTTCCACTGATTTGTAGGGAGAGTGGACGAGAGAGGGAAAGACAGAGAGAAACATCAATATGAGAGAAACATATCGATTGGTTGCCTCGTGCACGAGCCCTGACCAGGCTTCAGGCCTGAGGAGGAGCCTGCAACCAAGGTGTGTGCCCTTCACTGGAGTCAAACCCAGGACCCTTTGGTCTGCAGGCCAATGCTCTATCCACTGAGCCAAACCTGCTAGGGTAAAATATATGTTTTAATAAACCCCAGTATTGAAAATTTCTGGTAAAATAAAAATTATCCTATCTAATAAAAGAGAAACATGGTAATTAGCATATAACCGCTACCCTTCCCATTGGCTAATCAGGGCAATATGCAAATTAACTGCCAGCCAAGATGGCGGCCGGAAGCCAGGCAGCTTGAAACTAACATGAGGCTTGCTTGCTTAAGTGACGGAGGACTCCAACGTTCCCCACCTGCCACTGCAGGCCTCTGAGCTGCAACTCTAAGCAACTATGTTACAAATATAGAAGCTAAACAAAACCCCAGAAACCTGCTTTAGTCCGTTGGGCTTCAGCCAGCAGGATCGCAACATTGTTTCAAATACAGAAGGTAAACAAAGGCCAGAAACATGCTTTCAGCAGCGGAGGCCTAAGAGCTGGAGCCAAGCCTCAAAGCTAAAGCTGGTCCAGAATAAAAAAAAAAAGAAAAAAAGGAGTGGTTGGGAGCTTCAGTCACCCGCCAGCCTGAAAACAGCCCTCAGCCCCTCACCCAGACTGGCCAGGCACCACAGTGGGGACCCCCACCCTGATCCAGGACACCCTTCAGGGCAAACCAGCCAGCCCCAACCCGTGCACCAGGCCTCTATCCTATATAGTAAAAGGGTAATATGCCTCCCAGCACTGGGATCAGTGGAGCCGAGAGGCCTCCCGGCACTGGAATCAGCGTGACAGGGGGCAGCGCCCCAACCCCCTGATTGTCCCTGCTCTGTGTGTGATGGGGTAGAGCCATAACCTCCCCATCGGCCCTGCCCTGAGTGTGACAGTGGTGGCGCCCCAACCCCCTGATCCGCCCTGCTCTGTGCGTGACAGGGGGCGGTGCCTCAACTCCCCTATCAGCCCTACTCTGTGAGTGACAGGGGGCAGCTCCTCAACCCCCTGATCGGCCCTGCTCTGTGCGTGACAGGGTACGGAGCCCCAACCCCCCTGATGGGCCCTGCTCTGCACGTGACAGGGGGCAGCGCCCCAACCCCCTGATGGGCCCCACTCTGTGTGTGACAGGGGGTGGTGCTGCAACCTTCCCATCAACCCTGCCTTGAGTGTGACAGGGGGCGGTGCCCCAACCCCCAAATCGGCCCTACCCTGAGCGTGACTGAGGGTGGCATCACAACCTTCTGATCTGCCCTGCTCTGTGCATGACAGGGGGTGGTGCCCCAACTCCCCAATCGGCCCTGCTCTGAGCCCGACCAGGGGCTGCACCTAGGGATTGGGCCTGCCCTCTGCCACCCAGGAGCAGGCCTAAGCCAGCAGGGCGTTATCTCCCGAGGGGTCCCAGACTGCGAGAGGGCACAGGCCAGGCTGAGGGACCCCCCTCCCCCCCGAGTGCACAAATTTTTGTGCACCAGGCCTCTAGTATTTAATAAATAGTAAACTGTATAATGAAACCTAGTTAAATGTTATGTTATTCCATTCCTATCTTTACAACAATATCTCCTATATATTCAGTTATTTGCATTCTGATCTCAAGCAATGTAAAATTTGAATCAAATTCAAGAAAGCAGGGTTTCACCGGAGGTAGTTCGATGCACCACTGCTACATAGCTCCCCATGGCTGCACAAGCCGGGGCTGGATTCTGGCCTGCACTGCTCCAAGGTCTGGAATCCAAGCTGCAGGAATAGGAGAGCATTTTGCATCCTCTAGTCTGGATCTTGACCCTGCTTCAGGAAGGCGGCTGGCTTGCACTGCACCTGGAGCCATTCAAATGCTGTCAGGCTCAGCCTCCAAGAAAGAAATCCCACAGTATCTGGCTTGCTCTGTATGCAGCTTGGTTCCAAAAGTCAGCAGACAGGCCTGGGTCTTGTGGGCAGAGGGTGGGCTTTCTCCGCTCTGAGATGGCAACCTTAATGAGTGCCTCACTCTTGGGACAGAAAGGAGCATACACAGTACCCTGAATGCTTAGTAGCCAGAAACAGAGAATCTATATATATAAAAGCCAAAGCAACCATCCAGTAGCTATGACACACACTGACCACCAGGGGGAAGACACTCAACGCAGGAGCGGAAACCACAGACATGGAAACATGGAACAGACTGATGAATCTCAGAGGGAAGGGGGGAGGGCAGGAAGAGATTAACCAAAGATCTTATATGCATACTAGAGGCCCCATGCACCTGTAGGGTCCCTCAGCCTGGCCTGCAGGGATCAAGCCGAAACCAGCTCTCCAACCTCCCTGAGAGGTCCTGGATCGCGAGAGGGCGCAGGCCAGGCCGAAGGATCCCACTGGTGCACGAATCTGGGCACCAGGCCTCTAGTGTCAAATAAAAGCCCAGTCCATTTCTCACTGCCACAGTTGAGTCCCACTTCACCTTCAGCCTCTGACTACTGGGGCTGCCAGGCTTTGGAAAGCACCTAATATCTCTCTCTCCTGTTGGTTAATTAACACTAATGGGCAGCTGTCCTCCCTGCATAAAGCCACAGCCATCGCTGGAATTAATGGAGGGCTAATTACACTGTTTGTTCAGGCGCAGTGTGTCTCTTCCCTCCAGCAGCCTACCTTTTGGACCCTCATTGCTCATTATCAACTCCACCAGTGGAGGAACAAGACAAGACTGTCAGCTGTGCCACTTCAGACATTTCCAAGAAAAAGCTTAAATCTAAGAAATGCCACTGCGGGCTTCCTCTGCAGGGTTTTTAGCTAGGCAAAATCCCTCTTATAATCTTTGTTCATAATTCCTCCTTCAACGCTGAATTATATTAAGAACTGGAAATCTTTTCTGCAAATGGCTTGCTTTTAAATTTGCTTTTCAGACATCTCTAAGGATCACTGGCAACTCAAGTGCAATTCTTTAAATCCTCTCTCCCAGCACTTTCTACTCAACCTATTCATTTCAGTTGATGCATTTTCCCTCTCTTTCTCCAGCAATGGACTACAAACTCTATTGCTCTTTCTTTTCCCGTCAGTAAACTAATGCCAGTTCCTACTATTTGTCCTTCATTTATTTTCCACACCTAGTCTTTTTTCAAAGCTCACCCTATCATTTCCCCCTTTTTCAAACTACACTCCTCGCTCTCCACGTAATCATTATGCTGCCACAATCACAGCCTGTCCTTTATGGAATCTCTGGGCACCATAGTTGAGCTACCTTTATTGATTTCTGAACTCTGAACTATCGTTCTTTGTTCTTTTTTTCTGACTCCTTATTTACTTCACACAATTGCTTTCCCCTCTCACCTATTCTCCCATCCTCCAGACTTTACGTTTCGCCCACACTTTTCCTCATTCTGCTCTCTTCACTTTCTCTATGTGAAACATAACATATAAGCGATATGGATTCCTTTTTTCTTTGTGTTTTTAAAAATATCATACGTATCTTCTTTCTCTTTGGGTTAGTGACTAATTTCCTTTTGTTTTGCTAATAGAATCTATAAGCCAGGGGCTACTGTGACATCTATATTTCATGAATTGAATAGAATATATTGTCATAACCCCGTAATTGTGGAAACCCCATTTGGGGAGCTATGAAGTCCTGAGGGACAACACACAAATGCTGCGGTAGATTAGTTAAACCATACAGTAAGGAATTAATCAGAATTGTTTATTCAGTTAAATATTGTGAGTTATAGTGAGTGTTTAGCTTTTTTTGAAAATTTCTTTCATTCTTTCAAAATTTGCAGCCCGGTGACAGTGGCCATTTTAAAATTGGTTCAGTAAAATCCTCAGATTTACCTTTACTCTGTTAATAGGTATAGACGAAATGGGAGTTTGCTCTATGAAAATATCAAGCATCATAATTTGAAAAAAAGAAATGGCAGTACAGCTATTGGGATGCATATACTGAATTCTCTCTGCTATTATCTTGCATTTTACTTATAATATCTGCCATACAGGTGACTAACCTCAGAGGTCTCATTAGCATTCTAAAGTAGTGTCTGTCTTCAAATATGTCAGGCTAGTGGTAACACATCTTATCTCTTAAAATAGTACTTAATAATATTAACTTAAATCTTTCTGTCTACTCTTTAAAATTCTCCCTCAAAAAATATTTGAAGCATCTATTTAAAAGCGCTGTGCATATACTCTATTTTGGGAGTTCATAAGTTTAAAAAGATATAATGTGGAAGAAGAATCATTCTAATATTGTGTTACTTTATGATTAAATAAATATGCATGTGAAAGCTAAAATGACCCTAATTAATTTACCGAGTCAAATCTTCTACTTATGTATGTCACTTTTTAAAATAAATCTTTGTTGTTGAAAGTATCACCTATGTCCCCTTTGTTCCCCCATTGCCCTCTCCCACCCCCTCCCTGCCAAGCCTTTACATATGTCACTTTTAATTCATCACTATACTCATGCAAAATTGCTGGGGAATTCAACGAAAGAATTCTTTTCTACAATGTCTATCATACTATGAATGAACTCGTTGTGTATATATATATATTTTTTAAATGTTCAAAAATTTAATGATTTTAAATGCATGTGTGCTTCGTGTAAACACAGTAAGATATGAAAGGGTGAAAACACATGATGGAGATAAGTTGGCTCACACAATGCCTACTCTCAATTCCACTTTCCTTTCTGCTTTTCTACCACCTAATGCAGTGGTTCTCAACCTTGGCTGCAGATTAGAATCACCTGGGAATCTTTTTAAAATCCTCATTTCTGGGCCTCATCCTCCGGAAATTCTGTTTCTTTGTTACTAATGTTGTGGTTCCACCCACCCCATAACAAAGAAACAGAATTTCCGGAGGATGAGGCCCAGAAATCAGGATTTTAAAGATTCCCAGGTGTTTCTAATCTGCAGCCAAGGTTGAGAACCACTGATCTAGTGCATACTGTGAGTTCTAGCCAGATCCCCTCTTCAGAATGGATGCGCCCATTTCCCAGCCGCTGGGAAACCCTGCTTTTGAGTCTCACTATAAACTCCTCTGGGTTGTAGGAAACTACCTTCCCGGGTTAATGCCCCTTCCCACGATGCACGCATAATAGCAGCCTGAACCAGCGAGAGAGGTTCAGCCCCCTGGTCTCAATTTGTGACAATTCTCACAAATCCTCTGAGTTCCAGAATCCCCCAACGACCAGGTGAGATCTCAGTCGCAACCACATTGTAAGCTAGCTCCTCCCTCTACCCAGTCCTGCCTTTGTCCCTTTCTTACATGTTTATCTTCTAAAATCACACCCCAGGAAGCTTTCTGCAAGCAATGTTCTGTATCACAGTCTGCTTCCTGAGGACCTATTTTAAGAAAACCCAAGTACCTAGAAAATAAAATACTTTTTCTGTCTACCTTGCTGTTCAGCTTGGCCCTGTGCCAATGAGATTAGACATAATTCACCAGGGAAGGATTTTTCTTCTTCATTCATAGTCAGGATTCACAAGGATACATTCCTTTGACATTCTCCACTTTTGTCTTTCTCTTACCCTGGATATAGACAAGATGCCCGGAGGGCAGCAGCATCCAAGCTAACATAGCAAGCATCCAAAAGAAGCCAGACCATTGAAAACATAACTGAGCAAGTGAACTTATGCCAGCAATCATCAACCCCTAAATGTGTGGATAAGGGGAGAGATAAAAAACACAAAAACAATTCTTTGTTAAGTTGATGGTTACTTGCAGCCAAATGCAATTCCTAAATGATGAAATGAAGGAATCACTCTATCTACAAATACATGTATGTGTGTAGTTGAGTGTTATTTATAACAACGAAGTAGAAGAGTTTTGTAAATGCTAACCTGTAGCCTATCCTTAGGAAGGAAAATTACAGTCATTAAAATAATTCCTCTGAAGACTGGTTTAATGTTGTTGAGAAGAACGCTTGATGTCTCATTACATTTAAAGGTATACATCCCATTTCACAAATACACACTTATATGTTTGATGTAGCAGCCTGGGAAGCTGCTTTATAGAAAAAAAAGTTTGCTTGCTCTGGCATGTTATATTTTGAAAAGGTGGCCACATTAATATATATCTTATTTCACATGCTCTTCCAAAAACGAGTCTAACATTTTTCCACTGAGGAGTGGCGAGGTCTATGTTCTTTCCCCTAGAACCTGAGCAAGGGCTATGACTGCTCCTGACCCACAGAAAACAAGAGATGATAAATGATTGCTGTTTGCTTTAAGTCACTATGTTTTGAAATGACTTCTTATGCACCATTAGATAACAGCAGAACCTGTAGATTTGCTTAATTATTACATGATATCTCAAAGTACAGTCTTTTTTTTTTTACTTGAAAATTGCAGGAAAGTTTATAGATTTACTTAAAATATATTTAATATGGGGCCATTTCTTTTTAAAATTGTGATGAAAAATGAGAAAAGAATATCTTAAGATTAGTTAGTTAAGTGGTGGAATCCTGGACCCTCACACTAGAATTATGAATGAGTCTTAGCAGTTAAAACTGTATTTATCAAAATAGTAATGGTCAGCATTATTGTCCCTTTGTGAAAAGTACATCGAAATGTGTGCCACACATATTATTTCTTCCAACCAGTGGGCTTCCCATTCCTTGTAGAGACTTGGTACACAAAGGGAAACTATAGAAGATTACATTTGAGTGGATGAGGAAAACTATAAAAATGCCGATTCTAGGCTAAGGTTTGAGAATACAGAACTTACTTGAGCCTGTTCCCACCTTCTGTGACAAAGCACACTGGTAGGTAAACGGGCAGCAGATATCTCATACTTGAATGTAGTGATATGTAGATAAAATGCCACAAAGGTCAAGAAAGCAACTTACTTCTAGATGTTCTTTGGGGTCAGGCTCATCTATCTCCATGTGTAATTTACTCCCATACTGCGAGATAAAGGTAACTAAAATTCTAATTTCCTTCAGAAAAGTCTCCAATAACAATGGCAATATTGATTTGAAACACATACACATACACCCCTGAAACCTTACACTCCCTCCACCTAAAAAATATGACTAGGGCATTTAAGCAATACCGAATCTATTCGCAGAAAATCAGCAGGTCGGGTAGAAAATGACTCACCCTACACCACGGTTGTGCAGAATGTTGCAGAGTCTGAATTGCTGCCAAGATATTTGGCTTTGGCATATCTCCACTCTTCAATTTGCTACAATGCACTTAACCTACCACTGTTATTCAGTGTGCTATCACTGTAATACAAGCGTCTGTGTATTCACCTGAGCTCAACTGTTCCCTTGGCTAGGAACATTTCCTAATGGGTGATAAATATAAATGCCTGCCATTTTCCAAAGTACATATAATAAACATTTCTGAAATACTCTGAAAGCCTACAGTTAACAGTAAGCTTTTGTGGGCATGGATTAGAGAATAAGAGGGCAAGAAGCACTTTATTAGCACCCGCTTAAGTATTTATCGTTTCTGCAGGCACAGCCTTGCCAGTTTCTTCAATAACATGAAAAAGTCAATAGTCAATATCTCAGATGGTGATGGCCCTCCTTTAGAATCCCAGGGACATACCCAGATGAGTTCTAGTGATTATTCATGGAATAGCCTGTGCCTATACCCACCTCATTAAGCCAGTGATGGCGAACCTATGACGCGCGAACTCATTTTTTTGGTTGATTTTTCTTTGTTTTTTTTAAATATATTTTATTGATTTTTTTACAGAGAGGAAGGGAGTGGGATAGAGAGCCAGAAACATCGATGAGAGAGAAACATTGATCAGCTGCCTCCTGCACACCCCCCACTGGGGATGCACCCACAACCAAGGTACATGCCCTTGACTGGAATCGAACCTGGGACCCTTGAGTCAGCAGGCTGACGCTCTATCTACTGAGCCAAACCGGTTAGGGCTGATTTTTCTTTGTTAAATGGCATTTAAATATATAAAATAATTATCAAAATATAAGTCTTTGTTTTACTATGGTTACAAATATCAAAAAATTTCTATATGTGACACGGCGCCAGAGTTAAGTTAGGGTTTTTCAAAATGCTGACACACCAAACTCCAAAGGTTCGCATCACTGCATTAAGCAGACTACTAAAAGGCCTTTTAAAAACTTACATATAAAGCTTAGGTAGATAGGTAGTAGATAGATAGCTAGAAATATAGACATACAGACATCAGGTGATAACAAAGATCAAATAATAACAAAACTAAACCACAGGTGTTCCCGTTAGCTAAAGAAGAATAACAAATCATCCCAAAATTTTGGTGAGTAAATACAATTTAATTATATAATTTATAAGATAAACTTTTAAATGCTACCAATAGGAATTGAGAAGCCACCTTATCCTCATATTTAAATGAAATTTTATTTCCAAGTAGAAAATATTTTCTCTCTTAATTCTATGTTGACCTGCTGCTCTCAGACATGAAGACTGCAACTTTGCTCCTCTGGGTAACCAATGGCCTTGTTCATGACCTGGAGCAGGACATTAATGTGTTACAAGTCCTCATTCCTTAAATGAATCTAAATTTTGCCAGCACTTGGTTTGGAATTTTTGTAATCATACCTATCTTTGCATTATAAGTTCTAAATGGAAGACCATTTATGGGTATCTTCTTATTTATAGTAGAGTTGACACATTACAAAACCATGTAGATGGAATAAGTATCTGGTCTAAACCATTTCTTTATATAACTATTTGAGAATTTCCCATGGTCCCATGCTTTTTATTTTTAGAGAGAGTGAAAGAGATGAGGAAAAAGAGACAGAGAGAGAGACAGAGAGCGAGAAAGAGAGAGAGAGAGAGAGAGAAAGAAACTGTGAGAGAGACACATCAATAGGTTGCCTTCTGCATACACCCTGACCTCGCCAGGAATCAAACCTGCAACCCAGGTATTTACCCTTGACCCGAATTGAACTCACAACCCTTCAGTCCATGGGCAGACACTCTAATCACTGAGCCAAACCAGCCAGGGCCTATGCTTTTTTTTTTATCTCTTGTAACACATAAAATAGTCTAATAAGTACTTTATCCTAAAGTTTCTTTGCTGTGAATCAATATTTATTTACTTCATCAATAATTACAAATTGCAGTTTGCCAACTGTCCTCACAAAATCAAAGCTGACCACTGTAAAAAATGATATATATCCCATTGCTTTCTTTCCACATTGGTTATATCTACTATTTCTATTTCCAAATATTTATTTTATCCCCAAATCATGATACATTCAATTTATATCTTGCATAAATTTATACAAAGAAGAAAGTAGACGATGTATATCATCGCTAGTAGATTATATTTTAAACTGTTCCACAAAAAGAAAATGACAAAATTATGGTTAGTTCACACAAAATAATACTATAAATTATCTAACATTTTACTTGAAATCTTTCTTGAGATAATTGTAAATTGATATGCAGCTGTAAGAAATAATATACTCAGACCTCATATACTTTGCCAACTTCCCTCCTACCAGGATGTTCCCAAGGATATAATCAAATAATCTTATTTATATTTCCCTAGTTTTACATGAACTCTTTGTGTGGAGTGGGTAGATGTGTATTAAATTCTACAATTTTATTACCTGTGTAGGTTCATACGTTCACCACCACAATCAAAAGATTGAACAGTCACAACAGTACAAGATCTTTCCAGTTGCTTTTTGTAAGAATACATACTCCCCTCCTGTCTCTACACTCCACAAAACAACTATATGTTCTCCATTTCTAAATTTTATTATTTCAAAATGTTATATCAGTGTGTTGGGATTGTTTTGTGTTTTTGTTTTTGTTTTTCTTTGCACAGCATAATTCCCTGGAGAGTCATCCAATTTATTATGTTTATCCATAGTTCATTTATTACTGAGTAGTATTCTATAACATGTTTGTACTTCAATGTAAATATTTTCTACCATTCTGTACCTTGTGTCTTTAATCTTTTCACATGGGCTTTCAAAGAGTAAATTTTTTTTTTAAATTTTGTTAGGTCCAATTTATCAATTGTCCCAATTTGATTCATGATGAGTGGCATCAACTCTAAGAACACTTTGCATAGCCTTAGATCTGAAAGATTTTCTACTATTTTTCTCAGTTTTATTTACACTTAACTGTGATTCATGTTGAATTTGTTTTTGTTTATTGTGTGAGAATTACTTTGAGGTTCTTTTTTTTTTTTGGTCAATGGATGTCAAATTGCTACAGCACCATTTGTTGAAAAGGCTTATTATTCTCCTCCATTGAATTGGTTTTGTACCTCGTCAAAAAACAGCTGAGCATAACTTCATTAGCTATCAGGGAAACTGAATCAAAACTAAAATGAGATACCACCTCTCACCTGTTAGAATGGCTATTACCAACAGAAGAGGTTGTGGGGAAAATGGAAACCTCGCTCGCTGCTGGTGGGAATGTAAACTGCTACAGCCACTATGGAAAACAGCAAGGAGGCTCCTCAAAAAATTAAGAATAGAATGACCATATGATACAGCAACCTCATCTTCCAGGTATCGAAGCCAAAATTGGAAAACATTTATTTGAAAAGATATATGACCCCTATGTTCACTGCAGCATTATTTACAGTGGCTGAGACATGGAAACAAAAACTCATAGACACAGACAAGAGTATGGTGGATACCAAGGAAAGAAGCTCGGGGGAAGATGAAGCAGAGACACGGGGACCAATAGTGGTGACAAGGAGATTTGGCTTTGAGTGGTAAATGCAAAGTGCAAGTTACAGATAATGTATCCTAGGCTTGTACACTTGACACCCATATCATTTTATTAACCAATGTCACTTGGCATAAATTTAAGAACATTCTTTTTAAAATTCAGCTGAGCATTTTTGTGTGGGTCTCTTTCTGCATCCTATATCCTGTTCCATTGATCTGTGTATCCTTCTCTCTGCCTATGCTACACTGTCTTGATGGTTATAGTTATACTAGAGGCCTGGTGCACAAAAATTTGTGCATTCGTGGGGGGAGAGGGGGTCCCTTGGCATTATAAGAAAACTAATAAACTAATTCAGGATGAAAATCATTGATATGGGATAAAAGGACATCTATTTAAACCATACATGAATGTGTCTGTGTATGTATGCCAAAGCACAATTGATGCGACAGTGACAAACAAACAATAGTTAAATTTACATATATAGCCATCACAGAGTGTTGTTGGAATAAAACCTGCCACTCACATACAGCAATAAAAGCCTTGGCTTTTTTAAATATAAAAGTACTGACTTTATTGACTTTTTGAAGGGGATATGGAGGTGAGAGGTTATCAATAACTATCATCCATGGAAATACATGCATCTTGGGTTAGTAGTCTGTTAAAGCTATCTACTATTTTTTTAAGTGTATGAAGCAATAACATTTATAAAAACAGTTTTATTAAGGTATCACTGATATACAAAATGTACATATTTAATGTATATAATTTGATGTGTTTAGATATATGCATACACCTATGAAACCATCACCACTATCAAAGTAAGAGACATACCCATCACCTGCGAAGTTTTTTCGATACCCTTTTTGTGTTCATGGTAAAGACATTTCGCATGAGATCTCCCCTCTTGACAAATTAAGCGCACAACACAGTTTTGTGACCATAGATACTGAGTTGTATAGCAGATAGAATTAATTCATCTTCCATATCTAGGAGGGGGAAATGGAGAGTTCTCACTCAACTAATATAAAGCCATCTACTTTTAAAGGTAAAGGGAGAGAAGAAAACGTGTGACGTAAACTGCCAGGCTAAAGGAGGAAGGGATGTGGCTTTCCTAGGGCGACAGCCACGGGAGCACAGGCACCTCAGAGCAGTGACCTGAGCTGCAATCACTGGGTTCCTTTGGCACAAAACGTCCTTGACAAGCCCTGCTCAGACGGAAAGGCGGTAACAAGAGAAGAGCTTTTAAATCCCATGGTAACTAATCAGAAAGAATTTGTGATTGAAGCCGTGAAATCCCTGAGCAGAGTTACCTTGGTACTTCAGAGTTTACAGAAATATGAAAATGGTGAATTCCAAAAAGTTCAGCAAAAAAGTAGGCATAATGTCATGGTCTCATATTCTATCAAAGAGGACAGTCTGAGAGGGTTTGAAGGCCTTCAAAAAGTCATATGATCATAAGCAGGAAAATGATATGGCAATGCTTCCAACTCCATAAGAAGTTTACACATAAAATGGACAAAATTGAGATAGAAATAAGTGTCAAGGATAGGACCTCACACATAGATGTGTTCAATTAACCTTTTAGTAAAATACTCAATAAATCGTCTAAAACCAAATATGAATATGCAAAAGTTGCAGATACTATTAGCCAAGCGAGTCAAAGTATACATGATCTATTCACCTAATAATTCAGTCCAGAAATATGTATTGAACATTTGTCATGTGTCAGGCACTTTCTGCTTTCAGGATATCACAGTCCAGAGTAATAAACTGATTTGCAAACAAGCAAATAAATTTTCAAATAAATCAAAATACAGGAAAGTAAGTACAGTTAACTGTTTAAAGTGCTTTGAGAACAGGCAGGATGGAGACCTTAACTGAGGTTGAATAAAGGAAAACTATAAATGGCTTCATCTTGTCATTAACATTTGAATAATTTTGAAAAGTAGCTGAAATATATAGGATTTTAAAAAGAACTCAATGTAAGCTAAAAACAATTAGAAGAGTATATGCTGTTTACCAACCAATGGTAAAATGTTAAGGAGCCCAAAGAAATGGCAAACGGATAAACTATATGATCTAGAGATCAAAATTGCACGCTCCCTGGCCAGTTTCAAAGACAGGAGCAACTTATAAAAATCTGGGACAGCAAATACTACAAAGGTTGAAAAAGTTTTGCCTTTGCTGTGATTCGTCCTTGTCCCCTAAAATCCCAGATTTCCATCCCAGTCATGCTGCTTTCATCTTAGCAATTCTCAGCCAGTGGTTCTAATGCCCTGGTAGCTCATTAGAATCAACGGAAGAGCTTTTACAAAAGATTTCTGCTAGGGTCCATCCCCCAGGATTCTGATTCAATTGATCTGGGGTTGGGACACCTGTGCTGCCCTCGATGACTAATACTCTTCAAAAGCTCTGTGGGAAATCACTCTGGCCGACCATGGTGAAGGAGTGTCTGACAGAAGAGAGTAAAACAAAAATCAGGAAGAAAGAAGCAATGTCACGGAGTTCCACAGGGATCAGAACTTAATGACTCATATACCATCAGACAGAAAAAATTGGCCCAAGATAGCTCTGTATATTGCAGCCAGGATCTTCAGGAAAGAGTCGAACATGTGGACTGTTACCTAAAGCCAGGAGACAAGTGACTCTTATTCTAAATGTATCCTAGGTGTAATGGGAAATCTCTAAAAAAAAAGTTTTCTGGAGCACACTGGCGATTTAAAATGTGTACATTACAAGAATTAGACTAGCTGTGTAGAAGAACATTAATTGGAGAAAGGAAAAGATGGTTTCTAGCCTTGTCTGGGAAACCAGCTGAATGTAGATCCCATTTGATGAATGAAACGTATAGAGGGAGAAGCACAGGTGTGGCAGTGGGGTTCGCAGGGAATATACCAAGCTCTTCCACGGATATGTGGAATTTGGGGGCATTTCAGTAGGAAGAAACTGATTTGAGATCCATTTGCATATAATCCGTTTTTAAGTCATAGAAGTGGCTGAGCTTGCCCTGGGAGGGTGTGCAGACTTCTCTTTGGGAGAAGAGAGTTTAGAACAAAAATTTTGAAGAACAATTAAAATGGCAGGAGAAAAACATCCATAATGCAGATTAATAGGAAATGGCCAGAGAGAAGGAAAATCAGGAGATGTGGCCTAATGGGTCCTGAGAGAAAAGAGACTTTATAGGAGATGTGATTGAACAAGAGTTGCTGCAACAACTTTAATGGAGGCAAGGGCAAAAGTCATATTACAGTAGGTCAAAGAGTGGATGGATAAAGTACAAAATAGTAACAACAAATTTAGTTACTTCCTTAAAGACATTTGCAAGGTTGGTTAAAAAGACTTCCCTTCTTTTTTTTTAAGTATAACATATACACTTTAATACTAAACCTTAACATATATATATTTTTAAGAAAGTTACACAAACACTTTAGTTCTGATAAAGAGAATCTGGAACAGAGGAAGATGATGAAACTAAAGGGAAGAGAAATAATTATTTTTAAAATGCTGCGAGTTACTTGGGTGGAACCAGGGAAGGTGGAGGAATTAAAATTAACTTAGCTTTGTTCTGTAAAAAGGGAAAATTCTAGAATAATGGGCAGAATGAAGGAAAACATGAGTATGGATGGAGTAGGATTGAAAGACTGATGAGAGAATAAAGAGGCAGCCCTTGTCTAACGGCTTCAATTTTCTCACTGAAGGAAAACAGGTCAGATTTTGAGGATGAAATAGTAGAATCCAAGGTTTGAGGGAGTAGAATGAGTTTGAAAGAACAACTGCAGAGAATCCAAAGGCCAGAACTGATTTGAAATTATAGAAAATTTCCCAAGGATCATCGAAGCCCCAATATGTCTTCTGAGTCAGTAAGGTAAATGTATGATTTCAGGAGTCATAATATATACATGGCAGGAGGTATGTAAAAGCTATATTAGTATTGACTAACTTTAGGCTCAATTCCATGGTGGGACTCACAGAAAAGCAATAGTCATCATTAATAGAAGCACACTCACCAGAGTGGGGATATGGCTCATATCTGCCATAGGAATACTACTAATAGTAAACATTTATTGAGAACGTGGGATTTTTAAAAATATTTGTACATGAATTTGCACTGGTGGTTGGTACCTTAATCATTTTCAATGTTCTGATGAGGAAGCAAAGGCACAGAGAAGTTGATGGATTTTTCCTAAGTCAAGCAGCTGCACAGTGGCAGCCTTTTTGAGCAGTGAATGTGAGTCATGTCCAGAGGAGAGTAAGCAGGGTCAGAATCTCCGGAATACGAGCAAGCGTCTGATCATTGAGAAGTTCTTGCCGACAATAGACAGGAAGCAGCAAATAACAATTACTCCCATACTTTAATCATTGCCATATGGAAAAGGAGTTAGACTTTAATATTAGGTAGCTTCGGGGAGCAGAACTAAACGAATGTGCAGAAGCCGCAAGGAGGTGCCTTTTGGCTGGAGGAATGAAGAAGAGCTTCGTAGCCATGAGAAATATGGGAAGTAAAAGGAGAAGCTCCACCAGGGAAGTCCCAGGGACCGAGGAGTCTGAGCCCAGGAAAGGAGGGCTGGGGGGGTGCTCAGGCCGAGGGGCAGAGAGGGCAGGTGGCCTGAACGCAGTGCAACACCCCTTCTAGTCCTGAACATCAGCCCCTGTGGACATTTCACTCAGCCACAAGAAACGTTTACTTCCTTTTCTCCCCAGAGTGAGGCCATTTGGCAGATACATAAAGCATGTGGAGCACCGTTATGACAATATTGGGCTATAATAGATAAGAAATAATGCTGCGCCAAGTCTGCTAGATCCGAGCTTTCCATTGTTACCAAAGCTCTAATAATTCAGATGAGGGTGAGAAAAGGAAGGGGGAAAATACAGTAAAGGAGGGATAGAGGGAGAAAAGGGGGGAAAAGGAGGGGGAGCTGGAAAGAGAAAAAAATGGAAAAATGTTCTTCTAGCTTGCAATTTAGCCTCTTCTCGAGAGCAAACAGATACTCCACCGACCATTGTAAAATGCTTTCCTAACAAAATTAACCTTTTGAAGCATTTAAAAATATAATCTATCTTTCCCTCACACTCATATTCTCCCACATTGATGCAAATAGCTCAAACAAGAGATTTTGAAGCGTTTTACTGAGTGCAGAGTTCAGTGTTCCTGGCACAGTGCCAGTTTTAATGAGAAGACCTTCTTTTCTCTCTCTTAAGAAAAGGCATGAAGAAACATGCTAAGAAGCAAGATGGTCTCTGCCAACAGAGAGCCCATGCTATATTTACATTTAACACGTTTAGCCTTGGTTTGGCTGCCAACTTTATTGAACAGGTTATTACTTCCTGTCGGTTTTAGATTAACAAATTTTAAGATTTGATCCTGGCCTTCCTTGAAGGACCTTTTCTCTTGTTTTTCAATCTAGCAACTTTACTGGATCTTCTCTCTTGTTCTTCAATGTGATGACTTTTATTTGTTTGTTTATGTTTGTTTGGGATGATAGGGTGCCAATCCATCTTGACCCATGGGCATTATAGGCAGCCATTAATATGTACAGTGAACTTGACCACCATATTTTGAAGAAAATGACAATTTTTTTACTTTTTCAGGATCTCTTTCCTTCATTTGTCTTCTCCAGGAGCTGTAACCTTGTAATTCCTCTCAAACCTGGCCCTATGTTATTCTACAAAATACTTGAATATTTTAGTCTTTATAAACCACTGCATGCTCATTTCTTTATAAATTTTATTAATTGAATGTAGACTTTCACCCATCTATCAATAACATAACACATGACAATCCTACTCATCAAATAATGTTTAAAAATATCCCCGCAATTTTGTTCCCTGGAAATCAGATAACTGTTTGCCTTCAAATCATATTGTATTGTAAAGAGAAGGCATGTAATTTGGCCAGGTTATTAACAATTTTGAGAAGGAAATTGTGCATGGCAGCATTACAGCTGAAATACTCACATTTGCATATGTATCCTTCTTTTTCCTTGTGTGTGTGTGTGTGTGTGTGTGTGTGTATGTGTTTGCGCGCACGCAGGCGCCAATTGATGGAAGCAAATCCAATCACGAATTTTGGCATTTAGTAGCTGTAATATTATACAAAGATGGAGATGCATGTACTCATCATTGTAATGTGTATTCCTTTCCATTTACATTAATCTGTCTGATGAATAGTAAAACATGCATTATTGTTTTTGCTTTCTTTTGTTTACAACTTTCACCTCACTCTGGGTAACTTGTCAGAAGACCTTGGGTTGAGCCCTGTTTCTGCCACTTGTCAGCATGTGACTAACAAATCTCTCTCTCTCTCTCTCTCTCTCTCTCTCTCTCTCTCTCTTTCTCTCTCTCTCTCTCTCTCCCTCCCTCCCTCCCTCCCTCCATTTATTTATTTGTAAAATCTGTGCCTGGATTAAATAATCACTAAAATCTCATTAGGCTCTAAAATTCTGTTTTTATGAAATACTATTTCTGAATGAGCAATTAGAGACCCCAGAAATCGGCCCGAACCAATATGCTCAATTAATATTTGACAAAGGAGAGGCAAGAACATACAATGGAGCCAAGATAGTCTCTTCAATAAATGGTGCAGGGAAAACTGGACAGATATATGCAAGAAAATGAAACTAGACCACCAACTTACACCATACACAAAAATAAACTCAAAATGGATAAAGGACTTAAATGTACGACGGGAAACCATAAAAATTCTAGAAGAATCCAAAGGCAACAAAATCTCAGACATATGCCGAAGCAATTTCTTCACTGATACAGCTCCTAGGGCACTTGAAACTAAAGAAAAAATGAACAAATGGGACTACATCAAAATAAAAAGCTTCTGCACAGCAAAAGAAACCATCAACAAAACAACGAGAAAACCCACTGTGTGGGAAAACATATTTGCCAATGTCATATCTGATAAGGGCCTAATCTCCAAAATTTATAGGGAACTCATACAACTTAACAAAAGAAAGATAAACAATCCAATCAAAAAATGGGCAAAGGACCTAAATAGACACCTTTCAAAAGAGGACATCCAGAAAGCCAAGAGACATATGAAAACATGCTCAAAGTCACTAATCATCCGAGAGATGCAAATCAAAACAGCAATGAGGTACCATCTCACACCTGTCAGACTGGCTATCATCAACAAATCAACAAACGACAAGTGCTGGAGAGGATGTGGAGAAAAAGGAACACTTGTGCACTGCTGGTGGGAATGCAGACTGGTGCAGCCACTATGGAAGACAGTATGGAGTTTCCTTAAAAAACTGAAAATGGAACTCCCATTTGACCCTGTGATCCCACTTCTAGGAATATATCCCAAGAAACCAGAAACACCAATCAGAAAGGATATATGCACCCCTATGTTCATAGCAGCACAATTCACCATAGCTAAGATATGGAAACAGCCTAAGTGCCCATCAGTAGATGAATGGATTAGAAAACAGTGGTACATCTACACGATGGAATACTATGCTGCTGTAAAAAGGAAGGAACTCTTACCATTTGCAACGTCATGGATGGAACTGGAGAGCATTATGCTAAGTGAAATAAGCCAGTCAATAAAGGAAAAATACCACATGATCTCACTCATTCATGGTCAATAGAGACCATTATAAACTTTTGAACAATAATAGATACAGAGGCAGAGCTGCCTCAAACAGATTGTCAAACTGCAGCGGGAAGGCCGGGGAGGGTTGGGGGGCAGGAGGTAGGGGGGTAAGAGATCAACTAAAGGACTTGTATGCATGCATATAAGCATAACCAATGGACATAAGACACAGGGGGATAGGGGAGGCTAGGGGACTGTCTAGGGCGGGGGGATAAAATGGATACATATGTAATACCCTTTGTAATACTTTAAGCAATAAAAAAAAAGAAAGAAATAAACAAAATTTAGGTGGTATCATAATCAAGAATATGTAACATTTTATGATAGAATAAAATATCATTTTAAATCCCTGAACAATTCAGTTGGGGAATTATTCTCCCTCATTCCTCATTAAAAGTATATAAAAGAGAGTAACTCTCTGTGTTATAATATCTTTTCAGCAAACCCAGTCGGTGGGACCACAGTCAAGTGCCAGCATTTAAAAGTTAACACATCAACCCCAAGTGAGTAAAAGGCTGGGAAAGGAATAGGAATGGCAGGTGGAAGGCATCCTGAGCATCTGCAACTGACCATCTATTTAAACAGAGACAGAGAAGGTCTTGGGGAAGGTTGCTGTGCAGAGACCCATATGGGATGAGGGAGAGAACCATACACAGATTTCTGGAAGGAGCTTAAGTTTTGTCAACTTAGTAATTAAAATCTTTGCTTCCATTATATTTTCTAACTGGTTGTTTTTAGAAAAACAACAACAACAACATTGTTTTTAGGAAGACTTACTAAGTGTATACTTTTCAGATATATTTAAATATGTGGAGACTAGGGGATTTAACAAAAAATAGAGTGCTTCTATGAATTAAAAAATTATTATGGCCTTATTCCTGGTTCTAAGAGAGAATAGAGAATTAGTCCATCCACTGGGGTTCCTGGATCCTTCCTGACAACTGGCCCACACAGCTGGTAACTGAGCACTGATTGCCTAAAAGAGTGGAAACGTGCTTTTTCTATCAATTGTGTGCTTCCAGGGACCAGGGCACTTCTTTGAGATCCCCAAAATATTGTCTGGTGTTCTTTTAACTGAGTGTATCTTGGTGAATGAGGCAGTTTGGATAGGCTGCCTTGTGATATGCTCCAAACCTCTAGTCCAGGGGTCCTCAAACTTTTTAAACCGGGGGCCAGTTCACTGTCCCTCAGACCGTTGGAGGGCCGGACTATAGTTTTTTAAAAAAAACTATGAACAAATTCCTATGCACACTGCACATATCTTATTTTGAAGTAAAAAAACAAAACGGGAACAAATACAATATTTGTATTTGCATGTGGCCCGCGGGCCATAGTTTGAGGACCCCTGGTTTATGGCCTTAAGGTTGGCTGGGGCCTCCATAACTCCTTAGGGACAACCTTCAAAGTGGTAGGTCCAAGCCCACAGCATATGATTCCTAAGTCATTAGGATAGCCGTCTGACAGGTTTCCATGCATCCAGTCTCACCTTACTACAATCTATTCTCAGCCCAGGAGCCAAAACCATTCTGTGAAAAAGCCTGGTCATGCTACTTCTCAGCCTAAATCACTGCCGTTGCTCCCTTTCTTTCAGAGTAATTGGCAAAGTCCTAACAATGGCCTGAGAGTGCCTCCCTTCCCATCAACCTCCAAACATGCCTCAGAATTTATTCGAAGAGGACTGAGATTTTTGTCTGTGTCTCCCCATTATTGGTATTAAAAGAAGGACTCAATAAGCCAATCATATGGAAAACTATTAAAAATTAAATAGTTCAATTCTGTATACCAAGTTCAATGCCTTCTGATCAGTGAATCCTTGAATTGAGCAAAATAAATTTTAAAAAGCTATACTCTAGAAGCAAGCAAGAAAGCTATCAATACTTATGTAATCTTGTATAAAAATTAAGGGTCATTTTACTATGTAAACTTTTCTTTTTTTAAAATTATCAAGAGTCTCCAATGAATCTTTTCTGGTTGGCCAAAAACTCCTATTACTTTTACATTCTTGCCTCTCTCACCGTAAGAAGTGACATTCTAATCTTCTGTTTCCCTTAATAGATTATTAGAACCGGTATACTCACTCCAACATACAAATTCAGCCTACACCTCTTCTGCCAAATGTCTTCCATACTAATTTTATATTTTATATCAATTTTTTATTATGTACAAAAGGTTAACCTTTATACAAAAGGTTAGTCTTCATTCTTCGTCCTGTTGAATGCTCATCAGAAGTTTAATCTCTCCCAGACACTTTTCTATGAATATTTATAGGGTTGACATTGAATAATAAAATGAAATCCCACAATACTCTGTTCCTGTCATATCTCAAATAGTTAAAAGAAAAGTGTCAATCAACTTTATAGCTCCAACCACGTCACACATTTGAACATAGCCTGACGACCCTAAATTTACCAACCAAAAACCAATATGTTTAGGGAATATTTGGAGCTTGGTAGATAAATAGCAGAGGCCTTCACAGATATTAGCCCTATCTCTGTGCAGAGAGGAGCAGCCTTTGGCCTCTGATTTGGTTGTGAGGTTGGATGAGGCTAGGCTGGTAGTTCTGAGCCTTGCCAGGCCCTTTGGGAAAACACAGGGGCAGGCTGGTCATCGTCAGTGCCATGACTACGACAGTCCTAGGGCCTGGGAGCATGACTCTTAACGGAGTGAAATCATCTAGGCATGCTGTCTCCCCTGCCTCCTCCTGGTAGGGGGCTTAGTACATAGCAATCAGCCAGGACACTGCTGTTACTAGGAAGAAAAACCTATGGGAAAAATGTCTCCCATCTTTTCCCTTGGGAAATGCTCATTTGAATTGTCCCTTTCAGATCTTTCTGACAATATTATTCAATTTTGTCATCACAACAATATTTCGAAGGTTTGATTTCCAACCCTGGCTGCACATCTGAATGATCTAAAGAGATTAAAAGGAAAAAAATAGAGAGCAGGACTTTCTACAAACTAGCTTAGGGTATAAACATCTCTATTTTGTAAGGACTTTACCAGTGACTCCAATACATAATGAAGATTAAGAATTATGTAAAAAAGACTGACTGAGTCAGTGCCATCATTCAGATGTATGGATAAGAAAACTGAGGTAAAGTGACCTTTCTAAAAGTCACACTGCCAACATTAGGTCTTTTCTTGTCATATGCCATAGTACCCCCTCCCAATCTCTCCAATGTCCCCATCACACAATGTTTCTGCCTTTTCAGCTAGTGAATCATATCTGAGACACCAGAAAAAATTATAAACAAAGTTGGACTAAAGTGGGGGTGGGAATGGTTCATGGAGAATAATCAATTATTACATCATGGTCACCCAACCTTCCCAGCCAGCCAGAATTGGAGAGCTGCCAGATTCTTATGGGTTTGAAACTGAGGCAAGAAAAGTAGGCCAATACAACTACCATTACTCCTACTACTAACAAGAACAAAAATAACTCTTTTGGTATTTACTTTATACATTAAAACCCTGTTTATGTTGTCATTTCAATTTACCACAAGTGCAAAAGCCATGCAACTTTATTTGAATCTTGGTCAATATACTTTTTTATTTCTGACACACTGCCTAGGCTTAAATTTCCACTTAGTAAGCATCTAAGAATCTTTATTCAATGGTGAGTTTGAAAATGTCAGACTCTTATAAACCTTGTCTGACCTCTCTGACCCACCTATTTTAATTCCAGGATAGGCCAGTAATTCCACCTTTGTTCAAAGAAAACTTATTAGCCTAATGTTCTAGAAGTAAGAAAGACCCTCAACTGTGAAGAGATGGTAATGGAAGATTCTGACCTGACCAGCAATGTCTTCATATAGCAGTAACTTCTGCTTTTTTCCATAAAACTCCTCTTTTAAGTTAATGAAGTTTCTTTCCATTCAATTCTCCCTGAAATTATACTTTCTAAAAGAGGATTATTTTTGTCACATATGACAACTTAAGGTCTCAGTTGGTTAGTTTATAATTTATAAGTACTTTATGAATTGCTTAAGCTGGTGGGGAAGATTGGACAATAGAAATAGCATTTTCCTATCATAAATTATTGAATCATAAAATCTTAGATTTCTGAAACTAGAAAAGATAGAAGTAATCTAATATAAATCCAACACATTGTAGGTAAGGATGTCAGTGAGTTGCTGGGCCAAAGAGTGAATTTTGGACAAAGCAGAGAGTAGAAGCCAACTCTGTATGCTCTAATTTTAATGTTGGGAAGCCAGATATGGACTTTGGGTTATTATATTCTCTAAGTGCATCTAAATTTGTATTTTCCTTCAGGGTTCAGTTCATTTCCTAATGCCCAGGATCACAGAGTCAGGAATGAAAGAGATGCTAAGTTCATTCTTTCAGTGAGGGTTTGAATCTTCTCCACCAAGTTGCCCACCACAAAGTCATATACATATAGTAGAACTTCTAGTGACAATATATTCCTAACGAAGCAACTTTTTCCACCTTTGGATACTTTAGGCTAACTAATTATTGTACTATTTAGCCAAAATATGTTTTCTTTAAGCAATGACTCAATAATTAGAACCATTTTGTCATATAATAGCCTCTCATATATTTGAAAATAGGTGTAAGGACCCCTTTAGTTTCATTTTCTCTAGAAAAACCATCCCCTGCCCTTTTAAAAAGTCTTCATGTCATGTCATCCCACTTGCTCTTCTTTGAATACCTTCTGATTTCTTAAAATGTTATATTCAGAAGTGAACAAATTATTTTAAACACTGATAAAAACAGTAGAATTTAATTAGTAGTAGTCTCTATTTAAAAAGCCAGTGCATTCTCAACAGGGGTGATATTACTCACAAGAATAATTGACTGATTTTTGTGAAAAAATTTATTTTTGTGAAAAAAATACTCTTTTTATATATTAAGCACAGACATATAGCTAGTGTATTAAAAGATAGACAATATGTCTGTGCCATTAAAATTTCATTGGGGGAAAAAATTCTAAAAGGACTCCATATAGGAAGAAAAAGGTTGAGATAGAATTTCATAGCCCAAGATCATACTAGCTGTTTTATCAACACCACCATGCTATTAACTCCTATTGAGTTTATATTCAAACAAAATCCCTAAGACGATTTCACTTCCGCTGCTGCTAAAAGGTGTCTCCTCTAGTCTATGGTTTCTAGTTCGTTCCTTTGTTTGGTTTTCGTTTTTAGGGAACGGTAGATTTATTTTGATACTATAAGACCACAAGTTTAAATTTATTCCTCATAAAAGTGTTCTTGTTTTGTCTATTCCTGCCTGTCCCAATAATTTTTAACCTAATCCAGCCATCGAATACATTCATTATTCTTCCAAACTCAGATTATTTGCAAGTTTTATCTCCTGTCATCTAGATTACTCATGCCAGTTACTTGCAGAAACAATGTTGAAGACAGCAGGGCTGAGAACATTGTCCTGCACACACCTCCTCTGTTTGTGTTAAAGTATTAATCACTATGCTTTGACTAACATTTATTCATCTGCTAACTACTGTGACTCTCTGTATATATCCATGCATAATGCCCATAGTTTTCTGTTTTGTTCATTTGTATTCTGTGAAAAACCTTCTCAAATGTCTCACAGAAATCCATATATCTTGGCTTTATTACACTTAGTAATAGTCTAGTAACCCAAACCAAAAAAACAATAATCACTGGGACCAGGAGAATAGTTTATGAACAAAGAAATGATTTCAAAAAAGACAGAGATAGAAAATCCCAAACAGAAACCACAGAGCAAAAGAATACAATAACTGCACTAAAGAATTCAATAGAGGGGCTTATCAGCAGACGAGACTTTTATTTGGAGGTTTGGAGGAGGAATGCACTTTCACATTTATTCACATTGTTGGTGGGATTCAGTTCCATGCGACTACGGTGATGCGCATTTCCTTGGGACTGTCAGCCAGGGGTCTCTCTTAGCTTCCAGAGATCCCCCTCATTCCTTGGCTCTTAGTCCCCCTCCTACAGCTTCAAAGACAGCAACAATGGGTTGTGTCTTTGTCACATTTCAAATGTATCTGACCATCTCTCCTGCTTCATCTGTTTGTGCTCATTTCTCTGACACTTCGGCCTTCCTCCTGTGCTGTTAAGGGTTCATGTGACTGTATTGATCTCACTGGCAAAATCCAAGATAATCTTCCTTTTTTAAGGTCAATGGATTAGTAACCTTAAATTACATCTGCAAAATACCTTCATAGCAGTACCTAGATAGTGTTTGATTATAACCAGGAATGGGAATCTTGAGGGGAAACCTTCAGAATTCTGCCTACCACAGAGGGTGCCCACCAGGTTCAAAGAATTACAAGCAGTGGGAAACACTTGAAAAAATATTTGGCTGGAAGAATGCCTCTAATAACCCACTTAAAAATGATGAACACGAACACACACACACACAACATGGCATTAAATCTCTTAATCTGTTCAACAAATGGTCAATTAGAAAATGGAATGATTATACATTTTAAAAATCTGTAAAACATAAAAGTTTATCTAAATGAAACAGTCTCTAACATTATTTGATTACTCAAGTGGATAACTTTATATCTAGTGATAAATCTTTAAATCTTTTCCATTAGGAGTCTCACTTAAGAATATTTTTATGTGGATTGTTTTTGTGTTTTTTAAACAGGTTATAGATTTCTTGGGAGAAGTTGTTCAAACAAGAGAAAGAGACTATTCTGTGATTATAATTAGAGATGCCTATTTTTAGAAAGCCATTATCAGTCAAAGTGAAATTGCAAATACAATTATTCTTAAGTATTTACTAGAGAAATATTAGTTTAAATGAAATTCTTCTGGATATTAACCCTTTAGGAATGTTATGAAAACATGAATTACTATGGTTAAAAATATGATGCAATAGCAATTTGACAAAAACTATCTAAGCCATATAAATTCTGTACAATTGCTGAAAACCACTTATTAAAGTCATCTTTTTAATATTTGAATTAAAGTGTATTAGGTTACTCCTTTTTAGATTTAGTATTACCAAAGAAAGAGGAAAACAATTTTTGAAATACTAACTGAATAAAGATATTCAATTAAATAAAAAAATTCTATTGCTCCGCATTCTACCTTGTGGTGAATTTCCTTATGGTGGAGTCAAAGCGCTTTTGAAATGATGGCAATGACCAATCTTAAAGTAATTCTGCATTCTCTCTCTTACTTTTCCTGTTAAACTCTAATTAGGTGAAAAGATTGTAATGAAAATGCTCAGAGTCACTGACCTCAGCATGAGTGGCAGCAGGACTGTTTACACTTGCGTATATTCTGCTGGGACATCAGACAACAGAGACAAGTGATTGAGATCACAGGACTCTGGAGTCAGACTACTTGGATTTCAATCCGGCTCTGTCACATCACCTGGTGTCCTGAAGCAAATCACTCAGCCTTTCCGTCTGCAAGATGGGGATAATATAATACAGCCTTCCTAGGGTTGTTGCAAGAATAAAATAGAAAAGTGTGTGGAAATTACATATAAAGCTGTGAAAGTGCTGGGCACTTAAGATGGGCTCAGTCGATGTTAGTTATTCTTTTTAAAGTGATCTTCATCATTAGGATCCGGACTGCGGCAGAGACCTACACTGTTTAAATCTATGAGCCTCTAGGGCAGTGATGGCGAACCTATGACACGCGTGTCAGAGGTGACACGCGAACTCATTTTTTTGGTTGATTTTTCTTTGTTAAATGGCATTTAAATATATAAAATAAATATCAAAAATATAAATCTTTGTTTTACTATGGTTGCAAACATCAAAAAATTTCTATATGTGACACAGCACCAG
The DNA here is from genome assembly GCF_963259705.1 of Myotis daubentonii. NCBI lineage: Eukaryota > Metazoa > Chordata > Mammalia > Chiroptera > Vespertilionidae > Myotis > Myotis daubentonii. Next base: position 25,078,899 of record NC_081852.1, on the reverse strand, counting down.
AGTTAAGTTAGGGTTTTTCAAAATGCTGGCATGCAGAGCTCAAAAGATTTGCCATCACTGCTCTAGGGCATGCAGTATACAGCCTCGGCCACAGTAAAACTGTCATGTTGGGAACTCCGTTGGTTAACAGAGAGGAAAGAAGTGGCTGAAGAGGCTCCAGCAACCAGTTCTGCACTCCTCCCAGCCAGCTTGCTTTGCACTCAGTGCTGCAAACACATTATCAGTGTCATGCCCCTCATTCTGGGCATTCATCTTGGTCCTCTATTTTTTTCATCGAATAATTAATGAGCACCCTGATGTTGCATGCTTTGTGTGATGGAGATACGAGATGGATGCGCAATATTCTGTCCTCACAAAGTTCGCAGGTTTGCAAATACACACCGGCAGCCCCAAGCCATCCTAACTTTTGACTCACTATTTTGAATTTAACAAGAAAGCCTTTTTTACTATTCGAAGGGATACAAATTTGGGGGAAATCTTGAAAATCACATTATGAGGTATAAAAGCTGACATGCTATGAAGGCTTTTGGGGATATATTTCTTAAAACTCTTGCCACATCCATCACCACTCACATTTTCACTAAAACAGAAACACTCAGAAGCTATAGAAAAAAACACACAGTGTCTCCAGTTTCTATAAGGTATCTGGTTATAAATGGGAGAGGAAACACAAATTATCCTTTTACTTCCACATACCCATACCCACAAAGACCCTCTATCCCCTCTGACCTTCTTCCTACTACAACTTCTTCCTTAAGCACAACCTCAGCACCAGGTGCTATATTATCAACTCAGTTACACTCTTTCCAATTTAGATTTAGGATATTTCAGAAGAGTCCTTTAAGATTAGCAGTTTAGATCCAAAATGTTTAGAACCAGTTTAGAATTGGTTCATCAGATCTCATGCAGCCTATATTTGGAAGGTCTCAGACTTTCGGGCTTGGAAGGAAAATTTAATATCTAATACAATTTTTTTTGGATAGTTGAATAATTTCACCGAGGCCACACTGGTGGTCAGTGGCAAAGCCAGAAATGGAATCTAAATCCCATTCCTATTTAAACTTCTTTCCACATCAGCTTGTATTCTAACTGGATATAATGAACATTTACTATTGCCAAGAATAGATTCTAAACTAGTGATTTAATCTATGGCTAATGAGGCATTAAATGTCCACAGTGGATAACAAATACTGGTAGCATGCAAAATATTTGAAAACGGAATTTACCATCATTTGCTATCACGTTAGAGTGTGTACCACCTTTGTTTTTGTATTTCATCACACTTATCTCTTTGTTAAAGATTTTTGCTCAATGAAGTACCATATAGACTAATTACATACATTAACAATATTACAATCTTGAATTTGGGGTTGATGTAACTAAAAATTATTGACAAAATGATCAAGGATTTATTAAATGTTGCTAAATCCTGTCAGTCTACATTACACTTCCCCCAAAAAAACAAAAGAAAAAAATCACAGTAAAACAGAAGAAAAAGAATAACCACAAAATAAAATGACAACACTTGAATAAAGCAAACTTGACTGGATATTTAAATTTTTCTTGTAGTTTAGGAAATAAAACTTCTAGACACTTGTTTACTAAAAATCTCTTCAGAGATTGAAAATGATATGTAAGCTTCCAATTTCTCAAGAGTTAAATGCCTACAATTTAGATGGAGCAAATGCAGCTACATCATCAAAAGATAAACTGCCGAATCTTGAAAACAGTGCACGCTACATATAGACCTCATTATAGTCATCATTTCAAAGTAAACATCAAAAGACATCAAATAAAATAAACATTGGCCTTTTCTTCTTATTTCAAGCACTTTCGAAGTACATTGTTTGGCTTAGAGTGTTGGATTATAAGTTCAATGCCAATTTGATTCTTGCCTTTGTAAACATTTTTGTCTTCTATCAAGAAGTTGATGGGGTTTTCTCTTTATTATTGAAATTCAGAAACCTCACAGATGTCTAATTGTGAGTCTTCTTTCATTATTTTGATTCAGTTCTTGCAATTTTTTTATCTAATGTCTCAATTGTTTAGATCAGTGGAATATTTTTTCCCTGTGAATGTTTCTCCTCAATTAACTCATTTTATTTTTATAAAGTTTAAAGTTTTATGTATTGAATTTTTGTATCTAAATTCTATGTTTGTAATATTTACTAAGATCTCCAACTCCTTGTTCTTTAATCTAATATATGATTCCTTGAGTTTGCTTCTGGTTTTTAATTAGTAGGTATTCTGCTTTGTACTTTTCCCATTAAGGTTTTTTGTTTGCTTGTTTTTTGTTGTTGTTGTTTTCCTTTAAGACAATAGCCACCCTCCAGAGTTTAATAAGGGCATCCGTTCTAGACTTTGATTGTTTGAGTCTTGGCTTGGCAACTTAAGTTATTTAACTTTGGGCAAGGTATATCAATTGGGGCACAGTTTCTGCACCCCACAGACATAATACTAACCCATACTTCATAGAGTCATTGTGAGAATTGAACGAATTAATGTATGTACTAATAAGATAACAGTATGTGGCACACAGTAATCTTTCAGCTAAATTACCCTATTGCTCCTTTTACATAGAAGTGTGCTATTTTACGGAGTACGAAGAGGAATAAAAAAAAACTAATTCAAATATCAGTAAGGGCACTAATTAGACTTTTTAGTTGTCTTTTGCTTACCCACAATATCTATGTTGCATCTGTTTCACTGGGAGCATTTGCTCTGATCCCCAGCTGCCCTCTTTGTCTCCCCAGTAATTGGTAATACTTCATTACCTTTTCATGTTTATGAGTTCAGGCTTAGGTGGTCCATACTGGGTGCTGGTATGGCCTCTCTATGCTTAGGCCAACTTTTGATATTATGAAATTGCAGTGTTCAAGAAACCGAGAGAAGCAAAAATGCCGATTTCCTTGCAAGTTCATGTCCTGGGAATGAAGCTGTCAGTTTTGCTCCACAGAGAAAAAGCAAGAATAAGATGGGTAAGAAAAGATCCAACTGCTTTTAGGATGCCGATGACACCAGCTGGAGGAAGCACCAGAGCCAACATTTTGTTCAACATTCCTCTGCAGAGCTCTCATAAATTCTAGAAGCCCTATTGCGTGATTCTCACGGACACCCCTACTTTTCCAAATGGAGATTAAATAAAGCTATCATTTCCCAAGCCTGGGCTTTCATCAATTTTTCTGTTGGAGAGACTACTTGCGTCTCAGGATTTCCCTACTTTCTATCCAATAGGCTTTTAAAAAGCCCTTGTCAGCCCCTCAGTAAACCCAATACATCCACTTCATATTTTTAAAATAATTTCCTGAAAGTATCTGCTTTACTGATGTCACTCTTCACTGTTTTCCAGTATTGCTACAGATTTTCTTTTGCTCACTTGGGGCTTCTTTAGTGGGTTCCATGGGATTAGAGTATGAAGGGAAGGAAAAGACAGGAATATGGCTTGCTTTCATTTCCCATCCTGAAGCTGAAAATCCCAGTTAAGTTCTTGAAAATAACAGATGTTCATTGTTTCTATGGCAGTAAAGTTAGCTGATGAACAGAATCTATGGAGTAACATCATATTAAGTTGCTTATTTACCTAAACTGATGCAAAGTAAAGAGCTGTCAACATGATTAAAATTGTTGGCAATCTGAATTTAATTAATTTGAGAGCTGTGTTATTTTCTTATTTACTCCAGCCTCTTGGCCACTTAATTGGTAAGATTTACTTTTAGTTCATCTCTAAAATTTCTATGTTCATGGTCAAGCATAGTGATTTGCACAACTCATAAGAGAAAAAGAACCTGAATCATTTTTATTGGCAAATATGCCCATTATGTAACTGTGTAGGTTACATTTTGCCTTTCTAATTATATTATCTTCAGGCTAATGTAAAAATAAATTTTAAATCTTTGTGCTATGACCTAGAATATCTGGGAGAAAATATCTAGAGAAAGGAAAAGTCAAGAGAGCCAGGATTCAAATCTACAAACACAGAGGTCACACTGACTATACAAAAAACCAAAAGGACCAAAGACAGGTGCAAGATTTCAGAACTAGTGTCTAAATAAAACCAGTCATGTCTACATTATTGGTGGAAAGCATGTGGTACAATGGAAAGATTTATTTACTGTTAACATAAAAAATGGCAATTTACACAGGTTGGATTCAGCACCTTTAAAGCACACACACACTTGCAATTTAATGTATTTCATATTTCTTCCCGCTTGTGAAATGGGCTGGGGGAAAACAGTGATAGAGAAAGAGGTTGGAATGACTAGTTCAGGTGTGGGCAGGTTGTCAGATCGCAGCTGGGCTGGGGAAAGGGAGAGTATTAGGCTGTCTGCAATGACAGAAGCTTTACAGGCTGCCCCGGAGTGTCTGTGAGGTCACATGCTGTGCACCCCAATCTATTTCCTTAAATTAATAGCCAGGTGTTATGTTAGTGATGTACCTTAATCATTAATTATGACTGTGGCAGCAGGAGAGAAAAAAAGTACTAGGACCCATGAGCCGGGGTGATAAAGGGAAAGCATCAATCATGCGTGACAGGGAAGCCAGACACCCACTCTGCCCGGAATGTTTTCTTTTGTGATTCTGCAGAGTCCCTCTCACATCAGACTTCAGCGACACCATTTCTCATATCCGTGTGTGTGTGTGTGTGTGTGTGTGTGCATGTGTGTGACAACCAGCTATGGTCAGGGGCCTTGGATGAAAACAAACTAAAAAAATAAAATGCAGTTGTTAGCAATCCTCATATTTGCCAGGTAGTACCACCAGGTTCTAGGTGAAATTAAAGACAATTTCCACAAACAAAATTGTCAATCAGGAGTTATGATTCTTTCAATAAAGGTTAAAGTAAATTAGAGAGAGAATGGATTTTGGAGTCAGCAGCTGGTAGCCAAACCAGCAGCACATGTTGGCCCACACTCTTCCATGTTGATACAATGTCATAATGTGTGTATTGCATGTCATTTAAAAATATATTTTTATTGATTTCAGGGGGAGAGAGGGAGAGAGAGAGAGAGACATTGATCGGCTGCCTCCTGCATGGCCCCCACTGGGGATGGAGCCTGTAATCCAGGCATGTGCCCTGACCAGGAATGGAACCTTGACCTCCTGGTCCATTGGTCGATGCTCAACCACTGAGCTATGCCAGCTGGGCTGCATGTGTCATTTTAAGCAGGTGATCAGGGAAGGTGAATCTCCCCCAAAGTACTATGGAATAGTACAGTGCAGCGGTTCTCAACCTGTGGGTCGCGACCCCTTTGGGGGTCGAGCAACCCTTTCACAGGGGTCGCCTAAGATCATCAGAAAACACATATATAATTACATATTGCTCTTGTGATTAATCACTATGCTTTCATTATGTTCAATTTGTAACAATGAAATCGGGGGTCACCACACATGAGGAACTGTATTAAAGGGTCCCGGCATTAGGACGGTTGAGAACCACTGGTATAGTCCATCATGAAGCTTATGAAGCTTGTGCCATCCTGGTGACTGGTATAAGCAGGGCATTGAGAAGCAGGAAGAAGACATTATTTTGGTGGAGTATAGATGGAAACTAAGTGTTGGATTCCACTTGGCTCTAAGGTCTTGGATAAATTACTTCACATCTCTACTGTTTACTGCTGTTGTCTATAAATGACTAGCTTTAGTCATATCACCTCTTCTTAACCTGGGATCCACATGTGAGCTTCATGAGGATCCACAAAGAGACTTAACTGATATGGAAATATTGTTAATCAGATTTTTTAAGGGTTACTGAAAAAAGGAGTACTTTCTATGTGCACCAGAGAATTAGTTCTTTTTCATTGCCAATCTATTATGAAGCAACAGTTTTAAAACATATATACACAGCCCTGGCTGGTTGGCTCACTTGCTTGGTGTGTCGTCCTGTATGCCAAAAGATTGCAGGTTCAATTTCCGGTCAGAGAAAATACCTTGGTTATGGGTTCAATCACCAGTCGGAGCACATATGGGAGGCAACTGATTGATGTTTCTCTCTCACATCGATGTTTCTCTCTCTCCCCTTTCTCTCTTTCTCTCAAATCAGTAAAAACATATCCTCTGGTGATTATTAAAAATATAAATAAAATAGAATGCAGGATGACTTCCCCCAAAATGTGTACACATCTTAACAGCTGATAGATCAATTTTGAAAGTGAAATGTATTTTAACAAACACTGCCTTTATAATTATTAAAAATGTGTTTATACATATAATGAATTACTAAAAGTGAATATATACAACCAGAATTCCCTTTATCTTCTGTTAGATTCATCGGGTATAAGATTACTCTGTCATGTTGCTATAAAAATGTGTAAATGCTTCCCATCAACAGGGGCTATTGTTGTGGCCCAACCCCAGTCTACAGGCTACATTTTGGTAGCAAATATGCGCAGTGGTCGGCAAACTCATTAGTCAACAGAGCGCAATATCAACAGTACAATGATTGAAATTTCTTTTGAGAGCCAAATTTTTTAAACTTAAACTATATAGGTAGGTACATTGTTATTAACCTAATTAGGGTACTCCTAAGGCTTAGGAAGAGCCACACTCAAGGAGCCAAAGAGCCGCTAGTGGCTCACGAGCCGCAGTTTGCCAACCATGGTGCTAAGGTTCCTGCCAGACCTGGCCTTGAAAGGTTCCCTATAAAATCTAGGTAACCTTACATTCACTTTGCCTTGATTCCTCTGACCCAAATCATGCAATCCAACCTGTCAGTGTACTCAGCACAAGATAAAGGCCTATCTTCCTTAGAAAGCAATGTAAGATTATAAATAATAATGACAAGAACAACAAAACATTTCCCCTGTCACCTGTGATTGCTTATGTTCCCTGAACAATAAGAGTTAAGAGGAGGAAAGCCTGCAGGACGAAGTACCGCAGAGCTCAGACATATGCTACCTCACCCACGCTTATCTGTGCATCTCTTTCCCAAACTTGAAATATCCTTACAAATATTTCTACTATCCCATGTTTAAGCCTCATTCAAGATGTTTCATTGCATTTATTAGGTACTCAAAACATATGTATTGAGTACCTGCCCTGTTCAGGAAGGGGGAAAAGGGAAAGAAAATATAATGGTCCCCTATCCTCAAGTTGTTAAGAGCATATCAGTTCTTATAAGTGCATTGTGCTAAGAATGCAACTGGGGTGTGCAGAAGAGACATCAAAGTTTGACTGGTGGGTCTAGTAATGCTTTTCAGAATAAGATTTTGGCGCTGTGTCTTGAGTCACTACTACCAGGTGATCAGCCTGTCAGAGAAGTTTTGCCATCTCATTAGACTTTCCTTTGTTGTTCTTTATATCCATTCTTGCTACATGTCTGGTTAAAAAAGATGTCCTTCCCAGACAGTAGACCCCTCTTTGATTACGGATATTCTAATTGATCAAGAAAAAAAAAGTGTGTATGTTAATTTTGTGTGTTTGGCAGAGATAAGCAAAGAATCAGGAAAAACAGTGCATGTAAAGTGAATGCTGAAAACTATGATAAAAATGTGAGTCTATCAAAGAATACAGTAGGGATACAAGATTGAAGAAAGTAACAGACAGGTCATAAAGCTTCTTGCATATCTTCCTCAGGATTCTGTATTCCTCTAGAGGTCATTTTTGACTCATTGGAAGCTTTTAAGTAAGGAAGTGATAGGATCAATATTTTATTTTTAAAAATTCACTCTGGTAACTTGTAAAGAATATCTAGGAGGTGAGTAGGACAGAGCTATGAGTGCCAAGAGATTTACCTAATAATTCAGGTGAGGAATCATGAGGTCCTAGACCAAGTCAGTAATAGAAATGCAAAGAATGGAACATCTTTGCCAGATACCACGGAGGCAGAATTACTGGCTTTGGGGGGATGAATGAGTGGAAGGAATCATGAATGATTTTTAGGCTTAGCCAATTTGGAGGATGGGGGTTTCATTACCTAAACAAGAAAATGCTGATGCAAGTACAATATTAGAGTGGGGTGGGGAATTCAGATTTAAATATATTCAATAACTCAAGATATCTGTCAAGAGTTTAAATGCAGGCGACTGTAAGGAGTTTGAAATAGGAGACTGTACTTAGGAGATGGGACTGGGCTGGAGAGAGAAAAGTCAGTCAGCAGTAATTGTTGGCATGAGTTGGGTATAATCATTCTGACAAGCCTTGCCTGAGAAATTTTATTCCACTCCAATAGAATTGATTTTATTCCATAAATATTGGTATTTTTCACTTAAAAATTAAGTGGGAAAGCCTGGCTGGCATGGCTCAGTGGCTGGGCATTGACCTATTAACCAGGAGGTCACGGTTCAATTCCCTGTTTGGGCACATGCCTGGGTTGCGGGCTCCATTTCTGGTGTGGGGTGTGCTAGAGGCAGCCAATCAATGATTTTCTCTCATCATTGATGTTTCTATCTCTCTCTCCCTCTTCTTTCCTATCTGAAATAAATAAAAATATATTTTTTAAAAAAATAAGTGGGAAAATAAACTAAAGGTTAAATAATATAGCACAACAAAGATAAAGCTGGACTGAGACTCACACGTGATGGGCAAAGCAATTGATACCGTTTACTGCACAGGGTTGGGCCACACTTTTGGTTCTGGATTTTCAAGTAGCAATGCCAAGGGGGAAATGACAAGATATTTAATACCCATAATGTAAGAATAAACCAATTGCTCAAAAGCATAATCATGGGGGAACTGAAAAAAAATTTCTTCTGAGCATACTGAACAATGTTCTTAATAACATCCCTAACGTGAATAAAAATAAGACTTATATAACTATATTATATCCATCCATGTAGGACAATGATATAACAAAGAGGAGCAGAGTAAGGCAATTCAAAGGAGGAAGGAAGGAAAATGGTGAAACACCCGCGTAGAGCCCAGGTGGATTCTTATGTATGAATGCACAGCCACATTTCTTTCAAGAATTCATCTGTAATACCCTGAATGTATTTTATTTCACAAATTAGAAGGATATAGCCTCACTCACCCTCTTTCTGTGTATTGTCCATAACTTCCTTTTAGATGCATTCATTTGTTCATCCAATATTGAATGATCTTCTGAACAAAAATTAAACCCCATGAGAGACATGACACTATTTTGATAATTCCCCTAAATCCAGTGGCTCAAATGATACCTGGAAAATAGTAGTCGTTCAATAAACGTTTTGGGTAAATCAATTTAACAATGTATTGAATAAATGAGCCAGATGTTAAGATAGAGGCTAGCGATGTAGAAGTTAATGAGATACTGTTTCTGCCCTCTAGGAACGAACCACCTAAATAGGAAACAGTAGAATTAATCATTCTTTCAATAAATATTGAGTTTCCACTCTGGCACAGGCTCTTCTAGGCATTGCTGATACAGAAAGGAATAAAATAGACAAATGCACTCATGGAGCTTGTTTCACTGTGGGAAATAGAAGAGTTTCGCAGACATTGATACATACACATACATCTTGAAGAAACTGAGGGAATGAGCCATGTAGATATTTGGGACAAGATTGGTTTCTGATGCCGCACAGCAAAAACGCAATGATTCTAGAGGACAGTCCTAAGAGATGAGGTCCTAGATGGGGGGGGGGGGGAGTGGTGGTCAGAGACTCAGATGCCATTGTAAGAACTTCGGCTTGTACTTTGAGTGACATGGGCAACCGCTGGAATGTTTTAAGCTAAGACATGACACCATTTGTCCCAGCGGTCAGTACAGTGATTGCAATACATATATCCAATATACAATATGAACAGAAAAGGGGAGTCATGGAAGACTGAGTTGGAAAGGATATTTAGGAATTACCTAGCCAAGGTAGCGGAGAGAGTGGGCATGGAACCGTTTCTAGCCAGATGGACATATGGCCTGGACTAAGGGACTAAGGTGAGATAAAAGCTTGATGTGCAAGGAAATCCAAGCAATTTAGCATGGCTATAAGGCAGATGATAAGGCGGAAGGAATGATGAGGGAGAAGACTACAGAGATTAGCAACAAACATTGAAGGATTTTTATTTATAGCTCTGACCCTTGCAAATAGACTTAATATTCCTAGTGAACAAGGATCATATGTAAAAAAAAAAAAGCAGTGTCTATAACACTTTCTGTAGCTTCATTGATGAAATGGTTTGTACCATGGCTGCAGAAAAGCATGGGGATACAAATGTATTGATTGATGTGCCAGATGTTATGTTTCAAATATACCAAAAGGGTACTTTTTAGAAGAAATTACCCATCTGTCTATTACATAAGAGAAAAGTTGTTTCTGTGCCCCCCACATAAGGCTCTGGGGAGCAACTGCATGTTCTCCTGACTCAGTCCACATCCCTGCGCTGATGTCACTGTGAGAGCACCGGTCCGCTTCAGTCACCTGGACCTGCGTTTAGCAGCTCTGGCTGCCAACAACCTCACAGAATATGCCTGGGGACCCAAACTGGAAACTGCTCATTATATTCCAAATAGGAATATACATTCCTGAAAAGAAAATCTTCCTTTTCATACCTACACTGACCTTTACACAATTCAGATTGGAATAGGTGTTCTGAAAATGAACTCATCTAGCAAACCATGTTTAAAAGAAAAACAAAACAAAACAGTAACGGTGCCCTGGCCTAAATAAAGTAGTCGGTTACTGTATTCCTCTTAAGTCACCTCAGGCTCTTGTAGGATGAGGACTTTTACCATTTTCAGCTGCTAAATTTTCAATAAGGGCTCGACGTACTGTACCTTTCATTTAGCTGGGCAACCTGAACTCCTAAAGAAGACTGGATGCTTGCCAATAGTTAGAACAGGAACCTCAGGGATTTCTTATAAGATTTCCTCTTTTCTACTCCTCTGAAACTGATTTTAAACTAAAACTGATTTTTTTCTTTCCGTGTATACAAGATATCTTTTATTGGGGGAGTAGGGATTGTTTTTATTTCCTATTAAGAAGATTTTTCAGAGCTCTTAGATTTTAATGAAGATTTATTGCTGGTGTTTTTGACAAAAGATATGTGTTTTGTTCTTAGACAAGTGGCAATGTTCTCCACAGGAGCATAGCAGCAGACTAGCACGAGGCTGCAGCTAGCAGCCGGGAGGAGTGACGGGTCCTGAGCGTCACTACCGTTTGCATGAGCCCACTTTCTAAGTGAGCTGAGAGGAACCTTGTTCCTACTGAGTTTCAGTAAGTACTCAAATATTCAGCTTTGATGCAAATTCTTCCAGTATTAACCATTTGTCCATTGATGGTAAGGGATTCCATGAAACATGTATGAAATCCAAGAGGCACTACTATTCTTCTGTGTAGGGGCAACTTTGGAATGATCCCTGACATTGTTGAGACTATTTCTTTAGCTCTTCCCAAATGGTCTTTTCATCTGAGGTTACATAATGCACATGTAAGAATTAAAATAAATTGAATAGATGGTATGAAGGAATTAGTGCAAAACAAATATAAAGGCTATCTCCTCAAAGTGAGCCTCTGGCTATCCACAGATCAAAGTATGGACGGAAGAGAGAGTGGGGGAAAAAGAGGTAGAGGAGGAGAATGAATCTCATACTACATATGTGGTATGCAAACAACAAATCAAGTTGAGTAAACTGTGTTCTCAGGAGATTCTCTCACTAAGTCATTAAATTTCACTATCTATGAATCCCAGTGAAAAATCTCATTCTCCAGCATCTGCATGGTGAAGTCTTTTCAAAAATAAAAGGAAGAGGTAAATAATTATGGAATCAAGGCACAGACATGCAAAATGAAAGAGTGTATTTATATGTGAAGCAAAAGACCTAAATGGAGGACCAGCACTCTTTTGCTCAGTAACTTTACTTTTCTGTGCCACTGTTTTTCTTCTGAAACATGGAGGTCATAGTCATACCCGTCCTGCTTGCGTCATAGGGATGTGGAGCAAAGGAAATAATGGTATGGATCATTCACCTCCAATTCTTGAAGGGCGATATAAATATTAGTGACTTGGGAAAGTTTTTTTTAACTCCTTTGAACTTCCATATATTTATCTGTCAAATAAAGCTCTTCAGGCCTGCCTACTTCCAGAGTGATCTGGTAAAAACCAAGTGATGTCAGCACAGTCTTTGAAACGTAAGGTGCCATCAGGTATAAGGCTTTTAAACCTATTCAAACAACTGTGTGGAGGAAAGACCGTGGTTGACTAGAAATAGCAAATCCTTACACCCTTTCTATAATCTTAGCAGGTAAAGCTGGTATCCACACACATACACATACAGCTGCTGATGATATTGAATTTTTCCCTTCTAAGAGAGAAAAGTAGATTCGCAGAAAGTTCCGCTATCAAAATTCTAGAACATTAACTACTGATACTATTACAAGTGGTTAGGAAACAGTAAATTAAACTTTGTAGTGCTTTCCCAAAGGAAGTACAAATACACCGTCATTACTTAGAGTTTAAATTGGACTGGGAACAGTAGGCCAGCCTGCATTATGGAAAAGCAATGCTTCAGTGGTAGCAAAGTGAACCAAACAACACTGCAGATCTTTTCCATATTAGCATCTGACAAGCAAAATACTTGCATTAATGCAGAATGTGCTATGGAAGTCATCACCAGGGGAATGATCAATCAAAGCTTTAATGCTGTTTAATAAACATCACACTATGAGAACATATTTTCCCTTTCGTGCAATTCATTCAAGTTTGAGGGAACTGCTAAATTATTGCACTTGGCACAATCTTGAATGACAGCCTGATCTAAACAAAAGCAATCCTTTTATGTTTTGTAATGATTTGGGAAAAAAAAATAGGGAATGTGGGGTGGGCAAGGGGATTTGGTATACCCCAAAGGCAATGATAATCAGACCAAACCACTTTGCTACATTGCAAAGGTAGGGTAGATAGGAAAATGGATCAATGTTTTGAAATAGAGGAGCACGCTAACTAAAAGTTATATGTCATAATCTGATCAACACTAACAAAAAGATAGAACTTTGGTCAATGGTACAGTTAATTTAGGGGGCTGGAGGCTCCTAAAAACAGCCATGTTAATGACTAGTCATCTGACATACTATCAAATAAGTTAATCTCTAAAATAAGAGTCCCAGTGTGTGCACTTCTAAACCAGTGGTTCTCAATTGGAGGGATGGGGATACTTGGAATATTTGTCTTCTGGGCTTATCATGATAGGAGGAGGGTGGTGCTGCAGGCATCAGCTGGGTAGAGGCCAAGAATGCTAAAAATTCTATGATTCACAGGACAATCTACCACAACAAAAAATTATTTGGCCCAACGTCAATAATATGAGATTGATAAACTGAGTTCTAAACTAAAACTACCCAAGAAGTATATTATGATGTAAATAAGGACCTAGTAATTCTTAACATGAAAGCAATGTGAAAAAAAAAAAAAATTCAGCCCTGGCCAGTTGGTTGGAGTGTCTTCCTGTGGAACAGAAGGTTGTGAGTTCAAGTCCAGATCTGGAAAAAACCCGAGTTGCCGGTTTGACCCCCAGTTGAGTCTTGTGCAGGAGGCAACCAATTTTTGTTTCACTCTCAAATCAATATTTCTCTCTTTCTCTCTTTTCCTCCCTTTCTAAAAAAATCAGTATTTTATTAATATAATTGTTACTGCTTAAGCTTTTTTTTCCACCTGAGTTTTGTTTTAATTATAAAGCCCTTGCCAGAAAAATAAGATTTATTTCTATAATAGACTTAGTGCTTTCTCTTTCAGCACACTTTTCCCCCCAATTAATTAACTTTTAGCGGCTTTCTTATAATGAATGCCAGAATCTCCCTAAAAGTTTTAGGAGAAGTTACAAAACTCAATGAGCTTATTACATTTTTCTGATAAAAATTATAGGAAATATATTTAGAAGGGTTTTCTCCCTCAGGGATGTTATTTATAAACATTTTTGGGAGTCCTAAAATAAAATTAAAAATACATACACACAATTCTGCAGGCTAGTTATATTATTCATGCTGAAAATAGAATGTTCATGCTGAAGAATTCCTTCCTGAATGTGTCAATGCAAATGAGGTAGCTAAGAGCCAAGGCCATACAAAGAATCAGATCTAAATTCCAGGTCTTCTGATGTCCAGTTTCTAAATTAATTCCTGTTCATCATAACCATAAAATAGCCTACATAACTAATAAATCATCCTAAAATGAGAACTAAATTTTTATTCCCTAAAACTTAGGATGATATTATATAAACAATATCAGAATCAGGGCACATTATTACAAAGCATTTCTTTGCTTCTTGTAACTAAAGTTTATCTGATTTGCCAGCGCGTATTAAAAAACTGAACTGTCATTTATGAGTAATATACAGGAGTAAATACATTGGGACAATTCTAAAAAGTTTATTTTATAATATTTGTTAGCATTTATTTAAAAAAATAAGTGAAAAAAGGCAATAATCTAAATGCAGTTCATAGATTTTCTATCATGGTTGATGGCTCATGTTTTGAAAACTGTTCATTTGAATTATTGCATTTGGTACATATAAAAATGGGGTTTCTAAAATAAAATGACTAAAATGAAATATTCAGATGGAAAGCAATGAGAAATACAATAAGGCACTCCTACAAGAATTGTGGTTTTGAATTTTGCCACTGTAAATAAAACTAAAAAAAATGACCGGGCACAATCCATTGTTATATATCCACAGGTTTCTCTCTCTCTCTCTCTCTCTCTCTCTCTCTCTCTCTCTCTCTCTCTCTCTCTCTCTCTCTTTCTCTCTCTCCTTTTCCTATTATCTTTATTTTAACCCAAATTCAAGCATAGAGCACTAGCAGCAGCGCAGAGCTAGAAGCCCTGACACTTGGGTTGTTCTGCTCGCCCTGGCACTTTCTGAGATGTTGAGTAAATCCCTTCGCCTCACTGATTCTTTATTCACCTCATTGTAAATGGTGTTAACTGGATGAATGTATGTGCTAAATCCCTCCCCTCTCTAAATTTTTATGGTTTTATGAAACTTTGAGCTCAAACTGTTTTTATCTGTATGCATGATGTAGCACTTTATAATTTTCATATTTTTATTTCAGTAAAGATACTTAATATTGCAACAGAAAAAAAAAACAAACAAACTGAAAATAGCTGAAGAAAAGCAGGGGATTTATTGGCCCATCTTCCATGTAGTCTTGGTCGCTATTTAGATCTTCTTCATGAACTCAAATGGCATCCTCAGTACTTGGTTTCTCCTATCTCTCAACTCTGTTTTACATTATGTTGTTTTAAGCTTCCAAATGTACATAGCAATTCCTTGTTGCTGAAAGAACAATTCTTTTCAGTTTTGAATCCCAGCAAAAAGAGGTGAGACTGTCTTTCTTTCTCTCCCTACTGCCCTAGCAACAGTCAGATTCCTTCCAGTTGGCTTTGGTTTGTGAGCAGGCCCCTCCCTGAACCAGTGACTGCAGGCAGGGGAGAGTAGATTTAAGCAGTGTCAGCGAGATGTTTTCTCTTGGAACCCGGACCAGGGAACTCGGAGGGGGTGCTTGGAGCAACAGAAAATCATGATGCACAGTTTGAGTATTAAACCAACAAAGCAGAACAGAGAGATGGAAATAACCCAAATACTGAGGCTTTCCTTTGAGAGTGATCCCTGGAACACTGCTCACAGGCAGACTCAGACTTTATGGAGGACAAGCCCAAAGTCTCCCTTGATTTGCTTAAGAGGCTTTAAGTTGGTTTTTCTTTTCCCCCTGTGGGATTGGGCCTAAACAGGCAGTCAGACATCCCCCCAGAGGTCCCAGATTGGAGAGGGTGCAGGCCGGGCTGAGGGACACCCTCCCCCATGCACAAATTTCATGCACTGGGCCTCTAGTATATAAATAAACACATAAGCAATACAGAAAAGAGGCCAAAATTATGTATTTCAAACTAGTAACCAATAAGACATACATGCTGTCCCTTACCTTATTTTCTTAATGCTCTCCATTTCTTCCTAGTGAGTTTCAATGGGTGCACCCCCTTCTTAACATTTTAAGAAATACCTTTAAATCCTCCCCCTCCCCCCGATTCAGTTAGAATGGAAGCTCTTTGAGTTCAAAGAGCCTGTTTTGTTTATTAATGTATATCTTACATTACTAAATAAGTCCCTAAAATGAATAAGAACATTAAAGTAATCATTAAATGAATTATAAACAAGTTATAAAATAAACAGACAAGCCCGGCCAGCATGGCTCAGTGGTTGAGAATTGACCTATGAACTGGGAGGTCACAGGTTCGATTCCTGGTCAGGACACATGCCCGGGTTGCAGCCTTGATCCCCAGTAGGGGATGTGCTGGAGGCAGCTGATCCATGGTTCTCTCTTATCATGGATGTTTCTATCTCTCCCTCTCCCTTCCTCTCTGAAATTAATAAAAAATATTTAAAAAATACATTTTAAAAAAATTTAAAAATAATAAAATTAAAATAAAGAGATAAGAGGAGAGAGATAAAGAGAACATGAATTATTCTAAATTCTTTCTTCTACCTCCTTTCTCACACTAGAAACCTTGATCTATATTGCCTGTCTACTCATATTCACACATCTTACATAAAAAAAAAGCCTAGGTGGTGTTGTGTGTGACATCATCCCAAGATGGCCGCCCTCATGTCATCACAAGATGGCTGCCACAAGATGGCCCGCAGGGGAGGGTGGTTGTGGGCAATCAGGCCAGCAGGGGAGGGCAGTTGTGGGCGGACAGGCCAGCAGGGGAGGGCAGTTGAGAGAGACCAGGCTGGCAGGGGAGCAGTTAGGCGTAAATCAGGTTGTCTGGGGAGCGGTTAGAGGGTGATCAGGCTGGCAGGCAGAAGCAGTTACGGGCAATCAGGCAAGCAGGCAGGCGAGCGATTAGGAACCAGCAGTCCTGGATTGTGAGAGGGATGTCCAATACCAGCAGTCAGACATCCCCCAAGGGATCACAGATTGGAGAGGGTGCAGGCCGGGCTGAGGGACACCGCCACCCCCTTGCACAAATTTCATGCACTGGGCCTCTGGTATTTAATAAGTCAGATTCCAAGATTCAGAATATGGAAGAAAATGATTACCTTCTAGAAACATATTCTAATGAAATAGGATGGAAGATAGATGATAGATAGATAGATAGATAGATAGATAGATAGATAGATAGATAGATAGATTGATTTTACATATTCCAAAATTAGTAGACAATGAAAAAATGAAATTGGGGCCAGTTATGCTATAGAGTCTGTAGGATAACATCCCTAATGTGTTAAAGTTTTTAGGTTTGTTGCTCTTGGAAGGGGGAGGAAGAGAGCTTTTCGTCAAATATGAAGTGAGAAGCTGTTCTGGGTATAAAAGATTCTAGAAAGAAAAATAAAGTGGTAAAATAAAAGTATATATCTATGATCCAAATGAAGATTCTTACAACTGCGTTTTGACCACCTCCCTGATGGAAAGACCCAGAAAGGAATGGGACTTACCTAGCAGGAGAACACAAGGAGTGTCTCTTAGATATTCGTGTGAAGAAAAAAAGAGGGCATGTCCATGGGTATCATCAATTCACGTCACCCCTCTGATCAAAAACAACTAAGAGCTTGTTTAAAATAGATTTAAAAATAAAACCCAACTGTTTCCTCTGCCTACTTCATCATCATCATCACCCATCTGCTCTGATTATATTAGTCACATTGTCCTTTCTTACCTCAACCTCACCATGCTTGCTTTCATGCTATAGGACTTTGACATGGGCTGTTGCCTCTCTTTAAAATGCTCTGTCCTGCCCCCTCCCCAATAGCCCCATGACTGGCTCTTTCTCATCAGGCAGGTCTTGGAACCAATGTCACCTCCTCAGAGAGGCCTTCCCTGGCACCATCTGCAATAGCTCACTCAACAGCCAGCCCATTTTTTCCAGCTTTACAGTAGCTTGCTCGTTCATTTATCTTTTTACTCTACTGTCAATCTCTATTTTCTAAAACGGAAGCCCTACAAGAGTAAGGGGCGAATGCCTATTCTGTGTGATATTCATCAATACCTAGAAGAGTGTCTGGCACATAAGCAGTAAATCAATTATTACCAGGAAAAAATATCACTTTGAAGGGTTTAGATTAGAACCTAGACAACTATCACATAAGGAAGTGTCTAAAAATGGGGACTGAAGGAAAAGGATTGATTTATTAGCAAGTGCCTGTGTTGATCCCATTTCAAGTATTTTTATCATTTCATAATCACTTTTAGCTGAATGGGGTTGAAATGGACTTTCGGAATAATGACCTTAATTGTTTGTTAAAGTCACTCGCTATTAATATTAATATAAGCTAAAGAAAATTTAAAAATGCAATCAGAATTAAATAATATCAGAATAGTTTGGTCTGTTTTCCAGTGGCTCAAGTGCCCTTGGAGCAGTTTGAAAAATTGACGATTTAGACAACTCGAAACTCTTTGACATACTAATGATATTGAATGTCACCTTACTTCTTAATGAGTAATGCAATGATTTTGTAAATCATAAATTACAAGTGGAGTAAACTAAATAACAAGACAGTAACTGCTGCTATAAAAAGGCAATACAACCACCAATAAGGGAAAATGCAGCAAGACTAGTATATGGAGAGAGAGAAAAATAAGATGAGAACCTTGGCGTAGCTGGGGTTTCACAGGATTTCCAATGCTTGCGACCTAGTGCCACAAACACAACAGAAAAGACACAGAGAAGGGAAATCCTACAGATTGTTTCAGCATGAGACTTCTTTAAGTGATTTTATTTTGAATGAAGGCAAAGAAATACACTTGGCTACTTCCTAACTACAAAATATACAACCACTGAAAGCTGTATGACACCTAAAGGAATTCATGACTTTGTTATCCAAAATGTTCTGATACTTCAATGTCATCGAAAAATTGTCAGTGATATTTCAGGGGATTTCATTTTCTTTCTAAAAAAAAAACAACAACAAACAAACAAACAAACAAAAAACAAAACCACACACACACATCAAATAGATCACTATGTAAAGCTGGACACGTCGACTGTTCTTCCCTAAAAGGGGAAAGCAGGAACTTGATGTTTGACCCTGCCTGGCTGACACTGTGACTGGAAACTAAAACAGTGCAGGCTGGGGGGTTTTCAAATCAGGCAAACCCAGCTTCTGCTGTTTCATAGGCACATGCTTCTGTGGGCCTAATGGAGTCTTAGTTTTCTCTCTACTGAAAATTGAACCTTAGCTCCCTCACCTCCAAAATGGAAATAAAAATTCCTACTTCCCAGGGGGAAATGAGAGGTTTAAATAAAGTTAAATGAAGTAAGAAAATATATGCAGGTCATGTTCACATTGCTAGCAAAATGTATAGAATCTATTCTTATTCTTCAAACAGGCTCTGTGATGCAAGTGGAAACAGGCACGGCTTAACTCAGCAGTCTAGAAGTTGGTTGAGAACAAGTCTATGCCTATAATGAAAGGCAGTCCCAGAAGCTGTTGCAAGAAAAGAAGTGATCCTGTCACCAGTGTGTTAAGAAAGAAAGGAATAAGGTCAAAATTAATTTTTTTTCTTAAATATTGTTATTGACCTATCTGATCTTAAAAAGTAGAACCCTGCATAAAAATTCATGGCTAATTCATGGTGAGAAAGAGAACCAATGTAATGCAAATTCGAGGGTCTTTTTGCATAGTTCAAAATCAGTGCAGCCTGGCAGATGTGGCTCAGCAGTTGAACATCCACCCAGAAAGCTAGAGGTTTGATGGTTGGATTCCTGGTCAGGGCACATGCCCAGGTTGCAGCTCAATTGGGGATTGAGCAGGGAGCATTCAGAAGGCAGCCAATCAATGATTCTCTCTCATCATTGATGTTTGAATCTCTCTTTCCCTCTCTCTTCCTCTCTGAAATCAATAAAAATATCTTTAAAAACAAACAAACAAACAAAAAAACAATGAGAACAGTCTGACCCAACCAAAATGGGTGAATGAGCAGGAGGAAGGGGGGGTCAATAAAATATGTTTTCTAACTCATTTCCAAGCATCCTTACTCTAAAATAGAGCAGTATCCTTGCCAGAACTTCAGGTCAGGAAGCAGTTAGGATAGTGCTGTCAGCTCTGTAAAATATGGCCTCTTCTGGACTATGCCCTAAAGATAATTAACAGATGTGTAACATTTTTGAAATGTCAGGTACAACAAGGCAAACGATTTTATCAAAACGGAAATCATCCTTTCAGCAGAAAAAACAATAGTTATATGAATTTCACTTCAAATCTTAAGTGCACAAAGCAATATTTGGTGAGTTTTCTAACCATGTTTAGATGCCATCAGCAATTTCAAGAACAGATTTCTTTCATTTTACAATTTTAAAATGTTACCACTACATCACTTTCCAGCCTTTCTGATAGGCATATACTCATGTCAGAAAGAGATGGAAAAACTGAAAATATAATATCTCATTATGGACTATCCACTGTTTAAACCTCCAGGCTGGCAATATGTATTTAAATAATATGTCATAAAAACCTCTTGGTACATAATGATGTAATAAATATGAGAACGCCTCTAAGGCTAACTCACTTATTTTTCCAATTGTTAGGTTACTCCCTGCTATGATCCCATCACCAAGTGAAATTTTAGGGATATTCTTTTGGGCAAAATAAATACTGGTGGGGGGAAAAATACTAATTCCAGTTGGAATGAGGAAACAGTTTCTTAATCATCAAATGCATTCGTTGTGGGTCAGATTTCTCTCTGCTGAGATCTACAAAATTCTCAGTGTTTTTTATATGTTCAAACTTCTAAGATTCCTAGGTAGAATTGTAAGAAAAAGAATTGCCCATCTACAAAGATGGAGAATCTGAAAGATTAGAGTCACTGTTTTTATTCATTTTAATATATACTTATTGATTTTAGAGAGAGGAAGGGAGAGATAGAAACATCAGTGAGAGAGAAACATCAATCATCTGCCTCCTACATGCTCCCAGGCAGGGATGGATTCACTTTAAAATAAAAAGACAAAAAACAAAAAAGTCTTCCATTCAGAAGAAATATAATCTTTTACTACATATACAGATATGCAGAAAAATTTCATATCAGAAAGCAAAACTAATCCTCATTTGTCAGAAGGAAATTTGGGGGAATTGAATTGGGATATGGAAAAATAATACCAAAAAAGCGATTGTATACTACCTGTATGTATAGAGGGTGGGGCAAAAGTAGGTTTACAGTTGTTCCTATGGAAAATGATTTAATAATTAATATATAATAATATAAGAATAAGCTTTGTGTTTTGCATACAACTGTAAACCTACTTTTGCCCTACTCTGTATATCACCCTAATAAATTAATCTTGAGAAAAGATTATATGCACAAAGATCCATAGACAGAATTTAAGTGTATACATGTATAGAGTAATTTTTTGCTGTTGTTAATCCTTAAGCAAGGATATTTTCCCATTGATTTTTAGAGAGAGTGTAAGAGGGAAAGACAGAGAGAAATATTGATGTGACAGAAAGACATCGATTGGTTGCCTCCTGCACGAGCTCTGACCAGGGCCCAGGCCAGGGTGGATCCTGCAACCAAGGTACATGCCCTTGACCTGAATAGAATCTGGGACCCTTTCGTCAGCAGGCCAATGCTCTATCCACTGAGCCAATCTGACTAGGGCTGTGTATAGAGTAATTTTTAGTGTGTTTATCAAACCCTGGGAAACTACTTCAAAGGAGCAGTTCCAGGAAAAATGCCAGGTGTAGCAACTTACTTACTGATAGCTTGGAATTGCAATATTTCCCATGATCATAAGCTTTAAAAATGCCCAATGATCTTGTCTATGCATTTTAATATGGGTAAATATAAACATATAAGACTTTTTTGACAAGTTGTATTCCCAGTACATGAAAACACGTCCTGAGACCATGTCTTTGAAGTAGCTTTCAAGGACTTGTGCATGAATAGTGTGGGTGATAAATTAAGACAGCACAAGAGAAGTGAATGCATAAACTCTGCTAACAATAGCATGGATCCTTGGTTTCAATCACATCATAAGCATTGCTAGACTGGCTGAGGCCAATGGTTCATTTAAAATGATGTTTTTATCTCTATAAACTGTTTATTCTTTTAGAATATAAAACACTGTGGAGTTTTAAGTGACTATTTGGACTGCCATTCCAAGGAAATGGGCCATCAGATTTTTAAAGATATATATGGAAATAAGCTCTGCTTTTTACCCGTCAGAATGAGGCCTTAATGATAGGTTGTTGTTTTTTGTTTTGTTTTGTTTTTTTTGTTGTTTGTTTGTGTGTGTGGTTTTTTTTTTTGGGGGGGGGGGTAATTGTTGTTTTTTAGTAACCAGAACTTAGTATTTATAAATATCTGTTAAAGAGACACACATATATTCTTAATATAAAAATCTTCCTGATGTGAAGTCCCATGCCAAAAAGAGAAATGATCTAGCAAGACTGGGTTTTCCATATCCAGCAAAGTACTTTCCCAAGTGCCACCGGCAATTCTGTTGAAAAACTGTTCATCTGCTCCTATTCACAAGGCCACCCCACTTCTGATGAGATGAGACTTTGTATTCTTGGTAAATTTAGCCTAGAACTAAATTAGTTTTATAATATGTGTGTGTTCTTATCCCTTCAATTTGTCACTTACCTAAAATATCTGCAGGTGACATGAGAAGTGAGATCTGAAATGCCTGTGAAACTGATTATAATAAAAACGTTAAAGAACATTTCATATGGTGGTGGAATGGCAAGATTCCTGCTTGAGATTCATAATCCTCATCAATATCACAGTGTATCATACTCAGAAGATTAAATTATACTAAAGTAAGAGAAGAAATTGTCCAGAAACACCAAAAGACAAAGTTCGCCTAAGATGCAAAATCTTATGAAAGAGTAAAACCCTGAACTAACAAATAGATGCATACTGATATCAGTCCCTACATCCTATATTACTGAGAGATAAAATGTGGGAGACACAAAGTTAGAGACGGGGCAATGGCATTAAATTCATGATTACAATAGCTGAAAAGAAAGAGAATATGAGATAAAGAAAAACATCTAAGAAATTCATTAAGACTCATGCTTCAAGCAATGTAGTGATATCTGAGAATATAAAGATATGAGGACACTAATAAAAACACTATTATTCTGTTGGATCATTTTAAGAATTCCATTTGTCTTGAATTAAAAAATTATTAAGTGCATTGGCTTCAGTAGCAAAAGAATATATACTTCAGACCTCACATATTTTTCTGCATGTATACACACACACACCACACACACACACACACACGTGTGCATTATATATATTATACACAAACACACACAGTCATATACATAATACATTTTGGCCCATCTACACTCCATGTGGTGGTTCTAAGATTTTTTTAAATAAATAAAACTAATACCTGTTCTTTCCAACATTTATTCATGCTTACTATGAACAAGGCCCCTGTCAAAGGGTTTTACATATGTCCATTTAATCCTTCCAACAACCTTTGAAGTAGTCACATTTATTATTCCCATTTTAGAGATAAAAGAACTGAGGCACAAAGAAATTCAGTAACATGACTAGAGTTATAGATTTTAATAGATGAAAGAGTATTTGAGTACCAGCAGTCTGACTCCAGAGCTGCTGGGCTTAATACCATACTACATGGTCTCTCAGTGAAAGCAGAGGATACAAGTTAGAGTGAGAATTAATTAAGCCAGAAAAAAATAGTATATTTGAAAGTATTTGAAAGCGGAGGAAACTGGCCTAATTTCAAATATTCTTTTCAAACTTAAAAATCAAAGAAATAATAAAAATATTGGAGCCAAATGCATCTCCTAGATCAAAAGAAACAAAGGAAAAAATAAATAAACTGGAATATATTCAACTAAAAATCATCTGAATAGCAAAAGAAGCCATCATCAAATAGCAACCTACTGTATAGGAGAACATATTTACCATGAATACATTTGATAAGGGGTTAATTTCCAAAACATATAAAGAACCCATACAACTCATCAAAAAGAAGACAACAATCCAATAAAAAAAAAGGCAAAGGACCTGAATAGACACCTCTCTAAAGCTTAGACACATATGAAAAAAATGTTAAAATAACTAATCATCAGAGAAATGCAAATTAAAACCACTATGAGGTGCCCTAACCTGTTTGGCTCAGTGGATAGAGCGTCGGCCTGCAGACTCAAGGGTCCCAGGTTCGATTCTGGTCAAGGGCATGTACCTTGGTTGCAGGCACATCCCCAGTAGGGCGTGTGCAGGAGGCAGCTGATCGATGTTTCTCATCGATGTTTCTAACTTCTCTATCCCTCTCCCTTCCTCTCTGTAAAAAATCAATAAACTATATTTAAAAAATAAAAATAAAAAAATAAAACCATTATGAGGTATCACCTCACACCTGTCAGAATGGCTACCATCAATAAATCAACAAACTAGTGCTGGTGAAGATGTGGAGAAAAGGAAACCATAGTACACTGCTGGAGGGAATATAGACTGGTGCAACCATGTGGAAAACAGTACGAAGTTTCCTCAAAAAAATAAAAATTGAACCGCTGTTTGACCCAGTAATCTCACCTCTAGAAGTATATCCTAAGAGTCCTAAAACAATAATAATATATATATATATATATATATATATATATATATATATATCCCCCTATGTTCATAGCAATGTTATTTACAATAGCTAAGACCCAGAAACAACCCAAGTGTCCAACAGTAGAGGAGTGGATAAAAACCTGTGGTACATTTGCACCATGGAATACTATGCAGCAGTATAAAAGAAAGATCTCTTAGCCCAGTGATAGCGGACCTTTTGAGCTCAGTGTGTCAGCATTTTGAAAAACCCTAACTTAACTGTGGTGCCGTGTCACATATAGACGTTTGCAACCATAGTAAAGCAAAGATTTATATTTTTGATATTTATTTTATATATTTAAATGCCATTTAACAAAGAAAAGTCAACCAAAAAAAATGAGTTCGCATGTCACCTCTGACACGCATGTCATAGGTTCACCATCACTGTCTTAGCCTTTGTACAGCATGGATGGACCTGGAGATTATAATGCTAAGCCAGTGGTTCTCAACCTTCCTAATGCCGCGACCCTTTAATACAGTTCCTCATATTGTGGTGACCCCCAACCATAAAATTATTTTGGTTGCTGCTTCATAACTGTAATTTTGCTACTGTTAGGAATCATAATGTAAATATCTGATATGCAGGATATATTTTCATTGTTACAAATTGAACATAATTAAAGCATAGTGATTAATCACAAAAACAATATGTAATTATATATGTGTTTTCCAATGGTCTTAGGTGACCCCTGTAAAAGGGTCATTCAACCCCCAAAGGGGTCGTGACCCACAGGTGAGAACCGCTGTGCTAAGCGATATAAGCCAATCAGAGAAAGACAAATATCACATGCCCTCACTAATATGTAGAATCTAAAGAACAAAATAAACTGACTAACAAATAGATCCAGAGGCATGGATGTATGGAACAGAATAACAAATCTCAGAATGGAGGGAGCTGGCGGGCAGAAAGAGATTAACCAAAGAACTTGTATGCATACTAGAGACCTGGTTCAAGCACTGGTGGGGTCCCTCGGCATGGCCTGCGGAGATTGGGCCGAAACCAGCAGTCCAACACCGCCTGCTCCTCCTGCCTCCCGGCCCCACGGTGCCTGCCGTGGGCTCATGCCCAGTCAGTCCTGATCAGGAGAGGCTCATGCCGCCACAGCAGTGCTCGCCAGCCATGAGCCCTGTGTCTGGCGCCTGGCAGTCAGCTGAGCAGCACTCCCATTGTGGAAGCGCCCTGACCACCAGGGGTCAGCCCCTGCATTGAGTGCCTGGACCCTGGTGGTCAGTGAGCATCATAGCTACTGGTTGATCAGTTGGTCGCTTAGGCTTATATATATACTAGGGGGCCCGGTGCACGAAATTCGTGCACTGGGTGTGTGTGTGGGGGGGGGGGGTGTGTCCCTCAGCCTAGCCTGCCCCCTCTCACATACTGGGAAGCCCTCAGTCGTTGACCCCCATCACCCTCCAATTGCAGGATCGGCCCCTTACCCAGGCCTGACGCCTCTGGCCTAGGTGTCCGGCTCGGGCAGCGGGGACCCGCAGCTGCAGCGGCCCCGCGATCGTGGGCTTCGCTTTAGGCCCCGCAAGGGACCCCTAGCTCCTGGGACTGCCAGCTTCGACCGTGCACAGCTCCCATCGCTGGCTCCACCCCTACTTCCTGCTATCACTGGCCAGGGCGGAAAAGGCACCTGATTCTCTGATCATGGCTGGGGGGCAGGGCAAAGGCGGCCCTGGGGCCGCCTTTGCCCTGCCCCCCAGCTCTTAGCTCCCCCCTGGGTTTCCGATCACTGTCAGTGGCAGGGGGCTTCTTCCTGCTTTCCCTTTCTCCTTCCTGCATTGTGCCTACATATGCAAATTAACCGCCATCTTGTTGGCAGTTAACTGCCAATCTTAGTTGGCAGTTAATTTGCATATAGCCCTGATTAGCCAATGAAAAGGGTAGCTCATACGCCAATTACCATTTTTCTCTTTTATTAGTATTGATACTAGGGGCCCGGTGCACGAAATTCGTGCACTGGGTGTGTGTGGGGGGGTGTCCCTCAGCCTAGCCTGCCCCCTCTCACATACTGGGAAGCCCTCAGGCGTTGACCCCCATCACCCTCCAATTGCAGGATCGGCCCCTTACCCAGGCCTGACACCTCTGGCCTAGGTGTCCGGCTCGGGCAGCGGGGACCCGCAGCTGCAGCGGCCCCGCGATCGTGGGCTTCGCTTTAGGCCCAGGCAAGGGACCCCTAGCTCCTGGGACTGCCAGCTTCGACCGTGCACAGCTCCCATCGCTGGCTCCACCCCTACTTCCTGCTATCACTGGCCAGGGCGGAAAAGGCACCTGATTCTCTGATCATGGCTGGGGGGCAGGGCAAAGGCGGCCCTGGGGCCGCCTTTGCCCTGCCCCCCAGCTCTTAGCTCCCCCCTGGGTTTCCGATCACTGTCAGTGGCAGGGGGCTTCTTCCTGCTTTCCCTTTCTCCTTCCTGCATTGTGCCTACATATGCAAATTAACCGCCATCTTGTTGGCAGTTAACTGCCAATCTTAGTTGGCAGTTAACTGCCAATCTTAGTTGGCAGTTAATTTGCATATAGCCCTGATTAGCCAATGAAAAGGGTATCATCGTACACCAATTACCATTTTTCTCTTTTATTAGTATAGATAACCCATAGGGTTATATGCATAACCCATAGACACAGACAATGGTGTGATGAAGGCCTGGGGTGAGGCAGGGGCTGGGTGGAAGGAGGCAAAGGCATATACAGATGATACAGAAGGGTTAAAGCTTTGGTAGGTGGTTCTTTACTCAGATAAGAACCTCAGATTCTAATCAAATAGATGTCCCTCTGCTGTGACCTAAAGGGAAATCTAACAGAGTCATAAAAAGACATATTCCAAAAACGCTTTGAAAACCCCAGTCACTCTTCTAAGCCATCTTAAGCAACACAGTGGGCATCACATCTAGATTACAGGCTTTAATTTGGAGTAAACACAGAATATTCCAGGATACCTCATCCCAAACCCTTGTTGAACTAAGACCCATAGCCTAGTGGTCTGCAACAGAAACTACATCCTACAGCACTGCTGGAGTAGCAGCAGGGAGTCAAGGCGGAGCCAGCTAGGTTTTCAGGCCGGCCAGAAGGCAATCATGTCAGAGCCAAAGAGAACATACTCGAGAATAGCACACATGAGACTGGCAACGATAGGCCTGCAATCCACAATGTCTCTTAGATACTTTCAGGAGGCAGGCAATTTTAAGCTAAATAGTCTATGAAAATATCTGGAAAACCACATTGAAGAAATATAACGAAAATAAATGCTGCACATAAAAAGCCCTAGAATATGCTACTTTACTCTCAAGATGAAAATTCTACCTCAGATTGAATGTTCAAATGGTAAGGAGGTTGTCAGCGAGTATGAATCCACATTGTTTTGTTGTTGATTTGTGTTGCAGAGGGAAGGGAGTGGCTTTGTTCTATTTTAAATGTGTAAATGATTCTACGTTGATTATAACAGTGAAAAGATATGCCCTAGTCCAGGTTGTTCTTTTTACATGGTGCACCTTGTACTTTAGCCCATCGCAAATGAACATTTGAACTTGGGAACATTATTTACCTATTTGTACACCTGTGAGCTAGACGGCAGCACTTTGTACAAGAGCAGAAGCTATATATAACTCAGGCCTGGAGAAAGCAATATAATGCTCTTATATAGCACATGATGTAGCTAATTATTCCCATTCTTCATGTTGTTACTCTTCTTTCTTCTCCTTTCTCATACCTCTCTACTGTTTCTTAACAGCTTTATTCATGTATAATTGGCATAAAATAAACTGCTCATATTTAAATTTGATCCATGAAGTCTATTTTTTATACAACCAATTATTCCAGCACCATTTGTTGAAATTATTTTCCTTTATCCACTGAATTGCCTTTGTACTTTTATTGAAAATCAGTTGCCTCAGTAAATATTTTGTGTGCACTCAAAAATAATTTATATTGTACTGTGTTTCAATGAACAGTTCTATAAAAGTTAATTGGCTTAACTTGGGTGATAGCATCAATCAAGTCATCTAAATCCTTACTGATTTTTCAGTCCATGGGCTCTATTAATTATTGACTAGGATATGTTAAAATCTCCAAATATAATTTTAGATTTGTTTATTATTCTGTAATGTTTGAAAACAGAAGTCCCCTTCCTTTTATAAATTACTTTATCTTCTTTTACTCTAATTTTTTCATCATGTTCTCTTTGCTTTTTTTTTTTAAAGGATACTGATATCTTAGTTACATTGGTTTTGCCCTACTCTTCATACATTATGTGTTTCATATATAATATCTTGCATGGTAGACATTAAATGAAGATTTTCTGATTTAATCTGTAATTGTTAATTGTTAATCTTAGTTGTAGAAATTCATCTACTTCTTTCCCATTGATTCTAACCCAGTGGGAGTGCCAACCACCCTTTAGAGTACATCATTGGATTAAAAAGTCCAATAGAAACATGTCCTTTAGTAGAAAATAGAGTAACTTAAAGTATCAATTACTTGGGGGAAAGTACATGAATAATAAAGAAGTAGTAAGATATATAAGAGTAAGCAACCTTTTTCAAAAATATGTTCCATGTGTCAGTTAGTGTTAACAAGACAACTGCTATTTCTTATAATGTCAAAGTCATACAACCGAGACACTTGGCAGGTTTCTGTATTCTGAAGAACTATAAAAGATAGAAATAAGTTTTATAGAAACAGTAAAATATATTGGAAATGATGATGCCACTTACTGGAAAACATACTCTGTACTATTAAACATTAACTCTAGCAAGACCCTGTCTGGGGGCCATGGTGTACAAGCCTAAAACTAAGAAATATACTGTGTGATACAAAGATATCTTAGTTGGTTAGGGCTACCAAAACAAAGTACCACAGACTGGGTGGCTTAAAAAACAGGAGTTTATATTCTCAGTTCCGGAAACTAGAAATCCAAGATCAGTGTTAGTAGGTTTGCTTTTTTCTAAGACTTATCTCCTTGGCTTGCAGATGGCTGCCTTTTCACTCCATCCTCACATGATCTCTCCTCTGTGTGTGCATATTCCTGGTATCCAATTTTTTTATAAGGACACAACTCACACTGGATTAGCGCCCACTCTAACACTCACTTTAACCATCCCTTTAAGGCTTTATATCCAAGTACAGTCGCTTTCTGAGGTACTAGAGATTAGGGCTTCAGCATAAGAATTTGGAAGCACACATAGTTCATAACTAGAAGGATATTGGGAAATTCTAGGAAAGATAAGGTTCTAGCAAATAATAATTTTTACTTAGTGTCATTGAATATTGAACCAGAAGGAACCTAAAAATATATTATGTCTAACCAACCATGCAATGCAGACATCTCCATTAAAACTTCCCCAACTAGGGTCAGCCTCTGCTTTCTTACCAGGAATGCACCACTCCCAAGAAAATGAATTCCATTCAGATAGAGTTACTTACTGTTTGATGGGACACTACTTTTGAAATATTAACCAATGTGTTTTTGTTTTTCCTTTTCCTTTACCCACCTCTGATATTTTCTTATTTTTCTAACTCTGCTTAGTTTTGATTCTCTACCTATCACATCAGGGAAATCCTATCTAATAAAGAGGGACTATGCTAATGGACCCTCACACCATCACAAAGATGGTGGCTCCCACAGCCAATAAGGAGAGAATATGCTAATTGACTACCACACCTTCAAAGATGGTGGCACCCACAGCCACAAAATAGCGGCGCCCAGTCCCCTCAGTCCTGTCAGGGTGGGCCCGGCCACTCTGCACACCTGCCTCTGGAGTTCCCCAGTCCCCTCAGAGCCCCAGCCACCCAGGGCTAGCCCGAGGCTCAGGTAACCACTGCAGGCCAAGGCTTGCGCTGCCAGCAGTGGCAGCAGCAGAGGTGTGATGGGGTGTTGCCTTTCCCTGATCGCCGGGTCACCTCCCACCCCTGAGGGCTCCCGGACTGTGAGAGGGGGCAGGCTAGGCTGAGGGACCCCCCCTCCAGTGCATGAATTTTCAAGCACCGGGCCTCTAATAATGTATAATACAAAGTAGTGGCTTTTAAGTGTCAAAAAGTGCAGGCCCTGTGGACAGCAGGAAGGATCTGGCATATGTGCTCCACAGACCTCATTTTCTCCAGGTCCAATCTGAAGGAAAACCAGTCTCAGAGACCTTACATGTACTTGAAGATAATAGTGACTAAAAAGATCTCAAGGAAGCATGGCTGTGCTTTGTGCCTTCTCAGATAGACCTACAACCACCCCCCCACAGAATTCCCTGTGCCTTGGTGTAGACCAGGAAAATGATTCCAATCTGTCAAAAGAGGCTTTGACATAACTGATACAGGTCTTTGAGGACAGGACAAGTGTTGATTCAGCAGCAATTTACATGGGTCAAGAACTAGAGAGGATAATGAGTCTTAGCAAATGCCAGATAAAATGGGAGATTAGGTCCACTGCCCATTTTTTAATTGGATTACTGTCTTCCTCTTGTTGAGTTGTATGAATTATTTATATATTCTGAAAACCAACCCCTTATCAGATGCATCATTGGCGAATATGTTCTCCCATACCATGGGTTTCCTTTGCTATGCAGAAGCTTTTTACTTTGATGGTCAAAAGACATATGAAAAATATTTAATGTCATTAATCATTAGAGAGACGCAAATTAAAACCACAATGAGGTATCACCTGACACCTGCTAAAATGGCTACCATCAATAAATCAACAAACAACAAGTGCTGGCAAGGGAAAAGAGAACCCTAGTACAAGGTGGGTGGGAATGAAGACTGATGCAGCCACTATGGAAAAAAAGTATGGAGTTTCATCAAAAAAATTAAAAATGAAACTGCCATTGGACCCAGCGATCCCACTTCTGGGAATATATCCTAAGAATCAGGAAACACCAATCAGAAAGAATATATGCAACCATATGTTCATAGCAGTGTTATTTACAATAGCTAAAATCTGGAAACAGTCCAAGTGCCCATCAGTAGATGAGTGGATTAAAAAACTGTGGCACAGAGACTGTGCCATCTTGGGTAGCTGTTGCCGGTGTCCAGAGATCAGCTTCTAACCTGGAAACAGGGGATCTCAAGCAGCGTGACTGCGTGAACTCAGACGAGCACTGCTTCTTCTCACGGAAAGAGAGAGAACTACATAACCAAACACCTGGAGAAGAGAGATCATGGTGAAACAAAGAACCAACCCACATATGAAAGAAAAACAGGCATCATCAGAAAAGGAAGTAAATGAAATGGAGGCAATGGAGGCAAGCAACCTGTCAGAGAAAGAATTCAGAGAAATGGCCATAAGGTGGATGAAAATAATGGAAGACAAATTCAACAATATATGTAGGAACCAAGAGGAAATGAAGAGAAACCAAGAAGAAATGAAAAATGACATCACTGCGATAAAGAACTCAATAGAAAGCATCAACAGTAGACTAGAAGAAGCAGAGGACTGCATCAGCGAGCTAGAAGACAAGGTAGGAAAAAATACCAAACAGAACAGCTTCTAGAAAAAAAAATTAAAAAGCAGGAGGAGAGCCTAAGAGAACTCTGGAACAACGCTAAACGAAACAACATCCAAATAATAGGGGTGCCAGAAGGAGAGGAAACTGAGCAAGGAATAGAAAACCTGTTTGAAAAAATAGTAACAGAAAATTTCCCTGATATAGGGAAGAAAAAACTCACACAAATCCAAGAAGCTCACAGAGTCCCAAACAAAATGAACCTGAAAAGACCGACACCAAGGCACATAATAATTAAATTGGCAAACACCAACGACAAAGCAAGAATCTTAAAAGCAGCCAAAGAGAGACAGAAAGTTACCTACAAAGGATCCCCCATCAGACTAGTGACCAATTTCTCAACAGAACACATCAGGCAAGAAGGGAATGGAATGAAATATACAAAGTCATGCAAAGGAAGGGTCTGAATCCAAGAATACTGTACCCAGCGAGGCTATCAATCAAAATTGAGGGTAAAATCAGGAGCTTCACAGACAAAAATGGTCTACGGGAGTTTATTACAACCAAGCCAGCAATGCAAGAAATGCTAAAGGGTCTGCTGTAAATAGAAAAAATAGGAAACAAAGAAGGAACTCAGCGGTAAAGAACAAAAATGGCGACTAACAACTTTCTATCAATAATAACTTTAAATGTAAATGGATTAAATTCCGCAGTCAACAGGCATAGGGTAAATGAGTGGATAAGAAAACATGACCCATATATCTGCTGTCTACAGGAAACCCACCTCAGAAAAAGAGATGCACACAGACTGATGGTGAAGGGATGGAAAAAGGTTTTTCAGGCCAATGGAAGTGAAAAAAAAGCTGGGGTAGCAATACTTACATCTGACAAATTAGATCTCAAAGTGAAGGACATAAAAAGAGATAAAGAAGACCACTTCATAATACTAAAGGGAGCAGTCCAACAAGAAGAAATAACTCTGGTAAATATATATGCACCCAATATAGGAGCACCCAAATACGTAAGAAATCTTCTGGAGGAGATCAAGGGAGAGATTGACAGCAATACAATCATAGTAGGGGACCTTAACACCCCATTATCTCCACTAGACAAATCCTCTAAACAGAAACTCAGCAAAGAAACATCAATCCTAAATGACTCACTAGATCAGGTGGAATTAAATGACATCTTCAGAACATTTCACCCCAAAGCCACAGAATATACATTCTCCTCAGGTGCACATTTGTCATCTTCAAAGATAGACCATATATTGGGTCACAGACAAAGTCTCTTCAAATTCGAGAAAACTGAAATCATATCAAGCATCTTCTCAGATCACAAAGGCATAAAACTGGAAATCAACTACAACAAAAACAATCCAGAAAAATCAAACACATGGAGACTAAATAGAATGCTATTAAACAACGACTGGGTTACCAGTGAGATCAAAGAAGAAATAAAAAGCATCATGGCAACAAATGACAATGAAAACACAACAATCCAAACCCTATGGGACACAGCAAAAGCAGTCTTGAGAGGGAAGTTCATAGCTCTACAAGCCCACTGCAAGAAACTAGAAACAATGAGAATAAATGACCTAACTCTACAACTCGAAGAGTTAGAAAGAGAGCAACATAAAAAGCCCACTGTAAGCAGAAGGAAGGAAATAACAAAGATCAGAGTGGAGATAAATGACATAGAGACCAAAAAAACAATACAAAAGATCAACAAAACCAAGAGCTGGTTCTTTGAAAGGATAAACAAGATTGATACACCTCTAGCCAGGCTCACCAAGAAACAAAGAGAGAGGACCCAAATAAACAAAATCAGAAACAAAAGAGGAGAAATAACAACAGACCCCATAGAAATACAAAGGATTGTTAGAAAATACTATGAACAACTCTACTCCAACACACTAGACAACCTGGAGGAAATGGACATATTCCTAGAAAAATACAACCTTCCAAAACTTAACCAGGAAGAATCTAAAAATCTCAATAGGTCAATAACTATGGAGGAAATCAAAGCAGTAATCAAAAAGCTTCCAGCAAACAAAAGCCCGGGGCCAGATGGCTTCACAGGGGAGTTTTACCAAACATTCAAGGAAGACCTAAAACCTATCCTCCTCAGACTATGTCAAAAGATCCAAGAGGAAGGAACACTTCCCAGCTCATTCTATGAAGCCAACATCACCCTAATCCCCAAACCAGATAAAGACAATACAATGAAAGAGAACTATAGGCCAATATCCCTCATGAACATAGATGCCAAAATCCTCAACAAAATCCTAGCAAATCGGATCCAGCAGTACATCAAAAAGATCATACACCATGACCAAGTAGGATTTATCCCAGGGATGCAAGGATGGTACAATATCTGCAAATCAATAAATGTGATACATCACATAAACAAATTGAGAGAAAAAAACCACATAGTCAAATCAATTGATGCGGAGAAAGCATTTGACAAAATCCAACACCCTTTCTTGATAAAAACTCTCAGCAAGATAGGAATTGAGGGATCATACCTCAACATAATAAAAGCCATGTATGACAAACCCACAGCCAACATCATACTCAATGGGCAAAAACTAAAACCATTCCGCCTAAAAACAGGAACAAGACAGGGATGCCCCCTCTCACCACTCCTGTTCAACATAGTACTGGAAGTACTAGCCATTGCGATCAGACAAGAAGAAGAAATAAAAGGCATCCAGATTGGAAAAGAAGAAGTAAAACTGTCCTTATTTGCAGATGACATGATACTGTACATACAGAACCCTAAAGACTCCATCAAAAAATTATTAGACTTACTAAATGAATTCGGCAATGTAGCAGGATACAAAATTAATGCTAAGAAATCCATGGCATTTCTTTACACCAATAGTGAACTTACAGAAAGTGAAACTACAGAAGCAATCCCATTTACCACTGCACCAAAAACATTAAAATACCTAGGAATAAACTTAACTAAGGAGGTAAAAGACTTATATGCCAAAAACTACAGGACACTGAAAAAAGAGATAGAGGAAGACATAAACAGATGGAAGAATATACCGTGTTCATGGATTGGTAGAATCAACATCATCAAAATGTCCATACTACCCAAAGCAATTTATAGATTCAATGCAATCCCCATTAAATTACCAACGGCATATTTCACAAATCTAGAACGAATGTTCCAAAAATTCATCTGGAATAAAAAAAAGACCCCGAATAGCTGTAGCAATCCTGAGAAAGAACAAAGTAGGTGGGATCTCAATACCAGATATCAAACTGTATTACAAAGCCACTGTTCTTAAAACAGCTTGGTACTGGCACAAGAACAGACATATAGATCAATGGAATAGAATAGAGATCCCAGAAATCGACCCAAACCACTATGCCCAATTAATATTCGACAAAGGAGGCAAGAGCATACAATGGAGTCAAGACAGTCTCTTCAATAAATGGTGTTGGGAAAATGGGACAGATACATGCAAAAAGATGAAACTAGACCAACAACTCACACCAAACACAAAAATAAACTCAAAATGGATAAAAGACTTAAACGTAAGACAGGAAACTATAAAAATACTAGAGGAATCCACAGGCAGCGAAATCGCAAACATATGCCGAAGGAATTTCTTCTCTGATAATGCTCCTAGGGCAATGGAAACTAAAGAGAAAATAAACAAATGGGACTACATCAAAATAAAAAGCTTTTGCACAGCAAAGGAAACCATCAACAAAACAACAAGAAGACCCACTACATGGGAGAACAT
Organism: Myotis daubentonii; assembly: GCF_963259705.1. Taxonomy (NCBI): domain Eukaryota; kingdom Metazoa; phylum Chordata; class Mammalia; order Chiroptera; family Vespertilionidae; genus Myotis; species Myotis daubentonii. Next base: position 25,043,220 of record NC_081852.1, on the reverse strand, counting down.
ATTTGCCAATGATACCACCGATAAGGGTTTAATTTCCAACATTTACAGGGATCTCATGAAACTTAACAAAAGGAAGATAAACAATCCAATAAAAAAATGGGCAACGGACCTAAATAGACACTTTTTGAAAGAGGACATACAGAAGGCCGAAAGACATATGAAAAGATGCTCAAAGTCACTAATTATACGAGAGATGCAAATCAAAACGACAATGTGTTATCATCTCACACCTGTCAGAATGGCTATCATCAACAAATCAACAAACAACAAGTGTTGGAGAGGATGTGGAGAAAAAGGAACTCTTCTGCACTGCTGGTGGGAATGCAGACTGGTGCAGCCACTGTGGAGAACAGTATGGAGCTACCTCAAAAAACTAAAAATGGAACTCCCATTTGACCCAGTGATCCCACTACTAGGAATATATCCCAAGAAACCAGAAACGCCAATCAGAAAGGATATATGCACCCCTATGTTCATAGCAGCACAATTCACCATAGCTAAGATTTGGAAACAGCCTAAGTGCCCATCAGCAGATGAATGGATTAGAAAACTGTGGTACATATACACGATGGAATACTATGCTGTGGTAAAAAAAAAAAAAAAGGAACTCTTGCCTTTTGCAACAGCATGGATGGAACTGGAGAGTATTATGCTAAGTAAAATAAGCCAGTCAGAGAAAGATAAATACCACATGATCTCACTCATTTGTGGATTATAGAGAACAACATAGACTGATGAAAAGGGACAGACCCAAAGACTGAGAAACAGCGATCAGGCTATCAATCCCCAGAAGGAAAGTAGGGGAGGGCGGGGGTAAGGGGAAGAGATCAATGGAAGGACTTGTATACATGTATATAAGCCAAACCAATGGACATGGACAACAGGGGGATGGGAGCATGAGTGTGTGGGGCGGGGGGGGGGGGGGAGGGGGAGGTTGGGGGTTAATGGAGGGGGGATGAGGACACATTTGTAATACCTTAACTAATAAAAAAAAAGGAAAAAAAAAGAATAGCTTTATGTTGCATTTATCTTACCAAAAACAAACAAAAAAAAAACAAACAAAAACTGTGGCACATCTACACAATGGAATACTATACAGCTGTAAAAAAGTAGGATCTCTTACCCTTTGAGAAACATAGATGAACCTGGAGATCATTATGCTAAATAAAATAAGCCAATCAAATATCACATGATCTCACTTACATGTGGAATCTAATGAACAAAATAAACTGAGGGACAAAATAGGACCATACACATGGAAGCTTGGAACAGATTGACAGATCTCAGAGGAAAGGTGAGAGCGAGGGCAGTAGGAGATTAGTCAAAGAATTTTCTGTGCATATATGCACAGCCCATGGACACAGACAATAGACAGGGGAAGACCTGGGGTGGGGTGGGAACCGGGGGGAAAGAAGGAAAATGGGAGAACATCAGAAACACTCTCAACAATTTTTTTTTTAAAAAAGGAAAATTAGAGGCTCTCTTCCTTTGGCACCATGGAAACTCCCAGAAATTAGTTGGAATTCTGGGGAAAAGTTGAGAGAAACCCTAACTGGCAAAGGCTTAATTTATATCATTCAGTTTCAACGTAAAAATGATTTAGAAAAAAAGTTAATTTTTTTAATACCTGAGTTTATGATTACTGTTACATGAACATAAATCTTGGCTTTCTCCTCATTACTTTTCCACTCACACTGTCTACAAAAGTGTAGTTTATACCAAAGTTATTGTTATTTATTACAAACAAGAACTGAAATTAGATCAGTTAGTGTATATGTAATTGCACAGGGGTAATGCACAGTCATTTCAATGCCCACCCTGTAAGGCCTCCAGGGCTGGTAGGAATTGAAATGACTGTTCATTACCTATGTGCAATGGGTAAAACAAGGCTCCCTATGTATTAAGAAGCTTGAAAATGTATCAACAACCAGGGCTGACTAAGAGCCTCACTGATGTTTACTTTAATAACCAAGTCAGAAATCTAACACATAAAATGTCACTGTTCTAGTGAGGAAGAAAAACACAATTAAGATACTTGAAATTCCAAATGTTAGAGATTAAGAAGGAAGCTAACACAATATGCTGCTCTATCTCTCGATAAAGCAATTACACAAATAAGTCTATCTGTCCATCCTCTAGGATTAAGATCAATTGTAGCAACATAGAATGTTGGAATAAAACGGTTCAAAACCATCTGGTCAAATATTCTCATGAACAGAGGTGAGACTTGAGATCCAGAACATTAAAAGATTTGTTTAGGGCCCTGGCCAGTGCAGTTCAGTGACAGAGCATCAGCTGCATAAGGAAGGGTCACGGGTTCGATTCCTGGTACCTGGGTTACAGGTTCCTTCCCTGGCCCTGGTTGGGGTGCATGTGGGAGGTAACCAATCAACGTGTCTCTTTCACATCAATGTTTCTCTCTCTCTCTGTCTCTCTCCATCCCTCCCTTCCACTCGCTCTAAAAATCAATAGGAAAAATATCCTTCAGTGAAGATTAACAACAACCACAAAAATTTGTTTAGATGCATAGCAGTCCCTGGCAGTTCCAGTCTGGAAAATGGTGTCTCCACCTTCCACTTCTTTTACTGAATGTTTTCAAATTAAAAACAGAGTCATTCTCTCAAGGTTTTCTTACCCTTCTACAAGGGCAATTACATGATTGGCACTTATAAACTATTTGCAATGAGAAAGTAAGTCAAGAGACTGGTTTATCTCAAAAGTTCAGCTCTCCCCTTTTGAGAACATATTTTTCTAACGGATAAAGGATTTGGTTTCTCAACTATTACCCATCAGAGAACCTATATCAGCTATGCCAAAGCCCTTTTACCCATCACTAATTACATGTGCTGCTGACAGAATGATGGATTGGCCTAAATTGTATGGGATATAATAAGTGCTGTATAACAAACTCTCCAAAAATAAGATAAATTGAGTTTTAAGAAAACATTTACATGTATTCATAATAAAATGCAAAATTCTTTAATGTGTTTTTTTAATTCCTTATATTATCTCTAGATAATTCAACATATATTTTGGACATATATTCAAAATACAAGTTTTGAATATGTAATTTAAAAAACATGTTTGAAATATACTCCAAAATATGATGAAATATTACTTGGAATAAGGATTAAACTATTTAAGGTATTTGTATTTCAAAGACTGAAACAAATCTTAAAACTTTGTAATGTACTTGCACCAATTATAATTTTGGAATTCTCTTACCATCAGTTGTGTTGCAAACAATACCACTTCTCTAAACATTTGCTAGTTTTTATCTATAGAATATCTTTTAGATATACTATTAATATTACTTTGTTTTGTTGTAAAACCTTTAAGAAAAGTATTGGCAGTTTATGTTGAAAGGCACTTTTTCATTACGGTAGTTACAGCTAAATGGACCCATGTTTAGCCACCTGAAGTACACAATGTGGAAGCCTACTCTCAAAGACATTTGCCGTCGATGAAAATAATACATTTTTCTATCAATTCACACAACCCTGAGAGTGATTTATTTGTTAGAACTATACATTCTCTGTAGAGTCAAGTAATATGGGGCTTGGAACACACCATTAGCCTTTTCAATAAACTCGAGCAAGATAAACAAATCCTGTTAGCTTCAGCAACTTTCTAAAGCATTGAAACAATGTAAAGAACTAAGTTATACATCATGAAAATCAAGAAATATATGGATTTAAGCACTGACCCTTCTAATAATGAGTCAACCTATTATCCCTCATTCACATCTCATCATCCAGGCCTCTTCTTTCTTCCTTGCAATTTTTTATATTGATTTTCATAGCATAATTTAGGATTATTTGGTCAACTGTACACACCATGTTCTTATTTTTCTCCTGGTTTTACTCTTTAGGAGAATATTTGGCTTGTGGTTTCCACTCTCCCTTACTGACTCCCTGAACACCATCCTTAATCATCTTTTCTGGCTTCACCCATCTGCCCTAGGCCACAACCTCCCTCACATCAAAAGTGAGTTTCCCTAATGCCTTCTTGTTAGAGTATAACACTGGAATAGCTGAAATAAAGCCAATATAGCCATGTATAACATCTAACTTGGTATTTTTTGGCCACAAATATTAGAAAGGGAAGAACATTGGAGAGGTCTCTGAAGATAGTAACATGCTAAATAGTAAATATATAAAAATACAAACGAAAATTCACAACAAATTCAGAGAATGCCCCAAAATATATAAACTTCAAAATTATATCACTGATTCCCCCAAGGAAGTTTAGAGCACTGGGTTTTCTCCTTCCTGATGAGAAACAATGAAGGAAATTAAGAGAGATAAACATTTGACCTGTATAATAAGTAAGAATTTATTGTCCCAAAGAGCCGCTTTTGGCTCTGATATTTCAATATTGTGCAAGAAGGTAGCTAGTCTCAGTTTTAGGAATGTCTAACTTTACCTGAAAGCTAGCGTGTCTCTTTCTCTCTCTCTCTCTTTCACACACACACACACACACACACACACACACACACACACACACACACACAAACCATGGCAAAAGATATTTGAAAACACTCAGCTCTCTTGGCCTGTAAGTGGTTGGACGCACCACAGTGGGTCTCTCTCCTTTGGAACACTATGCCAGCATCATAAAAACCTGGCTTAAAATCGAGCAACACGTTTTCATGCTGAATGACTTTATTTTGCATTCCCTCCTGTACAAATAAAAAAGACATCTCATAGTGAGCTAGCTTCCGATGCTAGACTACACCACGGATAAGCTCATGACATTTAGAATGTGTCTATATGATAATAACAACTGTGGAGAGCATAGATTATCCACATACTCATTTCCTATTTCTTTACTTTTTTATTTTAACATCCAGGAACCACTCTCCAGGCAGTCTCCCTGGTGGCCACGGGAAAAATTGGGTGTTTGGATAGGAAACTCTGGGTAAATATTTATTAGAATACTAATACCTTATCTAAAATGTGCTCCGTATATTTGAGGGACTTCATGCACCTTCCAGAATCCTCAGAGCTCTGGCCCACACAGTAGGCCTGAGAGTCACAAAACTTAGCAGGGTGCTGTGATCTGGGTCCTTCTGTCCCCTAGCTAGCCTATATCTCACTTTCCCTCCTTCGGTGAAAGAAAGAAATTCCAATGTTTTATTAAATTAGGTCTGATTCTATCAATAATAACCAGCAGGAACCTCACCTTGGTCCCTGCAATTGCCTCACATCCCATCTTTCTCCTTAATCGCTAGTGGCTTTTTCCCTTTGGTGTTTTGGTTCCAATAGTTACTCAAAATCTGAGAATCTCTCTCATTTGGCAATCGTAAGCCACTTGGTAGTTTAAGTGTTTCCAAGTGTGGCTTCCGGCAAGGCTTTTTGTTGTTCCGTTTTTGTCTTCACTATGAGTAATAAAGATCTTAAAGAAATTAATGAAAATATCACCCCAATTTGAAAGCTTCATTTACAACAATGGGTTGCTAGTCCTCTGTTGCTAGTCATCATATCATTATACACCTTCATATCATCATATCATCATACACCTTCACAAAACTGCTGGGATCTGCTATGTCCACCACAGAGTCTCTCTCACTGTTATATCTGAACTCCAGACTCATGATAATTCAGAGTTTTCTGGATTTCAGCCTAGTCCATCTATATTTTATTCTGAATCATCATTAAAAGCAAGTCACTCTTCTCAATAAACCCTCTGATTGCACCCAACATCATTCAGGGCAATCCATGATAATAAGGTCCTGTTTCATCTGGCCTCCTGGTATCCTCTATCCTCAACTCCGACTGTTCTCTCCTTCATTCACTCCTTTCCTGTGACACTGAATTCCTTTCTCTATCTTAAGTATAAACTACAAGTTCCTAAATTACCCTTTATTACCACATCTCTTAGCATTTATCTTTATCCTATTCTCATCCTCATCCTTCCTTCCCCATGGCCTAACTACATGATTTCCTTTTGGGCAAACGTCTCTAACCTCCTCCCCTTTTCTCAGCTCCAGCCTTCTTGAGGCCTTTACTTAATTGTACTTTACCCACAATACTTTACCTGTATAAGGAATTTACCCTTTATTTGATTTCTCTAATTGGAATACCTACTGAGAGCCCTTGTTCCATTAAACAACACATATTTCTAAGCATCCAACTTTGTGGAGAGGAAGAGTCGAATGGAAGGTGCTGTCTGGAATGAACACATTGCCAACCACAGGGTTAGTTAAAGGGCCTCCATCCTCTCCCACTGAGGCCCCTTGGTTTTAGAGATCTTGGTTAATTTCAATGACTGACCATTTGGTCCAATGGTTATATCTCTTCCAGCACTTAAAAAGTCTACTCTGATGTTTTAAAATCATCACAAAACCTTAGGCCCTCACCTTTGACCACAGTAAAAGCTGAACCCCAAGCCTCTGTGCTCTCTCTCTACCTGTGACCTCACTATGCAGCTCCAGGTGTGCTGTGTGATTTACAGGTCCTGTAAGTAATAAACCTTGATTTTTTTCAGTTTCCTGATAGTTATTAAGTGGGTTTTTCAATCATAGTAAGAACCACAAGGGCTGGTCCAACCATAACACTGGTTATTATTAGGGTGTGACTAGCACAAAACAATAGCCTTAACGTACTTAAAAAATTTGATGTTTTGTGTGTGTGTGTGTGTGTGTGTGTGTGTGTGTGTGTGTGTGTGAAGGCAGAGACTAGGACATATTTAAGAGCTTGTCAACTTGGTCTATAACATTTGTATATTTACATATCTACACAAATGGAAGAGGTGGCCTCCATTTTTACTTTTGCCCTGGTCCAGTCAAATGTTAAGGGTGAGCCTGTCTCCTTCCCCTGTCAAAGTAATATTAAATTTGACCAAACTTATAGTAATATTATAAAAGCATGAAGAGACACTATTTAGAGAGAAAAATCACAAAAAGCATTATTAGGCAAAATGTTCATTCTGAGAGCTCTATTTTATAAGGGAGGCAGTAAGTCATAGATAGAGTCAGTTTACAAAAAAGGAGATCAATCCTAGCCACACTCAAAAAGGAAATAATCGAGAAGGTATGTTGACTATAATAAACTAATAAAATATTAACATATTAACAATATTTACTTCAAACCTTTGCTAATGGAACTAGTGTATTCTGTAGATGAATGACCTGGAATTAAAACGGAAATTCATCCTCTCTTTTTTTCTTTCTTTCTAGATTACAAACCTGGGCTCTTTTATGCATCCTAAGACAAATAAGCCAGATACAGAGTCATGGTCAACACCCCCATCTTTCCTACCCACACACTCCAAATTTAGTCACCAAGTCAAGTAATTATTTCCTAAACCTCTTTTATTTAGACCCTTTATCACTGCTTCTATACAATTCTCATTACTGCTGCCTGATCTATTGTTATAGTCCCCTATTTTATCTGTTCTCTATAGTTCCACCTTCCAGAACTATTCACCATCTATCCTCCTGCTGTGGAGCAGTGGCATGGTTCCTATATCCGCAGCATAGCACCACTCAGGAATTTGCTGGAAATGCAAATTCTTGGGTTCCATCCTAGTCCTATACAGTCAGAAACTGGGGGTGGGACCCAGCCATCTGTGTCCCAACAAGCTCTCTAAGTGATGATTGTACATGCTAAAATTTGAAACCAAGTTTCTAAAGTAATATTTTTAAGGGACAAAGCCAATCATGTCACTTCCCTGCTTGAAACTCCTTTAATAAGTCCTTACCATATAAAGGAGAAAGTCCAAGCTCTTAGGAAGATGTGTAATGTCCTTCCTATTCTGTTCTTTTTTTCTTTTTTCTTTTTTTCAGGTCTTCTCTCTCCATTTCCTCCCTCCCACCCAGTGTTTTAGTCATCTGAACATTCCGAAATAGTCTAAATGTACCCTGTTTTCTGTGCCTTTTCCTAGTGCACCTCTTCCCACACACAATTTATCCACCTGGAGGAGTTCTATTCATCTTTCCAGATCCAGCTCAAATGTCCCCTTTTGTAGAATAATTTCTGAGGACTAATTTCAATAATTTACTTACAGCCTATTCCAGTTCTTCCAGGCCAACCCACGTAATTTTTCTACTTTAACATTTTTAGACATCCAGCTCTTAAGAAAAAATGAAGTCCTGTGTACCGTAGGATAGAAAGAGGTAGGAATAGACATGGCATTGCTTACTCCATGTCCCATGCACCCACCCCTGGTTCAAGAGTTAAAGATTGGAGGGTGGGGGTAAGGGGGAGAGATCAACCAAAGGACTTGTATGTATGCATCATGTATGCATCTAAGCATAACCAATGGACGCAGACACCAGGGGTGTGAAGGCATGAACGTGAGGGGGGGGGGTAATGGGGGGATAAAGACACATATGTAATACCTTAATCAATAAAGAAAGAAAAAAAAAAGAGTTAAAGGTTGCCATCTGTCTTTTGGAACAGCTGTGGCTCTTGCTCTTTGAGGATATTGACGGCTTCTACCAGATGTTGGCTCAACTATTTAACAATGAACCCACCGCTACATTTACAGGATCCGAGGCAAGGATACAAATGGAGGCCCACATACCACATGTCTAAATATTTAAAAGTTATAAATAAAACAAAAAACTTCAATAGGCTATGTGTTCTATCATTGTGTTACCTTAAAAAAAACCAGAATTTCTTAGTTACAAATCAATAGTATATGTAAAGCAATAATTTTCAGATGTCTGAAAGCTGGAAAAATATCAAAGACAATAAATGTTATATTCCATGTGTATATCTGTGTGTTCTGTTGATGAAATGTCAATGTTTATATGAGTATAAAATAAACATAATTCATCAGTTCTTAAATACCTATTCCATAAATTTATAATTATTGTATTCATTTTATGAAAATTATTGTTGTTATAATCAAAATTTTCATTTACTTTATATATTGTTGACAGTGATGCTCCAAAGAATTTAAAATAAATTTCAATTTTATTTAAATGGAAGAAAATGCAAATTTATTTCATCAAAAATTAAATTAATATAAAAACTCAAATAAAATTATTTTTTTAAAGTTCCTTTTTCTTAAATATTGAAAGTTACCCATAAAGTTGAAGATGAGCATGTATATTGTAAATACCAAATCTTTATTTCAGAATACTTTATTAAACCTATTATTTTTCTCATTTAATTTTAAGTTTCATTTAACATTGCTTGACACCAGCTGGCCAGTATAAAAAATTGATAGCACACATCATGCATGCTTTCACTGGTCCTACATATTTATAAATGTAAAAGCAATACAAATTGTTTAGCAATGCAACCTCAGCCACCCTGCGAAATAACTGTGATGATTTGTATGTCCTTTCAAACCCAACAATAAAATATAAAAAAAAGCAAGAAAATTGATACTCAGCTCTACTCGGGAAAATAAGTCTTGGTTATGTGAGGATGTAGTGAATTGATCCCAAGAGGAAGAATCCTAAAAGTTTCTTTGTCATTTCTCTTACACTGCTCAAATGCCCCTCTCTGTACCCGCATTCTCCAATGCAAAATGTCTCCAACTGAGCTCCCAGCAGCTCAACCTGAACATTTTCTAGGCATGTGAGCTCTCTTGCTTCTATGATGTAGAAGTGACGTGGAGAACATTTTCCTGGGGCATGTTAACCACGAGAGTGGATATTTAGGGTTACAATGGCACTGAGCCAGTTCTGATGTCCAGATACCAAGTACAAAGACATTTATGCTTGTGTATCTGTGATAGGTGGGGCCCTCCAACATGTGGGGCCCAGGACAGAACCTCCTTTGCCTTAGGTCTAGGCATAGTACAACTTAGGTATTTGATGTCCTCATCCTAGACAGAACCAGAGGACTAGGGTCGAATTTCAAGGTGCTATCTTAAGGCAACAACCCTGCTCTATCTAGGAGTTAGAACTGTTATGCATTTTCAATGTCTTAACCAACTTCAGTCCAGCAGAGCAAAAAGAGTTTTTATCATCTCTCTTTTTTTTTTTATTGCTTAAAGTATTACAAAGGGTATTACATATGTATCCATTTTATCCCCCCGCCCTAGACAGTCCCCTAGCCTCCCCTATCACCCAGTGTCTTATGTCCATTGGTTATGCTTATATGCATGCATACAAGTCCTTTAGTTGATCTCTCATCTCTTAACTACCCCACTCTTCCCCCTAGCCCCATCCCCAACCATTATCACATCAAAAGGAGTCTCATTTTTGGCCTAGCTGTTGTCTGAGTGGAGGTGGAAAAGAAAGGCCTCATTATATTCCAAGAGATTTATATTAAATGGTTCATGCTTAATACATTTAATAAAATATTTTCATGTTTAATAAAATAGCATACTTTTGTGATTTAGTTCTTTGGTTCATTTATTATTTGATTCACTATGTTGAAGCCAAAACATATTCACTGAGTATCATCATGAGATGACTTTGGCATCTCTGTGGCCATAGATCTGAAGGGACTGTTATAGAGAAAATAGAAATTTATAGGGGAATGTTTCCACACACAGGCATTGTGAGGGTTAATTTTATATAGCATCTTGGATAGGCTGCAGTGCCCAGCTGTTTGAACAAACAATAGTCTAGATCAGGGGTGCGGAACCTTTTTTCTGCCAAGGGCCATTTGGATATTTATAACATCATTCCAGAGCCATACAAAATTATCAGCTTAAAAATTAGCCTGCTGTATTTGGTCAAACACTTCATTAACGCACCCCTAAGGCCTTGGCAGGGCCACACCAAATGATTTGTGGGTGGGCCTTATACTGCCAATGGGCCGGACGTTCCTCACCCCTGGTCTAGATGTTGCTGTGAAGGTATTTGGGGTTTTTTGGTGTGTTTTTTTATGTGATTAACATTTACAATCAATTGACTTTAAGTAATAGGCCTTCTCACATTAGTTGGAGGCCTTATGAGCAAAAATTAAGTCACCTGAAGAAGACGGAATTCTGCCCTAAGATCATAAGCTAGGAATCCTAACGAAGTTTCTAGCATGCCAGCCTGCCCTACAAATTTCAAATTCAAGTCTGCAACACCAACTCCTGTTTGAGTTCTAACCAATCTCCCTATAGATTTAGAACTTGCCAACCCTCACAACTTGCCAACCCTCACAATCACATAAGCTAATTTCTTTTGGAGAATCCGACTGCCACAAGTAGATATTTTCATCATCTATTTTTATCCCAATCCTCACAGTTAGGTAATCGCCAAGACAATGTAAGCATACATGTGTACTGTATACATCTCTCTTTACCTCCCCATAGTATATGGTACAGATGCCATGCTTAGAATTTATGGCATAAAATTCTAATAATAGATTTAGAAGTCTGCCTCTTATTCTACACTGTGAATTATTTATGTGCAGAGGTTGTGTTATTCATTATTTCAGTTATTCATTATTATATTTTCCAAGGCTAGAAACTGTCACTTAATAAATGCTCAATAAATGCCTGCCAAATGTTAGATGAGCAAAATTAGCATCTAACTATATCAGTTGGCATGTGGCAGAGGATACAGGAGTAAGGAGGGATGGTGGTAGAGCAAGGAGGAAAAAAAAAGAAAATAGTGGGGAAGGGAGGGAGGGAGGGAGGGAGGGAGGGAGGGAGGGAGGGAGGGAGGGAGGGGCAATCTCCCTGAAGCTAAGACTCCACATGAGATAGTATTCAGCCAGCTTTCCCAAGCTCCCAGCACAGTCTTAATCACCTCTCTCACAGCGACTTCGATAGCTCTGGCTAAGGAACTTGATACCTGCAAGCAATTAACTTTAATAAGCCAGCAGGTGTTTTCCTTAAAAGAATGCTGACGAGCCAATTTGCTGACAGCAGCTCTAGATTCTCTGGTTACTCAGCCATGGCTTCTACCTTTGCCCTTATGAACTCAGTCTGCGGTTGTGAGTAATGAATGAAAAGGTAGCCAGAGTGTGGTTCTTTAAACAGTGAGGCTTGCAATCAGCTTTAAGGCATGACCATGCATTACAAATAGTACCAAAAAGTCTTTTCAAGTTACAAATAAAAGCAAAAGCCAACAAGTGGCAATAACTCACACTGTCACAGCACTTCATACTTTCTGTAATATTTGTTAAATAGAAGGATATGAATGTGCTTTGACCTGCATTGGCCTGCCTTTCTCTCTCTCTCTCTCTCTCTCTCTCTCTCTCTCTCTCTCTCTCTCTCTCTCTCTCTCTCTCTCTCTCTCCTTTCTTTTTCTGTACCTATCATTCCATTACCTAAAGCAGAATCCTGCAATGGTTCTAAACTCTTTCTCCCATATCAATAATTCCTAAATGTTGTAATGGCCTTATTGTCTTTTTTTTAAAAAAAAACTTATGTCTTTTACTAGTAAATGCAGTGGAAGCCTAATGTGTCTCCCTGGTGTCAGCCTCAGGCATCACCCATCCCACATCACTGCTTGTGTCCTCCTTCCAAAATGTAAATATGGTTTCATTTTCATGTTCCCAATTTTCAGTAGTTCCCCACTGCTAATGGAAAATGTGGAGTCAAATCTTCCTCAAGAGTTAAGTTTGTAGAGGTTATAATCACATTTTACTGAAAATAAGCAGTGGATATGCTTTAATTGTCCAACAAATACGGTATGTTATATGAAACCCTGTGTAGTAACACGTGTTTATGTATGTAGTTACTTAAAGTTTATAAGAAAGAGAATGTAAACTTGACCTCTCTTGTGAAGCCACAGCTGAGCAGACTTCAGTGCTCGCCATGGCCGATGAAAAGCCCAAGGAAGGAGTAAAACCTGAGTAGAACTATCATACACATTTGAAGGTGGTGGGGCAGGATGGTCCTGGGGTGCAATTTAAGATTAAGAGGCGCACACCACTTAGTGAAGGAATGAAAGCCTACTGTGAACGACTCGGTTTGCCAATGAGGCAGATCAGATTCCAATTTGACAGGCAGCTAATCAATGAAACACACACCTCACAGTTGGACATAGCGGATGAAGATACAACTGGTGTGTTCCAGCAGCAGACAGGGGGACCTGCCACTTTACTCCAGAACTCTGTGCCTCCAGACCAGGAAGACCTTCTCAGTCAGAAAACTGCCATTTTGTTGCACCACACCCTGACCCCTACAGTACAGTTTTTCTCTATTCTTTAATCTTCCCCTTCCCCATTCCTTTATTTTGCATAAAGAAACTGATGTGTGTACATATGCATTTGCATTTTGAAACTAAATGGCCAATGGTATGTTTTGATGGACATCACGTGGAGATGGGGTGGAGAAAAATACTGGTTCTATAAAAATGCCCCCTTTGTCCATTAGTGGCATACTCATTCAGCTCTCTTATATTCCAGTAAGTTATTTTGCTCTCACTGGTGTTTTTGTTTGTTTGTGTGTTTTTTAATCCTCACCTGAGGATACTTTTCCATTGATTTTTAGAGAGAGTGAGAGACAGAGGGACAGACAGAGAGAAATATTGATGTGAGAGAAACACATTGATTGGTTGCCTCCTGCACATTGCCCTGACCATCGCCCATGCTGGGGAGGAGCCTACAACCAAGGTACATGTCTATGACTGGAATCAAACCCAGGACCCTTCAGTCCGCAGGCCAAGGCTCTATCCACTGAGCCAAACCAGCTAGGGCTGCTCTCACTGTTTAATAAAGACAGAACCACATAAAAATCCTCGCTACCTTGTTTGATTGGAGAATTCTAATGGTGTTTTTTTTTTTTTCATTTATCATTGTAAAACCAAGGACAATTTTATAACATTTTTGTACATAGCTGTACATGTAAAGCAATCTATCCTTAAGTAGAGATAAATTACTCTACAAGAAATGAATCCTAGATAGTTTTCCCTTCAAGTCAAATGTCCCGCTGTTTAAATAAACATCTTGTTTGAAATGGAAAAAATAAAAAAAGTAAACTTCATGAGAGAAGAGATTTTCATTTTGTTCACTGGTGTACTTCAAGGGTCTGAAATAGGGCTTGTCCCATAGCAAGCAGTCAATAAATAGTTGTTAAATAAATAGAAAATAACCATGTTAAGTAAAACCATTCAAATAATTCTCTCTCTAACACATGGAACACTGAAATAACAAAAATTAGTCTGTGTATGATACTACATCAGTAAATTTGCATTTCTTTCTATACACTACCTATAGTGTTCCATGATCCATGCCACCAGCCCTACTGGAAGCTTCAGAGTACCAAATCATTCAGTGTTCTCCGATACACTGTGTTCTCACCTACACCTATTTACTTGCACCTAGACCTCTCCAGCTAATTTAGGCGTCTTATACACTTGAGGAATTTACTTTTCCTCCAACTTAAGTACTTCTGAACATTTTAAATGAATTGCATTCTTCAATGTTTTCTTGCAGGTCTGCCTCTTTGATCAGATTCTAAGATCCTTCCATGTAAAATCTATGCCTCTTTACTAGTTGTTCCTATAGGACAGTGCCTGGGATATTGATAGGCATATATGGAACATTTGACTTGCTTTAAGTGTATATCCGTCTACTGATCTCTATATCTGTTGTGCTTAGCATGAACCTTTCTTGATGCTGGCTGTTCCTTCCAGCTCCATTACAGCCAGATATGTTACCTTAGACAAGTCACGTAAACTTTCTGAACTTAGGTTATCATCTGATCATGCCTGTTCTGCTCTTCAGAAGCCAAAGATACTCAAATTATTTGAATATATTAATGAGCAAAACATTCTTTACCAAAGTCAGACTGCAGTCAGCACTCCTTGTACAGTCAGCACTCCAGTGTACAGGCCACTGTGCAGCAGCCACCACTTCAGAAAAGCTTCTCTGCCCAGAAATCGCAGAGACCAGCAGCCAGCACCCGGTGATCTTGGAGACAATCTGCCGCAGCAGGGCCCGGTGATGCTCTTATGTGGTTTCTGGGCAACAGACTGTGGTGAGGGGAGGTCAGGTGGCCATACTCTGAGACTTTTTTCTGTGCAAATGTCTACCTCCAGGGGGGTTCCTGACATGACAGAGACTTTGCTGTGGGAGCGGAGAAATGTGTCCTTTGGCCTTGAGCACTAGTGTAATTAGATCTTAATTTTCAGATGTCCGCATTTTAACTCACCCCCCAGGTAGGAATGTAAGCTCGGGCATTTAGAAAGCTTTCTCACAATGAAGGCCAAAGGAGCAGGTGAGAGCAGAAGGGTAGAGGAGAAAAGAATAAAGGTCCCTGGTGGTAAAGTAGTTGTAACATACATACATGCATGTATGCATATGTACGAACAAAAATAAAAGCTCTTTGAAGAACAGCCTTTGGCAAGCATTAATTAAATGTTCACTCTGAGTTAAGGGGTGTCATCTTGATAGCAAAAGTATTGGAAAGATACTTCTCTTTCCTTTTCTTGTCCTTACTTAAAAAAAAAAAAAAAAAAAAAAGAGGGGGAAAGCCCTAGCTGGTTTTGCACAGTGGATAGAATGTTGGCTCTCAGACTGAAGGATCCTGGCTTCAATTTCTGTCAAGGGCATGTACTTCAGTTGCAGGCTCCATCCCAGGCCCTGGTCGAATGCATGAGGGAGGCAACCAATCAATGTGTCTCTCTCGTATTGATGTTTCTCTCTCTCTCTCTGTCTCTCCCCATCTCTTCCACTCTCTTTAAAACGCAATGAGAAAGATATACTTGGGTGATGATTAACAAAACAAACAAACAAAAAAAGGGGGGAGAAAAAAAGGGGAAAATAGAGCTCCTCACTATTAGGATTTTTTTGGCAATGGAGATAAGTCGAGGGGCTATTCTGAAAGTGAGACAGTAAGGATAGTGATCTCTTGTGCCCCCTCCCTCTGTTCCTCCTGTCAGTCAACCACCATAACCAAACTGCAGATTTGGAAGAACAAGGACAGACCATCCTCTCACCTGCAGCAAGATGACAGGGCTGTTGTGTGCAGGCTGGGCTGATCTCCAGGGCACACTGTGCAGCAGGCTGCCTTCGCCAGGATGGGCATTCGGACATGGCCATCCTCACCCCCAGCTGACCGCTGACAGAGGGAAGCTGAAGGAAGGCAGGAACACCACATTTCCTGGAAGGTGACTTAGACACTTGGGTTCTGGGTTAGGCAGCTTGATTTACAAAAAGTGATATATCTTTAGAGCAATGGTTTTGAAGGTGTGCACTTGCATAATCCAGAGGTTATGCAAGATGACCCATAAGGATAAGGAAGAAAATAATTACACATATTTATATTTTCTTCCCATTAAAAAAAAAGCTTTTTTTCTGTGTATGTTTTAAGATGTATATGACTTTGTATACTTATATGAGTTATAAATAAAAACACCTATATTAGGGAATTATTGTAAACTAGGGGCCCGGTGCACGAAATTCGTGCACTGGGTGTGTGTGTGGGGGGGGAATGTCCCTCAGCCCAGCCTTCCCCCTCTCACATACTGGGAGCCCTCAGGCGTTGACCCCCATCACCCTCCAATCGCAGGATCGGCCCCTTGCCCAGGCCTGATGCCTCAGCCAGAGGAGTAGACCCCCATCACCCTCTGATCACCTGATCGGCCCCTTGCCCAGGCCTGACGCCTCCGCCAGAGGTGTCAGGTTTGGACAGGGGACCCCCATCTCCCCCCGATCACTGGCTCTGGCCCCTGCCCAGGCCTGAGGCCTCTGGCCCAAGAATCATGCCTGGGCAGGAGACCCCCATCTCCCTCTGATCGCTTGCTCCACCCCCCGCCCAAGCCTGACGCCTCTGACCCAGGCTTCAGGCCTGGGCAAGGGGAACATCATATCCCCCCAATCCCCGGCTCCACCCCCCACCCAGGCCTGATGCCTCAGCCAGAGGAGTTGACCCTCATCACCCTCCGATCACCAATCACCGGATCGGCCCCTTGACCAGGCCTGAGGCCTCCAGCAGAGGTGTCAGGCCTGGGCAGGGGACCCCAGCTCCCCGCGGTTGCAGGCTCCACCCCTGCCCAGGCCTAACGCCTCTGGCCTAGGCGTCCGGCTCGGGCAGCGGGGACCCGCAGCTGCAGCGGCCCCGCGATCGTGGGCTCCGCTTTAGGCCCAGGCAAGGGACCCCTAGCTCCCAGGACTGCCAGCTTCGACCGTGTCCAGCTCCCATCGCTGGCTCCACCCCTACTTCCTGCTATCACTGGCCAGGGCGGCAAAGGCACCTGATTCTCCAATCATGCCCCCCAGCTCTTAGCTCCCCCCTGGGTTTCCGATCACTGTCAGTGGCAGGGGGCTTCTTCCTGCTTTCCCTTTCGCCTCCCTGCATTGTGCCTACATATGCAAATTAGCCGCCATCTTTGTTGGCAGTTAACTGCCAATCATAGTTGGCAGTTAATCTGCATATAGCCCTGATTAACCAATGAAAAGGGTATCGTCGTACGCCCATTACCATTTTTCTCTTTTATTAGTGTAGATAATATTTTTATAGGCATGAATAATTTTAAAAGTTTGGAAACCACTGTAATAAAGAAGGATCTTGATTCCTTTTTGCATGCTCTTCTGAGAAAGTTGAGATACCTCTTCATATTCAGGGAGGATCTAGAGTTTCCTCCACCTGGATGTCTGGTAAGAATGATAGCTATCTTGGATTGCTAGTGTAGAAATAAGTAAATAAAGCCAGAAGAAAACAAGGCAGGCTGCAGACACCTGTGCTCGCCCTTTCCAGAGACTCTCCATCCACATGTGTGGCTCTAAAAGCTCCGACAGCAACGGTGAATCCCTGAGGGCACTTCACTAGCTCTATCTTGTGTGAAGCCAGTGGTTCTCAACCTTCCTAATGCCGTGACCCTTTAATACAGTTCCTCATGTTGTGCTGACCCCCAATTTCATTGTTACAAATTGAACATAATTAAAGCATAGTGATTAATCACAAAAACAATATGTAATTATATATGTGTTTTCCGATGGTATTAGGCGACCCCTGTGAAAGGGTCATTTGACCCCCAAAGGGGTCGCAACCTACAGGTTGAGAACTGCTGTGTTAAGCTTTTACTCATTAAGCACAATTGTGAACTTGGAAGGAATTTTTCAAGTGTCAGGAGAGCAATAAGGGTCATAAGGGATGGTGATGAGACCATGAAAACAGAAGGTGAAGGCAGCAAGAGGCCTATTCATCACTATTGTTAATAATGGCAACCAACGAAATAATTACTACTTATTGAATCCCTAGTAAGTTCTGGCACTTTGCTAGCCACTTTTTCAGCAATGCCATCCATTTTTACAGTGACAATCCCATTTTACAAATAAAATAAAAAGTTCCAAGACAATGAATATTGTAACAGGTAAACTTTACCCCAAAGCCATTATTCTCCAGGCGATGTCATGCTGTCTCAGGACCATGGTCCTGAGTGACATTAGGGAACACTGAGAGCAGTCACATGTTATGGTACTTCAGGGCATTATAATCTGACTAGGTTATGTTTATCAGCTATTTACTTTTTCTTTTCATTAAAATCCTAAACTGTAGCCAATGTCTTTGTCAACAGGAAATTGGTGCAGGCTTCCTAGGCCATCAAGTAGAAAGACTAGATTTCCTCTCAATTGTGAGCATCTATATATATAAAAGCATAATATGCAAATGACCAAGCCATGGAACAACCAGTCGGCTATGACACACACTGACCACCAGGGGGCAGAAGCTCAATACAGGAGCTGCCCCCAGCCCGCAGACCCCCATCACAAGATCGGGGCCTAACAGCTAACCTCTCGGTCCCTCCACCCAGCCAGCAAGCTCTGATTGCCCGATGGGAAACCAGGAACTGGGGCTGGGTAGTGGCAGATGTGGGCGATGCCAGGGCGCCAATTACCCCACCAGTTACCTCTCACAGAGAGGGTGACTGATGGTGGTGGTGGTGGTGGGTGGCCGGTGAGTGAGCAGGAATGGCCAACCTCTTGGTCCCTCCTCCTGGCTGACAGGCTCTGATTGCCCAATGTGGAACCTGGAACCGGGGGTGGGTGGGTGGTGGCAGATATGGGCAGCACAGGGCTTCAATCACCCCACTGGTTACCCCACACACAGAGGGCGACCGGCAATGGCAGCGATGGCGGCGATGGCGGCAGCAGGGGGGAGAGTGGCAGGGAGACAAGGCCTGCTGCCAGCAGCTGGGGAAAATCAGCCCTGATGGCAGGCCAAGCCTAAGGACCCTACCCGTGCATGAATTTTGTGCGCCATGCCTCTAGTAATTTCCATGTTTAAAAAAAGTGTGACACCTACTGGGAGAGTCAGGCCCTGTAGCTAAAAGTAATCTCTGCATTACAAAGGAAAGCCAAGTTTCTCTACACATCTCCTCAAGCACCCACACAACTTTAATATTTTCAAGTGTACTCCCCACCTGTATTGCCCTTTCCAGAGACTGTCCATCCAAATGTGTGGTTCTAAAAGTTCCGGCAGCAACAGTGAACTCTTGCGGGCCTTCTCTCTAGATCTGTTTTGATTTAAGCCTTTACTCATAAGCACAACTGTGAACTTGGAAGGAATTTCAAGTGTCAGGAAAGCAGTAAGGGTCATATCTGTCCTGAGGGAAAAGTGTAGCCACTGAATAGCTCCAGACTTGGCATCAGTGTCCTTGTTCAGGTTTGAGGGTGGTGTGACCCCAGCAAGGTCAAAGTCCCTTCTGTCCAGTCTGCTTTGAGCCCAGGTGATTTCTGAAGTCTTTTCTGCTCTCACATTCTAGGCCAGCCATGGGCAAACTACGGCCCGCGGGCCGGATCTGGCCCATTTGAAATGAATAAAACTAAAAAAAAAAAAGACCGTACCCTTTTATGTAATGATGTTTACTTTGAATTTATATTAGTTCACACAAACACTCCATCCATGCTTTTGTTCCGGCCCTCCGGTCCAGTTTAAGAACCCATTGTGGCCCTCTAGTCAAAAAGTTTGCCCACCCCTGTTCTAGGCTCTTTAGCCACTCCTGATTTTCATGAACTTACTTTTGTTCTGCTCCTGTCTAGCAAGAAAGAATAAAGAAAGCAGAGAAGAGGGCATAGAAAAGGGCCAACCAAACAGACCCTTACTTTATAATTATTTGGATATAAAATCAGCTGTTTTGTCTTTATGCAGGGTGTGACATACATACCATTTGTTTAAAAAAACACACATATGCTTGTGATTTTTTTGACATTTGTTGAAGTTGTACTTTTATGACCATTAGGCAGATGCTGATGTTGCTAGTTTCACTTTTTGTTCTTGCTTAAGTTCCATCCATCACACAGCCCAAAGCCCCCAAGATCCTGTTCTTGGAGTCACAGAGAAAAAAAGAACACAGGGTCTGTCAAAAATAGTCTCCTGTCTGAAGCCGTTCTCTAGCTTAAGAGCTTTCGGCTTAGCTACTTACCTCAAACCTACAGGGAAAAGTCGGAGCAGCTATTTCTACTCTCAAATGGAATATTTGTGTGTGTCTCTTCAGAGCTACAAATCCCGGAGCCCCATGCGAACACTTCAATTTATCTTTGTAATATCAGTCCTCCCGTGACAGAGAAAAAAAATTAGATGAGAAGCAGACTCCGTGTGGGCACGCTGGCTTGTCAAGTGAACACACAATGAGCATCTGATGATTTTCCTCTCTCCAATAAAAAATAATAATAAATAAAAAATGCTTTGTGAGCAGTTTGGTTTTTAAACGAACAAAGCTTTAGCCTGGGCTTCTCAGAACCCTCTCTTCCCTCAGTCCCACCACTGCCTTCATTTCCCTTTTCAGCTCCCATCCCCTCCCATCTCAGCTCTGTCCCGGTTCTACTAAGTTGGCTTTGCTGGTGAACTCCACCTGCATGTCCAGGACCATTGCAGGCTCCTGGTTAGTCCTGGCTGGCTCAGCAGGCTTTCTGACAGGCTTAGTTAAAGAATCAGCAGGACTTAGAATTAAGTGGTGTTTCAACTGAATCTGGGATTTGCCGTGCCATCAGTGAGTTTCCACGGAGCCCTTAGGATGCACTATGCTGGAAGTCTGCCGTATGTTGGTCCAAGTTTTAGACCACAGTGTCTGTTACAGCAGGTAGTTAGTTCGATATTAACAAAAGGGAGGGGAGCAAACAGAACCAGCTGGATTAACTAGGAAAGGACAGTTTCACAGTCACTCCAGGCATCATAGTGCCAACTATGGCTTGGGTACCACCAAGCCTTGGCGACAGATGTGCAGATAGGGTAAGAAGCACAGGGAAGTGAAGTAGCTTGCCCCACATCAGCCTCGGGTGCCAGGGTGAGGCAGTTCTGGGCCCTAATGACCTTCCTGGGCCTGGCAGGGCCAAGTGTGGGCCTGCTGCCCCAGAATGTGGACTTCTCCCACAGCAAGACAAAACTAAGCCACCTGGTCATACTAGTATATGAGGCATTGGGCATGGAGTACCTGGGGGCAGTGAATGTAATCTACCAGCTGAGTGCTGTGGGAGTGGCTTGTTGAGTGTGGCAGGCTTTTCAAGGGTGCTCAAATAAATCTTGCCACTGTGGATGAAAGGGGCCCACATACTAACCCTGACTAGCTCAGGGAAGGCCGGTATGGCGGCCTTGCAAACTCAGAGACCGAAGTATCCATGAATGACAGTCTGAACTTAAAAGCAGTTTATGGTGGGTAGTCATGTCCTAGGCTAGAATCTTCCCTGACAAAGGTCAATCTTTACCTCAACTAAGTTTGTATATTGTCTTTTGCATCTACAATAACATCTCTTCGGAATGTCAGGGTGACTCCCCTTTTTCCAAACCCTTCAGGGCACAACCAATGCACAGGGTAGGAACCATAAATCCTCTCATTGTTATCATGTCAATGGCTAACTGTTACTATCCTGTACCCACCTATGTAAAGGATGCGTGTGTCTATCATTTTACTTTTTATCCATTCCCAGAGGTTCCCCCATTTTGCTTTCTCCCACCTCCTTAATCTATCACCAATGGATTTCATGTACCCCCCTTGCATCATCTCTTTAGATTGTAATGTATAAAATAAGGTGCAAAATTGCCATTCTCAGGAGCATTATTTCAGTCCCTTGAGATTTTGCTTCCCGGAAACTGTCAACAGTTTGGCTCACATAAACTCACAAAATTTTTTCACAGGTTTGAATGTTTCTTACAGTGACACTGCTATCCCTCAAATCTTCTTACACACGTGTCCCTGAAATTCCTTTCCCATGACACATGTGAGAACCTATTTCCAGACTGGTCTTCCTCTGGTAATATATCCATCTTGACCCCTGCTTTATGACCTGTCTGCTGATTCTTGTTCTAGACCAAGTTTCTTTCTAGACTTGGGGCCTGCATTTAACCCAGTCCCTCTGTCTGGTCCTTGCCTGCTCCCAGAGTCCAGGGATGGAGTGGAGGAATCTGTACCCCACATCCAGGACACTGTCTAGAGGTCCTGGTACAATAGACAGGTTTCATAAAACTGTTCCATCTCCCCCCATTCATAGCCTGGAATCTTTTCATGTGTTGTCTTACCCACTCTGCTATACCACCTAGAAGACTGGTTTCACCCCTTGAACACAATGTCTCAAATTCTTATCAAAGCCACACTCTGAAGCTAAATTAGGATCCTTTATCCTGGGACAGTAACCCATTACCCACATGTTTTGAGACTGAGTCCATATTTTCTGAGAAAAAATTGTTCTTCCCTCTATTGTACTGACAAGAGTTTTCTATGTATATTTGAATCAGTAATAAATTCTTGTTCCAAGTGCTACTTAAATTTAACTTAAGTATATTATTATTCTTTCAGGCCGGGAGTGGCATACTGAAAGCCTGATCGAGTCTACCAAAATACTTCTTTAGGAAATGAACTGTATTCCTTATATAAGGAGCCACAGGCTCTACCATTCTCTATCGCCTTGCATCTTGCTTTTTCATGCAAGCGTATTCTTACCAGCTTCTATTTTAAAAGAATTTATATTTGTAACCCTTTTTTGAGGCCTTCTAAAAGCTTCTCCTCTCCCACCTTGCTACTTTTTTTTTTTTTCACTCTCTCTTCATGTTCTAAAAGAGCTAAGTGGCTCAGACAGTGTGGCTTAGTGGCTGAGAACGGATCCGTAAGTCAAGAGGTCCCAGTTCAATTCCCCGTCAAGGCACATGCCCAGATTATAGACTCAGTACCCAGTAGGGGGTGTGCATGAAGCAGAGGATGGATGTCTCTCTCTCATTGATGGTTCTGTCCCTCTATCCCTCTCCCTTCCCCTCTCTCTCACACACACATATAAATAAAATAAAAAACACATTTAAAATAGCTAAGCAAATTTTCCCCAGGCTCTATGTCACTCTTGGTGGAGCTGGTAAGGCACACATACTGCCCATCTGTATACTTCACTAGAGCTACATCTGAGGAGGAGACCCACTGAATTCTAATCACTCACAGTCAATCTCCTTCCCTCCCCACCCCATGGCCTAAATCATTATTTCACAATTCGCCTGAGGAACCATCACCATTAATCCCATTAAGCCCTCTGTCCTTATTTACTTTAGCCAGAAGCTCAGGACTAATCAAGCTATGTAGATCCTCTAATCTGATACAATTTCAAACCCCTCTTTAACCACCCTCCAACCCTTCCAACATACCGTGTGGAAATTTTTAGCAAAATCTGATCATTCCTTCAACATCTTGCTTTAAATGATTTCCCCTTAAAATAATCTACAAACCTCTCAAAGGGTGACACTTTTCTCTTCTAAACCCCTCAGCCTGTAGATTGGTGGCCTGTAGGTGGGTAGGTTATAAGCCCCTTCTTGTCACTTCCTGAATATTTTTCTCTCTTCTCCAAACCCCCTAAGCTTCTTTGAATCTGGAACCATCATATTTTATTGCAATTAGTTCTACCTCTTACAGTCATTTACTACGTCTTCTCCCTCTGGACAGTGATCTTCCAGAGAGAAAGGATTGGACCTGATTTACTCACTGCTGATATTTCATGAGTGTCTACCACATGATTAGTATGAAACCCATCCATTATACCTTTCATTCTTATCTTGATCTCCTTAGTCAATATGCTTTTGTGTCAGATCAATGGAATAGAATAGAGAACCCAGAAATTGACCAGAACCAATATGCTCAATTAATATTTGACAAAGGAGGCAAGAACATACAATGGAGTCAAGACAGTCTCTTCAATAAATGGTGCTGGGAAAATTGGACAGATACATGCAAAAAAATGAAACTAGACCACCAACTTACAACATACACAAAAATAAGCTCAAAATGGATAATGGACTTAAACTTAAGACAGGAAACCATAAAAATACTAGAGGAATCCAAAGGCAACAAAATCTCAGACATATGCCGAAACAATTTCTTCACCGACACAGCTCCTAGGGCATGGGAAACTAAAGAGAAAATAAACAAATGGGACTACATCAAAATAAAAAGCTTCCGCACAGCAAAAGAAACCATCAACAAAACAACAAGAAAGCATATTTGCCAATGTTATCACCGATAAGAGTTTAATCTCCAACATTTATAGGGAACTCATACAACTTAACAAAAGAAAGATAAACAATCCAATCAAAAAATGGGCAAAGGACTTAAATAGACACCTTTCAAAAGAGGAAATTCAGAAAGCCAAGAGACATATGAAAACATGCTCAGAGTCACTAATCATCAAAGAGATGCAAATCAAAACAACAATGAGGTACCATCTCACACCTGTCAGAATGGCTATCATCAACAAATCAACAAACAACAAGTGCTGGAGAGGATGTGGAGAAAAAGGAACACTTGTGCACTGCTGGTGGGAATGCAGACTGGTGCAGCCCCTATGGAAGATAGTATGGAGTTTCCTCAAAAAGTTAAAAATGGAACTCCCATTTGACCCAGTGATCCCACTTCTAGGAATATATCCTAAGAAACCAGAAACACCAATCAGAAAGGATATATGCATCCCTATGTTCATAGCAGCACAATTCACCATAGCTAAGATTTGGAAACAGCCTAAGTGCCCATCAGCAAATGAATGGATTAGAAAACTGTGGTACATCTACACAATGGAATACTATGCTGCTGTAAAAAAAAAAAAAAAAAAAAAAAAAAGAAGGAATTCTTACCATTTGCAACAGCATGGATGGAACTGGAGAGCATTATGGTAAGTGAAATAACCCAGTCAATGAAAGAAAAATACCACATGATCTCACTCATTTATGGATAATAAAGACCATTATAAACTGATGAACAAAAATAGATACAGAGGCAGAGCAGCATGGAACAGATTGTCAAACTACATCTGGGAAGGCTGGGGAGGGTTGGGGAAAGGGACGGGTAAGAGATCAACTAAAGGACTTGTATGCATACATATAAGCATAACCAATGGACACAAGACACTGGGGGGTAGGGGAGGCCAGGGAAAAGTCAAGGGGGAAAAAAAGGAGACATATGTAATACTCTTTGTAATACTTTAAGCAATAAAATAAAATTTTTTAAAAAATCACTATACTCTTAGTTAATGCTGTACTACACATTTGAAAGCTGCCGAAACCGGTTTGGCTCAGTGGATAGAGCATCGGCCTGCGGACTGAAGGGTCCCAGGTTCGATTCCGGTCAAGGGCATGTACCTGGGTTGCGGGCACATCCCTAGTAGGAGATGTGCAGGAGGCAGCTGATCGATGTTTCTCTCTCATCGATGTTTCTAACTCTCTATCTCTCTCCCTTCCTATCTGTAAAAAATCAATAAAATATATTAAAAAAAAAAGAAAGTTGCTAAGAGAGTAGATCTTAAAAGTTCTCATCACAAGAAAGAAAGTTTTTTTAACTATGTAAGATGATAGATGTTAACTAGACTTACTATGGTCATCATTTTGCAATGTATACAAACATCAAATCATCATGTTGTGTACCTGAAAGAAATATAATGCTATACGCCAATTATACCTCAATTTAAAAAACAAATAGTTGAACAATTGGTTAATTACTCTGTAAGGAAAATTTTTGTTTCCAACAATATTACACTAGACTGTTAATCCATTTATTGTTTTTTTCTAAGTGAGGAGAAATAATGTGTCAATATTTTAATGATTCTTATACTGTCTATAATTAAAAATTCAAAGGACTTGGATTGTATTCAAATAATTAGGTTTTTGGGTTAATAATTTATAACTTAAGATGCTTTTTATTAAAATATTTTACACACACACCAAAAAAAGAAATTTCACAGTCACCTTGATTCCTCCTCCTTCCTTTCTTTCCCCAATATCCAACAGGTTATGTAATCTTACGCTATGACCCATATGTCTCTGCTGTCAACTTCTTTCCACTCTGCAATCACTCTTAACTAGGACATTTTTTTATCTCTTGATTGACTACCTTAATACCCATTCCTCTTCTTGAGAGAAATTGGTTTTCCTACAGTATATCTTTGATTCTGTCATTTCCCTCCCTCAAAAACGTTCATAATGGCCCCATTCCCTATAATATTCATTCCAAACTCCTGAGAAAGGGCCTCTACGAGTTAGTTTCAATATGGTTTTCTAGAATACTTTCTCACTCATTTTTCTTACATTTATTTTATTCTTCAGTTAAAGTAAACCCTTCTATTTCTAGTTTAGGCTCGTAAATTTTCTCTTTTTGTACTGCTGCTCTTGTAATAGTTTTTTGTCTGTTAGTTTTGTGGGTTTTTTTAGTCAGTATCCCCTCCCACTACCCTACCCAGTGCCCCATCTTTCTAAATCCTACAGTCCTCTCCACAAATGGAAGCAGTAGTATTACAGCTAATACTTCAAATTACATCTTGTGCACATGCAGAGGCCTAAAGCACTTTGCCTGATGGCCAAAGAACATGATTACAAAGGACTAAGGAAATAAAAAACATCCTAATTGCCTGTTCACTTCACAGGAAGGGAGAGGGAGAGAGAGATACAAACATCAATGACCAGAAAAATTCATTGATAGGCTGCCTCCTACGCTCCATACTAGGGATTGAGCTCGCAACCCGGGCATGTGCCCTGACTGGGAATCGAACCGTGACTTCCTGGTTCCTAGGTCAATGCTCAACCACTGAGCTGTGTTGGCTGGGTTTACTTACTTATTCTTAAAAAAAAATCCCAGCAGGAACTAGAATGGTGACCTGATTGGGGATAATGGCATGCATAGAGTGCCCTGCAATGGCTACCAGAAAACAACAGCATAAGTTAATAGCCTTTTTTGTCTCTTAACTGGCCATTGTCAGCAATAGGTTTTGCTCTATATAGTCTGGATTCCCAGTTGCAAGGGTCTTCACTCCTATCAGACAGAAGGGTTATAAAGAGAACAAGCCAAGAAGGAACTAGGCAATAAGCCAGAAACCAAGTTTTGTTGTAACAACCTAGTCAGGGAAGCAGAGGAACAAATAATTGAAATTAGAAAAAACTAGATTTTCAGAAGCAGGAACAGTCTCATAAATCAGACTTGAGAATTTAATTTGAGGGCTTTTCTCCCCTCCTTGCTCTCTCTCTCTCTCTCTCTCTCTCTCTCTCTCTCTCTATATATATATATATATATATATATATATATATATATATATATATATCCTCCTGGAGTTGTGCTACTGGCCTCAACAGAAGAAGTGGGATGTAATTAATCGATGTGAATCTGCCTCATTAATGCATTGCTACTCCTTGTGTTTCCTCTAGTCAAGAATGTTTCTAAAGGTGCTCTTTGCAAAAATGCTACACACAGTCTGGAGAATGGTCCCTGAAAGAAGAAACACGGAAATATTTGCATGAAAAGAGCACATGTTTGCTATTGACTGATAGAAAAATTTAGTCATTAAGCTTATTAAATGCCTACAAGTACTACTCTAGTTTTTTAAACAGTTGACACTTCTTCAATCAAACCTGCTTTCTCACAGTGATTAAATGAAATGTCACCACAAGATAGTGAGATGTGACGTTCCCTTTGCCGTTCACAAGCAGTCCTAAGACCCCCTAAAAAATACACAGGGATGAACGTCTCTATCCCCGAGGCGAAGATGCCATTAATCTGCTCTAATAAAGGGCAACAGCAGGCTAATCACATAGCTCATTTATATTTGGCTTTGGAATGTGTTATGTGGTTTTTGGCAGAAGATTTACCTTACTAATTATGTCTTACTTAAATTAATAATAGAGTTAATTTGCATTCCCTTAGCACACACCAGTTGACAGAGAGAAGAAATATGCTAAGCGATGCAGGGAAATCATCTTGGAATTTAAAGCTTCTCTCAATAATTTGTGTGTATATGTGTGTTGACATTGTATATACATTTAGAATAAAAACTCTAAACATATAAGGAAATAAGAGTTGAATTTTTACGTGAAAATTCCTGTCACCTATTGGCTAATTTGCATCATCTCTGTTTCTCTGTAGTTTCCTCAAACTCCTTCTGAGGTTGTTAAATTAGGAAATAAAACTTGTAATAAACAAATATCCCTAGCCAGTTTTGCTCAGTGGATAGAGCATCAGCCTGTGGACCAAAGGGTCCCAGGTTCAATTCTGGTCAAGGGCACACACATGGGCTGCAGGTTCCTCCCTGGCCTGGGCCTGGTCAGGGTGTGTGCAGGAGGCAACCAATTGATGTGTTTCCCTCACATCCATATTTTTCTGTCTTTCCCTCTCTCTTCCACTCTCTCTAAAAATCAATGGAAAAATATCCTTGGGTGAGGATTAAAGTAAAACAAAAAAGCAAATATGCATGGAGGGTACCTACTATATGCTGAGCACTGTGCTCACTGTTATGAAAGGCTTTGAGGAGAATAATCTATTTTCTGTCTTAAGATCTAAAAATCTGGAGGGAAAAATATGAAGAGACCCATTCCTCCTATGCTCTGATATTTTCTTTGCTTCTATAGATTATCACACTCTTATCAACCATTTCCTGCACACAAGGATAGCTGATATGGGGAGATGGTAGTAATTAATGGGTTTACTTTTGAGCAGAGTTAAGGAAATCGAGATGGGGTATATGGTTTCCTGGTAAATAAAGTCCATGAGCACAAAAGACAAATGTAATTTTGCAGAAGCTCTCAAAGCGGAGCTTTAACTCTCCTCTCCTAATTTAGAATCAAAAGTAAGGAATATCCTCTAGCAATCCTACACTGGCATAATCACATTGCTCAGTTTCTAACTTCTGGTATCTTCCCAGACAAACCCTGGCAGACATCAAGATTCTAATTTCCTTCAGTAGAATAAAGTACCTAGTGCTGTAACGTTGCTCTACTTGCTTTTGGAAAAATCATCAGGCATTGGATATGGAAAGCAAACCTCCCATATTTTACAATTCCCAGACATATTTATTTGAGAGATTGCAATACAATGATTTTCACCTCTGTCGCTTTTAGTGCAAACACTGTGTAAGACCCTTGCAAGTTCCGCTAAAAATACCACCTAGCCCTTTTTATTATTTATTTCTGATTAGTTATTCCTTTGAATATATATATTCAATTATATCTTTATGACTGTAGGGAAAAAAAACCCAAATAACTCATTGTCAATGAGTAAAATATGTACACCGACATCCATATCTTACTGTAGTTATAAGAACTAGAAATAATATACCTTAAATGCTTTCATAAAATGTTTCATTGTGTTAGGAATACTCCCTTTCTTTGAGTGTGGCCATACTTTGATTCTTTTTAATTGCAATAATGAAAATTTTAGGACACAGAAATCTGAGAATAGCCAAAGGATTTTACAGGCTCGCTTTATGGGATAAAATAGGAACTTAGAAAGAATAAATATAATAAAATTCAATATTTAAAGCCTGTATCTCAAGCTTATTAATACATAAAATGTATGTGCCAATATTAAGCTCAGTAGAAATGAATACTATGACATGGCTTATAAAACTAATTGAATAGGGTTAAATTAATAAAGCACCCAAGTGAAAGGATAGTCTCATATGGTATTATGCCTCTTAGGCAATCCAGAAATACTACATTCCATTCTAATACTATATTCCATTATATGGAGGGGTATTATAAAAAAATAAGTGGGAAATATTCAGAGATGAGTGCTTCTGATGATAACAGGGCTAAAAGAAACCATGAAGAGACTATAAAACTTACCTAGGAGAAGAGCGAGTGTATGGAGTACCTGAAAGAAGACTTCAAAAAGCTTAAGCATTGTCATGGGGAAGAACCCTAAACAATAGAGTAATGCCTATTGGGTAGAAGTTT
Organism: Myotis daubentonii; assembly: GCF_963259705.1. NCBI lineage: Eukaryota > Metazoa > Chordata > Mammalia > Chiroptera > Vespertilionidae > Myotis > Myotis daubentonii. The sequence continues at coordinate 25,013,247 of NC_081852.1, read as the reverse complement.
TTTTAAAGAATTTATATAAGTGGAGAAGATTCATCTTATTGAAAAAAGCATGAATGTGGATCTGACAAATCCAGTTGAAAATTTCATCTCCAATTAAGCAACAATTGTGACCCGGATAACCTCTTTGAACTTATTTTTCTAAACTGTAAATCATGTTGACAATCAAGTTGGTGTAAGGATTAAGTGAGGGAACAAGCACAAAAGCTCTATGTTAGTGCTTTGAGCTTAATAGATGCTCAGTAAGAATCTTCCTGTTTCTCACAGTCATATGTCAAAGATGTTCAAAGGTGGAACTGAGTGCTATGGGAGACTGTTATTTTTCTCATCCTAGGATTTGCTTAAACAAAGACTAAATGCCATTTGGAAGAATATAAGAAAGTAGACTCATGCTTCAGAACTGGAATTAGATTAGTTTCAAAATTTTTCCATCTCTAAATTTTAAGATCTTCTCATTTTAGACTTTAAAAAAAAAAAAAGATTTTCTGGAGAAAAAAAATCAATGAGTGGCAACAGATATATTTATGAGTAAGCACAAACTGACCAATATTTAGAAAATTATTCTATCTCCCTGTTAACTCAAGATATGCAGTGGTCCATTTTACACTGGCCAGGGAGAAATAATAAATGAAATTGGTAAAGCTCAATGCAGACCATGCATCATTAAATGAGCATATGTTTCTTTGCTAGATTTATACATCAGTTCTACATTTTAGAGGAAACTCTGACAATGGTCTAAAATAAACAGTTGTTCCATTCTTTGAGATGTATATAAGACATATTTCTTAAGAAGTGATTCCTTTAAAAAGTCAACTGGTAGAATAAACCCAAACAAGGAATAATATATAGAAAGTAGTTTTAGTAAATTAATGAATGGAATGTTGAATTCAGCAATAGCTTTGACTAAAGCCATGAACTAATCCACTATATTCTATGGAGAGAAAAAGAGAAAATGATTTGTTAAATGTAGCCCAGCCTGCTAGGAATATATGTAAATCAAGTGGTGGGTAATATTTTTTATAAACTTTAAACAGTAAATTATGGTATGAAGATTTATACACAGATGTAAAACTTTTAATTAAAATGTGATATAGGAGATAATATAGATTTATTCAGGATATGAGTCACTTGTACTATTTTAGTTAAAACTTTAATGTATTTATGTGAGCAATTTTTTATACTGAAGAGTAGCAATGCCCTTACCTCATATCCGAAACTAGATGAAGGGTCTATTGTTTATGAAATAATGTTACACGAGAAAGGAGAAAATATTATATATATTGTGACATAGCCATTAGCTGTCCACAAAATCCAGTCTTTCTTTTCCAATAGTAATAGATTTGTAGTTTGGCACATGGCTGCTAGCATTACCACATTTCCCCGTCTCCCGTGTGACTAATTGCAACACAAGGTAAGGAAATGATGTATGACTTAGGACCAGCCCTGTCTTCTGCACACTCCCTCCACCCCATCTTATTGGCTAAAATAGTGAGAACCAGATAGATCTTAGGTACCACATGGCAAAGAAGGCAGAGCCACCAACACTGTGAGTCCCTGAGTGACTGTGTGGAGCAGAGGCACCACTAAATTGGAATACTCCTTTGTGACTGTTACATGGAAAAAAATAAGTTTTTAATCTATCTTGTTTGACTCACTGAGTTTTGGAATGTTTTTGCTACTATAGCTTAGCCCTTGATTCTAATGAATGCTCTGATTACAACTATGCAAAAAATTTCATAAAAGGCCAAGAGGCATCATGACCGAAACGACCAAATGACTGGTCACCATGAGGGGACCCCTGCCTTGATCAGGGGCATGGCAGGCCTTTAAAGCACCAGCGCCCCCTAGCCAAGGCCAGCCCAGTGCCCCAGAGGGTACCCCCGCCATGATCGGGGGCATGGCTGGCCTTCAAACAGCCGGTGGCCCCTACCTCAGGCCGGCCCTGTGACCGAGAGGGGACCCAACCACGATCGGGGGTGTGGCCAGCCTTCAAACCGGACCCTGACAGGAGGGAGGAGGAAGCCCCATTCTTCGCAGAATCGGCCGTTGGTCAGCATGCTGTCAGCAGCCTGCCAGCCAGGAATCCCATTCACCTGCACCCCAGACCCTGACAGTGGGGAGGAGGGAGCCCCATTCCACGTGGAATCAGCCATTGGTCCGCTTGCTGTCAGCAGCCTGCCAGCCAGGAATCCCATTCACTTGCACCCCAGACCCTGACAGTGGGGAGGAGGGAGCCCCATTCCACGTGGAATCAGCCATTGGTCCGCTTGCTGTCAGCGGCCTGCCAGCCAGGAATGCCATTCCCCTGCACCCCGGACCCATTAAAAAGGCCAAATTCTCATTATTGATGAATACACCATGGCATCCAGTCATGCTATAAATGCCATAGACAGATTACTAAGAGAAATTATGAATTTGAATGTTGCATTTGGTGGGAAAGTTCTCTTTCTCAGAGGGGATTTTCAACAATGTCTCAGTATTGTGCCACATGCTATACAATCGGCCATAGTACAAACGAGTTTAAAGTACTGTAATGTTTGGGGATGTTTCAGAAAGTTGTCTCTTAAAACAAATATGAGATCAGAGGACTCTACTTATAGTGAATGGTTAGTAAAACTTGGAGATGGCAAACTTGATAGCCGTTTTCATTTAGGAATGGATATTATTGAAATCACCTGTGAAATGATTTGTAATGGATCTATTATTGAAGCTACCTTTGGAAATACTATATCTATAGATAATATTAAAAATATATCTAAACTTGCAATTTTTTTTTTCCAAAAAATGAGCATGTTCAAAAATTAAATGAAGAAATTTTGGATATACTCGATGGGGATTTTCACACAAATTTGAGTGATGATTCCATTGATTCAACAGATGATGCTGAAAAGGATAATTTTCCCATCGAATTTCTTAATAGTATTACTCCTTTGGGAATGCTGTGTCACAAATTAAAATTGAAAGTGGGTGCAATCATCATGCTATTGAGAAATCTTAATAGTACATGGGATCTTTGTAATGGTACAAAATTTATTATCAAAAGATTGCAACCTAATATTATCAAAGCTGAAGTATAAATAGGATCTGCAGGAGAGGTTGTTCTGATTCCAAGAATTGATTTGTCCCCATCTGACACTGGCCTCCCATTTAAATTAATTCAAAGACAGTTTCCTGTGATGCCAGCATTTGTGATGACTATTAATAAATCACAAGGACAAACTCTAGACAGAGTAGGAATTTTCCTATCTGAACCTGTTTCACACACGGTCAGTTATATGTTGCTTTCTCTTGAGTTCAAAGAGCATGTAATGTTAAAGTTAAAGTTGTAAATACTTCATCACAAGGGAAACTAGTCAAGCACTTTGAAAGTGTTTTCACTCTTAATGTAGTATACAGGGAGATATTAGAATAAGTGTAAACAATTTATCAGTCATTGTTTGTATCAGTGTTGTTTTTACATCTTGTTTTTGTTGTTTTTATATCATGTTTTTGTTGTTTTCATATCATGTCTTTGTGTTATATCATGTTGTGATTTATTAATAAATTTATATATTATTTTATATACATTTTACTATTTTTATTTCATCTCTGACACTTCTATTATAGAGAAAGGGCAAATAGCAATATTAAAATATTTCCTCTAATTAATTCCCTTTTAATGTGCACGAATTTTGTGCACCGGGCCACTAGTATTTATATAACGATACAATGACTAGAGGCCTTAGGGAAGTATAAATAGTGATTGTTTTAGATAATGTCTTATAAAGTTGTTTACATATTTCAAATTTCTTTGGACAACCAACTATTACAGATCAGTAATAAGTGCCAGTCAAACACATGGTAATATTTCAATAGATTCTGAAATCCAAGGAAGGCCATATATTAAAAACAGAAGCAAATCACTGGAGCATCCACATTTGATTCCTAATTGCACATTTACCAGGAGAAAATTTGGCATTTAAATTCAGCCTTTAAATTCACTACTATTCAGCAACAATCTGAATCCCTAAGTTCAATTAAAAAGGTCATTACCCTCTGGAACTGAAGGTGCTCTTTTAATTACAATATTGTTAATGAATTGAGAGAGAAGACAGTTTGGCTTCATTCAATTAGCACATTTAAGTCAAGGCAAGCTCCAGTGAATATGGGTGGCTTTCCTGTGAATTACGTTTTCTCTCTCTTTTTTTTTTCCTCCTCCCTTTCTTCCTTTTATCCTCCTTCCTTCCTTCCTTCCATCTTTCCTTTAAATGTGGGATTTGAACATAACCCTGGCACTTAAGCTTCCATTCTCCATTTTATCTGTAAATTGCTGCTAAAGCTGTTCATTAGCTAAGTGCTTACATTTTTTTTATAAAACTCATCAGATTTAAATGAATATTAACAAGACAGTTTGATGATAAACTTTTAACTTAGCTTTCTGAGCTAGAGTAAAACATAAGCCATGTTATCTCTAGCTAACAACAATAATTATCTAATTGCTTTATCATGGTATATTACACACACTTTGCCATGTAAAAGGCCAAAAAAAACCCACAAGTGAACACTCTTGGCACTTGGCTCCCAACAGTTGGTTATCAAGGTTAATCTATGTTAGGAAAGAGGCATTTCATGATGACATTGCGAACTAAAGCACATGGAAGAGTATGTTCCTGCAGAGAAAGCTGAGCTTTCCTGTTGGCTCGGATCCAATGAGCTTTAAAGTACGTTTTCAAGTATATTGGAAACAGTCTTTCCTTCAAAGTGACTTGGCAAAGCTCAGAAATTAACTCACGCTCCAGCTACTAATAGCAAAAACCGTGCTACCAGATTAAATTTAAGTAAAGTTCCTAACAACTGCTTGTAACATCTGGGATTTCACTTCAGGGGAGAGACTTGATTCTAATTTGCCCAGGTTCCTCTCCCCCTTGCTCTGACAGCAGGGGGCTTGGAGAAGTTGTCCACGCAAAATGTGCCACAGATCGGAGTCAGCTAGACAGGGCATTTGTTCATTCACTCAACAGAGGCTCTACCAGGCCGCTGTGAGCTTGAAGTGGGGCAGCTACACAGAGAGAAAGCTGGACCCTGCTCTTTCTGTAAATTGTCTTAGAGAAGGAGGAGCAATTTCCCTCTAATTTCCCACTGCGCTTACAGACTTGCATTCAAAGCAACCTCCTTTGACAAATCACCTATCTGGCTTTGTTCCAACAAACTCATGTATATTCTTTAATAACCTTTCTTATTATATTCAACGAAGATATGTTATTTTTTAAAAATTGAAAATAAAAAAGAAGAAAAACAAATATCCTCTCTCATTCCCAACACAAATACTGCTAACATTTTTCTTTCCTTTCAGATTTTATTTCCTTTCTTTCTCGGTGTGTAGTTTTTTATTTTATTTTATTTATATTGCTTTTTTAAAATTTATAATTGCACTGTTTTCTTATTGTTTTCCTCCTCGGGGGTTAAATTTAAGATAATCATCTTTGTAAATAACATTTGCTGAGGGATAAAAATATTGAGACAAAGGATTTGCTTCACAAGTCCTCCAAGGAAACTTTTCAAAAGTTCTCCAGGTGATTCTTATGCACATTACAGTTTAGAGGCCTCTGCTGTAGTACAAGATACATTATGATTAAATTTTTTAAAGGACATCTCAGCAGATTTAGGAAGTGAAAGCAATGTCCTCTGATATAGAGAAGCGAAGGCTTCTAGCTCTTGATCTCTAAAGGAAGGCAGGCTTTTTACAGGTCCTGATGGGGAGTAACCACGTAGAGAGGAAGGAACGGCATAAACAAATTTTCAAGGCGAGGGAAACACAAATCCATCACTGTGTACAGGGCAAGTAAGTACAACTGCAAAGTCCAAATATGTTTTCAGAGTACTTTGTGAGCAACGTGGGAGAAAATGTCTAACACCAGGAAGAGTGAGGGGAGGCCTGGCGGAGTGGGTTGTATAGCACCAGATGGAGAAGGGTGATTTCCATGTTCAATGGCCATTTCAACCATTGACTACAAATACCCACATTCAGATTTTCAGAGCTGCAAGAGATCTTGAGGACAATGTAACACAACTCACTACGCAATGCATGAGTTCTACTCTACATGTTGGATGAGTGTTTCTGTGGCCTCTGTTACATTATATTGCCTGCCTAGCAAGGTTTCCTTATACATAAAGAAAAAATATCTAATTAGCAAGACCAAAAGGTCCTTCTTTCATGCTCTCAATTTTTTCTTTCTCATTTTCACCTGCTCATGAGTCAATATCTCTACATATAAAGTATTTGTAATATATATTATTCTTGCCTGATTTATTTTACTGTTTGAATAGTAGACTTGCATTTTATACCACTTCCCCTGTCTCTAGTTTTCTACCATTTACCCGTGAATTAGGAATAATAATATGGAAGACCAGAATCACTCCTTTTCATTGATATGAAATGAAGGGGTCTAAAATTAAATTATGGAACAGAAGATCCAGGATGACCCAACACACCAGCCAAGGTGTGTTTACCTATAGGTCTGATCAGGGGGGCACCAAAGGGTCGGGAGGACACAAGCACCTCCCCGCTGGCTGGTTATATTGGTAAAATAAGATGTATGTCTCCACACGGATAAACCTAGGTCATGAGATAGCTTCAGACATCTAAAATGTGAATATGCATCATTGTATCTGGTCAAATACAGAGTAATTACTAATCTCTATAGAGGACAGACCTCTACAAATAAAACTAATAAAATCATCAGGCATGGATTTTTACTTGCATGTAAGTTTCCTTTTATGTATATCAACTCCATTTAAGAGATTTTGTAAATACTTTCTGGGGGGGGAAAAAAAGAGACATCTTGTGGTTAATCTGAGACATACTCTAGAGCCATGTTGGAGAGATACTAAATTACTAAATGACTTTTCTATTTCTGCTGTAAGGGAAACTGTAATACACTCAATTGGATCATAAAATGTCTGGCATGAGGTGCTTCTAGTTGTTGATAAAAGAGAAAATTGTACAGGAAGAATGCATTCAGAGAGAGTGAAGATGGGAGCTCTAGAGAGAAAGAGGAGGAGACAGAGGAAAGGCAGGAGGAGGGAGGGAGAGAGTAAATTATAGGCGGGAGGGCTGCAGTCTCTGCACAGGTGACTGCTGTCCCACAGCCGAGTCATTCTGTAAGGCCTTTCTCTTTTAAAAGGAAAGATCCCATGCTGGGGGACAGGGGGAGGGAAGCTTTGAATCACTTACTAAGTTTTTACAATCTGGATACACCAAGCACTGATCAGGAAATCGTGTTATGAGAGGCTTGTTTGTCTGTTTGTTTATTTAGCTCTTCTTTGTACAGATTCCATTTCTTTGAATTGGTCAAAAATACCATTCCTTTGAATAATTAAGTCGTTCATTATGGAGAACATAAAATTATGTCATTTGCATATGATCTTTTCCCCTAGATCATAGAATGAAGTGATAGAAGTATAGGGCAAGAAGCACCTTATGGACCATCTATTGCCACCTCTTTCCTGAATGGCATGGTTAACACTTTGCCAAGCTCAAGCAGCTAGTTAATGAGAGTAGGCGAGGAGAAGATATTTGTGTTAAGACTCAGTGCCCCTTTCTTTCAATTTACTGTCCCATAGCACCTCATTCTAGTAGTAATCTAATGGTTATTGGCTACTCAACGATTAGTAGAGAAAAGTTGTTTGCTTTGCACTTATGTTTTTAAAAATTGGCTTTATGTTAGCATATCATTGGCTAGTTTAGTTAGTTTAAAATTTCAAATACCAATTTCATAAAATGGGGCTATTACCTACCACATGAGCCCAAAATAAAATACCAAATGACATAGAGAAGAATCAGTGTAATTAAGCTTCTTTTGTATTTCAATAAATGAAACTTTTCACTTGAGTTTACTCTTGAATCTGAGTTTACTCTTGAACCACTATGTCTTTAAGGGTTTCTTTATATTGAGAACAATGGACTACAATAAAGTATTTCAGGAGTCATGAACCCCCAGAAATTGTTTAATGACCTCTGAAATATCTTACTTCAAATCTAAGTGTTAAATTCTTTTAAGCACACTAACACACAATAGCTCTTTAAAAGCCAAGGGTAACTATTTAAAACCCTGGCTTCCTTATTTTATATGGATTGGCACAAACTCAGTCACCTGTTCACAGTCAGCGCTGCCCTCAGCACTCCATGGCTCTCATTCATCATGCCATTGCCATGTACCTAGTGATCAGTCACTACAAGGTCAGTGACCCTCCTACCAGTGCAGCATGTATTTTGTTAACCTCAAGTTTCAAGCCTTTGCAAGTCTGGCATCTGCAGAAATATCAACCTAGACTCTAAATATTTTTTAAATATAATTTTATTGATTTCAGAGAGGAAGAGAGAGGGAGAGATAGAAACATCAATGACAAGAAAGAATCACTGGGGATCGAGCCCATAACCCAGGCATGTGCCCTGACCAGGAATCAAACCGTGATCTCCTGGCTCATAGGCCAGTACTCAACCACTGAATAACACTGGCCGGGCTAGACTCTAAATATTTTCAACTTGATGGGAAAGTCCAGATTTACCTCCTATTTGGTTATTTTACAACTGCTTAAGGCCAACTGGTAAACTTGATAAAAATCACATCAGCGAACAAGTTCATCTGCTGGCATTAACTCTACCATTTAGAAACACATTGTTAAGCTGCACAAAATATCTGAAGAACTAGAGTGTCAGCTCATCAGCCTTTAAAAGCCAAGCCTGATTCTGAAGGATGCACTTCATAGGTGGTCACACTTATTGATTTATCCATTCAGTTGACAGTTATAGAGTGACCACTGTACCCCCTACATGTGGAGGATATGATCCTGCACAGAGCTAGAAATTTAGGTGCTGATATTCTTAGCTAAAGAGACAAGACACAATAGTACTCTATGAAAAGTCATGAGATTATGAGCCATATTAATGGTATTAAAAATAGGGGGCTCTGGTAAATCACCCTTGTACCAACTATTTGCATGCCTTAGGCATGTTCCTTCATTTTCCTATTTGCAAAATAAGAATGCAGACCACAGGTCCTGTCAGGCTCTTCTGTCTGTCTCCTTCTGTTCAGATGTAACAAAGTTGATTTTGTCATTTTACATGCTAACATACATTCGTAGGTAATATGAGAAAATAGATTTCAAGGCCAAAATTATTTGTCAAGACAAAAAAGGATATTTTATAATGGTACAATGGGGAAAAAAAAAGATTATGAGCTTTGAATCCATTCAGACCTGTGCACACCATCCTGCTCTGGCATCTTCTCACTGAATGACATTGGTAAGCTTATTGACCATTCTTAACCTGCCTTTTCTATAAAAGGAGGCAAATAATATCTAAATGAGATAATGCTTGTTACATTGTCTGGCACACAAAAGTACTTGCACAGGATCGCTATTACTATAAGAATTACCTGCATTTTTTTTTCTTTTCTAAATCCTGGCACATTAACCATGTAATTTTATCTTCACAATACCCTGTGAGGTAGTATTAGTCTCATTTTGCATTTGAGGAAACTGAACCACAAAGTTCAGTCACTGCCATAGGGTATATTCAATGTCTCCCTCCACATAAAAACAGAGGTCCAGAGAGTCTAAAGTGAGACCTCCCTTGGCTCTCCATGGGGGTCAAATTTGGCACAACTATTTTCATCCCCGTGGAGTTGATCTTTAAAAGTTGTTCTCACAACTTTAAACACTTTCCTCTCACATGTCACTGAAAGTGGATGCATTGTGGTGTGTGTTCACATGCTGGACAGACAGGGTCATGGAGTTGTGAATGGTCGAAGGGGTTATTCATTGCATGTTTCATACATTTTTGGTCAATAATCTCAAATAATCATCCAAGGGAAAAAATACTCCATTCATTAAAATAATGAAGATAGAAGGTTCAACAGAAATGAAATGCTGGTGGACGATGACTTACCCAAAAGCATAAAGTCCACAGTCTAGTGGCACAGCCAGGAATAGAACCTAATTAAAATGTTTTTATTTTAAAATACTTGAATGTTGCTTACAAGCTTAGAAAGTGTCTATCGTCTTGGGCCTTAATATTTGAATTTTTCCTTCTGTGGTCCTCATCTTGGAGAAAGAAGGTATTCAGTCTGGTAACAAGGTAAAAAAAAAATCATTCCTACTCTTAAAAAATAATAAATGAGCTGGAAATTCTTCAGGACTGAGTGGTTACTCATGCCCGGTGATGAGTAGGAAGTTGCTAAATCCGAATTGATGTAAGTGATCACACCCAGAAGTCCTGAGACCTCTCTAGCTTATGTACAATTCCCTGGAGGGTCACACTCTCACTGCAGCACTACAGTCCTTCTATTCAGCAGGGAGCTTCTGAACTCAGACTGAATTATGGAAAACTGATCTGCGCACCATCACGTAGCTCCCTGCCAGTCACATCCCAGGTCTCATCTTTACTATCAGCTCCCTGTAGAAATGTCTGAGACTGACCACAAATTCCAGAAGTGACATTCCGGATTGCCATGGAAATGTGCTTTTCCTATACTGGAAAATTTAGAAAACAGGACTCTAAAAAAGGGGGCGCCTACACTGGTGATGAATAACTACTCTAGTGTGGGTTGTTCTTTTACGATGCTTAGATAGGAAGGTATCTTAGAAACAAGCATAGAAACAGATGCATCTTGGGTGATCCCTATGCTTTTCCTCATCCATCTTCCTCTTGCGGAACACACAGGTTTATAACAATGATAAAAATAATAAAATTAGGTACAGAATGAGGGAATTCCCCTCCTTCCCCCCGCCTCCCACTGACATGAGCTTCTGGGTCAAATGGGATGCGTATACTGACAACAGTTCAGATTTCTAAACAGAATAATGGATGGTGACAGTCCATTTATTTTACAAATCTGCTGACTGTGCTTCCTGCTGGCAGGTCTTGCCACAAAGCTCATCGACTCTTCTTTGGCGTCAAAGGCATCAGCATCACCTCATGCCAAAACTAAGCAAGGAAAGCTAATGTAAGGGGTTGGGAAATTGGAAAAGTATGATAACATAGAATGTATGCATCTGGGGATTAAAAGCCTTCTAAATCTCCCAGCATATGGAAAACAGCAATGTCAGATCCATGTGTGTGTTTCCAAGCTCATAAAGCAATCCCATAGCTATTTTCTCTGACTTCAAGGTCATCTTTTTAAAAAAAGACGACTGCTTTAATGTTTCTCCTCTGGTCCTTGCCAGTATTGCTAAAAACTGTTGAATTTTTGAAATCAGATAAATCTGCTAATTTGAGTGTAAATGTCCTCTTGTGGCTGCTTTCCGGGGTATATTTTATGCCTGATCGGCTGCTGGGTGACAGATGCACTATAGCTCTTGTCTAATTAATATCCTGGAGATTCTGACTATAGAGTTTATATTAAGACATTGAAATAATTTTGATCAGCTGTTGATCAGAGACACATGATTATGTTCACCAATAAGACATTATCTTAGATGTTCTTCATACCATGGTATTTTCATTTTTATAAAACTCTAAAAATTAATAAAGTAATAATTAACAAAATAATTAATTGATAAAGTTTAGTTTTAGAGAACTTTTAGATTCACAGTAAAATTGAGTGCAAAGTACAGAGATTTCTCATATACTTCCTGTCCTCACACAGGCATAGATCACTCACTGTCAACATCCTGCACAGAGTGGTACCTTTGTTACGACTGATGAATCTACATTGACATGCCATATCCTAAAAATGACCAGATAAACCAGAGTTTGCATTATGGTTCACTCTTGGTGTTTTATTCTGTGGGTTTGAACAAATGTATAATGACTTGTTTCAATCATAATTGCATCTGACAGAATATTTCCATTGTCCTAGCAATTCTCGGTGTTCTCCATGTTTATCCCTTCCCCCAATTCCTGACAACCACTGATCCTAGTTGATAAGCTCCTATAGGGCAGAGTCTATCTTTTCTCTGTCTGTGATTGATTTCAACTCAGCACCCAGCACAGCTCCTGTTTTAAATATGTGTGCATATGTGTGTGTGTGTCTGTGTGTGTGTGTGATTACATATATATATATATATATATATATATATATATATATATATATATATGGAATAAATGGCTTTTTGTAAACATGATGCAAGCTCTTTTTTTAAAAATATATTTTATTGATTTTTTACAGAGAGGAAGGGAGAGAGATAGAGAGTTAGAAACATCGATGAGAGAGAAACATCGATCAGCTGCCTCCTGCACATCTCCTACTAGGGATGTGCCCGAAACCCAGGTACATGCCCTTGACCGGAATTGAACCTGGGACCTTTCAGTCCGCAGGCCGACGCTCTATCCACTGAGCCAAACCGGTTCCGGCATGCAAGCTCTTTTGACATCATATTGCTAACAAAGAAAAATTAAGGCCAACTTAGATAGTCTCCTTTGGCACAATGAGTAATAATTTGACCATGCCGATGGTTGTGGTGAAAGAGTGAGATAGTTAAAGTGAAAGATAGGGGGAAAGAAAGAATTTGTAGTAGTCATTTACTGGGCTAATTCAAAGCACAAAAGTCAAACCCTGTAAGGATGTTTTGCTTTTCTTTTGGCACTCCATGAATAATTTCAAAAAAAATATCAAAGTGATTTAGAAAACCCAAGTCTCTTTGCATGCTGTTTATTCTTTATACAAAGTGATCAATGGAATACAGAGTAAATTTGACTTCATTTTTCAGTAACAGCACAATTTCTTTAAAGGCATCAAATCTAACACTTTCATCTTGCAGAAAGTGCCCAGCATAACTATTTTCTTATGAAAGGGATTTTCTGGACATATACCGCTGTAGCTTTCAACAAGCTTAATGTACATAAGAATGGTCGTTTGGCAAGATCCCCCTTAACCTCTTCCCACTCCTACCCTTGCAAACAGCAGAGGAAATCAGAGGGAAAAGTTTATTTTCCCTGTGTGCTTAACCCTTTTAAATTCACCTCCACTTTCAAGGGTAACTACTACTGAAAAGAAAGCTGGAAGAAACCCACTTCCCCAACCCAAGTTCCTTTCTTGCATTTTACTACCTACCTACAATACCTGATTCTCACTAATAAGACATCCTGCAGATCTTATGCCAGTATCTTACACAAATCCATCTTGCTGAAGTTTGTCTTTCAAAACTTGACCTTAGAGCAGAGATTGCAAAACTAGTGGTCCTTTGGCATTATGTATTGGCACAAGTGATGGGACTGTGTCTTTGCTTTTATTTTGTTTTAAATTAATTCAACCATCTACAACTGGAAATAAATATACTTTTATATTAAAACTAGGGGCCCGGTGCACAAAATTCGTGCACTGGGTGTGGGGCGGGGGGGGGGAGTGTCCCTCAGCCCAGCCTGCCCCCTCTCACATACTGGGAGCCCTCAGGCATTGACCCCCATCACCCTCCAATCGCAGGATCGGCCCCTTGCCCAGGCCTGACGCCTCTGGCCTAGGCGTCCGGCCCGGGCAGCGAGGACCCGCAGCTGCAGCGGCCCCGTGATCATGGGCTTCGCTTTAGGCCCAGGCAAGGGACCCCTAGTCCTGGGACTGCCAGCTTCGACCGTGCCCAGCTCCCATCGCTGGCTCCACCCCTACTTCCTGCTATCACTGGCCAGGGCGGCAAAGGCACCTGATTCTCTGATCATAGCTGGGGGGCAGGGCAAAGGCGGCCCTGGGGCCGCCTTTGCCCTGCCCCCCAGCTCTTAGCTACCCCCTGGGTTTCCGATCACTGTCAGTGGCAGGGGGCTTCTTCCTGCTTTCCCTTTCGCCTCCCTGCATTGTGCCTACATATGCAAATTAACCGCCATCTTGTTGGCACTTAACTGCCAATCTTAGTTGGCAGTTAATTTGCATATAGCCCTGATTAGCCAATGAAAAGGGTAGCTCGTACGCCAATTACCATTTTTCTCTTTTATTAGTGTTGATCTATATTTCTGGGCTCTTTTAAGACACATTTGTAATACCTTAACCAATAAAGAAATTAAAGATTAAAAATAAAGAAATTCTGTCTGACAACACAGAGCCTGTATTCAAACACAGCAACAACTGACCAAGGATGAGTTTATGTCCATCTCTTAAAGTATGCTTAGGCTCTGCATTGCATCACAGGTACTCCCTTTTCACTCATCACTGATTAGTCCTCCCACTGTAAGCACTTGAATTCTCTGCCTCTACCTTGGGGATTCTCTGAAAAACAGGCTGAGAAGGGACTGAGTGATGGGGAGGGACAACTCTAAATGCATTTTAGGTTAGAAAGAATACTCCTAATAAAATGCTCTGCAATTTTAAACTTGTATTAGGGAACTAATAGGTTTTGGAGAACTAACTAAGAAAGCAAAGTAGTATACATAATAGCGATTAAAAAGCAAAATATATTCTAAGATTCAAACAATCAACTTACAAATGGACTACTTGGACTTTCTCATCAGAAAACGACGACTGATCTAACGTAGGCCTTTCATCCTGGACCAATCACTAAGCATGAGCTAAGCAGTTACCTAAGAGTGATAAAGAACGCATCCAGAGGAGTTCATGTGTGCTTCTGGCTTTCTACTTCTATAGCAAGGAGAGTGGAAGATTAGAGATTCTTGGAATTTTCACAGCTTGATCCACTTAATAGCAGGTCTCTTGTCTAAAAGCTCTCAGAAAGGTATTTTCCCTCTCCATCAAGTAATTAAATATATAAAACTTGGGCTTCTCCATCCTTAGATCTATTGTTCTACCTTTATTCCGTCAATCTCTGACATTGCTAGAACCGAGCTGCCGCCCTACTCTGCCATTTATTAGCTGTTTGACCTTAGAAGGGCTGCTTAATTTCTTGCAGCCAAGGTTTCCAAATCAGCAAAATGTTCATCGTGAGCATTGATGTAATGGGGTAATAAGTAGAAAGTGTTGTGCCTGATGCTGATACAGATTACTAAATATTTTATATATTTGACTTTCATTTCTTTCTTTGTTTTTCTTTTTTTATTATCCAGAAAACTTATTTTTGTCCTGTAAGGTCTATAAAAACCCCGCTCCTCCAATACTTCTGGTTAACCAGCCTCCTCCATGTATGACCATATTATTTACATGCATAAAACAAATTACTCTCTGGTTCCTAGAATTTTGAATGCCAGGAATGGAGAAGGATATTTAACCCCTCATTTTCCATTTATAGATAATTAAATTGAATTGCAGAGAGGTTAGTGATTTGCTAAAATCACTTAAGCAGAAGACTAGAACTCTTCTCTTTTAAAAAACAAAAACCATAAATGGAACCAGGTTTTAACAGTGTAGATGAACTCAAAAGACCACACTGTAGGGACTCACTATATATTTTTTAATTGAATGGAATAGTGGACTGATTCAAAGGAACAGATCAGTCCCAATTCCATGATCAGACTGGTGATTAAAACAAAGTGTGCCTTCTAGATCTCAGTTTCCTTGTCAGTCAGCCGGCATGCTTACTTATTAACTCTTGGCCAAATACCATCATGGAGTGTAACTTTGGGAAGTTTTTGGTTTCAGAGACATTTCACACACCAATTAATTGTATGTCAAATTTTGACTATATAATTCCTACAGGAGCTTTTGCCCATGCCATCTTTTGGCCTTTTAATGTTCTTTAAAAGCACTTTTATCTATTTTTGGAAGTTGAATACAAAAATCCAAAAGCTACAGCAAATTTGAAATTATCTTATCAAACCAAATTTTCAAAAGGAAAATGCCATTGCTTATTAGTATCGGAGATTCAAGGGACCTTGTCTCAAATAAAATTTTGAAGAAAAAAACCAAAATGCTAAATAGAGGAAAAGGGAGAAGAATAATATTCACTGAACAATCCTGTCCACATCATGTAGCATTTTGTACACTAATCTGCCATTCCATCTGTTCTTATTCTTATCTTCACTTTACAATGGAGTATGCCTTTTACAAGATACATACAAGAGATATTAAGTGACTTTTCCAAGGACATCAAGCCAGGATTCAAACACCAATCTGTCTCTATTTTTCACACATCACTCAATGAGTCATGCTGTTTACCATCTTTAAGATTTTCTAGCCCTGGTAGAGTAGCTCAGTTGGTTAGAGCATCGTTCTGATATGTGAAGGTTGTGTGTTTGATGGGGTCAGGGCACATACAAGAATCAACCAATGAATACATAAAAAAGTGGAAAACAAGTCAATGTTTCTTCTCTCTTTCTCTCTTTCTATCTCCTTTTCTCTCTATCAAATCAATAAAATTTTTTAAAAAAGATTTTCCATAGGATTAATAAACATTCTACTTAATTTGTTTATATGCTAATTAATTCAACAATGATTTACTGAATGCTGCACTTACTATATCTCAGGCTAGGAAACAAAAACAAAGGATCTAGACAGCATTCCCAGCATCCAGCACAGAACATGTCACATAGTAGGCACTGGAGATATCTTTGTTGAATGGATGAATAAATGAATGAATGAATGAATGAATGAATACACCCCTGTCCTCAACTTGCTAATCATCTATCTAGTCCAATACATAGCCACCAGCCACAGAAGGCTATTGTACACTGAGAATGTGAGCAGTCTAGATTAAGACAGGCTATAAATATAAAATATATGCCAGATTTCTAAGACTAAGTACAAAAAAAGAACATAAGATATCTCATTAGTTTTTATATCGATTACATGTCAAAATAATATTTGAGGTATACTGGGTTAAATAAAACATATTGTTGAGATTAGTTTCACCTGTTTATTTTTACTTTTTTTTAGTATGACTATTAGAAAATGTTAAATTATGTATGTGGTTTGCCTTCTATTTCTAATGGGTAGCATCGATCTGGTACCATTAAGTCATGAGGCACTTCTTTTCTGTTCCAATTTCATGATTAAAACTAATTTTCTTCTCTCTACTGTATGATGATAAGTTACACTTTAAATGCACTTTAAGTCCTTTTTAAATGCCAGACTGTGCTCATGAGAGTGAATCAATTGTTGGGGGTTAAAACATTTTATATCCAAATGCAAAATAGTCCATACCCATACTCCCTTAAAGTATGACTGCCTTGTAAATCCTTCCCTGGTGAGAAGTAACTGCATCTCTCCAACTCCGTTACCGGATCCAGTTCCCTAAGATGAAACCTGAACTCTTCACCCTGGCAATCAAATATCCAAAGCTGTTATCAACTGCCTCTATTCCACTTCATGCTTCAACCAACTTAGCCATCTAGATTTCATTCCCATTGTTTCTGGAACACAGGAATGAGCACACTGTTATCGCCAGTTGGAGTTCTAGTTTTCAAATCCAACCCCTGCCTAGTCTTCAAGGTTTGATGTAAATATTGCTTACTTCATGCTGAATTCCCATAATACTCTAATCCCATATAGTTTTCCCTCCTCTTAATCCCAAAACACTAATATTCCATTCAGAATTATCTATTCCTGCCTGGCTGGCATGGCTCAGCAGGAGAGCTTCGACCTACGAACCAAGAGATCATGGTTCCATTCTTGGTCAGGGCACATGCTCAGGTTGCAGGCTCGATTTCCAGTGTGGGCTTGCAGATGCAGGAGGCAGCCAATCAATGATTCTCTCTCATCATTGATGTCTCTCTCTCTCTCTCTCTCTCTCTCTCTCTCTCTCTCTCTCTCTCTTCCTCTCTGAAATCAATAATATATATATATATATATATATATATATATATATATATATATATATATATATATATTTAAATATATCTATTCTTGGTTATTGTGATTATTGTGCAAAGTCTCTGACTTTTCTGTAATTGTAACACTACCCTTTCCTATACTCCAAAGACCATGAATGGGAAATTTATACAGAGACCTCTAAAACATGGAAAGATCACTCACTAGGCTTTTAAGGATCATGTTCATCACATCTTTTAGCTGAAAGAGGATTAATATGCTGAGGGCTTCTAATCCATGGAGTGGGCAGTCACACCTGTGGCTCTATTCCACATAAGCAAAGGCATTGCTGCCTTAGCTATAACATCTCTTCCCACCAAAAGAGGAGAGCTGCCAAGGTGCTCGCTGAGAAAGTTGCTGGTTTGTGTACAACTGTAAGTATGGGTTTGTTGATTTCTTGTGAAGGGAGACTGAGGAAAAATGGAAGGGGATTCCAACAGCTTTATTTACTGATAACTGAGCATATCCTTATTTGATAGCCGATGATCAATTCAAGCAATGTGCGACATTAAACAGCATGTGTCAACAGGCAAAGATATCAGTAGAGCAGAGAGCAAGAAGCACCTTCTGCAAGACAGCAAGAGTCCCTCCCTCCAAAGCCCTTTCTCTTGGTGCTGGGGCTTGGCTAAATCCGGCTCACCATTCTGTGAGTGGGAACAATCAGCTTTGTAGGTTGGAAGGAAGTATTATAATTAAGTGTCCACCCACTTTTTGTTCTTTTTTGATAAAAGGCTCCCATGAAACTTACTAAAATAAGGTGCGCGAACACAGATGAATTTTTGATGAGTAAGTCAAAGCACTGGCGAAGCTGGCTTTCCACATAGAGAAACTTCTTTAATTCATAGAACATTTTCAGGCCTAGATCATTAACACTGCCAGAGCTAATAATAATTAACATGCTAAAATCCATGCGATAAACTGGAGATTTTACCGGTGTAGTTGGTAGCAACTGTAGTGTCAGCATGAACTGATTTTTCTGAGAACAAAGTAAAATGTGATTCAAAAATAATAGTGGAGTTTTAAAATTAATTTTAGAGAAATATGTATTATTTATTATATGACTCTTCTAATCAATAATACATTTGTTGAATATAATGACAATTATTCTTCTGAATAATAGTTGTATCACCACATTAAAGTTACAGATTATACCTCTAAGCGTGGGCAAAGTCCTTTAAAGATGCTGTTAAATTGTCACAAACTCCTGGGCAAAAATCTGAAGCAGGGTTTATAGTGCCTGCTCTTGATAATTAATGGCAAAGGCATCTGCTAAATCACTGCGAGGAAGAATTTTAAGGTATCCATGTGCAGTAGAGTAGGGAGGAACTCCACTAAATAATTAGGCTCAGTCATATATCTCAAGTCCAGTTATGAAATCCCCAAAGTCAAGTTTTTAGAGAGAATGAGAACTGAGTTGCTGTTAGAAATGTGTTCCTTCATTTAATACAGATTTATTTGACACTAGCTGTAAAGACTGCTATCATTCAAGGAGGCTCAGGATGATAAAAGATAAAAACCCTACTCTCCAGAATTACTGGATATTTTTATTTTTAAGATAAAATTAATATTTTAAACTTCCTGTTTAATCGGTATTACTGATGAAAGCCAGTCGAGTTCATGCTGCCCTAAGTAACCATGTGTGCAAGATCAAAGTACTCGGAAGAATAATTCAATGAGCACATTTGATATTAATTGCTAATCACTAAGCGAAGATGACTTTCAAAATGCCTGCTTCTTGATCCCTGCTTCTCCTTCCCACTGTGGCTTGGTGGATCCAAAAATACGGAGTAACTTGGATGTTCAAAGTGGGAGTAGCTTTGCATAATAGCTACTTAGTTCAGTATAACAAAATAAAATCAGTCACAAGGATCTAGGTTCTCCAATTATTGGTACTACCCATGATCATTTTATAATTTTATGCAAACTACATGATAATATAACAGGAGACCTCAGGCATGACTTTGCTAGAGAATAGGAATGTTCAGGCCTAATTATTGGCCAGTTTGCTCCTTATTCCCTTTTTTTTTCCTCCAACACCCAAATCCTTTGGGTTTTCTACTTATTACCCACATAATTTCTTAATGGTTGGTGTTTTTGTGCTTGGTGTTCAGTTCCACCTTTTACTATCTTTTTTTTTTTTGTAAAAGTTGCACATTAATCATTATCTAAAGTGTTTCTTTTACTAGCATGGAGTTTTTGTTCAAAGATCTGATAGGAATTCTTCAAAAGTGAACTTTTTGTTTTTTCCTATTTAAGGTTTACTTCAACAAGTTCACTGATTTTAGATTTCTCTGACAAACATAGTGGAGGTATCAAAACCCAGACATGTTGAAAATAGCTTTTTCTTGAAGCCATTTAGAATCTGAGACTCTCTGCCCTGCTATGTGAAATTGCCCAGCTTGGGAATAAGATGGGTATGTGTGCATGGCTGTGTAGGAGAGGCAGTAGGAAGTGGGGACAGGGCAGGGGGAATGGTAAGTCATCTATAAGTGAACTCAGAATGTCTTCTGAAACGGATATGTATACACTCTCTTATTTCCCCAACTGTCACAAACACTTCTATCTCAATGTTTGTAATAAATCAATGATGGTTTTTCTCTGTTGTTTTGGTTAGATATCTCCTTTCAAAAATCATTTTCCTGGAAGATAAATGTAGTGTTCTTTTTGTTTCCTTTTTTGATAAAGAATACAGTGTGCAAGTGTATACTTGAAAATCATTTTCATTTTCTCCTATGGATCTCTCTCTTAGAAAAATAGAATTCTCTCATTTTAAATAGTATTTGTTGGATCATAGAAGTTTAGAAATTGGTAGTGGCCTTAGCTATTATCTTTTTTTAAAGCCTTTACTTTATGGATAAAGAAAATGAAGCCCAGAGAAGAGTCATAGATTGAAGGTGGCCACAAATCCGTTGTTATTCCTCCCATTGAGAAGTGGCATCTCATGCCCACACCTGCCGCCCCCTCCTAGTGTTTGGGCAGGCTCTGTGATTGCTTTGACCAATAAAACCCAGAGGAAACCTGTCAATTTCTGCCCCAGGCCTTAAAAGAATGTCAGCTTCTACCTTCTGGGTCTGGCAAGCTCTCAGGACTTCTCATCTCAGAACCATGTATTGCTGCTCCACTCACCACCCACAGCTAAGCTCCCAGAGGACAGATAACATACTTTCAGTTATGGGAATGTGCCATCTTGTAGGTCTAGCCTAGTCAAACCTTTGAAGGGCTACATTCGCAGCCTATCCTCCCCTGAGGGGAGGGGGAGAGGGAGAGGGAGAGGGAGAGGGAGAAGAGAAATATCAAAGGGTTGCCTCCTATAGGTGCCTGAACTGAGTATCTACCCCACAATATAGGTAAGTGTCTGATCTAGAATCAAACCCACAACATTTTGGTGTATGGGACGATGCTCCAACTAACTAGGGCACCAGCCAATATTTAATAGCAATCACAATGAGAGACTCTAAGTGAGAATAGCCCAGCTCTGCCCAGTCAACCCACAGATCAGTGTGAGAATGAATAATACACTAAGTTTGGGGATGATCTATTTTGTAGTAAAAGTTAAGTGGAGCTGAAAATGAAACTTAGACCAGCTTCTAAATAGAACCAGAATACTCGGATTCTAGCATAATCTTAAAAAGTGTTAAGGGAACATGCAGAGTTAAATTAGACTCATTCTCAGTCTCCTAGTAGCTCAAAATTCCAAAATCTTTTCTTTCAATAATTACATAAAACATATAATTTTCAAAACTCTTAAACATTTAAAGCAGACCCTAAAAGCTCTGCTTACATAACAAAAGACCATTATTAGGTAATAGAATAAGGTAGCATTCTCAAATGTTCCTTAAAAGCATTAACTTAGTAATAAGTGAATGAAAGAAAGAGTTCCTTAAGTAAACTGATTTGGGGAAATCCTGACACATTAAAGATCTCTCTTGAACTCTAGGTTTTCCAGAAATGTAAAATATCCAAGAGAATAAATGTTCTTTCCCCAAATTATGTGATCGAGGAGTCCTTCACTGAGCACCTTATGAGATTTCTATTTCATAGAAACACTAAACTAAGAAATTGAAATGGATGAAACTTTATTAGCAGAAACTAATTTTTACTTTCAGAATATTTCACCAAAAAGTTGCTTTTATGCCCTCATCTTGGAGAACACATTTCTAGTCAAAACTTTTACAAATCTTGTGGGCTACACTCAGTTCCCTTTCACCACCTGCTCCCTCTGTGCTGCTCCCTTACTTTGAACACTTTCCTGTTGAAATAGTTAATACATATTGGAGGAATGAAGATAAGAAGGAATAAATAAAAGTAGGTAAATGATAAATAATTGAACTAATTAGTTAAAAATTGCAAACCTGGAAATCAGCTCTGACTCCAATTAACTTGGTTTGGATTTTGTACCTTTATTTCCATACTAGAGGCCCAGTGCATGAAATCCATGCAGGGAGGGTCCCTCAGCCCAGCCTGCACCCTCTCCAATCTGGGACCCCTCAGGGGATGTCCGACTGAGAGTTTAAACCGGCAGATGGACATCCCTCTCTCAATCCAGGACCACTGGCTCTTAACCACTTGCCTGCCTGCCTGCCTGCCTGATTGCCCCTAACCCCTCTGCCTGCCTGTCAGTCTGATCGCCCCTATCTTGCCCCCCTGCTGGCCTGATTGCCTCTACCTTGGCCCCTGCCAGCCTGATCGCCCCTAACCCCTCTGCCTGCCTGGCTGCCTGATTGCCCCTAACCCCTCTGCCTGCCTGTCAGCCTGATCGCCCCTAT
Source organism: Myotis daubentonii (assembly GCF_963259705.1). Classification (NCBI taxonomy): domain Eukaryota; kingdom Metazoa; phylum Chordata; class Mammalia; order Chiroptera; family Vespertilionidae; genus Myotis; species Myotis daubentonii. The sequence goes on along the minus strand of NC_081852.1, from coordinate 24,990,821 downwards.
CTTGCCCCACTGCTGGTCTGATTGCCCCTATCTTGGCCCCTGCTAGCCTGATCGCCCCTAACCGCCTCTGCCTCGGCCCCCAGCCTAAGCCACAGTCTGGCCTTCCTCTGCCGGAGGCGACCTAGCCGATCAGGGGAAGGCACCGTCCCCATCACCCCACTGCTGCTGCCACTGGCGGCCACCATGGCTGCCTGAACCTCAGGCCTCACAGCCAGATGTAGCTGCCTGAGCCTCGGGCTGGCCCTCGCAGCGGCAGCCGCCATCCGAGGCTTGCCTGATTCTCTGGCCAGCCCTGGGCAGCAGCAGCTGCCATCCGCAATTTGCCTGAGCCTCAGGCAGCCGCTGCGGCTTTGTCTGGAAGGACGTCCGGATTGTCCTCTGGAAGACATCCACCTTAATTAGCATATTACCCTATTATTAGTATGGATAAGGCCAAGGGGAATTGTAACCTTGCCCTATCTCATGGAATTCTGGCTAGTTCAAAGGACATGTCAAAGTAAAAGGTGGGGGAGATTTAGGTCTGGTGTGTTCTTAGCAATCATTCATTTATCAACTCCTTTCAGTTTTGAGATGTGAAGACTGGGATTCAGAGAACTTATAGCACAAGTGCTAGCCATATTAGAAACTCCCTTTCCAGTGGACCCACATTAAAGAGGTTGGTAAAGCCCTATATATTAGTATATGCTATATCAAAAGCTGTGATTCTAATCCAGATGGTGACTATTTCTAACACAAGGTTTACAAGCAATTAGGGCCCCCAAACACATATTACACCAGTGTTCATAGCCAGTTTAGGAAGGTGTGACAATCTAAAACTTCAATAACCAGTATGGCATGGGCACTGACAATGACAATGACACTAGCCTTCACAATTGGTACAGTCGTACTGATGGGCACCAGCAGTATATCTCTCTGGTATACGGATGTGGTCAATCACATTTATCCCTTCCTGCCACTGGTTCCCAGCCCTGTGAAGACTGTCACATTACCGGGTGTTGAAAATTCTCCCAGTCAGGCTCTTTCTTATACCGTGACTGCATTTTGATGCCCATAATACAATAGGTTCCATTATGTGTCTCCTGAGAATCACCCAGCCCTTCATGATTCCTGGAACATATGCCACCCTGTCTCCCAAATCATGGAGCATTTCAATGTTTTCACTTTTTAAGTAGGAGGAAATTAAGTTTTATCATCTCCTCTTGCCCCACCTAAGACATGGACCAGTCCACTAAACAGTACTTAATTACTCTGGAACCCTCTACCTCTATATATCCTACGTTCTTGTTCTATAGTCACGTTATATAGTGGAATATTATTTGAAAAGCTGAAGGAGTAATTCAGCCATGAAAATATGGTAGAAAAAATTAGCATGAGATACAATATTTGATACTTTTAAGTTTTAATGGAATAATATTTGTAAGGATAGAACTAAGTATCTGGATTTAACCAGCTTATTTGTGTAGCTCTGAAAAAAAAATAGTCATTTAAAAATATTGATTATAGTTTCATAGCTCTTTCTAAATAAATTGCTCATTTTCCCAGCCAATGGGGAATGGTTTATACAGTTTGACATATATACCTCTATATTACCTTGGCCCAACTCTGGTCCATTGGTAATAAGTTCTTAGATGTTATTTAAGTATAATTTGATTGTAAATGGGGAATGAAGGCCTCATTCTCCCATATGTAGAATAGTTAAAATTCTAGCACACTTACTTCTACAAGCCTGTTGGTGTGTTCACGAAATATCGCAGCATATTCTTTTATTTCCTTTTCTCGACCATTCTTGGCAGCTTCGATGAGAACCAAAAGTGGGACTGTCGTATCCAGAAAGGAGTCTGACACATGATCTATAATAGCCTTACGGAGCTGAGAAGAAACAGAAAATTCATGCTTTTTTAAAAATCAGGAAATAGTTCAGGTTATTTTGTAGTTTTACAATCTCAGTAGCTACAAGATTTTATATATTTTTTGCACAATCCCAAAAGTCATGTTTATGACTGTGTATGTATGTCACTTACAAACCTAAAACAAGCCATATTTTGAAGAAAATATCATTGAGCAATAACTCCCTTGTTCGCAAAAGTCACTAATTTTTTCTTTAATTGTATTTATCCCAGAAGTCAGATTATAAGTGATAATACTTCATTTTTTCCTTCAAGAAATTGACCTATTATAATGTTTATGCACATGTACAAACAACATTGTACATCATGTATTTTCATAATTACAAAATTATGAAATGTTTTCTACCTTGTTGGAGGAACTGATAAATTTTGATTAGCTAAATTGTAGACTTCATGGTAATTAAACCAAGTTAGATCACTGATTATGCCAGTTGATAATAGAGTAATAGAGCAAAGAGAATAATAAATGAGTGTGATGTCCAATTTTCTTCATTTGCATTAATTGTTCTTGCCCTCACACCTTAAATTATTAAACAAGTGTAACATTCTGCTACAATTAGTTCCTTTAAATTAGATTATGTATAAGCTTATAAATGACAATCAGGCAATTACTCTACTCAGCAGATAGTTCCAGGAATTTAAAACTGCATTAGAAAATTAATAAATGGAATCTATATAATATTGAAGCCTTAAGGATCACAATATCATGAAATGTTTCATTAACAATTTCAATGAGTATGAATGCCCCAGAGTTTTTTGATCACCTCCTCATTTACATTAATAATCTCTATACAATAAAATATAGAAGTGAATTCCTATTAAACAGGAAATTTATAATTTGCCTTTTATGAAAATTATATTTTAGGTTTTATTTTTTTAAAACCAATAGACACTTAACCTAGTTTTGGATTACATGAGATATAATAATACACTTTAAAGGGGTTGAATGATGTAGCTACATAAAAAAGAGTACATTCTCTATTTCTTTTTTTTTTTTTTAAATATATATTCTATTGATTTTTTACAGAGTGGAAGGAAGAGAGATAGAGAGCCAGAAACATCAACGAGAGAGAAACATCAATCAGCTGCCTCCTGCACATCTCCCACTGGGGATGTGCCCGCAACCAAGGTACATGCCCTTGACCAGAATCGAACCTGGGACCTTTCAGTCCGCAGGTCGACGCTATCCACTGAGCCAAACCGGTTCCGGCGAGTACATTCTCTCTTTCATTTAGAAAAATGAATCCATAATAATTATAGATTTCTGAGAGAAAAATACCTCTGCCTAACATAGTCGAACTTGCTCAGAACTGTGAAATTTTCCGGCTACCAACAATTTCACAAAGGCTGTAGGAAAAATTCTATTTAGTATGCAGAAAGGCAAATCACTAATGACAACTAATTAATATTTACTGAGCATTTACTAGGACAGGGTGTAGAGTACTAAGGGGTTACAAGGCAAAGAGAGTGAATGACCAATGTCTTTCACTTCCATAAAGAATGAGTCGATGCCGAAACCAGTTTGGCTCAGTGGATAGAGCGTCAGCCTGCGGACTCAAGGGTCCCGGGTTCGATTCCGGTCAAGGGCATATACCTGGGTTGCGGGCACATCCCCAGTGGGAGATGTGCAGGAGGCAGCTGATCAATGTTTCTCTCTCATTGATGTTTCTAACTCTCTATCTCTCTCCCTTCCTCTCTGTAAAAAGTCAATAAAATATATTTAAAAAAAAAAAAAAAAGAATGAGTCGAGGAAGTCAGGCAAGAAATCCTAAGTTAGCACTTGAACTGGGAACTACGAGTAGTACTAGTTCCGGAGACATAAAAGTAGAAGGAATCTCTCAGAAGGGGAACTGTTTTAAGTAACAGTTTCTCCCCTTCATCCTTTTCTTCTTTCATTGTAACCAGAACATATAGAAGGAGAGCAAAAAGATCAGCACTACAGGTATGCAATTGAAAGCCATCAAACATATGGGAGGCAATTTAAGCCAAGGAGGTGGACAGGATCATAGCGAGAGATACTCACAGTGAGAATATGTTAGAAAATAAAATCCCAGGAAATCATAGCATTTGCCAGGCCAGTGTAGCTCAGTGGTTAAGCATCCAAGTATGGACCAGGAGGGCACAAGTGGTTCGATTCCCCAACAGGGCGTGTGCCTGGGTTGCAGGCTTGATCCCCAGCAGGAGGCAGCCGATCAATGATTTTCCCTCATCATTGATGTTTCTATCTTTCTCTCCCTCTCCCTTCCTCTCTGAAATCAATAAAAACATATTTTTAAAAAAGAAATAGTACCATTTATGGGAGTCATGGAAATGAAAGAGTAAAACCTAAAAAAAGAGACTGAGATGATGAGAGCAAATGGCCAAACAACTAAAGGAAAAACTTAAAAATTTACTGTTGACACTCTTGCAGATGTCCACAATCCTCAACCCCTTTACCCACCTCCACCCAGCCCCAGCCCCTCCCTCTGGCCATCACCACACTGTTAGTGTCCATGGCCCAACCAAAGAACATATAAAGGAGAAACTTTCAAATAAATCTCTGTGTCAGTGCTCTTCAGATAAAGTTATTGTAGCAAACACAATTATAATACCCACATTATGAACTTGTTGAATCTTCTTTTCTATTTGATTCAATTCAACAGATATTCTGAACACCATTCTTTACATTTCTACCAAGAGCAAGGTTGTGAAAAATGTCAAGGTGGAACTGCATGTTTCTTTATAATCCAGTGGAAAAGTGAGTCGTTAAATATTATAATAAAGGAAGTTAACTAGGAGACTGACAGCAAGTAGATTTCAAGAAGATAATAGGCTTCCAAATCTAATTTTAAAGATAAATTAAATAAAAATAACCAAGACTTGTCTATTGGATTGGACCACTAACAAGTCCCTGCTGAAAATTTAGAGTAATCCTGGAAAAGCTGGAGCAGGTTTTGCTATGATCTGAAGAATAAATGGGAGACAGGGGTGCAGAGACAGCGAGAATAAACTTATGTTTAGTAATTTGGGACATGAAGAAGCAAGACTTGGTATCAACTATATCAAAACAGTTTTAAAGAGGGATTGTTTCTCATATGAAAGACTTTGATGGTTTTCCCACCTGCAACTATACGCAGAAAGCCAAATTGTCCTCTTGTGCTTCAAAAACAATATTTTGATCTATCGTCATACAAAAAATCTAGGGAGACGAATAACAATTGTTGCACATTGTGCCAATTTTTGTAAATACTTAAATAAATAATTATAACAACATTCTTCCAGGGCTGCATACATTTGCTATGGTCTGTTCCTCGCCCTCTGTGATACTACCTTTTGTCTTACCTTCATTTTAATGGTCTTCACTCCCTGTTCCTTCTTTTTATTATTTTTGAAGGTTTTCAACTATATATTCCCCAGGTATTAAATCAATCCTTTATGCCATACACAAATGTTAAAATATATTACAAAGATGAGACTCAAGGTACAGCCAATTTACTCTTAATTACAGAATAAATAAATGAACTCTTTGGCTAAATTATTTTTAAAAAAAAAAACTAAACCAAATTAGGAGCAATTTTTTTTTTTTTTTGCATTTTGTAAGGCATGTTGCTAGCTACATAACACATTAAATGAGAAAAGGTGTACCACATATGTGTGGTATTATGTTCAGTAGGACAAGCCTAGGACTGGAAAATGAGCTTCCAAATAAGTTCGATGCCAATGTCTTCAAAATTCTGTTGGAAAATAGGCTAAGATTACCTGACATAATATAATATCAAATATAATGAGCACAATAAATCTTCTGTTCTGTAATTGTACATTCATTCAAATTAACAAATGCATTTTGAGCTGCCTAAGGGCAAGGCACCCTTCTAGGCAACCTGAGGAATGTCAGAGTGAAAAAGACAGGGTAACTATTCGGGAGTGAGAAATGCACAAAGAGTTTTATGAGTATGTTTAATTTAAAAAAAAAAGGAATGAGAAAATTTACACTGATTGTCATGGTGAACACAGCTTTAGCAAGAATGAAATATATGTATTCCATTTTAAAAGCTGAATAGGAAATAGAAAGTATAACATTCTAGGAATAGAGACTATAAAAAAATCAAGAAAATAGAAGGATTCTCAGGATATCACAAGTACTTAGTGTTACTAGGACAGTGGTAGATTGAGAACTAAAATAAGATCTCACTGAGTACAATGAAGGTAATGGAAAGGATTTTCGGCAAAACATAACAAATTAAGACAAAAAGAATAAAATATAATGATAAAATGGACAGAAATTGGTGACTTGTGCTAGACATGAATGATGCCTTTAGGAGGTAGCACACAGTTAGCAGGCAGGAAAATATCTTTTGTTTTGAGAGCATCTTAAGCCATGCAAACAATAAACAGCACAATTAGTGCAACCAAACCACAATTTTCTCACTGTGTTGTCTATCTTGCTGATTCCTGATCATTCACCATCACATTCATAGCTATGATTATGGATACATGAGAGGCGCTTGCTGCTTCACATCTCGTGCTCTGCACCTGTCTCTGATTTCAGCTCTTGCTGTGGGGAACAGATCCAAGTCCTCTGAAGACATCCTACCTTGAGTGCACTCCATGCTTCTCTCTGTTATTCTTTCTTGGGGCCTGCTCCAAGACTCTGTAAGATTCTAAGCCCAAGTACAAATGGGCTGGAATTTCTGAGGAGCCAACACCACTGGGAGCAACCTTCAACCAATTGGGAAGGGAGCTGCTGGATAAAACCCCAGCCTCCCTCCATTGGCCACGCAATGCTGGAAGGCATTACATGCCTTCTCAGTGGTCCTTAAGCTCCTGTTGCCTATAGTGGCAACCTCAATAGCATATCCTTTCCTCCTTCCCTGCCTGTTCTCTTACTCTTCATGGTCTCATACAATTGCTTCTTGGTTCCGCTTCCCAAATAAACTGCCTGTAGTAAGGCCCCAGTCTCAGGATCTGCTTTCTGAAGACGGCAATATAAAATTGACATGTTTATCTGGTGTTACTGTTGTTTGGTTACGTACCAAGTAACAGACTCCAGTGTTTTACATAAACTACCCATTGACAATCACACTTTGCCACTTCTGCTTTGCACACCACTGGGTTTGATTTTGCGCTTGGATTATGGTGACTATGAAAGAGGCATGATTATAAGATGGAACTAAAACACATATAGGGACAAGACATGAAGGCCTTGAATGCTGTGGTAAATAATTTTCTTTTATGTTCTAACATGTTCATATGGGATATTTTTCACTTAAAATACACTGTCATTTATATCTATATAAATACCTAAGCAGGCTCTATCTTACTTATTTCCGTATTATTTTGCTGCCCAAAGGAATAACTCATCCCTTTCACTTAGGTGATAGACAAAATTAAAGAAGCCAACATGCCAATGTAGAAATGAGAAAACCTTAGAAGCTGCAAAACCAAAATTTGAAGTTAGCGGGAGGCCAACAGGAGTTAAAGGTATATGTATTTTTTAATAAATACCTGTATGAGAGATGTCAGGCACAAAACCAAACTGAGGGGCTTTCCATCTTTCTCACTACAATTTAATAAAAGGATTTGAGACACCAATTTTTCTATCTCCCACTGATGTAAGTGGTTTGGGATCTCAAATAAAAATAATATATTTCTCTACCATTGAAACCCCCAAGTGAAAGCTGTATGAGAAAACTGTAAGAAAGCCCAGCCCCACACCGCCCGCCACCACCAAGTAAGGGAACAGAGAGAATGAAACTGTCAAGGACAGAGGAAAGAAGAGAAAGTATTTTTGAAAAGAATCATCCCTAGGGAACTAGGACAATTTATATTTGTGTATATTAATGGCATTTTAATTTAAAGTCAAATGGTAAAATATAACTTTCAAAACTCGATTGACTACTAGGAACTAAATTACCTAACAATTAATTCAGTATATACATATGTGTCAATTCAATGGGACTTGTATCTTATGGATACTTAATATTATTTGATGATGAGAATGATGAGAAGGAGGTATAAATCCTTTTTTTTTTTCCAAGTGTGGCACTGGTATTACCAACATGAAGAAGAGATGGATAAAGCAATTCAGCAACTCAGCAACTAAAGAATTAATCAAGTTCTAATTTTGTTTGTTTGTTTCTTTTTACCAGAATTCTGTTTTATTTGACATATTTTAAATCCTTACTTTGGCATTTAAGAAATAGATACGTTTTTTTCTCAATATACACACATAACATTTTTAACTTGCCTTTAATGAAACTAAATGTGTGTTTCACTCTGAATAATACAATAGATGTGGAATAAATTCACTGTTTCAAAAATGTAAGGAAGTAAAGGAGGTTTAAACATCTTCCTCCCTTATTAAGAATTTCAATAGGTATGCATTTCTCAAATGAATAATGAGAAAGGAGACTGAAGGAAGAATAATATTTAAGTGATAAAAACATGCCTAATAAATAATAAGAAATAAAATAATTTATGGCAGTAAAATCAGGGTATTAGGCACTGGAAGTTCTGAAGGTGAACTTACAAATTTGGGCTGAGGTTGAATAGATGTGGGCGCAAATGTTGGCTCTACCAGGTATGTGGTTGCTGTTTGCAAATTGACTCACCTGAGAAATAGAGATAATACTATGGCATTATTTTTTGTTTTAGGGATAAAAACAAATAATGTAAGGACTACAGTTGATAGAGAGCTTTGGGAAGCATTTATTAAATGAGACATGTCATAACTATCCTTTTAAGGATTCAAAATGCAGCGGGAAGAGAAATACTGGCTAAATATGATCACTGCTATAATAGAATAACACATGCTATGAGTGCTCTGGGAAGAAAAAGATTAATTCCAGCTGGTGAAAAATGCAAAGGTTTCATTGGAGAAATAGTATTTATGTTACTCTTGAACTTCCTCAGTGGATTAGGGGTTAGGTAGGGGAAACAGGGGGAGCCAGGAAGGCACCAAGTTGAATAAGCCATATATTCAAATACACATGTGTGTTTGGGGGTGGGGAGAACAGTGATGGAAAACTTGGTGATAGTAGGAGACTCTTTAGTCAGAGAACAGGTTAATGCACTGCTGTGGTGAGGAAGAAGAACTGAGAAAGCTAGTGGAAGGGGAAGGAACGTTAAGAATTATGGGGATTAAGTTGGAGCCAAATTGCAGAGAATCTGGAACACCATGCCAAGGACTTTCGTCTTTGTTCTCAAGTCACAGAGCAAGAGGGTTGAAACAAATAAACACTAAGTCACCTCCTAGGACACTTCATCTTGTTGCCCCAAAATGTATAATTTGCTTCTCCCTGGATATGTCTAAGCAATTTATCTCATTCCTCACAGAGGAAATTCAACGATTCTTTGAAGCAAAGTTAAAATGTTTCTGTGTTGCTGATTGACAAGCCCTGGGTAAGCAAGGGGAGTAGGATGAGTGGGCAGCAAGATGGATTCTGTTTTATTTTTTCCTAAAAACCAACACATCTATAACAAGAGATGAACATTAAATATTCTAAAGAAAAACATTTCAAGGGTAGTAGCTTTCTCCTTCCTGTGTGAAAGAGTTAAGATGCTTAAACCAAACTGCTGGGTAAACTTTGCAAGACTAGGAAGAGGTGGAGATGACTCACATTGCTGTTTAAACTCGTTTTTATTTTTTGCCAGAAGCACAAACATCAAGATAAAAAGTGAGGTCCTGGGAGGGCAAATAAGGATACTGAGAATGAATCATAGCAACTACCTCACTGACATTGAAGACCATGGATGAGTCTAAAGACAGCTCCCAATGAGCCCACCCCTTCCTATGTACTCATGCTACTTCTCCCATGAGAGACATTGCTTCTCCTTGCTCCTGTTAGCCTGGGGCCGGGCTGGTGACTATTTTAATCTATATTATGTGGAGGAAACAACATTCTAGTGACTTTGGAGCTCAAGCATTAAGAAGGCCTGATAGCTTCCAGGCCTTTCCTGGAGCACGGAAACATCATGTAAGAAGTCCAAGTTACCCTGCTGGAGAAGCCACAAGAAGAAGGCCTAGGAGATTAGACACTGCATTGAGAGAGGAAAGAAGAGGCATTGAGGCCTCAAATACCCAGCTCTGAGCCCAGACATAGCCATCATTTGACTTCCACTACATGGGAGACCACAGTAAAAACACCATAGAAGCAGCCCTGCTGACCCCCAGCTAATCTGTGGAATCCTGAATATAATAAAACTAGAGGCCCAATGCATGAAATTCGTGCAAGAGTAGGCCTTTCTTCCCTGGCTGCCAGCACTGGCTTCCCTCTGGCACCCAGGACCCAGGCTTCCCTCCGGCCGCTGGCAGGCACCTGGGACCTGGGCTTCCCTCGCAGCCCCAGCTTCGTCTGGAAGGTTATCTGCAAGGACGTCCAGAAGGATGTCTGGTCTAATTAGCATATTATGCTTTTATTATTATAGAGGGCTGCTATCATTTGTGGTGGTTTGTTCAGCAGCAATACTTACCCAAAACAATGAGGATGTTGACCTGTGAAACCACAAGAAATTTTCATACCTTTGGAACACAGCAATTGTCTACAAGCTGGGAACATTCCCTTTCTATGAGAAAGAGTATTAGTAACCCTCATGATCTTTCTATATCTTACTGACAATAGTGAGGTAGAAACTCAAGTAGGATTATAAGATAAATACAAGCCCTGACCGGTTTGGCTCTGGCTCAGTGGATGGAGCGTCGGCCTGCAGACTGAAGGGTCCCAGGTTCAATTCCGGTCAAGGGCATGTACCTTGGTTGTGGGCACATACCCAGTGGGGGACTTGCAGGGGGGCATGCAGGAGGCAGCTGATCGATATTTCTCTCTCATCGATGTTTCTAACTCTCTATCCCTCTCCCTTCTTCTCTGTAAAATATCAATAAAATATATTTTTTTAAAAAAGATAAATACAAGATTCCTGTTTAAATTTGAATTTCAGATAAACACAATTATTTTGTAATATAATTGTGTTCCATGCAATATTTGAGACACACTTATACTAAAATATATTTGTTGTTAATCTGAAATTCAAATTTATCTAGGCATTCTGTGCTTTTATTTGCTAAATCTAATCACTCTACATGCAGGAATTGCTTTATCTTGACATTACAAAATGATTCCAAAGCTTTGGAGATAATAAATGTAGATTAACTCTTTGTGCATGACTCCATTGAAGGCATAGAGGGATCAGACAGGAATGAAAGACAAAATCTCTGGTAGCTCCTAGGAACAACTTTTCCAAGTCTGAGGAGGAGCAGATGGGGTAGAAATCCTGAAGAAGACTGAGAATAGAAACCAAGCAACCAACAGGGAGGATGGCCCTGAGGTTAACAGTTCCTGAGTCCAGTGTAGATCCTGACCTGGTGTAAGTGCAATGTCCCTTCCTCCTTAGAGGGATCACCTCGCCACACTGGCTTGTTTCTCATCTACATCGTAAGACAGGTTGTGCCAAGTTCCTTCCAACTCTTGCATTCCATAATTCTGAGTGCTGACAGTAGAAATAGAATTCACATTAAGGACATAAAGTTGAGATTTGGGATTTTTCCCAGGCTTCAAAATTGTGTTTTACACAGCTAATATCAACTGGCTGGGGAACCCTATTTATTCCTTTTCCAAATCTATTTCTGGATTAAAGGATTTCTCAGGTCATTTTACTAAATCTTCCCATTAAAGTACAATAATATATTGCATTAAAAGCTTAGGGTGGAAAGCTTCAGGCCCTCTTTTATGAGTTAATGGTGACCAAGTTAGCGTTGTGCATGAAAAAAGAGCTCAGGTTTTTAAATAGTGGAAAGGAATGGAAAGCAAGTGTCTTAAAAAATAGCAAGGTCTTCATCTTTCTGGAGAAAAAAATTAATTTTTGGCATTAGACTGCACTGCTCAATTATAGAATGAAATCCTTTCTAATCCCAGGCTCCTGATGACCCAAGTTTGAAAAGTACCCTTAACTTAAACGAAACTAACTCGTGGCACATCCTGAAAAGATCTGGAAGGAGTAACTGGTAGGGTGTCTGAATGACTAGCTGTTTGCTGTAAGCATGTGGATGATAAACTCAGTTTCTAATGTAAAAGGTCAATTCACCAACATTCTCTAAAAATTGACTATATACTAGGCCCTGATAGGGATTTCATTTAATCCTCACAGCCCTGTTGTGTATTATTTATTTTATTTTATAGGTTCAGAGAGGCTCAGAAAATAAAATCTGTCCCCAAGATCACACAGCTGATGAAAGTAGAGTCAGCATGCAAATGTAACTCTGACTAATAATAAGGCACACACTTTCTTCTCCATTATGTTTGTCACAAAAACAGTTGAGGTATGTGAACATAGAACAGCTATATTTATTGTTCTTGTTTTGTGTTCTAAATTAATTTTAAAAGAACAAAACAAGATATAAATATTCCAGCAATGGAAAAAGGACTCATTTTGCATGGTGTTTCTGTCTCCAAGTCTCTCTCTTTCCTTACCTGTCTTCGAAGGTCTCTTGTCTTCTTGCACATGTTGTCTATTGCAATATTCAGAGTATTACTCCTTTCCTTTTTTCTGGTCTGCAAGGGAGAAAAAAAAATGACATAAGTAATATATGAAATTACTCTTTAGCACTTAACAATTTGCCTTCTAAATTTTCTGAAAATAACAGCTTGAAAATTCAAGAAAAGGTTTAAAATTCGCTATGATATTGCATATGATTCATAAGCACTTCACATAAGACTAAGTAGAAGGGTGATTAAAACTCACATTACTTTCTTCTTTAAGCATCTGTAATAGGTCTGATACATGGTTGGGTTTCATTCATGGTGGCAGTAGGCAGAGCATTACCTCCCAAAACTGTGATCTTCATATCAACTTTTTAACAGCTAAGCATACAATTAACTTAAAAGCATTAGATGCCCAAATTGTCAACTTCTGTGGGAGTTTCTGAAGTCATTTTGATGGTGTATTGTGTAAGTTATGCAGAACTATACTGGAGTTTTGCTAAACACTAAATAAAATATGCAGTGCAAATTCATACAATTTGCAGAAGTTGACCACAATTTCAGCTGACAATATTCCAAGAACAAACTGTTTCAAGTTCTTAAGAACTGGAAGCTGTTTTTTGGCTCTTTAAGATAATTTGTGCAATACCTATTCGTTCTTTAAGCAGAACAATTCTCTATGTTATACCCTTAACCTAAATCTTCAGGCTATTAAGTACATGGAGAGTCACCTTGGTTGGTATTTTCTACATATTACTTTTGTGGGAGACAATCAAAATTGAATCTAATCATACTTTCTTCAGCCATATCATGTTTAAAAGAGATTGAGAAAAATTACTATGTGATTCACCTCTAGAAAATTGCTACTATTTAAATTAATAAACTGAAAGGGCTTTTGAGAGGAGACCTTGAACATCAGGAAGGCAAATTTAAACAGCTGATAACTGAGGAAGTTTATAGCATGGACTTCAGAAAGGACATTGAAGCGAAGTCTAGACCATTAGGCAGGATGCTGTATCCTACCTCCAATACATAAATCCATACCATCAAGTGGAAGGACTTCTTTACAGGAAGTTCAAGACCATCTATACTCTATCCTAACCTATCTTTTCAGTCTTATCTTCCACCACATATTCTTAAGTTCTGTCCTTTATAGTAATAATATTCCAATATTTTTCTGTCTTTTTTTCCATGTTCTTTCATATAACGTACCTTTGACTACAGCAAATGTCTCTCCAAATAGCCCCCTATTAAAATCCTACCTACTCTCCAATGGTTTCAACAAAGACTTCCCAGCAATCTACTCAAAAGCAAACTCTCACCTGTCCTTGTTCCCATAGCATTTTGAAAATTTCCCAATATACTCATTTTGTTTCTGTGCATAATCATTACCCTTACACAACTCTTAGGATTGTGATGTTGGCAATGTATTTTAATTTTTTTTCTATTTCTGAAAGTAACTTGCATAGGACTTATTGAATGGTATTGACTAGTTTGTAAATGAACAACTTGATTCAAAACACAGCATAGTTTTATTAGGGGCCTGCCCTATGCCAGGAAGGTGTCCTACTAAATTCTGGAGGAGACTTTAATATCTACCTATCAAGGCACAATGAAAATTCTCTACTGGTTGAGGTTTCTGGTACCCACCTAAACCTTCAGTTAGATCTAGATTTTTCTCAGCAACAGTGTTACTGATATTTAAGATAGGGAAATCTCCATCATTTGAGGCCACACTATACACTGCAGGATGTTTGGCATCCATGCACCCCTGTCTACCAAAATCTACCAGTAACTCCCTGGCACTATGATAGCCAAAGTTTGACCCCACACATTTCCAGATGCCTCCTAGGGGGAGACACTGTAGAGAACCTTAACACCTTTATTTTTGAAAGAAAGTGTGAAATGTGTGCATGATGGAGATGGTGTCCAGTGAAGAAACAGGGAAGAAGACAAAGAGGGAGATAAGTGAAATTCTGGATGTTGAAATAATAAGAGCAACAGTGACAATTACTTAGATAAAAGTGTGGCTACCTTTCCAGCTCCAACCAGAATTATCCATACTAGCAGTGAAAAACTGTGAAAAGCTAATGCAGGGCTGTACAAGGCCATGGCATAAACAGATACACAATGGTATATAAGACAATTGGTAATTTCACCTAGAGAACTTAGCTCTTCTTCTCCAGTTCCATGCACTGCTAGCTCTACTGGAAAGGGTCGCTTTCCACTTCATGAAGTTAGAGATAGTCAAAAGGGGTAGGAGTGGTACAAAGAGAACCGCCCCCCCCCCTCCACCACCACCACCACACACACACAGGGTATCAGGAATAATATGAGGGACTTCTGTTGTGTTGGCCATAAAAACTCCCTAGCTTCTGCAATATGATTCATCAGAACAACTACAAAATGCCAGCCTGCACAGAGAGAGCAGCAGTGGCATGCAAGCTTTAATAAAGAATAACAGGAGGCGACAGCATGAAAAGATTCAAAATGGACTATAAAGATGATTTCTTAATTTCTACCCAGAGCTTAATCTTAGTTTAAAATGTTTCATTGGGTCAAAGACATTTTGTTCTCTAGGTACTAATAAACAGTCCCTGTCATTACAGGAAGTAAAAAGTCTTCCTTCTTTCTTCCCTTTCTCTCTTCTCCTTCTCCCCATCTTTCTTCTTTTTTCCACCTCCAGCTTTTTTATTGGGTTCTTGCTCTATTTATCCAGATTTATTGGGCTTCCATCAAGCCATTGAATGCTTTTATTCCTTTTGCATGGCATAAAAATAAATAAAGCAAGGAGAAATTGCCCCATCCTGCTTAAAAGCCCTCATTCCTTCTGTTTTCAAAGCCTTCACAAATCATCAAGCAATGAGCTAGGACTGAAGGTAAATTGCGTGTGCCGAGGGAAGGGATGGAAAGGGCACAACACAGATAACAGACAGAGCCTCTCTACATCCCAGGTACTCATCAGAGTGGATGCTCCTTAAAGAAAGCCCTGACAGGAGCCATCATTAAGTCAGCACAGCCCTGCTAATGGAAAAGTCACCACATACAGTGGAAAGCCGGGGGAAAGACGCTGTGAAAATATGGCATGGATCAGCACTATATAGAGAAAGCAATCACATTACTTATCAGTAAATAAACTGCCAGGAAAGATTTTATGAAAAAGAACAGTTTTGAGCATAAACTTTATTCAATAAAATTTCATTAAAATTATTATTGCATATTATATATAAGTCCCAATGTTATTGAGGCGTATAATCTTTGCTATGTGTCTTTCCATCAATTCTGCCTCACCATTGCTCTCATGTAACTGCTACAGGTAATTGCAACTCTCTTGTATGGTTCCCTTGAAGCTGCCCACACCTTTAGAAAAAGTCCAATTATAAATAAACTCTCTTTGAATTATCCTAATTGGAGTGTTCCATCTGTTTCCTGTTGGGACTCTGTTGGGGAGAACTTTCTATTCTATGTTGTCCAAAATGGTAGCCACTAAGTCACATGTGGCTGTTTAAATTTAAATTTTAATTAATTAAAACTAAGTTTCATTAAAAATTCAATTCGTCAGTCCTTAATTTAAAGTGAGCATTAGGCACATGTGTTTAATGACTACTATATTATACAGCAAAAATATAGAACATTTCCCTCATCTTAGAAAGATGTATTATACAGCAATATTTTAAAATATATCTTTTTTTAAATTTCAATTGTATAAATGAGTCCCTACCTTTATACAAACCATCCTTTATTTGAGAAGAAAATAGCAATAAACAGACACAAAACCCCAACCCTCCAAGGTGTTTACTCTCTAGTAAACGTGGGGCCTAATAATGACCATTCTTTGTTCTAAAGCCTTTCGTTCTATTCCCATTGTCGATGGAATTAAGAACAAACTCTTGATCATGGTGACCAAAGTGCCACATGATCTACTGTAAACTTTACTCAACATTAATTAATGAAATAATAGAACGGGTCCTTTATTTTCTAGGCAGTAAAATAACAACTCAGGAATGGCGCTTGTGGAAAAACTCCATTTTGCACTCTTGTCCTCTCTTTGGAGTATGGACTTTTTTTAAAGATTCAACTCAACTGCTAAATTTCACATGGAGTCTTTGTTGATCTTCTCAGTTGGAATTCACTATTCTCTTCCATGATACCTTTCTAAACATTTTTTTATATTTCTTTTATAACACTTAGTTCAATAAACAGTTCAATCTATTTAAGAAATCTTTTTTTTAATATATATTTTATTAATTTTTTACAGAGAGGAAGGGAGAGAGATAGAGAGTTAGAAACATCGATGAGAGAGAAACATCGATCTGCTGCCTCCTGCACATCTCCTACTGGGGATGTGCCTGCAACCAAGTTACATGCCCTTGACCGGAATCGAACCTGGGACCCCTGAGTCCGCAGGCCAATGCTCTATCCACTGAGCCAAACCGGTTTCGGCAAGAAATCTTTATTATCTACTATATTCCAGGCACCATACTAAGGACCAATGATACATTAGATTTAGTGCAGTTGTTCTCAACCTGTGTGTCGTGACCTCTTTGGGGGTCGAATGACCCTTTCACAGGGGTCACCTAAGACCATCGCAAAACACATATATAATTACATATTGAATTTGTGATTAATCACTTTGCTTTAATTATGTTCAATTTGTAACAATGAAAATACATCCTGCATATCAGGTATTTACATTACGATTCCTAACAGTAGCAAAATTACAGTTATGAAGTAGCAACGAAAATAATTTTATGGTTGGGGGTCACCACAACATGAGGAACGGTATTAAAGGGTCGCGGCATTAGGAAGGTTGAGAACCACTGATCTAGTGCCTGACTTTGAAGAATACTCATCTAGTGGTAGAAACAGACATAAACACAGTATTAGTAGAGGTACTAAGGGTAACATATATATCAGTAGGAGAAGCCCCCTGCTCCCCATTAAGGATGAAGGTATCAAATGAGTATTGAAGGATATGTTGAAATCAGCCAAGAAAGGCAGACAGAGAAGGCCGCTTTAGGGGGACAGGGATAGCTTTAGCAATGGCAAAAGTCCTTATGGAATATTTAGTAAATAGTATAAAAAGTATGAAGGGAGGCAAGATTCTGGAGATTTTTGCCATATTAAAAAATTGAGCCCCATTGCTTCTCAGCCTTTTGGCTAAGATCAAGTGTAAAAAATTGAGCCTTTAGGCAATTGGGAGTCATAGAAGTTAAGCTGATGAGTAACACAGGCAAATCATTATTTCAAATCATTGACCTGGTGAGCGTCCGCACAATATATTTGAGGAGACTAAGAACAGAAACAGGCAAAGGAGTTCGATTATTGCAGTGACAGTCTTAACTCTTTATAAGTAAGCTACATAGCATGATAACTGGCAGGTTGTGGTGGGGGAAGAAAAGAGCACAAGCTAAGCTGGTGTCCAGCTTTCCAGCAGTGACGATGGGCTACACAGATGATGGCACTTGGAACTGAGATGGTCATTTCAAAGAGAAAAGCAGGTCAAAATGAGGAGGAGGATTTCAGTTTTAGAATTTTTGAAAGGCTTGTGGAGAGCTCCCTTCAATAGTCTTTGTCCTGGGGTTAATTGCTAATCCTCATGCATTTCTCTCACTAGTCTACAATCCTTGAGGGAAACTTCTTACATCTAATCTGTTCCTCATGGTATCTAGCACCAGACTTTGCACATAATAGGAGCTCAAAGCTTATTTGTTGAGTAACAGAAAAAAAAAAAAAAGACTGGATAAAGGTAATCATTGGCAAATAAATCCCTTGACATTCCTGGAAGTTAACTTCCGCACCCATAAAAATGAAGATTTGCCCCAAATCTTTCCTGTAGTTCTTTCCAACTTTAAAATTCTATGAAAGGGCCATGTTCTCTAAAATAAAGAATTATAGAATAATATGTTACTTTTATTGTACAATTTTGTGCATAAGTAGCCATTGAAATGTGTAGGAAACATACTCATAATATAAATTTGAAATGGAGCAAATAAAAATGGCATTTAAACTAGGAAGGCCGTGATGCTGACCTCAAAAAACTATGAAGCTTCAAACACTAAGGGATGCGTTTTAAAGCAAATGAAAATTTATCTAGTTCATAATCAAATGAAAATGTTATCAGTGCAGAAAGGAGCCCTGCATGAAATTGAAACAATAAGAAAAAGTGTTTTTGTTCTTGTTTTGTTATGATTTTGTTTCTGTAGTTTAAATTTGTGCCATTTTATTCAACCCTTTAAAATGACACATCTCCCTTTAAATGGGAATTCTTTATTTCATGGTAAAGATAAAATATGATGCCCTTAAGTTAGTTCTTTTCTGCAGAAATAGCTTTAAAATATTTTTATGCTTAACACAGAACAGAGGCATAGATTCTAGTCAACACTTTTCAGGCATGAAAGACATACAAAACAGACAAGCATAAACATGAAATCTCTTCTTCTAGAACATCACTGTACCAGGTGGCATATGAGGAAAACATCCTAAAAATCTTTCTGAAACAAGGTCTGTGCTATGAACATAAAACTAAAACAAACCAAAAAATTAACTCTGAGAATTGAAAGGAGGTTTTGAAAAATAACTTTATATGAATAGGATGACACTTATCAAGGGAAATAGGTTAAAGACTGCAAGCATCTTGAACTTTTATATTGTTTAGGGAAGTAAAATATTGCCTCCAGGTAGCTGACTGCTGAGATGGGGCTGGGGGTCTCTGAGGGGACACCAAATACTGGAACACCCTCCACAGCAAAACACTGTATATATATTGTCTCCAATGCCATTCACAATAACTCTTCATACATATGCATAGGAAGACACTGAAGTTCAGTAAGCTTAAATATGGTATTCCAGGAGGACATGCAGTAAGAGGTAGCATCAAATTGAGTTGTTGCATCCAATCTCAGGCTTTATCCATCCACCATGCATGAATGAACTATAACTTAAACCCAAATTAAATTTATATAAATTATATAAATGCATTTCTTAAAAATGGTGAGCAAAATATCATAGATGTTTGTGGATCCCATTAGAATTGTATTTGAATTTATGCTCCATCTCTTGTCAGCTTTATGTTCTTGGACAAAGTACCTAATCTGTCAAAGTCTTACTTTTTGTACCTATAAAATAGAGGTAAGATAGTGGTTACACTATTATGGGATTGTTTTAAGGAATAAAGAGATGAAGAGTGTACAAGTTTTGGCAAATAGAAGGGCACAAGTAATGTTAGCAGTTATTATTGTACTTATCAATAGTGTCGCCATTGTTACTAACACTTGCATTTCCTGAACTACACCTGCTGACTGATTTCCCTGTTTTTCCACACTAAACCTTTATCCTGGAATTCCCTAAGCTCTTCTCATTCAAAAGGAAATTCTTGAGTCATTAATTCAAGACTCAGTTCAAGTGCCTCATTCTCTATATCATTTTTCTGACCTTCTTCAACACCACACTAAACAAAAAAAGTTAAATTTAAAAATTAAAACCCTTCTCATTTGTGTTTCCACTAATTTCTCTGCACATTTCAAAGATAATAACTGTGACACTTTTGTTATCTTTAATTTACACTCTGCCTCATCTTATAAACTGTCAAGTCTTAACTGCAATCTTAGTATCTACTACTGTCTTTGGCACTCAGTTAATGGCTGTGGATAACATAAATAAATGTTAACCACACTTTTATTAATAGTAAATAATATTCAAACTGCTTTATTAATAAAATTAGTGTGTATGTTCTTTAACAAAAGTAGTTAACATCCATCCTGTTAGCTGTCAGATGACCTATTCAATCAGTGTTTTTATTCAAAGACTATTGCCTATAAGAAAGGCTTGGTATGAAATTTAATCCTTGGATCAGAAAATGGGGGTTCTGAAATAGACTCCCTGGGTGATCTTAACTAAGTTGAATTACCTGTCCTGTCCTTAGACTTTGCTTCTATAAAAGGAGGCCATCGAACTATATGACCCTGAGTCCCTCCCAGTTCTAAAAGCATTTAGTCCTGGAATTCTAGTCAGAAAGGGAAACAGGACAGCCTGATGGATGTATTCTCACACCGGAGATGCTTATGAAAGGTCACAGGATTTCAACCGATATGCACCAAACATAAAAGAAACATTCCCAGGTTGGCCCTGCAATAAAATTCAAATTGTTTCAGTGGTGATGTTACTTATTTCCTTTGAATTTCAGAAATGGGTATAAGCTATGAGCTTCTCTTTTAAAGATGATCCCATGGAAAATCAGTCATATATATGTGCAAGTGTAGATGTAAAAATTCACCCCAGTGACCAACTGGTAACCTTGAAAGAGAATGGAAGAGTCAGGAGTAAGTTGTTACTTTATTTCCTAAAATCACTGGCTCTTTCATGATTTTTACTTTACCCTGTGATGTTTTGTAACTTGCCTCATTCCAGGACTACCATTTTCCCTCTCTTCCTGACCTAGTTTCTTGTCCTCCACTAAAGTCCAGCAAACTCTGGACCCAACATAGTTCTTAATAAGAAGAAATTGAAAAGAGTTTATGAATTTAATTGATGGAGTAATTAATTCATGGTTCAGCATTGAGCTACGCTGTGACTCCGGCTGTAATGGGTTTCAGAGCTTACCAGTTCCTAGGTCAGTGACTGTTTCTATACTATTGTTACTATTAAATGAAGGGAATAAGTTCAGAATTCTAAGTTTTACTTACCTAGGGCAGGAACCAAAAATGTTATGTACATTAATGGTTCCTAAATACGTGTTTCAGGACTCACGCGGTGAAAATACAAAAATAAATATAATGTAGTTATTTAACCATAAAAACTTGTTTTTAATCTGAGAGTA
The DNA here is from genome assembly GCF_963259705.1 of Myotis daubentonii. Lineage (NCBI taxonomy): Eukaryota > Metazoa > Chordata > Mammalia > Chiroptera > Vespertilionidae > Myotis > Myotis daubentonii. The sequence continues at coordinate 24,969,642 of NC_081852.1, read as the reverse complement.
TTTCCATTTTATTTTTCATTTTTTGTTAATCGCTACCTGAGGGCATTTTTCCATTGACTTTTGAAGAAAGTGGAAGGGAAGGAGAGAGACAAAGAGAACTATCAATGTGAGAGAGACAAATCTATTGGTTGCCCTGCACGGGGACCCAACCAGGGCCAGAGAGCAAGCCTGAAACCAAGGTACATGCTCTGGACCTGAATCAAACCCAGGACCCTTCAGTCCTCAGGCTGACACCTTATCAACTGAGCCAAACCGGCTAGGACAGTATTTCCATTTTCTACCTTTGTTTTTTAAATTTGTTTTACAAAATGATGGCTTTATTTAATGGTAACATAATATTTTTATTTAACATAGAATCATACAGAACCTGTCAGACTCTCTGTGTGTCTCTGTGTGTATTTTGTTGTTGTTTCTGTTTGAATAAATACATTGCTTTAGTGTTTAAAACAATTGACATAAGAAATTTGTCCGCTATCACAATCGAAACTGGTTAAATCAGTCATTTGCAGAATTGACATTAAAATCATTTCTGTTTTTTTGAAACTGGGCTTATTTTCTCAGCTTGTTAGGATATTTTATATCAAATGCATTGCATTTAAAATAACATTTGTGTTAAACTGCTATTAAAAGTTGCTGTAATAGGAGAATCAGATAGATGATCTTCGTATCTTAGTGCCAAGACTTCTTATTAACAAGATGACCACATGTCATTATGTAAGTTTAGCCTTAGTTTCCTCATCTATAGGAAACTAAGATGAGGATGACAATACTGTTCTAGAAGTTGTTTTGAAAATTATATAAGATAAGGTACATAAAGCATTAGGTAGTAACTATCATTTAAAAATTATATTTATTATCCTATATAATGAAAGCCGAATACAGTAGGTCCTCGGGTTATGTTGGAGATCTGTTCCTATGGCGTGACGTAACATAATTTTCGCCATAAGTCGGAACTCACCTACATAAGCACCTATGGCACTCACGTGAAGCACAGACACAGCAGGAATGAAGTTAAACAGTAAAAAAAAATTAAAAGAAAGAAAATAATTCCTGACCTTTACTTGTGGTAAATAAATAATAAAAAACATAAAGCACATATGTACATACATCAAAATGACGGAACTTTTTTTATATAAATAAATGGGAGATGGCGACGTAACCACGAAATGACATCTGTTGAGTCCGATGTAACCTAAGGACTGTCTTTATGCAAATTGGCTCCTAGGGTGGTCGTTCGACCAGGAATTTCACCAGGAGACCGAGAGTTCAACCACTCGCTATGATGTGTGCTGACCACCAGGGGGAGGCACGGAGCACAGCAGGCATCAGCGAAACTGCGCTGGCAGCAGGTGCTCAGGTGCTGGGTGCCCGCGAGGAGCCCACCCCGCACCCACGCAGCCTCTTCTGGGTGAGCTGGAACACAGACAACAGTTTGCGCAGGAGCCGGTCTGTGAGGCCAGCCAGGAGAGAGTGTTCTGCCCGCCTGGCTTCTGAGCAGCGCCGGTGGGTGGCCCAGAGGCCCATGCTATTCCCCAGCCCCCGCATCTGGCCATGCTCACTGCATCTCCGTGTGGGGACTCGGGTGCTGTGACTCAGGTGGAAGGGGGTGCATGGGGGCCAGGAGGCCCAGGTGCTGCCCTAGGGCCCAGGGTCAGCAGGGACCTGCCCTTACATGCCAGACACTCACGTTTCGATTGCCAGCCAGGCCTAGGGACCACACTGCACATGAATTTCATGCACCGGGCCTCTAGTTAGCAACAATAATAGTTTCAAGATGACAGAGGGTAGAAAGCATAAACTATGTTATTCATTGCTATATTCATAGTAGTTCTTGGCCACGTAAGCTTAATATTTATTGATTTGAATAAATGTTTTAAAATGATTGACTGATATGTGAATAAACATATGAAACATGATATTGATCTATTTGAGGAGGATTTGCTTATGATCAATAGAAGGATTGTAGAGATTTTTTTACTGAGTCATTGAAAATAGTATAACCTTCATGTAGACAAAATATAGATATCCAGGCCAAAGTTTATAAATCCTCTGATTTCAATTAATGGTTAAATTTTACATTATGTTTTTACTGACATTTCAACTTTCAAAATCCCATTATTTAGTCATTGTTAGAGGTTCTTAGCATATTTCAGAAGGTGTGGTGGCTTATTCTGGAAATCCTTTTGATTTTGTAAGTCATGACCCAGCAATCAGTTTCTGGAGAGTGCCTATCATGAAGAAATCATCTGTGATGCTGATATAAGAGCATCTGCAAGGAAGTGGAAGAATTCAATGTTTTATGTTATCAATTATACCTTGAGCTCTTTTGGCAAAAACTCTTGTTTTATATTCAAAATCACTCCAGAGTCTAATAAGCAATGATATGGCATTATACACATAGATCAAATAAATCATTTTCCATCTTTTAAATAGAACTGCTGTTCTCTAGCAATGTTTCTGTCCATATAATGCTTTGCGAGGTAAACTATTGGAACAACACTTGTCTCATTAAAATTTTGTCTTCTGCCATTCCTCCAGTTTCTTAAGTCTAATTCCCACTCTTTTTGTTTCCAACGCCAGGTTTTCTAATTTAATTATACTCAGTTGCAAACTTCACAGACAGTGCACTTTATAAAGTTCAAAGAGCTTTCTAGAGTTTGGAGACTAACAAAGTTTTATCATGGCCCATATATGTGAAATCTAGACTAGATAGATTTCAACATTCTGATTATTATTTTCACTTTCACCATCAACTGCAACCTGTGTCTTGATAACAGGTTCACTTTTAACATCCTATATAATAAAAGGCTAATATGCAAATTGACCAAACAGCAGATCGACCAGTCGCTAAGATGCGCACTGACCACCAGGGGGCCAGATGCTCAATGCAGGAGCTGCCCCTGGTGGTCAGTGCACTTCCACAGGGGGAGTACCGCTCAGCCAGGCTCACGCTGGCAAGTGCAGCAGTGGTTGCAGGAGCCTCCCCGCCTCCACGGCAGCATTAAGGATGTTCGACTGCCTAAGTCGTCAGTCGGACATCCCCAAGGGCTCCTGGACTGTGAGAGGGCACAGGCTGGGCTGAGGGACTCCCTCCCCCAGTGCATGAAAATCATGCACTGGGCCTCTAGTTATAAAATAAGAATACAATGGATTTATTCTTTCCTGATTAAAATAAATTCTTTCTAGCATTGCTATTTTCAATGAATACTTTCAGGTTCATAATTCAAAGAGTTTCAGATTCTGTAGAATGAAGAGAAATTAAATAGATTCCTCTTTAAATAAAGTTGGATTCTGAAATTTTTCTTTTAGGCCCTGACTGGACAAGCTCAGTTGGTTGGAGCATAATCTTGAAATGCCAAGGTTACAGGTTCTGTCCCCAGTCAGGGCACAGAATCAAGCAATACATTCATGAATGAGTGGGACAACAAATCAATGTTTCTCTCTCTCTTCCTCTATCTCTCTAAAATTAATTTAAAATGATAAAATAAATTAGCAGGTTATAATTTCCTTTAAAATTAAAATTTCTTTTCAAATAAAGAGAATAAGTATATTCTCTTTAAGTATATTCTATTTTATAGGAAGCCTAGTTAACCTATTAAAAGTATTATTTGTTATAAAACTGAATTTGTGTATACATCTTCAACAGAAAAAAACATAAACAGGATCTAACTATGTGCAGCCAGAATAAATACTTACATGATGTAATTGGTGTACATTGAGAGTCACCAATGATACCTGCTCGAAATATTCTCTCCTTCCCCACATCCCCGCACTCCCAAACCCTACCCAATGTCTGAAACTTTCCATTTCTCTCTATTTCATTCAAAATGTTTTGCTTTAGCTAAACCACCAAGATACACATAGGGCATTTCACAGTGATGAGCTAGAACAAGATAATGATTTTCAACAGACATAATTAAAGACGAGTTACATGACTCTGAAACTCTCTTCTATAAAGGTTGGAATGTGTGGTGACTGGGGAAGTTTTTCTGAAGAGAAATGGCCAATGCTAATCTGGGATCCCCACCCTTCTCCCTACACCCTCGCCCACATGAGTCTGGAAAGAGAGACTTCAATGGGACCATTTAGACAGCACAATATGAGGGCCTGGCAGCTGAGATTCAGTGAGTAAGTGTAAACTCTCTCCTGAGAAATCTCCTTGGTGAGGTGGCTGGCTAGTTTGCTGATGAACAGGCAGGAGAGGTGACTGAACTCCAATGTCTGAACATTTACTGTGGTCCAGATAGGGGCCTCCTGCAAAAGATAGCTGGTCTGGGGTCATCTTGTTTTTTTTCCAAGATCACTGCCTAGATCAGTAAGTAAAGCTAAGCTGAGAGGAGTTCTATAAACTGCTGGGCTTTAAGAATAAGCAGTCGGCTGCAGAAGAAACAATCACACATATGTAGTGAACTGCTGGTGAAATAGAGAGCCCGCAAAGGCACCTGGGTCAGGTTTTCCCACCGGCCCCTCCAGATTCGCTCTCCACCATTTTCGCCACACTCTGCCCCCACAGCCCAAAAGTCCTAGAGATGCTCCCTGTTCCCTGCTTTCAGTGGGTGTGGCCATCAGGAGGCCCGAGGGTGAGAGGGAGCAAGGCTATGCCTCTGAGGAGTGGCTGTAAATTTACTATGTTCCTCTCCTGAAAACCCCAGCTCCTGACAGGCAGCCTTCATGCAGCTTGCTCCCTCAGGCCTCGGGATGTGTGGGCTCTGGGAAGTTGCCAGCCCAGGGTCTTGGTCTACCCTTGTTGGTTCTCCTGAGCCTTGCCCACAACTATGTAAAAAATCCCTTTAATATATACAGTCTTCTCAAATTACTAGATTGGTGCACCATGTTTCTCTTGCTGGGACCCTACCCAAAACAGCGAATCTAGAGCCTGTTCCCCTTACCTCTCCTCCTTCCCCTTGCTCCACGCCAGAAAGAGGTAGAAAAAGAAATAGAAGGCCAAAAACATCTCATTCCCAACTATTGATCTCCTTCCTGCAACAGGCCTACACTGTGGGAAATTGGAGTTCAATTTAAATAAAGATGGGAGTTTTGACAATTATATTTCTAATAACTGATTAGAAAAGAGGGGATAACACAAAAGACCTAAGATGACTGGAAAAGTTTTGTGACTGCATGCCTTTTCACCCAGGATGAGGGAAAGAATTTAGCCCACCGTATAAAAGGGACAGTAGGAGCTAAAAGTATAATTGCTTTATTTTACCTTCTTTTTGAATATCCTACTTTTTAAAAAAATAGTTTTATTGATTTCAGAGAGGAAAGGAAAAGGAGAGACAAATAGAAACATCAGTGATGAGAATCATTGATTGGCTGCCTCCTGCAAGTCCCACACTGGGGATTGGGCCTGCAACATGTGCCCTGTCTGGGAATCGAACCAGTGATCTCCTGGCTCAAAGGTCCAAGCTCAACCACTGAGCTACAGTCCTTATTTACATGTGTTGGCTATTTTGTTGTTGGGAAAGGAGAGTAGGAAGAAGGAGACTCGTTTGGGAAAATGAAGAATATTGACCAGTCACAGAGAGCACTCCAGAGGACAGTGCTTGAGTCAGTCAGGGGGAAAAGGGCATCACAAGGGAGAAAACCTAAGGGCACTGAACCAGCTTCAGAGTGTTGTCTCAAACTCACCTAGAATGACACAAATTTAAAATTCACAATGCAACTTTGAAGAAATCCCTCCTCTATTTAAAGCAATCGTTCTAAGACTAATTCCAAATATATCTTTTTAAGTTTCTTTTTTCATTCAGAATACTGATGTGGAGGGGGAAAAAAATCTACTAAGTGGTTCAGAGGACAGGGTCTAAGTCCTAACATTTTCACTTATTGGATGTATGAACCGGGAAAATCACATTGAATCTATGGGGCTCAGTTCCCTCTTCTGTAAAATGGGGTACAGGAACAGACAGACCTCTTGGGGTCCCTTCCAGATCTGATCTCCACATACCAACTGGAGTTGGGAGTACGTATTGCCTTCTGGTTATATTTCCCTACATAAAGGACATTTTTTAGTTCACTTCCCAGAAAGAAACACTACAGGAGGAATATTTCCAGTTGTTAGTCCTGAGCAACTTACCTGGTGAGGGAAGTTAGACAAAAAGTGGGGCGGACTCATTCACAGCCCTGTCACTTGTGGGTTTTCCTCTATTTTTTCTCTCTGTCCTGTTACTGCTCCATGGCAGAAGGCGAAGTCTCAGGGAAGCACTGAACAGTCTTCAACTTAAGGAGGAAGAAATAGGAAGCCTGCTTATGACCAAGCCCAGCCCCCTTGTCGACTTTTGTTGGTTTTAGTTTCTCTGGAAGTGAGGAGGGGCAAGTGACAGGCCACAACAAAAGCACAAAAGTAGGTAGGCACTGGTGGCAAAAGTTATTCTCATCTTCAGCCCAATGAGCAAGATTTAAAATAAATGATCATCTGGTCTATGGTTAATAGATGCATGAGCTACCACATCCTTTCAAAAATGCAGATTTAGTGAGTCATTCTTCTACAGACAATCAATGCAGAGATTTCTGCGGTCCTTCAGTAGCTCTAATTAATGCTATGAAACAGCGCCTAGAAAACACGCAGGTATCTGACAGGCAAACTAAGTACTCTATATTCAAAAGGGAAACAATAAAATAACCATTTGAAATGTGCCTCTGAATCTGAAGCAGTTCCTGCCACTATTTTACTGTCTCTTTAGGAAATTATACTCCACTCTCTCTCTTTTTTTTTTTTTTAAGAGAGAGAATAGAAGGGAGGGGGAGAGACAGAGAAACATGGATGAGAGAGATACATCGATTGGTTGCCTCCCACACGCACCCCAACCTGGGTCCAGGATCGAGCCTGCAACCAAGGTACATGCCCTTGACCTGAATCAAATCCAGGACCTTTCAGTTTATAGGCCGATGCTCTATCCACTGAGCCAAACTGGCTAGAGCTATACTCCACTCTACAACTTCAATTTGCAAGGGAGACTAGGTTACACCTTTGCTTCATTCTTATTTAGCACTGAACAAAACTCAGTAAACTTAGCTTAATGAAATGATACCATCTAGTTTGGCTTAGTTGGGTTCCGAGTCTCAAATGCTAAGTTTTTACTTAATGACCTCTGCTCTCTTTCCCAAGGGTCAACATTCCCTCTCACTGAGCCTGTGCAAACTGGCCTATGCAGTAGGTGAGACAGGCATCTAGGGAGTAATAAACCCCGGCTCTCTGGACTGGGGTGATTTGGACGTGGTGCTATATATCAGTCCTAGACGTCAGGGAAGACTGATAAAGCAGCGCAAAGCTCGTGGTGAAGCGCAGCTGAGTTGCAGGAGATTGTTTTGATGATAATCGGCAGAACCAACCATAAATTTTGGATGCAGAATTAGAAATGGCCTGTAAACATCAAATAATGGGTGTCGGAATTGAAAACGAAACTATCTGTTGCCTGTAATATTTCTTGCAGTCTGGCTTAGAGAGTTAGTAATGTGAGAGATGGGCATGATGATCCTTTCCAATGCCTGATGTTAGAAGGCTGAGGATATTAACTCCTCCTTCCAACAGCCTGAAGGAAACAGAGCTAAATGAACTCGCTAGAAAGCATGGGGCATGAGATACAGATTTAACCTTATGCAGTCAGAACTCTAGAGGTTAACAAAACATACGGAGAAGCACAAGGCTTGCGTTAGAAGAACCACACCAGCAAGCACTAAAGGGATGAGCTTAAATGATTTACATGAGTCGCTCATTCACACTCATCTAAATAGTTAAAAAATGAAACTTGACTTTCTTGTACCTGATTATAGGGAGGTGTCAGTCAATTGTGTGCGAATCTACATCTCTACATCAAATAACGATTGAAAGATACGGAAGTTTGTGGACCCATAATAATTGCAGATAGCTACTATTGAAGCTGGGCTGTGAATTAAAAGATTTTTAGGCCCTTTATTAAATAGGTAAGAATCATGTGTGATAAGCACATTTTTAATTAAGTGTGATAATTTATAAATAACAAGTGGACTGCTTGTTACAAGTATATGAAAAAAACATTTTTCTTCAACCATTCAAAAGTAAAACATCTTTTTTGCTCTATTAATATGTATATTAAACATTTGTTCTTAGAGAAAGAAACTAAAGTCAAAGTCAGTGGCTTCCAAATTCATGAAAATTTACTATTCCCACTGCTAAATCAATGTAAACATACAATCCATTTAAGAAAAACTTTACTTTTTATAACGAATTGTGGAGGAATAGAAGATACTGATTCCTGTGGGTTCTTGATACTGTAATTAAGTGGAGAATTTTTTAATGTTGATATAGGTTATATTGTGCATGAAACAGTTAAATAGTAATGTGGGTGGGAGTAGGGCAGTGCTATTCAAAATAGTGGACAAGAAATGCATGAGCACCAGCACTTCAGCATGGGCAGGGAGCACATCAGAGTCAGCAGGGTGGGAGCCGGTGCCTATCATTATGAAAGCAGATATACGTAATCAGTCCTCTGGTAGGGACAGGGTGCTGCATGTTAGCTCATAGACATATGCCACTGGAGAGATGAAAGGAAAAGATATACCTGTAACTCTTTATAAGATAAGCATTATGCCTCAATTAGGAAATTTCTCTACTCAAAAAATTGTTCCCTATTCCCACCTCCTTGACCCTACAGGCCGGAAATACTCAGGTTAAAGAGAAAAAAAAGCTAATAGATGCCCCGCCTGGTGTGGCCCAGTTGGTTGGACATCATCTGGTATACCAAAAGGTTGCTGATTTGATTCTTGTTTAGGACGCATGCCTCAGTTGCAGTCTCAATAACCGGTAAGGGGGCAGACTGGAGGCAGCCCATCAATGTTTCTCTCTCATACTGATGTCTCTTTTCCCTCTCCCTTACTCTCTCTCTAAAAGTCAATTTAAAAAAAAAAGAACTAAGACAATATTAATTCTGAATTAATATGTAAAACCATGGCCAAATTTTTAAGACTATGTGGAGGAGAAGCAAAGGCTAACGAATAGCAATAACATAACAGCAATAATATCAAATGTTAATAGTTTACTTAAAATGTACCAAGCACTAGATCTATAGACATTATTTTATTGAATTCTCTCGCAGACCCTATTAAATAAGTACTGTTTTGTCACAAACAATACCTCTGATAAAGGGATAATATCAAAATATATACAGAACACATACAACCCAACAACAGAAAAACAAACTATCCAATTAAAAAATAGGTAGAGGATCTGAACAGCTACTTTTCCCGAGACATACAGATGGCCAAAAGATATATGAAAATATGTTCTACTTCCCTAGCTATAAGGAAAATGAGAATCAAAACCACACTGAGATACCATCTCACACCTGTTAGAATGGGTATTGTCAATAAGACAGGAAATAATAAGTGTTGGAGAGGATATAGAGAAAACATAACCCTTATACACTGCTGGTGGGAATGTAAATTGGTGCAGGTTCTATGAAAAAATAGTATAAAGCGTCCACAAAAAATTAAGAATAGAGCTACCACATGATGCAATAATCCCTTTTCTGGCTTATCTACCTGAAAAATGTGAAAATATTTATTCAAAAAGATATATGTAGCCCTATGTTCACTGCAGCATTATTCACAATGGCCAAGACATGAAACAACCTACGTGTTCTTTGATCAATGTTAGATAAAGAACATGTGGTACATATATACAATGAACATTACTCAGCCATTTGTGACAACAAGGATGGATCTTGAGAGTATGATGCTAAATGAAATAAGTCAAATGGAAAAGGGCAAGTGCCACATGACTTCATTCATGTGGGATATAAAACAAAAAGTAACAAATGAACAAGCAAAATAAATTCACAGATACCAACACACCACGGGAAGGGATGTGAGGAGAGGGTGAAGAGGTTAAAGGGAGTCAAACATCCTATCTAATAATAGACAAACATGGTAATTAACCATACCTCCGCTACGCTTCCCATTGGCTAATCAGGGTGATATGCAAAGTAACTGCCAACCAAGATGGCTGCCGGCAGACAGGCAGCTGAAGCGAACATGAGGCTTGCTTGCTCCAGTGATGGAGGAAGCCAAGGTTCCCCGCCTGCCGCAGCCCGGCTCTGAGCTCCAGTCTAAGCAACAATGTTGGAATTATAGAAGCTAAACAAACCCCAGATACCTGCTTTCAGCCAGTCAGCCTCGGAGCTGGAGCCGCAACAAAGTTTCAATTACAGAAGGTAAATAAATCCCAGAATAAAAAAAAAAGAAAAAAAGGAGAGACTGGGAGCTTCAGTTACAGGCTTGGCCTGCCTGAAAACAGCCCTCAGCCCCTCATCCAGGCTGGCCAGGCACCCCAGTGGGGACCCCCACCCTGAAGGGGGTGCAAGCAGCCTGAAAACAGCCCTCAGCCCCTCATCCAGGCTGGCCAGGAACCCCAGTGGGGACCCCCACCCTGATCCAGGACACCATTCAGGGCAAACCAGCTGGCCCCCACCCATGCACCAGAACTCTATCCTATATAGTAAAAGGGTAATATGCAAACTGACCCTAACAGCAGAAAGACTGGGAATGACTGGTCACTATGACACACACTGACCACCAGGGGGCAGACGCTCAATGAAGGAGCTGCCCACTGGTGGTCAGTGCGCTCCCACAACGGGGAGCTCTGCTCAGCCACAAGCCAGGCTGATGGCTGCCAGTACAGCGGTGGTGGTGGGAGCCTCTCCTGCCTCCTCAGCAGAGCTAATGATGTCCGACTGCAGCTTAGGTCTGCTCCCTGCTGATAAGTGGACATCCCCCGAGGGCTGCCAGGCTGCCAGAAGGATGTCTGACTGCCAGCTTAGGCCCAATCTCCTGGGTAGCAGGCCTCAGCCAGCAAGTGGTCATCCCCTGAGGGGTCCCAGACTGCGAGAGGGCACAGGCCGGGCTGAGGGACCTCTCCCACCCCCGAGTGCACAAATTTTTGTGCACTGGGCCTCTAGTCCTATATAATAAAAGCCTAGTATGGTAAGTGTCCGGTCGACTAGTTCAACCAATCAAAGCGTAATATGCTAATGATATGCTAAAGCCGCTCAACCGCTCACTATGACATGCACTGACCACCAGGCAGCAGACAGTCGACTGGGTGACCATTTGCTATGACATGCACTGACCACCAGGGGGCAGACACTCCAACTGATAGGTTAGCTTGCTGCTGGGGTCCAGCTGATAGGGACTGGGTGAGACAAGGTTGGACATGCCCTGGAGCCCTTCCGCGGTCCCTCCCCAGGTGGCCAACCTCCCTCGGGGACTGGGCGAGAGGGCCCCGATCGGCCACGATCACGGGCCAGGTGGAGGAACCCCACCCATGCACTATTTTGTGCACCAGGCCTCTAGTATGATGATAAAAGACTAGACTTTGGGTAGTGCATGAACCCAATGAAATATACAGATGATATGAAGTCGTACACCTACAACTTATAGAATGTTATTAAACAATGTTTTATGCCAAGAAACTTAAAATAAACTGGTAGCACAAAAAGAAACAAAATGTTCTTAAATTATTAGATTAGCAGATATTAAATAAAAAGAACCCATGTACAAAAAAACCCCAAAAAACAAAACACAATATCCCAGCCAAAAAAATGTAGGACAAGAGCAGTGTCAGACACAAAAGAAGACTATCAGACAATAATAGAAGAGGCACAGTCTTATACAGAATGTAAGTTAATTTCTTTGCATTCTTGGTACAGAGGAACTTGAGTTTAATATCAATGAACCACTAGAGCCCTAGCCAGTTTGGCTAAGTGGATAGAGCATGGGTCCATGAACTGAAGGGCCCTGAGTACAATTCTGGTCAAGGGCATATACTTCAGTTGCACACTAGATCCCCAGCTCCTATGTACATGAGTCAATCAATGTATCTCCCTCACATCGATGTTTCTCTCTCCCTCCCTTCCACTCTGTCTAAAAAAATTAATGGAAAAATACCGTTGAGTGAGGATTAACAAAAACATCAACAAGGAGCCCCTCTTTAAAACCCATCAATGTTTTCCCTTTGAAAGATTTTAACAGGACTCAAGCCCTTACATCCTTAAAGCTCCCAAAGGTCTTATATGTTAAGGCCATCATTTGGCCTCTGCCTTAACCATGCCTCCAGCTCCACCTCAGGCTCCCTTGTAACTATTTGTGCTCCAACCTTTAAACATTCCCTGATTTTTAAACATGCCATTCCCTCCCCCTTCAGGGGGTTCTGTTTATGTTGATATCTCAACTCAAAATTCTCTTCCTATTCCCCAGTCCCTATAGTCTTACTCTGGTTATTTCCTCCTCATTCTTATCATTTTATTTCCAATGATGATGCTTCTGCCAAGAAGCCTTCCCGTACTCATAGCACTCACAATGCTTATTGCAGCTAATAAGTATAAATTCCTTTTTGCAATTAACTGATGTAGATCTTCCCTAACAAATAGACTAGAAATTCTAGGAGGGTAAAGGACTAAGTCACTTTTTGTTGTTGTTAGTTCTCACCCGAGGCGGATATTTTTCCATTGATTTTTAGAGAGAGTAGGAGAGAGGGGGAGAGACAGAGAGAAACATCAATGTGAGAGAGACACATTGATTATTTGCATGCCTCCTGCACTTGCCCTGACCAGGGCCAGGGATCCAGGCTGCAACTGAGGTGCATGCCCTTCATCAGAATGAAACCTAGGACCCTTTAATCTGAGGGCCAAGGCTCTATCCACTGAACCAAACCAGCTAGGGCAGGACAGAGTCAGTTTTGTTCACCACACTCTCCCCAGCACTTAGAATATGCCTGACACTTACAAACTGCAATAATTACTATTGAATATGTTAATGAATTAATGACTCATAGTTATTAGGACACTGTATATTTATGAGAATATTAGGACTGAATGAACCTTATTACAATCAAGATTTTTTTTATTTTTATTATTTTGCCAGTGCAAGCAGTAATTCTTACTCAAGCAGTAAACCCTTACCCTAGATCCGTGGTCGGCAAACTGCGGCTCGTGAGCCACATGCGGCTCGTGAGCCACATGCGGCTCTTTGGCCCCTTGAGTGTGGCTCTTCCTAAGCCTTAGGAGTACCCTAATTAAGTTAATAACAATGTACCTACCTATATAGTTTAAGTTTAAAAAATTCGGCTCTCAAAAGAAATTTAAATCGTTGTACTGTTGATATTTGGCTCTGTTGACTAATGAGTTTGCCGACCACTGTCCTAGATGAATGGGCTACATGTTACACTCATCCACTATCACCTGGTACATGTTTATCTTGGAAAAACTATGAAATATATAAGAATCCACTGGGAAGATGGCAAAACTTCTGAAGGACTCTTTTGTAAAATAAATTTTAAACTGGATACATTGTACTTAACAAATACAAATTATGATGACACATTTACCGATTAAATCTATTTCACCAGCTGCCTGTGTAGCTTTAGTTTACCAAATGCTAATTTTAAATGCCATATTTTCTTTAAATAGGTTATCTATGTACAAATAATTCCTATGTAAAGGAATTATTTTTTCTGAAGGTGGGTAATTTACATTTGGTCTGCACTAAAAATGGTACTTGAAATCAACAATCATTTACAAGAATTATTATTGCCATAGTGGCTATTAATATTCCTCCCATTTCATTATTTTCCATTTGTGACCCAGCACCAATAATTCATATAAAGCATAACTTTAAGTTTTTAAAAAACACATGGCAGAGACTCGCGCAGCCCGCAGCCCACAGCCCACGCGCTCAGTTCTCTCCCTCTGGCTGGCCGCAGCAGTGCCTGCAGCATCAAGGATGCCTCAAGACAAGTGGTCCATTTCCGGCCGGCCCACCAGGCTGCCGCCTGGTGTTGTTAGAGATACAAAAAGAATTATTAAACTATGTTTTTGAAATGAGCCACAGGTCATCAGATTTTCCTAAGATTCTTAAAATCACAGAGAATCTTGTGCTGGAATTAGCCCTTCTGGACAACCACCCTAAGGAGATTTTTGTGCAAGGAGGTGGTCTGGCTCAGTTCACTGTTGTCCCCTTAAACCTGATTGACTGAAAGCAGGAAGGTGTGTGGACTATGTGGTGACTGGAGCTTGGTCAGCTAAAGCAGTGGTTCTCAACCTTCTGGCCCTTTAAATACAGTTCCTCATGTTGTGACCCAACCATAAAATTATTTTCGTTGCTACTTCAAAACTGTAATGTTGTTACAGAAGAGCAAAGAAATGCCAAGCACGCTTCCTAGAGAAAGGGAGGGACCCATTTAATAACACTAGTGACTAGTGGACTCTGGGAAATAATTTCCAAATCAGAGTGAAGTAACATACAGAGGCTTTGCTTTTTATAATCTTCTGGGGTCTTTGTCTTGCAGATATGGTTCCGCCCCTTTGTGGGCTTACAGGAAGGCCCCCAGGTGTTGGGGGTTCCCAGGTCTTATCAGATGAAATGTCCTGGGGCCAGAGATAAAGACCTTCCCCCCCCCCCCCCCCCCCCGCAATGCATTGTTCAGTTTTTATGGCCTGACATGCCTTGCAAGACCAGTTTCCTCCTCAATGTTGCTACTGTTATGAATCATAATGTAAATATCTGATATGCAGGATGGTCTTAGGCGACCTCTGTGAAAAGGTCCTTTGACCGCCAAAGGGGTCGCGACCCCCAGGTTGAGAACCGCTGAGCGAAAGCCTCAGAGAAGCCAAGAAGTTTGGGACTGTGAATATCGTCCACCCTAAACGTGGGAGTTATACAAAAATTCTAGACCCAAGCACCTGGACCCTCAGCCCAGACCCCTCCTATGTGTATTACTGTGCCAAGAGTCTGTGTAAGGTGTGGAGTTGACTTTACCCCTGATGTCAAGGGAGCTGTGCTGGTTTGTGGCATGTCCTCAAACCTCCTACCCAAGTCAACGTTTCCAGGGTTGGGGTGGTTTTTGATGGTGCGCATTTTTGATGGTTGGCTCTGCGGGGGTCAGAGCTGATCATCTGTGATGACCTGCTGGGGGTTTGCCCTCAGAGAGTGCCCCTCGGTCCTGGAGTACAAAGTGCAGGCCAGAAACAACTCCGGGTACCACACACTTCCCTGCTTCAGCATCTACTCATGAACTTGGTCCTGGAGTGGATTAAGAACAATGATTGTGCAGCCGCCATCAAATCTCAAGTGATTTATGATATCATTGATAATTCTCAAGAATTCTATGTATGTCCAGTGGAGCCCCAGAACAGAAGCAAGATGAATATTCAGTATCATTAAAATTTAAACTAACTTAATAGCTCATAAACTTAACCAGGATTTTTTTTCCAAGGAACATGCTTATTATAGATTCTTCTCCCCTTCCCCCAAAACCAGCAAAATATCCACAGCTTTGAAAGCTTGTGAGACTTAACAGACACCTTCATTTTGACTTGAACTGGAAGCATTTAAAAAAACAAAAACCTTACTTTAGCTTTTCTAATGATTCCAGCTTATGTTGTATTGGCTGCTATTTTTTCCAACTAGATCTCAATATTCAAACTTGCCCATGGACTTACACAAAGTGCAGTTAATGTTTCTGGAGACCCACAGACTCATAGCATTGAGGGTGGAGGGCCCACTAGGTGCTGAATCTTGATTCTTTTCAAAATGACAGCAGGCGGGGGGGGGGGGGGGAGTGGCGGGGGCCTAGGCTCCACAGCTGTTCATTCATGTCAACCTTGACCATGTGGTGAGTATTTAGGAGTTCTAGGCTAAAGGGCCAATTGGAGATCTTTATACTGTTATTCTCATAAAGAGATAAAAGTGACAAACCGTAAGTTAATATAGCAAGGTCTGTTTTTAATGCCAAATAGTTGATATCACTACACATTTATAGTTCTAATAATGCAGTTCTCAGTGATATATGGAGAGACTTTGGGAATTTGTTAGAACCCTTGACCATGTACATTAGAGCATTATATTTTCAACAGTTCTGTCTCTCCCTTCTATCCTCCCTTCTGAAGCTGCTTCACAAGATTTAGAAGCTGCCCACCATGGGCGATATTACCAGGAGTACTTGTAGTAGAACAAACTTCTAAAGATCACCTACCTACCCAAGTCTAGGCAGCAGTCTGCCTAAAAGCCATTCTATTTAGGTTATTATTCTTTCTTTAGGTTCACAGAGGTGTTAAAGGGTTTTCAACTATTGCTTTTCATTGACCAACAGAATATAGAAAACAAAAGAATCACAGTAAAATCAACAGAAATTACTTCATTTTTAAAAATCTGGAAACTGAGTCAGAAACTCACCAAAATTCAACAGCTGGTTAATGACAGAGCTGATGTGAGAGTTAGGTTCATAATCTACCAATGTTGGATGCCAAATGGTAATCCAGAGGTACAGTATTTTTATATTCTGAAATTCCTACCAAGAAATTTTCTTATGGGGACTTTTAGCTTAAAATAAATGTATCCAATTAAAAATTACCTAATTATCCACATCAATTTTAAACCAGGAACTGTGCAATTCTCTCTACGTGCTTTATCTACTTTAGTAGCCACTCTGAGGTAGAACACTAGTATCACATTTTGAAGAAGAGAAAAGAGATTCATTAAATTTTTATAAGTGGCAGGGTACATACTATCTACACTATACTATACACTACATATTTTAAATGTGTATCATTACTTTAATGTTTTTATTGTAATATCCTTTGAACTCGAGCTGTTATTTAGATGCCTGTTAAATAGGCTCATGGCATCTGCTCTGTTGAAATGTCAGTATAGTAAATATTTCTGAAACTACATAAAAAAGCACTTCCATTTATTCCTGTACTGGGATCGCATTCCTCACCTTTCCCCCTACTTTAGCTATATCAAGTTGGTTCTCACGTGAGACATTAGTCACAAATACAGTAATACACAAGCAAATTTTAAATAGTGAGTCACTAAGGATCAAAGTTCCCACTCACCTTCTGTTGAGACATCCATTGAATTGCAAACTAGTACATTTTAATACTAAGCATTTAAGGTCAAATTACCTGCCAGAAGTAGATTATAAAGAACCTAGTTAGAGCAAAATTAGGCAGTGGATAAGAAGGGCACAGAAGTAGCATGATAAGAGAACAGAGATGTTGAAAAGATCCCACTAGACTCCAATCAAATGAGCAAAACTTTAGGCCTGAACAACAACCATCCTTTACTTGAATGAAGATGGAAAATGATGGAAAATGTCATAGATGAAAATCAAGTATTAAGGATTTTTAAAACATAGTAGGCAGAAAGACCAAGTAAATATTAACAAGGAATGAATGAATGAGTGGACAAGGTTTCTGAGGCCTTGTGCCATGAGACAAAGTAAAACTGTTCTCAACAGGATGATCTATCCATCACTCCCCAGCAGTGTCAGTTCTTTCCCCAAGTGCACAAATGTTCTGCGCTATCTAGGTTTTTCATTATTATCCTTTTTATAACCCTTCATTATTATCCTTTTCTTTTTTACAAACAGTCTAGAAACAAACAAATAATAACTATTCTATGTGTTTAAAGTCTATTGACACAATTTCAAGGAAAAACAAAACTGGAAATAGTGAAGAGCTTGTAAATATGTTATTTTCTACTGAATAGCAAGGTCAAGAATGTCAACTTATTGACCACCGAAGTAGCTGTTTTCTTTCTTTATTCTCTGTGCTTATTCCCAATTCCTCAGACTCAACCAAAGTCCCACCACAGAGGCAGCATATTTCTTGAAGCTGGAAAATAATTTAAATATATCACCCTAACACTTGTGTGGTAAGTGTTGTAAGGCAAAATGTCTTCAGCTAAATGATACCTATGTGGTGATTAAATTGTGGTTCCCAGGATGGCAATCCGACATTTACACTACACAAGCAGCTCAAAAAGATACAGTTCACTGCCTCAATGGATTCAGCAATAAAAAGAAGCGCATTTAAATACTAAAGACATTGTGCATGAATAAATAGCAAAATAAAGGAAACCTTTAAGTGCTTTCCAGCAGTTGAACCCATAACCATTCAATTTCCCTTTATTTGTTCCTCTTAATAACCTTTTCCCCTGGGTTATGCTGGGAGAGCTCAGTGCCATTGTAACCTTGAATTTGGTATAAACCCAATAACACATATTGACCTGGCAATAAGATTGTGTGTGTGTCTGTGTGTGTGTGTGTTTCCTGTTTTTAAAGGACAATTTTTTTAAAAAAGAAAAACCAAATCACAAGTGTAGGGCTTGCTGTTTCTAAAGTGTCTATTATTGTCTTTGCTCTTGGCCTCAGGTTATTTATTTCTGCTCATTTTGGAGAGATGGGGCAGGGTCTCCCTGGGTTGATACTTTCTTCAGTCTACAAATTGACTTAAGCTCATGGAATACGGAAAATAAGCTAAACTAAAAATTTACATAATTATTTACATAATTTCATATCTGTCACCTCATTTAATACTCCCTGAATCTTATCATATCAACAAAACAGGTATTAGAGTCCTTGTAAATTACTATAGATTTGTTCAGCTATGACCTAGATTGGCCTTTGATATACACTGAGTCGCCAGATTATTATGACCACCTGATGTTTGTAGGCAAATTAGCTATAATTTCCTGCTGAAGTTGCTAGAGGGCCAAACCATTATAAATGGGGAAGCAGGTTGTTTACCATGACAGTAGAAGTAATGTTTTGCTGAAAATATGGGTAAACAATGCAATTTAACAGCCTTTGAACATGGGATATATATATCTACACTAATTAAAGACAAACATGCAAATTGACCGTAACTTTGTTATACCTTAAGCCACGCCCACCAGCCAATCAGAGTGACTATATGCAAATTAACCCAACGAAGAATGCGGCCAGCAGCCACGGAGCTGGAGCAAGCAGGAGGCTTGGTTGTCCCAATGATGGAGGAAGCCAAGCTTCCCAGCCGGCTCTGAGCAACACTCAAAGCAACAAAGTTTCAATTATAGAAGGTAAATAAATCCCAGAATAAAATTTAAAAAAAAGGAAAAAAGGAGAGGCTGGGAGCTTCCATCGCCGGGGGTGGGGGGGTTTGGGGGGGTTTGGCCAGCCTGAAAACGGCCCTCAGTCCCTCACCCAGACTGGCCAGTCACCCCAGTGGGGACCCCCCACCCTAAAGGGGGTATGGCCAGCCTGAAAACAGCCATCAACCCCTCAACCAGGCTGGCCAAACCTCCATGGGGTGAGGGTCCCCACTAGGGGGCAGTCTTGACCAGCCTGCAAACAGCCATAGCCCCTCAACCAGGCTGGCCAGGCACCCCAGTGGGGACCCCCACCCTGAAGGGGGTGTGACCAGACTGCAAACACCCATCAGCCCCTCACCCAGACTGGCCAGGCACCCCAGCGGGACCCCCAGCCTGATCCAGGACACCCTTCAGGGCAAACCAGCCAGCCCCCATCCATTCACCAGGCCTCTATCCTATATAATAAAAGGGTAATATGCAAACTCACCCTAACAGCAGAAAGACTGGGAATGACTGGTCACTATGACACACACTGACCGCCAGGGGGCAGATGCTCAATGCAGGAGCTGCCCTCTGGTGGTCAGTGCGCTCCCACAAGGGGAGCTCTGCTCAGCCACAAGCCAGGCTGATGGTTACCAGTACAGTGGTGGTGGTAGGAGCCTCTCCCGCCTCCTCAGCAGCGCTAAGGATATCTGACTGCAGTTTAGGCCTGCTCCCCACTGGCAAGTGGACATCCCCCAAGGGCTCCCGGGCTGCCAGAGGGATGTCTGATTGCCAGCTTAGGCCCAATCCCCCGGGGAGCGGGCCTAAGCCAGCAGGTGGTCATCCCCCAAGGGGTCCCAGACTGCGAGAGGGCACAGGCCGGGCTGAGGGTCCCCCCCACCCTGAGTGCACAAATTTTTGTGCACCGGGCCTCTAGTGTATTTCATAATTAATAACAATATCAATAACTAAGTCTGGCAGTTAACATATGTTTAGGATTGTTGACTATCATTTAGGATTAGTTTAGTTATTTTTTTAAGTGAGATGATTTAAAGTTTGTTTAAAGGAAAATACTAGGCAAAAATAGCATAGGTAGTTTTTAATGTGTGAAAATGATATAAGAATGATAGAAGATTATGAAACTCTATAGCTCATTGCAGGTACAACTATTTTAGGTAATCAATTTGTTGACTAATCCAACAAATATCAGTAGCTCTTTCTACATTCAGTTTGAGATTCCACATCTCAGAAAATACTGAAAAGAAAATAGAGGGAACTAGAGATAGCACACTGAATTCTAGGAGTTGAAGCCCTAGCAGGTAAACTTCTATTAGTTTAAATGATTATACAAAAAGATTCTAATATCAATGCATAGGTAGTACTATAGTCATTTTGCCATATAATTCATCTATTCAAAATCTCAGAAAACTCAAAAAATAAGAATTAAAAAGAATATTTAAGGCCTGTTAAGCCATATTGAAAGAGAGCTTACTAGACATCTACAATTGTTCTATGGACCATTTGCATTACTTTATCATGCATACACAGATCTGAAGGGGGATTCAGCCAGCTAAACAAAATAAAGTGTACAATTCAAAAGAATGTAATTCAAAGGAAATATATATACGCTGGTTCTTAGTAAAAAGGAAAGGGGGAAATGCATGGTTTAAAAATTACAAAGAGAACCTAAACCAAGTTTGATAGAATCAAAATGATCTGCCAATGATTTAACTCACTATCAATCTAAAACTCAACATTCTTAAGGGAAAATTAAAATAATCTGGAGCCTCTGAAACACATGATCCACAAAGTTTAGCTTACAATAAAAATTAAGTAGTCATGTGAAGAATCAGGAAAAGGTGAATGCTAAAAACTAAAAGAACCATAGCAATAGATTCAGAGAAGTTCCAGATAATGGGATTAACAAACTAGGACTTCAAAATGGCTATGATTAATACTTCAATGAAAATGAATAATAAATAGGATGTATGAAAATACAGAGTACACAGAAAAATTGAGTATATAATATATACAATGGAGATGTTAAAACTGAAAAATACAATATCTGAAGTTGACTCACTGTACAGGAATAACAGAATCCAATGGTATTAGTAAATTAGAAGCACAAGACTAGAAGAGAGAGGACCACAGGGATGCGCAAAAGAGAAATGTGGGACATGATCAAAATGTCTTACATACATTTAACAGGAATCTTAAAAGAGAGTGTAGAGGGAATGAGACTAAGGCAATCAATATTTGAAAAAAAAAATAAAAGAATGGCTGTGTATTTTACAAATCTAATGAATGCAAAGCCCACAGATTCAAGAACCTCAGTGAGCCCCAACTGGGATAACTTCAAGAAAAACAGAACTAGGCACATCACAGTCTAACCACACAAGAGCAAACCAAACATAACATTTAAAAAGGAAGCTGAGAAAAAGACTCATTTCTTTTAGGGAAACAATATTAATGTTATCTCTCTTCCCAATAGAAGCTACGGAAGCTAGATGACAGTTAAATGGCACCTTGAAAGTGATAAAAGAATAAAAATCTTGAAAATCTAGAATTCAATATCTAGAGGGAAATATCCTTCAAAATAAGTTAAAAAGAGAATCTCAGATAAATAAAAATTGAGAAAATGTATTGCTAGATGTCACTTCCGATAGGAAACACTAAGTAAATACTGTTAAATAAAGTTGAATCACCAATATTTTGGTGACAAAGAGCACAATATCAAGGGAAAAACATATGTACAAATGACTGAAATATTTGGAAGAATTAGATTCTGAATGTGAAGAGTAACAACTTAATCCATGTAGTCTGCTTATTTTTCCTCTTTGATGTATGCACAATAGTGATAAATGTTTTGAAAATATGCTATCAAAAGGGCTCTTTCAATAAATATAATAAAAAGATCATAAGAGATAAAAGAAGCAGTGTATCAACACTTATTTGGCAGTGTTTTATTATTTTGTTTGCTTTCTTAGTGGGCTATAAGTTAATGATGTATCTTACTATCCATTGAATTATACATTTGATAAAACACAGCAATACTTTTAAAAAATGAAATCTGCGGATATAAAAAAAATCAATTCTTTGTATTAAAAACAATGAAATAGCAAAATACTTTAGACATTTACTATGAGAAAATGAAAATATCACAAAAGAAATAAATGGGATAAATAAGGTATGGCAATTTTCAAATGTTCCTAATAAACTTAAAAATGTTTTTTTAAATTTAAATATTTCTAGAAAAGTATAACACAATTTTGTCTCAAAAAGGTAGACAATCACCAAAGAACTACAACTATATGAAAACTGAATAAATAAAGATATTTTAAAATTATCTCTGTTAAGTTCTCTCTGAATTTAACTCAATTCTCTATAAATTTATACATTAACTTTTTTTTTTAAATATATTTTATTGATTTTTTACAGAGACGAAGGGAGAGAGATAGAGAGTTAGAAACATCGATGAGAGAGAAACATTGATCAGCAGCCTCCTGCACATCTCCTACTGGGGATATGCCCACAACCCAGGTACATGCCCTTGACCAGAATCGAACCTGGGACCCTTCAGTCCACAGGCCAACGCTCTATCCACTGAGCCAAACCGGTTTGGGCTATACATTAACTTTAACAGTTCTATGTACTTTATACTTATACATACAAAAAAATTAACAAAATATTAGCAAATTATGTTCATTACTATATAAAAAGAGTAAGTCATCTCAGCCAGCTAAGCCTTATTTCAGAAATGCAAGGTTTGTTTAATATTCAGAAATCAATATCACTCATTACATTAACAGAATAAAGGCAAATAAGCATATAATCATTTAAATATATGTAGAAAAAAGCATTTGAGAAAATTCAACACCCATTTATGAAAAAAATATCTCTGCAAACTAGGAATAGAAGTGAATTTTCTCAACCAAAGATAAGTCTATACCTAATATGAAATGTTTTTTAAGATTGTAATTTACACAAGAATGTCCATTCTCCATACCTTTATTCAACATTATGCTGGAGGTCCTAGCCAATGCAATGAGGCAAGAAAAAAAATCTAAGAGAAATATTAAATATAAAGGAATAAGAAAAACTGTCTCAGAAAACATGATTCACAGACATGAGTATGTACACACAAAAATCACAAGATATTCATTATTGAAATATTAGAGCTAGTAAGTTTAGTCAGATCATAGGCTATAAGATAATGTAAAACAAAACCAAACAAACAAAAAACACACAATTATATGTGTATTGACCAGCAAGGAAGAAATGAAAAATGGAATTTCAAGAATGATACCATTTGAAATATCAAATGTCATAAAACACTTAAGGATAAATTTAACAAAAATAGACAAATACAACTTTGCACTGCAAACTATGAAATATTTCCAAGACAAAGTAAGGAAGTCTTAAGTAAATGAATACCAATGACTTACATATGTATTGGAAAAGTGAACACAGCTACATTGTCAAATCACCCAAACTTAATCTATAACTTTAATATAATCAAAATCTTAGCAGGCTTTCCTTGTAAAAATTGCTAAGCTGATTCTAAAATTTATATGAAAATGCAGAGAATCTAGAATAGGTAACACACTCTCAAAAAAAACAACAAACTTGGAATAATAAGAGCACTTGGTTTAAAGACTTCTTATAAAGCTACAGTAATCAAGAAAATATGCAAAAGGGCAGACATGTAAATAAATAAAACATTAGAGAGTCCAGAATATACCCATATTAATAGGGATAATATATGTTTACAAAGCCTAGAGCAATCAGTGGGAAAAAGTAAGCCCAACAAAAGGTGCTGGAACAGCTAGATAACCATATTTTGAAAAATGAACCTCAATTCTGTTCTTATTCCATGCATAACAATTAATTTGAAGTGGCTAATAAATTAGAAGCAGGAAAGCTTCTTGAAGAAAACATAATATAGCATATTCACAATCTTCAAGATTTCTTAGACACGATACAGAAAGTAGAAACTATAAAAAATATGACAAATTAGACTGCTCATAAAAAGACACTTAAGAATATGAAGAGGAATGCCACAAATGGGAAGAGAATATTCCCAATACATACATCTAACAAAGGACTTGTGTAAAGAATATATAACTCCAACACAATAATAAGAGGACAAATATAAACAATAAAAATGGGGGAAATGTTTTTGAACAGACACTTCATAAAAGAAAATATACAAATGACTAATAAACACATGAAAAATTACTCTATACTAAAAACATTATGGAACTGAACACTATTTCTACAGCCACTAAAATGTCTAAAATCATAATACCTAATGCTGGAAATATGTGGAATAATTTGGAACTCTCTTGCATTGCTGGTGGCAGTGTAAAATGGTACCGTCTCTTTGAAAAAAGATTTGGCAACTTCTTTTGACATTAAATATATATCTATGATCAAACAATCCCCCTCAGTGTATACCTTAAAGAAATGAAAATATATATCAACAAAAAATTGTACAGAAATATTCATTCTATTCGTAATAGTCCCAAACTGGAAACAATTCAAATGTTCATCAACATGAAGATGGATACATTTTTTAAATGTGTTTTTATTGATTTCAGAGAGAGGAGTGGAGAGGGAGAGAGGGATAGAAACATCAGTGCTGAGAGAGGATCATTGATCGGCTTCTGCACGCCCTCCCCCCCACCCCCAACTGGGGATCAAGCCTGCAGCCTGGGCACGTGCCCTGACCAGGAATTGAACCATGACCTCCTGGTTCCTAGGTCGGCACTCCACCACTGTGCAACACCAGCCAGGTGAAAATGGGTAAATGTGTAGTATATTGACTCAAAGGAATGCCACTCAGTAATTAAATAGGTTCAAACTATTGATGTAAGCATCTCAAAAATTGTTTGCTGAGTAAAAGAAGCCTTACAAAAGTCATTTATATGAAATTCTAAACTGGGCAAAACTAATCTTTGGCAAAAGAAATCTGAGCTTGAGGGAATATGTCTTCTAGGGAGCTGGATGAACATAATGGCATTTTGTAAATATTCTATATCTCTATTCTACATCTTGTTAGGAGTGTAAATTACCTAGTGAATGTCTTTTTCAAAATACATCAAACTACTGTAAGATGTAACATTTCCACGTTTAATTTAAATATGCCTCATTTAAAAAATTCACTTCCCCACCCCCCCCCCAAGAGGGAGATTATTACTTTATTTTGGTTTGGTTCTGGCTTTCCACTTCAGTCTCTTTTCCTGCCTCTAACTTTCATATTGTACAACCCACCAATATCAACTACTTATAATTCCCTAAACATACATTTGTGCATGAACTCTGCCTGGAATGTTCCTTCCCTCTCTTCACCTATAAAACATTCACTTGTAAATTGTAAGGCTGCAGTCCAAAGCCTTTCCTATTCTCCTAGGAAAGGCTTTGGGAAGGCAAAATAATATCTTCCACTTCTGTTCAATTCGGTGCCTCATTTCCACTTTTATTACTGCATGTCAAAAAGAGGAGAAATGCCGAAACCGGTTTTGCTCAGTGGATAGAGTGTCGGCCTGCAGACTGAAAGGTCCCGGGTTCGATTCCGATCAAGGCCATGTACCTGGGTTGCGGGCACATCCCCAGTAGGAGATGTGCAGGAGGCAGCTGATCGATGTTTCTCTCTCATCGATGTTTCTAACTCTCTATCTCTCTCCCTTCCTCTCTGTAAAGAATCAATAAAATATATTTTAAAAAAAAAGAAGAAACTTTCACCATTTGCAACAGCATGGGGGGACTTGGAGAGTATCATGCTAAATGAAATGAGCTAGTCAGAGAAAGATAAATATCACATGACCTCACTCATATGGGGAATCTAATGAACAAAAGAAACTGATGAACAAAATGAAACCAGAAGCATGGGTGCATGGAATAGACTGGCCAGTGCCCGAGGGGAGGGGTTGGGCGTGACTGGATAAAGAAGGTGAACGGATTAAAGAACATATATGCGTACCCCATGGGCAGGTACAATAGTTTGGTGAAGGCCAAGAAAGGGGGAGGCAGGGGAGGTGGAGGTAGGCAAAGTGCTGGGAAAATGGGAACACTTGCAATTGTCAACATTAAAAATTTTTAATAAAAAAATAAAATATCTTGGTAAATCAATATTTCAAGTAAAGGAACAAGTGACATTTAATCATTTTGTGCAATAAAGTTTCTTTTTAAAATTAACAAAAGTATTTTGAGAGTTTATTTACATGTCTCTTTCACCATATATAGTCCTTAAGGGTAAGAGCTATATCCCTAGCACCTACTATATAGTAGCAACAACAATAAATGACCATTTATTTAATAGATAGTTTGTACTGAAACACAGATAAGCATTCCTCATTAATGTCATTTAATTTCCAGCATAATTCTCATTTTACAGGTAATCAAAATGAGGTATAGAGAAGCTGTATTGCTCATCAATAACCACAATGCTAGCATACTGAATGAAGCTAAGCTTTCAACTAAGGTCTCTTTGATTCCAAAGTCCATGCCCTTAAATCAGTAAGTAGAATTAACTACTTCCCAGATCTCCAATGAAAAAATAACGGGCATTACACAATAATTGCATCAAATCGGCCCAAAAATTGTACATTTCTTATGACACCAATGAACTAACTAAACCAGCTGAAGTCAAAGAAGCCAGAATTTTTTTAAAGCAGGGGTAAACAGTTATTGTTTTTCTTTGTTATCTCTTGCTACTGACATTTCTGAATATTTTCAGGCAAAGGTGGATTCTTTATCCTCCGCTAGGTATCTGATTTAATTTTTGTCTTAACTACTGCCTGCTGTAATTAGCTGTGTATATATATAGGTGGAAAATGTGTCTTATCTTAGATTTATTTCTGTGGTTCATCCAAACATGCAGGGGGAAAAAATACACTACAAGCTCTTAAATTGGCATCTAAGATACTGAAACCCTGTTAAGACAACCCAAGAAGTCCCTGGTTTCTTTTAAGAAGATTTTTTTTTGAGTTTGCTATTTTGTTTATGGAATCATTGTGATGTGTGACTTTGGCACTGGTCTCTGCCCAAACTCCTCATTAGTGAATGTCAGCATCATCCCTACAAACTCTCATCGGTCTCCTTACTCAGTATCACTTCTGTGGACACTCTGTCTCCTGCACACTCTCCTCTAATAAGGAGAATAAACATCAAGTCCTTTGTCCTGAATCCCAAACAACACTTAGTTGCTTTTTTATGTTCACACTTTCTATTTATTTTACTTGTTGTTATGGTTGTACAGTCTCTGAGAAGTCTAGTGAAAGGATCACTCTTTTCATAAACTGTTAAAGGGAGAAGATCATGGCATCAATTTTTACCAAAAAGCACTGAATAGATTCATATTTATTAAGCTTCTGTAATATGAAATCTATACTGCTTTCCTCAGTTATTTTCAGGCCTTAACCTGTTGTATAGTGGTTGTCATTAAAACAAAATTTTAGAAGAATATGTGGATTTAGAGCCATGCTGGATTTAGCTTGTGCAGAGAATATAGTTAGCATAGCAGGCCCGAGACTGCTACCCCTAGAAAGGCCTATTTGCAGGCTTGATCTTTGGCTGAAATCTCAGAACTTGAATGGCAAACAGTCCCCCTAAACTAATGTTAAATTTTCCCTAATTAAGAAAAGTAGTTCCCTGTGCCCACACATTTGTACAAACAATATGGTTTATGCCGAAGACCTGCTTTTTACTAGGAATCTGGCATTCTGATACAGGTTATAGGCAGAGGGTGATTACAGAGCCGACAAAAAGCATGGGCTTCTAGGCTCAGCTCAGTCAAGCATCCCTAGCAGATAACATTTAACACACGTTGTCACAGTTTGATGCTGGAGAAGTTAAATGTGCCCTGTGACTCCCCTGGGAGAGCACTTTTGGCAGTTTGAGCCGGTTTCCTTCCAATTATACCCCTTTCATTTTTTTCCCTTTGATGATTTTGCTTTGTATCTTCTCAGTGTCATAAGTCATAGCCATGAGTGACTATCCTGAGCTCTCTGAGGCCTCCCAGCAAATCATCAAACCTGAAGCTGGTACTGGGTTATTCGTAAAAAATTAACTTTATGAAAATACTAGAACGTTCCGTTAAAAATCTTCTTTCTTGGAAGAGCAAATTTAATTATGTATCGATTGGTATTTTTTACTTTTTAGCTAAATGACTCCTTTTTTATAATATGATCTTCAACTGTATTCTTGGTAATACAAATAAGTGGTTGTAAAACATAAAGAAAGGTGTTATGAGATGCTTACTTTTATCAAAAAAATTCAAGCCACCACTTTTGCATACTCACCTGTAAACTCAAATTGCTAAGAGGAATCAATAGATCTAGAGAACAGTCAGAAAATAGCAATTGAAGGTCTAAAGAGTTAGTTCCTCGAAAATGTCCATCAATCTCAGTAGGAGATAATGTTTGAAGGAGTTATAATATCTATATTCCAGGAAAATAAATGCACGTCTGTGTGTTGGCACCAGGCACAGTGAGAGAGGATGCAAAGTAATCAGTATAGTGGGAACAACTAAAAAAGTCCGTATTGACTAAGTCCTGTATGTTGAGTGCCAAGAAAGTTTTTCAGCTTCCCCACTTAGTCTTCATTTTCTATTTTTGATTTTTTAAAGTGATACTACGCTACTTTTTTTTTTATGAAACAACAAGATTTATTTTTAAAAGGTAAAGTTTTACTGCCAATGAATAATAGTGTTTTCTCTCTTTTAATAGCTGTTTTATTACATTTCTTGGGGTGACATTGGTTAATGAGATTATATAGGTTTCACATATATGCATATATTCATAACCCATGCACATAGCCAATAGTATGAGGAAGGCCTGGGGTTGGGAGGGCGGTGAGCAGAGAGGCGCAAAGGGGGGAAAACGGGAGACATCTGTAATACTGTGAACAATTTTAAAAATAAATAAATTAAATTAAACAAACAAAAAGATTACATAGGTTTTAAGTGTACATTTCTATGATACATGATCGGTATATTGCATTGTGTTCCCACCAACTGGAGTGAAATCATCTTCCATCACCATATATTTGCTCCCCTTCACCCTTTACTATCCCTACATCCTCTTCTCTGATAGCCACCATACTATTCTCTGTGTCTATGAATTTCCATTTTATATCTCACATATAAGTGAAATGATATGGTTCTTAGCTTTTTATGACTTGAGTTATTTTGCTTGGGCTGATATACTCAAAGTCCATCGATGTTGTCACAAATGGCAGTATTTCTGA
The DNA here is from genome assembly GCF_963259705.1 of Myotis daubentonii. Lineage (NCBI taxonomy): Eukaryota > Metazoa > Chordata > Mammalia > Chiroptera > Vespertilionidae > Myotis > Myotis daubentonii. The sequence continues at coordinate 24,940,527 of NC_081852.1, read as the reverse complement.
GAAGAAAGAATGAAGCTGGAGGTATCAAACTACGTGACTTTAAATTATACTAGAGTGGACAATAATCAAAACAGCATGATATTGGCATAAAAATAGACACACAGACCGATGTAACAGAATTGAGAGCCCATAAATAAAACCATGTGTATATTAGCAATTATTTTTTTTGACAAAGGAGTTAAAAACATACAATGTAAAAAACAAAGACTCTTTAATAAATGGTGCTGGAAAGATAGGAAAGCCACAGGCAAAAGAAGGAACTAGACCAGTGGTCAGCAAACTCATTAGTCAACAGAGCCAAATATCAACAGTACAACGATTGAAATTTCTTTTGAGAGCCAAATTTTTTAAACTTAAACTATATAGGTAGGTACATTGTTATTAACTTAATTAGGGTACTCCTAAGGTTTAGAAAGAGTCACAGTCAAGGGGCCAAAGAGCCGCATGTGGTTCACGAGCCGCAGTTTGCCACCACAGATAAAGTTTGTCCCATGTACAAAATTTAATTTACAGTGGATCGAAGACCTGAACATAAGATCTGCAACAATAAATTTTACATGGAAAAAATCATAGGCACTAAACTTTTGGACCTTGGTCTTAGAGAAGATTTTATAAATTTGACCCCAAACGCAAGGGAAATAAAGGCAAAAATAAATGAGTGGGACTATGTCAAATTAAAAAGCTTCTGCACTGCAAAAGAAACCAACAACAAAATAAAAACACAACTAACTAAATGGGAAAAGATATTTTCAAACAACAGCTTTAACAAGGGGTTAATTTCAAAAATTATAAAGAACTCATACAACTCAACACCAAACAATCCAATTAAAAACTGGACAGAGGACCTTAACTTTTGCCAAAAAGACATACAAACGGCCAACAGATATATGAAAATATTCTCAATTTTACTAGCTATTAAGGAAATGCAAATCAAAACTACAATGAGATACCACCTCAAATCTGTTAGATTGATCATTATCAACAAGACAAACAATATCAAGTTTGAAGAGGATGTAGAGAAAAAGGAACCTTGATCCACTGCTGGGGGAATGTAAACTGGTACGGCCACTGTAAAAAAACAGTATGGTGGGTCCTCAAAAAATTAAGAATAAAGTTACTGTATTACCCAGTAATCACTCTCATGGGTAACTACCTAAAATTTTTGAAAACATTTATTTGCAAAGATATATGTACCCCTATGTTCAGTGCTGCATTATTCACAGTAGCCAAGACATGGAAACAACAAAGTGTCCTTTGACAGATGATTGAATAAAGAAGATGTGATACAAATGGAATACTACTCAGCCATAAGAAAAGATTGGATACTCCTCTCTTATACCACTCACAAGGGTAATTTGGGTTATTTCAAATCAATAAAATGGAAAATAGGAAAAAAGGTCATCCTGATAAAGAAATATGAAATACTCAATGATAAACTAAATAGACACTTGATTATATGAGTGCTTTGGGGAAAAGAGGAGCTAAAATAAGAAGGAAAACTTAAAAAGAATTAATCCTTAAAGTGAGCATGTGATATAAATAATTTCTAAAAGTATAGCATTTATAGTGCAAGACACTCTTCTATATATTAACACATCTACTCTCTACAACAACCCTGATAGTTGATATATTATCAATCTCCTTTGAACAATGGGAAACTAAGGCTCAGAGAAATAAGTATCATTGAAGAACACATTAATTTGAAAAATTGGAATCCAAAGACAGGTGGTCTGACTCCACCATCCAAGCTCTTAACCACTATACTATGTCATATATTTAAAGACATAGTATAAAAAGATTTCTCAAAGTAGTGATAAAAAATTATGGATTGCTTTTCAATTTGTAGTTTCATAAGAAACTAAAACTAAGTAGAGGGACCAAAACTAAACCATTCTAACTTACCTTACAGAACCAAACACGTCCTTTCATATTCATATATGCCCAAGGAAAGGCATATTCAGAGAGCCAGACAGGTAGTTATTTTCTTTCATGGAACTCAGTCTCATTCTTTGAGAGTTGAGTTAGAACCATGTTTGAGTTTTCACATGCGCTGATATGCTTTCTTGCAATTGTTAATAAGAGCTATGTAACCTCTTGTTCCCATTTTGACTTAAGCTACCAAGAAACTCATTCGCAGTAGTCTCCGTTAGCCTAGGTTTTCTATTAGTATTATCTCATCATTCTTGCTTACTTGGTTCTAGCCATAGTGTGCTTAAGTTAGTTACTTTATTCGATTTGGCTCTCTGGTGATAAGCCATCACAAATTCTCTTTAGAAATATACAAAATATAATAGGTTTGTGAAATGCACTGCCTAAACTGAGGATAAAAAAGATTTGTTTCATCAGTAGAAATGTGAAAGAATAAATCCAGTGGTTTTGTTGGACAGTAAGTTCAATGTAGTTAAATAGTATGCTGTGACTGCTAATAAGTTAACTTTGTTTTACTTAAGCTGTACTCAAAGGCATATAGCTCCTATATCAAAGAAGGTGCCCTAGCAAAGTTCTCAGCACATAGCAGATCAACAAATGTTTTATAAATTCAAGAAGATATTCCTGTTCTCTTTTTTTTACATCTTTATTGTTGAAAGTTTTACATATGTCTCCCTTTTCCCCCATTGACCTCTCCCAGCTCACCCTTACCCCATACCCCAGGATCTTGTATACATATATGCATAACCCATGGACACAGACAGATATCCCTGTTCTTTAGATCACATGAAATATTGTATGCAATGAGTGAAAACACAAAATCACACTTTTAAAAAGACATGTCAGACCATATCAAATATTGGTGAGTATGTGACACTGCTGGTAAAAATAGAAAATGATATAATCACTTTGGCAAACAGTTTGGTAGTTACTTAAAAATTAAACATATACCTATCATAAACCCAGCCATTCCACTCCCTAAGTATTTATTCAAGACAAATGAAAATATACATCTACAAAAAGACATACATAAATGTCCACAGAAACTTTGTTTGTAATTGTCAAAAATTGGAAACCACCCAATGTCTGTCACCTGGTGACTGGATAAATTGTGGTATATCCATATGTGGAATACTATCTATAATAATAGAAGTGTAATATGCTAATTAGACCAGATAGCTGAACAACCGTCCGGATGTCCTTCCGGACAACCTTCCAGACGAAGCTGGGGCTGCAACAGCCGAGCCCCTTGCACTAATTTCATGCATCAGGCCTCTAGTTCAGCAATAAAAAGAAAACATGGGAGAATTTATAAAGCATTACACTAAGTGAAGAAAGCCTGACCAAAAATGCATGCTCTTTGATTCCATTTATATAAAATTCTAGAAAATGTAAATGAGTCAATAATGATAAAGAGCAGATAGTGGTTACCTGGGAATGGGATGGAAAGAGAAATGGTAATTACCAAGGGCCATGAGGACCCTTGAGGGGTTTAGAAATGCTTGTTGTTTTGTTTTGGTGATGGTTTCTGGGGTATACACAGATGCCAGAATTCATCAAATTGTACACTTTAAGTATGTGCAGTTTTTATATATATAATTGGCATATAATAAACTGCACATACTTAAAGTAAAATAGTAAAAAATAAGAAAAAATGGAACTATACAGACAAGAGCAATATGGATGATCGAAAAGACTCCAAACCATGGTGCTCATTGAGGAAATGAGACTATTGGCCAGGCAAACAGAATCCCCTGCAAATTGAAATAGTCAACTTAACAAAGTGACTTGGTTAGGAAAGTAATTTTATGTTTCCTGAATGGTCCCAATAGGCCAGTGATGGCGAACCTTTTGAGCTCGGCGTGTCAGCATTTTGAAAAACCCTAACTTAACTCTGGTGCCGTCTCACATATAGAAATTTTTTGATGTTTGCAACCATAGTGAAACGAAGACTTATCTTTTTGATATTTATTTTATATATTTAAATGCCATTTAACAAAGAAAAATCAACCAAAAAAATGAGTTCGCGTGTCACCTCTGACACGTGTGTCATAGGTTCGCCATCACTGCAATAGGCAGTCCTGGGAAAATGAACTCTTGATTTCACCCCACTGTATGAGAGAAACTCAAAACAAACTAGCAATAAATTTAATTTCCCCTTAGCCGTTTTCATCAGTATGTGGCAACTACCATCCACCCAGTTGTTCATGCTAAATATTATCCCCACAGCCAGCATTCAATGTATCAGCAGGTTGTATTGGCTCGACCTTCAAAGTATGCCCTCAGTCCACGTGCTTTCCTTCACCACTTCCACTACCACTCCAGCTCCATCTGAAAACAATATGTATGTGTAAGTGTCTTCTACAGCTGTGTCACTGCTATATGCCTCCAAATGGTCTCCCTATTATCACACTTACCCTCTTCCTGTAAAATCCAGTTTCCATAGAAAACAAAGAGCAGCCAGGGTGATCTTTTAAAAATGTAAATCAAATTCTAAAATCCCCTGATTAAAATAATCCAGTGCTTCCTATTATACCTTGAATAACATCCAAAACACCCTTCCATGCTTTACATGGTCTAGCACTTCCCATCCCTATTCCGAACTATATATACCATTACCACTGCTGGGTACACTAGGGTCCATCTTGACTCTCATTCTCACTGTTCTTCAAAAATACAAGAATTTTTCCCTCAGGGCCTTTTCCCCAATTATTGTCTCTACCTGGGAACTATACTTCCAAATTGTTGCCTGACTGGTCCCATCTCATCACGTAAGCTTTAAACATCACCATTTCAGACAAATCTTCCCTTTTCATGGATTTAGTTTTTTTCCCTCTCCACAATTGTCCCTGTCTCATTAGCCTGTTTTATTTTCCTCATTGCACTTAATGCTTATATATAATTTATGTATTTGTTCATTCTTTTATTGGCTGGTCCCATAACTATCCCCAGGTTTTAGAAAAATTACAGATTTATAGTACAGAGTCAATATTAGAGAGACATACATTTGTTCAAGGCCAACAGTCACCAATATTAGAGAGACATACATTTGTTCAAGGCCAACAGTTACTTTCTAATAGTTACTCAAACCTAAGTAATATATGAAGTAGTTTATAAGGGAAAAAATATCTCCTAAGCAAGCCCAGCACTGACTTATTTACTTTTGAGTATAATCCTATATAATAAAACCCTAATATGCAAATCGACCAAACAGGCGAACAACTGGCAGAATGACCGGTCACTATGACTCACACTGACCACCAGGGGGCAGATGATCAATGCAGGAGCTGCCCCCAGTTGAGTGCCTGCCCTCCAAGAGGGAGGCGACTGGCGGCAGCGATGGGGGGTGGGGGGGTGAGGCCAGCCAGCGGGCAGCGCCAGGCCACCAGCCAAGGCCGGTGCCAGTGGGGGGTCCCCCGATCGCCCCGCCCACCGGTCACCCCATAGATGACCCCAATTGCTGGCCAGACCTAGGGACCCTACCCTATACATTGGGAACAGTCTCTTAGATTTAAAAATTAAAACCTGGCAAGGCTACTCTAACACTGAAAAAACAGGATGATGCAGTGATGACATGCATGGACTCTGGCTTGCACATGTTGTGGTCAGCCCTGATTCTGACACTTGTAACTGTGTGACAAAGCCAATTACTTAACTTCTCCCTGCTTCAGTTTTTCCACCCATAAGATGGGGAAAATGGTATTACTGCCTCAGAAGAATCATGTTATGTACTACTTTTTATAATCAGGGACAAAAATATGGAACTGCCCATACAAACAGCAAGATGCTTTCACCTGTATGAAAAGCATGGTCACTGGTGCATGCAGCATCCCAGATTGCGAGAGGGACGTCCAACTGCTGGTTTAGGCCCTACATCCCTCGAGGGATCCTGGATTGTGAGAGGACTCAGGTCAGGCTGAGGGACTCACCAGCCCCCATGCACAAATTTCATGCATGGGGCCTCTAGTGTTACATATTATTTAAAATCAAAATTTTTTGAATGAGTTCTTTGTTTATAGCTCATTTATTATTACTATAAAAAAAGATTCACCAAAACATACAGTCAAAATTTTAAAACAAATATTTTAATAAAGCATATATGTAAATGATAGATATTGTTGCTTTATTGAAACCAATTTCTTTTTTTAACATATTCTTATTGATTTCAAGGAGAAAGGGAGAGGTAGAAAGAAAGATAGAAACATCAATGATGAGAGAGAATCATTAATCGGCTGCACAGCCCCCTACCAGGACTGAGCCCACAACTTGGGCATGCGCCCTTGACCAGAATCGAAACTGGGACCCTTCAGTCCACAGGCTGATGCTCTTTCCACTGAGCCAAACCTGCCAGGGCTGAAACCAATTTCTTGTAGCATGAACACAGCACTACTGGTTGTTACAGCAAGGGGTTGCTAGCATTTGCTCGCCTGAACCATGATGAATTATGTCCAAACACTCACCCTTATGTTATTTCCTTCTTGTTTAAACCTTTCATAAATTTTCATTATATAATTTGTAAATTCTCACTTATTCTTCTACATAAACTTTAGAATTGTTGAAAGTGTACGTGTGTGTATCTTAAACCAGGTACTTTGATTGAAATTGCATTACATTTACCTATTTATTTATTTGGCAAGGAATGACAGCATCTAGGAACATGGTATTTATTTTTAGTTATTTGATTATTATTTTACCTCTAACTTTAAAAAATAGGTTTATGTAATTATTAAAAGTATTCCTGGTTATTTTATGTTTTTGATGCTAGTATGAAAAGACTCTTTTTCAATTAAGATTTTACTTTATTAATGTTTTCTCTTGTCTGTGCTCCTCACTAAATTCTCTTAATTTTGTTTTCTTAATACACTTCATTTGAATTATGTAGATTTACTATCAGATCACATGTAAATAATGACAATTAATTTATTTTTTATTATTTTAATGTTTCTTTAATTTCCTCTCTATTAACCAGAAATACCAAATGATGTAGAATAATCATGATAATACAAAGCATCCTTGGTTAGTGTTTTATATTAAAAGGTCAGTCTTAGTATTTCTTCACATTCTATGATGTTTTCAGTTTTATGTTAGACGGTCTCTGGCATACTTTGGTAATTTTATTCTCTTCCTATTGTATGTAAGTTTTTACCTAGAATGGCCATTGGTTTCTATCAAATGATTTTCATGTCTGTGTTTTTAGAATCATATGATCTTACTCCATGATTCTGTTTTAATATAATGAGTAATACTGGTACATTGTTAATTGTAAAATATCTATCCACCCATGGAGTATATACTATTTTAAACAAAGCAGTCAAAATCATAGTTCTAACAACTAAACATACAAATATAGCATGAAGGTGTTTGGGCTTAGCAGCAGTTCTTGCAAACTCATCAGATCCCCTACGCCCCTAAAATCACTCCTCCCCTGCATTCCCCATTCTCTGGAACATAACACTTTCCAGCAAGCCAGAACCAAAGTCATCTTAACTCATTTTCTTTCTCTGACTTCTCTGACTCCCACAGCCAATCTGTCTCCTCATTCTGTTCATTCTACTTTCTAAACATCTCTCAATTTCAAATACCATATCCATTAGGTCCTCAATATCTCTACCACTTCGGCTAGAGAATTCTAGTAAGAATTGTGGTCTCCCATATTGCTCCCACACCCCTAAAAGACCTTCCATACTTCAGCTAGGAACTGAGTGTGACTTTTATTGCTTAAAATGCCATGTTTTGTCATAACTAGGAAGATGGCCTCCAAACTCCTTAAAATGGCACATAAGGTCCTGCATGGTCTGCCCCTCACCCCTGCCAGTCTCTGCCTCCATTCCCCATGCATGTAACCCAAAGCTGTAGGTAGGTTCATGTTCATCATGATCTCAAATGCCCCCTTGCAGTTCCACATCCTCTCACTGTAGCTAACCAGCTTCCTGACTGTGTGCTCCTTCCCACAAACCCCTCCACTCACAGTGTCCTTTCCTAAACAATAATAATAATTTTTGATTACCACTCTCATAGAAGGAGCTAGTCTTAGACTATTAGTTTAGTCATCTTCCACCCCCTCCTCATTTAACCTCGGAATCCCTAGTATTCGGAACAGTATATTGCACAGTGTGAGATTCAGTTGGGTTTACATGTATATATTGAACTTTAGATGAACACAAATTGAATTTAGCAATGTACATGCTGGTTTGCAACTTAATTCTAAAGTCAAAGTAGACAAAAGGTCGCAGTATTCTGTAGAGGTACTACTCCATATGCATACTGTACGAAAATCAGGACAAAAGAAGACACTGCACAATTGGAATGATTCCAGAGAAGGCACTAGGGTAAGGACCTCGACAACAAGGGCACAAAAGATTTTCAAGATGTTTCAGATCAAGGAAGGACTAGCAACTCAACTGCAGGAACATAGATTGTTTGGATATTGGAAACTATAAAGGAGACAGAATAATTGTCTCCTATACTTGTAGTCTTCAACTTAGAGTTGAAGAGAAGAAAAGGAATAGAATCACAGATCACAGGACAAAGAGCCAATTCTCATCTTGGGCAAGAGGAACATAAGAAACTTTCATCCATATGATATAATTCATAGTAATGAAATAACGATAAGTCTTTAGCTTCTCCTGGTGTTTCTCAAAGAGAAGTGAATGGCAGTTTTGAGTGGAAGAGTTCTAGTTTGAATTATTCTAGGCATTGCAGAACATTCAGCACCTCAGGTTCCCACCCACAAAAGCTAATAACGTCCCTTGGTCATTGGAACAATCAAAAATGCCCTAATTTATTAAAAACTGCTTTCATTTGAGGATAACTGAAATTCATACTATGTTTTTTGAAATTGTTCAAGGTATTTTTAATATATTCTTTCATTCTCTCAACAACAAAGCAAGATAGGAACTGTCATTTTCACGTTAAGATAAAGAAATTAAAGATCCGCTAGTAGCAGACAGAACTTCCTGAATCACATTGCCTGCTTGTATGGCTGACAACAGAACATTTTAATATTTCTCTTAGATTACATGGTCTATTCAGCTACCTGAGACTCTGTTAAGGTTCTGGGATGCAGACTCTTGATTTCACTTGCAAATATTTTCAGTGGCCAAACCATTTACATTCAGGCTCCTGTCTCCTGAACTGAATTTAATTTTTGTGGTAGCGCTACCACTTTGAAACAATCTAGTTTCATGTCCTATTCATTCTTGTTTGACTTATCGCACTGTAGTCAGATTTACCATGTACCCGTATGTAAAAGTTCCCTACTTATTAAAATTAATCAAGTAGTTTAAGTAAAGAGAAATGAGGCAGCCTGCCAAAGACCATAAAGCAAATGAATCTGGACTCAAATCCATCTCAGTACTGAAATCAATAAGTTCAGGATAAAAGGAGTCATATTTTAGTTTGTGCAAGGAAACTGTTTATAGGTTATATATAAACACACGTGAGGAAAATAATGTCATATAATTGTTAAAAATTCATGAAGTAGAGATGGATCATCTGAGTTTGAATCCTAGAGCTTGACAATTTATTAATTTCATGACTTTGGGTAAGTTATTCGGCCTCCTAGACCTCAGTTTTCTCATGTGTGAAATGAGATCATTGTAGTATGTACTTCATAATGTGTGAAAGAAATAAACTAATACATAAAAAATGCTTAGAATATTTTCTGGAACATTCAAAGCTCCCCATATATTTTAGTTGTTTATGATTATGAAGGAATTGAATAATTCCAACTCCATCATCTGTTATCTTGGGAAAGTCATTTTATCTCTCTAGGTTTGCTTTCTTGTCAGTAAACAATGATTTTAAAAAGTCAGTTCAGAAATTCTAGTTTTATTAATACAAATTCATCAACTTTTTATCCTCCAAAATTTTCACTGGATATATCTGACTGATGCATCATTGGTTGCACCTTTCCTTTTGATACTACATAACGCTTGTCTTACATCACTATTTTGCTGACACCAAACAGCAGTAATTTTTGGTTGTTTTTTTGAATTAATAGGTTCTGTTCACACCTATGACAACTGTCCATGGTTCAGTCTTTGTATCTGCCCACCCCAGGAACAGAAAGTACAGACCAGCTATCATAGTTGTATCTGCTTAATGAGAAAGGGGAAGGATCTAATGCTTGCAAGTACAACATGTGCTGAGTTTTGGATTATTCAGTTTGTTGATCTTCTAAGAGAATTGATCGTGAAATGTGTCTTATGTCTTAATATAAGATGGCTACTTCTACAAAATCTATACTCCATTTGCTGCATTTTATCCTGCCGGCTGTCTCTTTGGGATCTTGTCTAATAAAATATACGAGTGTCTTTTTCTCCCTCCTATTCATTATCTCTAAAAGCATTTCAGTATCTTATTTGGTGATAACAAGTGTCTATTCAATTTCTGCAATGATAGGAAATCTATGTTTTAAGTCATGCTTGTCAACCACCTGAGTTCCCACTAGCGTTTGGAAAGTTTAACGCACAAATACTGCCTTAATAAATCAGCTCCACGAACTCATTCAGCATAAAATAATAATGTCGATGAAAGGAGACAATTTATATGTTACTAGTTAATGAATTCAATAAATTCTTCTAGACATTACTGGTCATTCTTTTGTAAAAATTAATTGTGTTTTCATTATATTTCAGGCAATATGCTAGGCATAACAATTTTTAAAACTTAACACGGCTCCTCTTTTACTTTATTTATTTTGTTTGTCTTTTTTTTTTTAAATATGCTTTTATTGATTTCAGAGAGAGGAAGGGAGAAAGAGAAATAGAAACACCAATAATGAGAGAGAAACATTGATCCGCTCCCTCCTGCATGCCCTCTACTAGGGATCAAGTCAGCAACCTTGGCATGTGCCCCGACCAGGAATCGAACTATGACCTCCTGGTTCATGGGTTGATGCTCAACCACTGAGAAACACTGGCTGGGTTTTTTTTGTTTTTTAGATTTCACAAGTAAGTAAAATGTTATGATACTTGTCTTTCTCTGTCTAACTTATTTCATATACCATAATACCCTCTAGGTATATCAATGCTGTTGCAAATTGTATGATTCACTCTTTTTTTAATATATTTTATTGGTTTTTTACAGAGAGGAAGGGAGAGGGATAGAGAGTTAGAAACATCGATGAGAGAGAAACATCGATCAGCTGCCTCCTGCACACCCCCTACTGGGGATGTGCTCACAACCACGGTACATGCCCTTGACTAGAATCGAACCTGGGACCCTTCAGTCCGCAGGTTGATGCTCTATCCACTGAGCCAAACCTGTTAGGGCTCATTCTTTTTTATAGCCAAGTAATATTCCATAGGAAATATGTACCACATCTTCTTTATTTAATTGTCTGTTAATGGACACTTAGATTGCTTATATATCTTGGCTATTGTAAATACCTGGCCATTATTAGTTACTTTATAAATATTTTTTGAATAGCTGAAATGACTAGGAACATAACATATAACATACATATTAAAAAGAAAACAAAACAGGAAATATCCATATTAGTTATATATTGATGATAGGATTATGAGTTTTCTGGTGTCTGTAGTTTCCTATTTCAGTTTCTATTACTTTCAAAATCAGGAAAAAGTCTACTAAATATGGTTTAAAATTATTTATAAAACTGGTTACTAATCTCTGGCTATGGCCCAAATAACATTAATTTATTTAGAAAAGAATAATTCTTAGAAATGAAAGTCCAAATATTGGACCAAAGTTCTCTCAGGTATACACAAGTCATTATGTCTTTCTTACAAAGCCTTAACTTACTAGCCTATTTCATCTAAAGTGTTTTTATTTTTTTATTTTTATTGATTTCAGAGAAGAAGGGAGAGGGAGAGAGATGGAAACATCAGGGATGAGAGAGAATCACTGATTGGCCACCTCCTGCATGCTCCCTACTGAGGATCAAGCCTGAAACCCAGGCATGTGCCCCGACCGGAAATCAAACCCTGACCTCCTGGTTCTAGATTGATCCTCAACCAACTGAGCCAAACTGGCCAGGGCCATCCAAAGTGTTTTAAAATATTAACAGCATATATGATTGTTTACAGAGAGTTACTTAATTAGAGATATATCTGAAACTATTTTAAATCTGAGCACACAATCATAAACACACATCTAGGTCTATTTATGATGACATACTTAAAAAAAACCTGTAATTAGATGTGTTTGGCATTTTAAAGCAAAGGGAAAAGTTTGGTAAGTCAAATTATTCCAAAGATATAATGCTTTGCCCTCAGGTACTATATATATATCAGCATATTCTAACCATACTCTGAGTGAGTACAAGAGTTTGAACAACAGAGATCAATACAAAACAAAGCAATAGAATTAATAGGAATTGGTTTGGGGAAAGTGGTAAGGGAAAGAAATAAGTTGAGGAACCCAAGCACTCATGATTTCACTGCAACTAAAAATTCAGCAGGGTGTCAATTTGCAGTAACAGAAAACCAACAGCATCCTTAACCATATGGCTTTACTACGTACCAAAGGGGACTAGCCGTTTTCAATAGCATTGCTTTGAATTGTGAAAGCAAATGATTCCTACGTGTTTACTGTTATTTCTAGAGACTGAAAAAAGACACCATGCTTGGCACCCTTAAGACGTTCCCTGTGACCTTAAGCAGAGTTAGTAGTAATCCCTTCCTCTTCTCTGTAAACATTCAATATAGTACATGCATTTATTGTTGTATTTATTATGTTTCTAAAATAGTTTTCACATCATCTCCTCTAGTCAACAAAGCTCCACAAGAACTTACTTAGCTCTAAATCCAGAGCACCTGGAACATAGTAGTTGTTAAATACACTTGGGCTGGAAAAAAAAGAATAAGTAGAATATTGTCTTTGTAATTTACAGTTATCCTGTATATTTTATGAAGCACAAATATTTAAATGTTTTATACTCTCAAGGATAAATAATTATAGCTGTCATGCTTTGGTCCCGCATAAACAGTGATTCTCGGGATGACAAATATTCAATATGCATATTGTCGTTTGCTTGAGCTACACCCAGGGCAGGCATTTTTAACCAATCATGACATCTTTGCTGTAGAGTTAGAATGGGTTTTGGAATCTTCATCACAGTATCTTAGGAAGCCTGCACAAGAGTGCTAACCAACTTCTCTTTCTGATCTTCTGAACACTCTCAGAGGAATCTCACTTGAAAACCCACCACTTGTCAAGATTGAGAAGTACCATGAAATGTCCTCTTTTGCCTCAATATATCAAAAGTTCTCTAAAACACAACATTATACCCCTTACGTGTGCTAGCATTCTTTTTCAATGCCATGTCAGATGAAGCTCCAAAGTCACTTCCTGTGATTAAATGATTTTAATATTAAACTAGTGTCATTAGTCACTATTATTTTTGTTTTTGTTTGGGTTAATCCTCACCCAAGGATATTTTTCCATTGATTTTTAGAGAGAGTGGAAGGGAGAGGGAGAGACACAGAGAAACATCAATGTGAGAGAGACACATCGATTGGTTGCCTCCTGCACACACCCTGACCAGGGCCGGGGAACCTGCAACCAAGGTACATGCCCTTGACCGGAATTGAACCAGGGACCCTTCAGTCCAAGGGCCAACGTTCTATCCACTGTGCCAAACTGGCTAGGGCATTAGTCACTATTTTTAACCATAGGACACAGGTCCCATTAAAGAAAGTTACTACTTTTACTTATGCGAATAAGCGGGGGGGGGGGGGGGGGGCGGACTCTTGCACCAGCACTCTGCCAGCACAGCCGGACAGGAAAGCAGCTGCTGCCCTGACTGCGGACCAGGCCCTGCCTATTGACTTAGCAAGTAGGAAACCTTTGCCTCTTAGCAGGTGTGGGAATATCCGCTTCCTGCTGCTCTGAAGCACCTGCCCAAGGCCAGCACAAAGAAAGCTGCCTTACTTAACAGACGCAGGAAAGGTCCTACGGCAGGGCCTACTGAGGAGACAACTGAAATGAGAGCTCTTGGAAAAGCTAGGCTTTGGAGTCTTAGCAGGAGGCCTGCAACAGCTCTTGTAGGAGCAAGTCCCAGACCAGCCTCTCAGGGCCTCCAACAAATGCACAATTGTATCCAGGGGGTCACAAAACTCTGTTATCAACAACCAGTCTACATGCCTTGCTGGTGGTGAGAACTGAACAGTGACTCTCAGAGAATGGCCAAGGTAGAAGTTAGCTCCAGTTGGCTTAAAAAATAATAATAACCTGATATTCTTACAAATTCTACATCCTCATTTACTCCATGTGGTCACTGAGGCAAATACAGCATGCAAAATCCTTTTTTTTAAAATTCAAATTGTTGTTTTATACACATTTTTAAAAACATTATTCCTTTTCTTTTAAATTGATTTCAGAGAGGAAGGGAGAGGGAGAGACAGATAGAAACATCAATGATGAGAGGGAATCATTAATTGACTGCCTCCTACATTGCACCCGCTAGAGATCGGACAGGCAACCCAGGCATGTGCCCTGACCGGGAATCGAACCGTGACCTCCTGGTTCATAGGTCGATGCTCAACCACTGAGCCACCGTGGCCGGGCCATCATTTATTTAAAAGTGTGGAAGCAGCCATTCTTCTTCTACAGTTAGAGTGAATACAGAGGTCTGGTGGAGGGCCGGAGGGAAGGAAGCTGAAGGCTGGGCCAGTGGGACACGGGTCACCAGAAAGTCTGAGCAGAATACCAGGCAGTGAGTGAGTACAGTCAGAAACATCGTGCACTCTGAGCGGAATCATGGCTGATGATCCAGTTTTGTTTTTTTAATTAGTCTATCATCTTAGTTACTAGGAGTAACAGTAAAAATAAGAACAGCTAATTTTAGGTGGGCTGTTTTTTGTGTTGGGCACTTTACATACTTTACCTTACTTGACTTAAATCAAATTTAGGAGGTAAATATTAGTATCTAAACTTTATAGATCAAAACACCAAGGTTTAGAGGGGCTAAGTGGCACACATGAAATCACACTGCTAATGACCAGAGGGGCCAGAATCAAACACAGGAAGTTTAAGTTTGGAGTATGCACACATCCACGAAGAAAAAAATGAAGTTACCAGATTTTCTTTAAGGGACTTAAAAGCTAGAACAAATTCAAATTTACATTGGGAACAGATAGAAAAAAAAGTGACTGTTCTTTCTTTAGTTCTAGACGAAAGAACCTTGTGGATATGCCAGACCTCCCTTTTTCCCCAGGGAGTAAGCCCAAGTCCATTTTGTAAAAAGATTTTTTAAAATTGATTTTAGAGAAAGGAAAGGAGAGAGATGGAGAGAGGGAGAGAGACATTGATGTAAGAGACAAACATTGATCATCTGCCTCCTTCACGCACCGTGACCAGGGACTGAACCCATAACCTGGTTATGTGTCTTGACCAGGAATTGAACACGGAACATTTCAGTGAACAGAACGATGCTCCAACCAACTGAGCCACACCAGCCAGGGCCCAATTCCATTTTTTAATAGATGAGGAATACTGTGTTAAAGAAACAGGACAGGATTCTTATTTAGGATCCCCTTGCTCGGCTTTGAATATTGCAATTCCTGGTAAGGTTTGCGAGTACGTAAGTGGCGCAGTGGCCTGTGGGGACACCTCTGCACACTGTTATTCTAGTGGCACCGCCTGTGATAGGGCAGCGAGCAACGTGCACAAAGTTCACGCTGAACTAGATGGTGATTCAAATCATGGAACAGAGCACAGCTAAGCAGTTAGCCTTTGCTGCTGAACCACAGAGGTGACTAAATTATCACCATCAAAGGCCATAAGGTCTTGGGAGGATTTTTTGGAATCTGTAATTCAAATCATTACTGATTTGATAAAAAAAAATCCTTCTTTGCAGAAAATGCTGGTAAACTGAAACGATAAATGTGATACCTAGGATGAAAGGTAAGGCAATAGATAGCTTAAAAGTCATTTGAGGAGAATATGAGGTGTACTGTCCAAAAAAGATGAAAGGTAGGCAAAGTCCAAATATAAAGTTAAATAAATCACACTTTTTAAATTTGTGGATGGAACTCCCATTTGTTATTTCAAAAGTAGAGAGTATGAGGGAAACATCAGACAAACTCCAATTGATGGAAATGCCACAAAACATCTTACTAGTAATCCTCAAAACGTCAAGGTCATCAAAAAAAGGACAGCCTGGGAAACAGTAACAGTCTAAGGAGCCTAAGGAAACTCGGAGAGTAAATGTAATATGACCTCTTGAATGGGATCCTGGAACAGAAGGGAATTAGACAAAAACTAAGGAAATAGAAAATTAAGTATGGAGTTTTGATAATGCTAATATATTAATGTTGGTTTCTTAGTTTTGACTAATGCACCATAGTCACATAAGATGTTAACAATGGGAGCAACTGGATAAAGTGTATATGGGAACTCTGCAATATTCTTGCAACTTTTCTGTAAATCTAATTTTTTAATAAGTTATTTTAAAAAACAAATTTCATACATGCACATGCATACACACACACACGTACACACAGAGACAAAACAGTGTGCCCTTACATACAGCTACATATTAAAAGCATGTTATTCATTTGCATTTATTTTTGAATGAAGGACAAATGAATGAAGTACATTCATTTCTCTAGTTTAAAAAAGAAAGTTCTAGAGTATTTCTCATTATCTTAAATCTACACAGCCTCATTTCAAAGAGCCTTCATATGCTAGCCAAACTCTATTTTCTACAAATCATCAGGCTATACTTCTGTCCGAGTGAAGGAAGTCCACTCGCTCTCCCAGGATTGCGCAACCTTCATTCCTGGCTGAGCTTTGTAGCTCCTTGCCCCAGACTGAAATGCTCTTCCAACTCATTCCACATGTTCCAGGCTGAATTCAAGCTCCCCCGGCTCTAAATACTGTTCCTAAATACTCCCGTCTTTTATTGAAATCGTCCCTCCCTGAATTCCTACTGCATACCTCTTCACTTTAACCTGTGTATATAAAATGTATCAGTGTGCTCAATCTAATGTTCTATGTATTTAATTTCCCTTATGATCCAAGAGTCATTTAGGAGAGATTTTTAGTGACAGAGGGTGGTGGAAAGAAGGGATTACAAAAGGATACAAGGAAAATTTGGGGAATGATCAATATATTCCTTCCCTTGATTATGGTGATGATTTCACGAATATATGCGTACGTCAATCTTGCCAAATTGTATACCTTATGTATGTACAATTTACTATATGTCACTTATAGAATAATAAACCTTTGAAAGTCTATGTGGTTGAATGCTTTGGTTTCTGACAGGGTTGAGCAAAAGTAGGCTTACAGTTACTTATATGGAAAATAGTACAATAAATAATAATTCAAGAATAAACTCTATGTTTCACAGACTCACAATTGTAAACTTACTTTTTATGCCCCACCCTGTGTTTATTTATTTATAGTTTTGTACAATTTTTTTTAAAATAATATGATTTGTATTATGTTCTTAGGCATAGGCCCAAAATAAAACTCAATAAATTCTAATTTTTGAAACTATTACATGGGTACTTAAGAAAAGATTTGAGTGTTTTCTAATATTAAATCACTTGAGACATACATTTTATCTCACTGCTCTGTTAAGGACTGAGAAAGCTGGTACTATGGTATCCTGGTACCCTTCAAATTGAGTGCACTTTAAAAAAAATGAGAAATCAGATCATTGCCATGGATTTCTGTCAGTTCTATGTCATGGAGTCACATCTTCATCTGAATCTTCATCCTTCACAGCATCCTCAAGCCCTTCAACCACATGCCCATAGCTACTCCCACCCTTTACACCCTTGTATCTGGAAACAGTGACATGACGTGTAACCAAAGCATAGCAAATTACGTATGATTTCCTAAGTGCTGACTATATCCTTGACTTTGCATTCCTCACTAACCAGCACCTGTGGCATCAATTTTAACTGTGGGTAATCGGTATGTAAAAGGTCTCTATCTCAGAATGACGGTGGCTCGGGATCCAGCTGCAGTCTTTCCACTGGGGCTCGGTGTCTGATCAGCTTCCTGTCTAGGTCCATCCCCCACTCAGCAGCCCCTACTGTTGACCTGTGCCCCTTTGCAATTTTTACTTTTTTTAAACCTGCCCTGCTTCAGTGACACCTCATTACACACTAAATCACCTCCACCTTCTTGGCCTGCTTCACCAAGCTCATAGTCAACCTAGTATGGTTATTAATTTACTTTCCCTTATGTCCTATACTATCTCATCCACCCAAACCATAAACAATGACACAATTTTTGTATTTACCTTGCCAAAAAATTCTACTCCTTCATTTTGATTTTCCTTTTATACCTTACATATAACAAGATTATCCTGCTATACAATATTGTGGAATGAGCTTCATAATTGGAGGCTAAAGACTCTTGGAGTCCTGGTTTTGTCACTGACCAGCTGTATTATCTGTAATAATTCACTGAACTTCACACACTCCACTTTCCTTGTATTTCAAGTGGCATTGTGAGAGTTAAATAAGATAATGCAGGCGAAATATTTTACAAACTATTGAAAGCTATATAAATACAAGATATTGCAAATAGACAAGGTATATTTATTCTCAATGCAGGTGTAAGGTGTATTTCTTTGAGATCCTGTTAAAATTACATTATAACATATTCTATTTCTGACACTAGAAGCTACCAAACCTTTCAGATAGCCTCACAGCAGTTTGGTAGATATAAAACTAGAGACAAAAATTGCCTTTCTGAATACTGGCGCTTTCTGCAGGAGATGAAGCTGAGAAAATCTAAAACACAGGCTCACTTCAATATGGAGAAGTAGATAAAATTAAGGTACTAATCAAAATGTTTGAAGACTGTCAGCCTTCTAAGAATAATGTCCCGCTTAAGAGCCCCATGTTCAACATCTGCAAACCAAAAGCAAATGAAAAATTCTATTAGCTTGTGTGAGAAATGTGAATAATCAGCTGAAACTAAGACTATTGCGGGGGCATAATTCAAAGTAATATCAGGATGGAAATGATGAGTGAGGAGAAAAGGTAAAAATTATTACATAAACACAATTTATTTTGGAAAAGCATATGAGCACATGCAAGGCAGCAAAATCTAAACTTTCTCTTGGTAATTGAATCGCAGAGTCAGCATAGGGCCTCAGAAGAAAATCGGAAACCAAACTAAACCAACGCAGTTTCATCAGTGAAATTTTTCCCGATTCCCTTGGGCCAACTTAGGTAATTTCTCCTATTTGCTCTAATTGTTCCTGGCACTTACCTCCATTGTAACTATTACCACAATGTGCTACTATTACCATCTGTGTATGTGCTAGTTTCACATAAGCTGCCCTTTTGACAAAAAAAACATGTCTTTTTTACTTTGTGTCCCCAGTGCAAAGCATGTCACCTGCCACATGGCAATCAATACATTGTTATGAAATAATAAAGAAAATAAATTTTGGCCAGTAACATGTCTGATGATGAATCTCAGATTCTTCTCGGGAGAGCAAATAAAGACACACTCATTTTAAAATACTTAAATGATGGTACATGGCTTATAGAAACAGTCTCACCATTTTATTGAAACCCAACTGTTTTGTACAGTTCTGTTCAAGACAGATTTAGGGATCTACCATTCAGAGTCAATATCTAGGCAAGACCATTCACCTGGTTGATACTGATACCACCGTAATGAGCTGGGTGCATTAAAACATTGAACAACATGTTTTCATGCACGTAGCCAGGCCTCCTGAAAAATCCAGCATATTCTAAAACCCAGAGGCACTGCAAACCATTAAGTCATCGCTGCTCAATTAAAGCTTATAATAAAGAAATAATACTTCTATATGTTAGAAAGAAGCAACACTAATTTTTTGGCAGGCCAAAGTTCCCTAGTTATGATGATCAACTGTTATTCCTACAGAGAAGTCTGAGACCCCATGTATGTCTATAAGCTGTAGACAGGACCTTAATTTTGAAAGTCTCATGGTACACATCTAAGATCACACACTGTGAAAGCACATGCAGCTCAATTTATCTGTCTTGGGAGGAAAGTGAGCCAGCTCGACCTTGCCTGGATTTGTACCTAAAAGTTATAGGAAAATGTGAAGTTCCAGAAAAGGTCTTAGGGCACACCAGATAAACAAAATAAGTTGAGGAATACATTAATTTTTAGGAGGTCATTGGCTAAGCTAACAAAAGTAAATGTCCCAATCATTGAGAGAGGAAAAAAAAAAAAATACACACACACACACACACACACACACACACACACACACTAGAGGCCCGGTGCACAAAAATTTGTGCACTTGGGTGGGGGGGGTCCCTCAGCCCAGCCTATGCCCTCTTGCAGTCTGGGACCCCTCAGAGGATGTCCACCTGCTAGCTTAGGCCCACTCCCTGGGGGATCGGGCCCAAGCTGGCAGCCAGACATCCCTCTGGCAGCCTGGCAGCTTTTGGTGGATGTCTACTTGCCAGCGGGGAGCAGGCCTAAGCTGCAGTTGGACATCCTTAGTGCTGCTGAGGAGGCAGGAGAGGCTCCCACCACCACCGCTGTACTGGCAGCCGTCAGCCTGGCTTGTGGCTGAGCAGAGCTCCCCTTGTGGGAGCGCACTGGCCACCAGGGGGCAGCTCCTGCATTGAGCGTCTGCCCCCTGGTGGTCAGTGTGTGTCATGGTGACCAGTCATTCCCAGTCGATCTGCTGTTAGGGTCAGTTTGCATATTACCCTTTTATTATATAGGATAGAGCCCTGGTGCATGGGTGGGGACCAGCTGGTTTGCCCTGAAGGGTGTCCCGGATCAGGGTGGGGGTCCCCACTGGGGTGCCTGGCCAGCCTGGGTGAGGAGCTGAGGACTGTTTTCAGGCCAAGCTCCCCCAGTGACAGAAGCTCCCAGCCTCTCCTTTTTTTCTTTTCTTTTTTATTCTGGGATTTACCTTCTATAATTGAAACTTTGTAGCCTTGAGAGGAGCTCAGAGTTGGCCAGGGCGGGTGGGAGGGAAGCCTCCTGCTCGCTCCAGCTCCGTGGCCATGGCCGGCTGAAAGCAGGTATCTGGGATTTATTTACCTTCTATAATTGAAACTTTGTTGCTTTGAGTGGAGCTCAGAGCTGGGACGGCAGGAGGGAAACTTGCCTTCCTCCATCATTGGGGCAACCAAGCCTCCTGCTTGCTCCAGCTCCTTGGCTGCCGGCCACCATCTTGGTTGGGTTAATTTGCATAGAGTCACTCTGATTGGCTGGTGGGAGTGGCTTAAGGCATAGCAATGGTACGGTCAATTTGCATGTTGTCTTTTATTAGTGTAGATGTATATATTCTCTTTACATGTCTCAGTTATTTCTCTGTAATTGAAATTTTGTTCTACTAGCTATAGATATATCAATTCTCAAAAACACACACCAAAAAAAGACACCAAAAAGACATAGAAAGTGGTTTTCTATGACCCAACTCAGAATCATAGATTCTTATATCTAGAAGCAATCTCAGTGATCATTTGGTGCAAGTTCTCATTTTATAGATTAGAGAAACTGAAGCCAAGAGACAATGCATGACCTGAGCAAGGTCACACTGTGAGTTATTGGCTCAGTGAGGACCGGAACCCCAAAGTCCTGACTCGGAAGCTAGATTCTGAACACCAAATCACTCTCGTGAGCACCGCATTTTTGTATGCAGTACTTTGGTATTTTTGTGTTTTTTTAAAAAGCAAATGCATCACATTCTATTTGAGCTTGTAGACATCTAAAACCCCCAGATGGTTTCATATCAACTTCCTCCAAGGCAAATCACTGGCATCCTGAATTTGCATAATAGATTATTTTTACTCTAAATGACGAATTTATTTATATCCAGGTTATATTTTATCTTGGCACTTTCAGATCATTGTTCCTGCCTTTTGAGGTAGATTTGAATTTTTGATCTGCACTCATGACATCAGCGCATCCTCCCAGATCTGAATCACCTATGAATCTGAAAAGTATGCCTTCCATGTCTTTATCCGGTCACAGAAAAGACACTGAATAGGGAGGCGGAAGTGCAGCCAGCCAGCCTGCCAGGAAGCTGGATGTGGGAATCAAGACCGACTGCAGGTGGTTGTTCTGTAGGCACTGAAGTCACCTAAAGATTTTCGTTATTCAACCCAATTCATTTATAGCCACAATAGCTCTGAGTACATATAACGCCTTCCAGAAAAAGACTTTTGAAAATAAAATCTTGTGTTTCCAGCATGTTTTATGGTTGACAAAGTACTTTTAAATACTTTTATCTGCAACTTAGTGAAAGCAAATGAGTGGAGAATTATTGTTTCTGCTTTGTACTTGAGGAAACTAAGTTTCAGCCAAGTTACCTGACTTATCCATCATTAGCAAGCTAATAGCATTGAGGCACAGTGTCCCCGTATGCTTGTGGCGGCACTTTTGTATACTATTTTATTTGGGTAGCATGTATAGGTAATGGTCAAATATACCGCTGATGTGAATTTCAGGGTATTGTATTACAAAAATCTCAGGTGCACAATATATCTGATCTTCTGAACACCATGACAACCCCACAGGAGGGAGATACTTCTTCGAAGACTTCCATGTGTTTTCTCAAGATAAACTCTCACAAATCCTGTTTCAAATATTTGCCATTAACACACACACACACACACACACACACACACACACACTCCACACACAAGACCAGTTTGTTTTTTTTCTATTTTGAATACCTCGTATAGCCCATCCACCCTGCCATTTGTTCCAGTAAGTATGCCTTATGGTCAAGAAAAGGTCCTCGTTGTCAGACAAAAAGTTATTGCAGAAGCACCTTGCCGAAAGCCAGCAACAGGGTGTACTATTTGCCCCGTACTCCTGTTATTTACATAACACATACAGACACTCAACTTCTTGATGTCTCACAAGTTTCCAGAATGTCAAGCAAAATTCTAAGGTCTGCAGCCAATCCCAATGTTTTCTGCCTCCTGAAGTCCTGCTAATAATCAGCTTTTTTTTTTTTCCTACTATTGTATACTTGCTTCCCTCACTCAGGTTAGCTATAAAGTCCAAAATCAGAGGCCATTTTGAGTGTCAGCTTCCACAGATCTGTAAAGACCTCGTACATACCTCACAAGCCAGATATTATATCTTAAGGGTCCACTCTGTGTCCTGACCTGCCAAGTGCTATAAGAACCACATATAACGCTTCACAGTTACACAGCATTTAGGAATTTACTAAACACTCTCTTAGATATCATTGTGATCCTCACACTCGTTAAGTAAAATAAACAGTACATATGCCATTATTTCTATTTTCCAGATGAAGAAAGTGAGACCCAGCAAATCACCTGTCCAAGGTCACAGAACTAGTGAGCAGCCAAGATAGGTTTTAAACTCATTCAAGTATAGCGGGGAACCTAACCATTAATTCAAATATGTGACTTTAAAAAATGAAACAGATACCTTTAGCGACCCATGCTCAGGCGCTATTTTGAAGAGTTAAGGAAGAAAGATGTAGACATCCCACTTGATCTTAACAACAAGGTGCCCAAGGCCTCCGAGAGCCATGATGCCGATCTTTGAAATCTTTTAACCACAAGTCACAGTTCAAACTCCTAAACACTTTAAACTGCTTTTCATGCATTGGAAAGAGCTTCTATTCTGTTGTAGAGAGTGAAATAAGAAAAAATATGAAACTCAGGTGGATTAACTTATTCTAGTCACAGGAAATAAATAAATTCTACTCCAAAAAGGGAAAAAAATACCCTCTTCAATCTAGTGAGTGATCCTGATGGCAGTGAAAGGCGTGACTCAGAAGGTCACAAACACTGCAATGAGGAAGCAGCTGAGTGTCATCTGACACAATGTCACCGTGCCAAGGCTGTAAAAACTGAGGAGAATAAAGAAAAATAAAGTGCAGATGACTCTGAATAATATCTTGACAGGAAATGGAGGGTTCGGCAGCCTCCTGCACATAAAAATCATTCTCCATCTGATGTGGGCTGCACCTTCTCTAGGGAGAAATCACAGCCAAGCTAAATGCAGACCGAAGGAGAACAAAAAGCTGAGAAACTCACACCAAGACGGATCATTCAGAAGATGCTTGAGTGCAGGGCTTCTCCAAGAGTGGCCCCTGCGCCAGCAACACCAGTGTCACCTGGGAAGTTGCTTAGAAATGCAAATTATTGGGTCCGCCCCAGGCCTACCAGATTGGAAACTTTGGGGGTGGGGCCCAGCCATCTGTGTTTTAACATGCCCTCCAGGGGACTGCGACTCAGCCCAGTGAAGGAGATGGCAGTCCAGTCACCACATTTACCGACATCACCTGCTTTGGGGCTGTGCTTTGCATTGAAGAACATAAGCATTAGAGGATCCATGGTTGTTTCCATCTGCTGTGAGCCCCGGAAATGATACAGTCTGACACAGGGGTGGGCAAACTTTTTGACTCGAGGGACACAATGGGTTCTTAAACTGGACCGGAGGGCCGGAACAAAAGCATGGATGGAGTGTTTGTGTCAACTAATATAAATTCAAAGTAAACATCATTACATAAAAGGGTACGGTCTCTCTTTTTTTTTTAGTTTTATTCATTTCAAATGGGCCGGAGGCCCGAGGGCCGGAGTTTGCCCACGGCTGTCTCTGACATGTCCATACCTCCCGCTGTGGATGCTGTAAATAACAGTCCCACTTGGCATTCTTTTCCTCAAGCTGATAAGTACAATGGAACAGGTATGAGATAAATAACCACTGAGTTACCAGGTCAGCATACAGTTCATTAAACATAATTCATTCATTCTTACTCATTTAGTCCGCAGAGCAGTGACTACCACACTGTTGCATACATCAGATCCACCTGGGAGGCAGGGCTTCTTAAAAGATTCCTGAATCCACCCCTGGCATTTCTAATTCAGTAGGTTATGGGTGGGGCCAGATAATGTTCATTTCTAACAAGCTCTCAGATAAAGGTGATTTTGCTGGCTCAAGGACCATACTTTAAGAATGCCTGTACTAGAGAATAATTTTTTTAAAATCAGTGTTTTAGGTACACTGGCTCAGTGTTGTTCTTGTAAAAGTTTAACAACTGGCTCTAAGACAGGGTGGGGGGTGGGGGTGCCAGGGGAACAATTATTTATATCATTGGTCAATATCCAAGTTTAGATACTTCAACCATGGCCCATATCTAGCTCCCAACATGATGTCACTGAGCTCAGAGTTAGAAAGAAGTGTTCACAGTCCTCTTACAATGGCCAGCTCCAGTGTAGCACTGTGGCCACCTCACATTCCCCTGGCCTTAATATGGGTAAGACTGCTCCCTGAGGAAGGAATTTGAGGGGTCCAACAGTTGTTCCATGTTAATTCTGCTTCATTCTTTGGTGAATCACTGGCCTTAGCAGGAGAGTGATGTAAATCCATCTCACAACAAAATATATAGTAAATTTTCCCAAATGGCGATGCATCATCCTAAGTGTTCAATACTCAGAACTTCATTTGGGAATGGCCTTGGCAGCAGACTGCCACTAGGAAATGGAGAGAGTATAAAAGTAAATGGAAAAATATAAAAGCTGTATTGCCAGGCAAGTACTGCAATGGGGTTTCTAAAGTAAAATAGAGGCGATTCTATCTAAGAGTTCCTTTTTAAATATGGAATAAATGCTCTTGGAGTGAAACACTCAGAAACCTTAAATAGCATCCAGCACAAAAAGATGAAAGAAAAAGAGCCATGTTCAGCTTGCCTTTCCATTTGAACCTCTCCTAAACACACATTCTGGAAAAACTTCTTTGTTGACTCTGTAAATCATGGCACCCTGACCACTTCTACACAGCTTTTGTATGCAATTAATGCTTTTCCCATTGGCCAGTCCTCCAGATTGTTCAGTAATCACGGTCAGAATCCAGACTCACACACTAGCTAACCAGCCCCCAAATAATCAAAATGTGACCGTAAAAGTGAAGTCTGCCCCAGGTCTTTCTTGATTTGTGAAGGCATAGAACATTTCTCAGATCTACATGCAGAAAAAAAAAAAGGGGGGGGGGGAGGGGATCAGCAATCTAGGTGCCTTTAAAAGAGTTCTCTTCTTCAAATCTACTTATCAACAGATTGTCCTGAGGATGAGTCCCAGTCAAAATTATTGTTGACTATGCAACATCTGGAAGTTTTACCATTGTCAATAACTACCAAAATGACTAAAGGCAAAAATGACACCAAATTAGATAGTATTTTTCTCCATGTACTAATGAAAGTAATTACTTTGGACCCACACTTTCATCTAGTACTAAGGGACATGTATCACTTGCCAAGCCCAGACCTCCTGAGCTTTCAGCCACCATTTCACCAAGTTGCTTTTAGCAGGCACTGCCCTCCCCTGTCTGAAGAACTTAACCGACATAGAGTTTACTGGGAGTCACTCTGCACAACTCTGTAATTCCACACTTGAAAAGGCTCTCTTGTTGTTGGACCACAGCCAGAACAAAATTAAAGCATTTCCTATTCAATTTTGCCAACTGCAAGAACGCATCCCTTTAAAGCTTGATAACAATGAGTTGATTCAATTGTCATTCAAGGAGAAGCATTTTTGTAAAATATGTTTCGTGTCAGCAGCACACACTAAGCTTCCATTTTCACTTCTCCCCTCCTTTCTCTTTCCTAGACATTTAGAAAAATCTACATCCTGAGAACTTACCTCTTTGGTGGTCCCATTAAGGAGAAATAGTTACTGGATTCTAATACATACACCATTACATAACTTGTACATACCATTGTGTTCCTGAGGACAGACACAAACAGCAAGGTCTATAAGCTCCCTGAGTCCCTGTCCCATCTGTCTGTAGCTCTCCTTACTCATAGCTTTTAAGTCCACATGATTCCTTCTTTTCCTTAATCCAAACCCCAATGACAGTACAATTCTAAATCAGCAGGGTCTTCATTGTTCTCCTCCTCCATCATTCATTGCATCCAAAAGGGCCATAACATGTTTTTCAAAAGAAACTATGGAACAAAGAAGACTTAAATGGTTTATTTGTATGTAGATATTCCAGGACAAAACTCAAAAGTTACAAAGTCTTTTATGATACATGACTTAAAAGAATACAAAGCAGGCCAAGAACTATGGACCAAATGGAGGGAGTGAAGCCACTAGTCACTTGTAGAGCACTCAGCACAGAGATCATAGATCATGTTCCTAAAGTAAATTCAGAACATTGTCAGTGATATTAGGTGGCCCATGAATAAACAATTTTGTTTTAACATTTATGTGTTTAGACACATCACTTAGTAATGAATGGTATCTATTAGTACCATTGGTAATATAATTAGGGTTTTTATTTTCTTCTTGAAGGAAATTCTTTAAGAAAACTACTAATCCTTGGATGGTAAAAAGGTTTCATGTGCATGACAATACATAAAGATACATAGTGCATGACCAATAGGGGCCGATGTTGAAGCCATGTCTAAATTCAACAGAAAAAAAAATATGCCTTCATCAATTATGGATAATTACATTAGCTTTGTATGTCGATTATACATTTGTTCTTCTCCTGCTTGTCCCCAGTACTATACGTAAATGTTCTCTAGAAGAGCATGAACAGTGTTGCATAGAGCCGATTTTTGTAATTATGTTAAATTGCACTGATGGATGTAGAAGCATTAAAAGGTAGCTGAATAAACACTGGACAAAATGCAGGAGGCTATGCTCTGAAACCAGGTGATAGAAGCAAGTATCTGCAACCTCAGACAAATCACGGAACTGTCCCAGGCAGCTGTTTGTGAAAAGTTGGACAGGATGATCTCTAAGTCTTTCTGCAACTCCAAAACCTACCACTTTTGTCCCTTTTTATTTGGAGATGACATTTGTGACCCATGTTTTCAATATATGTCAATACACTCCTACTTTAAGAAAATAGAATCAAGGGCAAGCTCTGAAAAAGTTTGACGTTTAAAATAGTTGAAAATTGTGAACGTATGAAATAGACTGAACTCTGATTATCCCACAGGACCAGAGGGGATTTTAAAGAAGAGTCTGAACCTTGGTTTGCTCTCAAATCAGATTTGCTTCATTCTCTGACATATGTCAGTAATCATTACTGACCACCTGCTTGATGATATTTGAGCTATATGTTTATACTGGTGATTGGAAAGGTAGAGATAGGGCAGCTGTCAGAAATGTGAGTGGAGAAAGAAGATCATAACCAAGAAGATGAAAAAGAGAAAAGGTGAAAAATTCTAGTTCTGAGATTTTATATGATCTAGATAGGAGTATTTTACAGGGAAGTCATAAAAATTTACAGTTACCCAGCATACAACCCAGTGAAATGCACTCTAATAAAAGTCTTATCAAAACAAAAAGACACGAAAAAACCTCTTAATAATAAAAATATTTATCCATTCTGACTATCTAGGCTAAATTCCAAAATAATATGTAATATCCCATAAAAACTTTTCATAGATAACTGTTCAATGAGTTTTATACAGGAAGTATGAAATGTGAAAGAACTTAGGGTGAATCTTCAGATGTCAATCTCCTAATTTCCTCAGAAACCTCAAAAAGGAACATTCAGGAAAGCACTAACTAGAAAAGCAAAATGGAGACATACAGACAGAGCAAGAGAACAAATTATAATAGGCAGATATCTTCCAAATATTAATAAACACAAACGTATGCTCTTCTGTCTTAAAATACTGTATACTATATTCCTCAGTGATGATCTCATGGACTTTTTGAGTTCAGCTCTAACCATGAATCTCAAGATTCATTCCCCATTCACAATTGTTTGTGAAATTTAGATGTTTGAAGTATCCGAAATTTGGTGGTATGTGTTTATCTATTCATTAAGAAATCTTAGCAATGAAAATCCTTCAAGTCATTTGAATTAGAAAGCTTTTATGTTGCTTTAAAAACAATAACAGCAAAACAATTCATTTCAATTGTTTTTGCTGTTATAGACAAAGTCAGGCCAACTCTGGCTTACCGTTGAGGACCTAACTCCTACATTGCCTCTTCTAGGTAGCCATTTTTCATGCACACACAGCAGTCTGGGTTGGGGCCCATCTTCAGTACTACCTTGACACTCATGGCAAGTCTCTACATAAAACCTGTATTTTATTTGCTTTCTATTCCAAGCACCTAGAAGTACCTGGCACGTTGTACAAACAGAGAAACAAATAAAAATAAAACATAACCAAGGTTGAATGCATGAATGAAGTCTTGAGTGCAGTGTGCCAAAATCTTTGCACAATTGTACTACCCTACTTTCATTAAAACCATGAATTAGAAATTGTAATTTATCTTATTTTAATATACACTTGTCTTAGGTCCCTATATCAAATTAATAGTTAAGGCTGTTATTTTTCACTTAAGATTAAAATGTATTTTCATTTTCACAAATATGCTTTCTCTCTCTCTCTCTCCCTTCCCACTCTGTTTTATTTTTTAACTTACATTACTCATTTGATTTTCACAAAGTGTAGAATTAAGACTTACAAAGAGAAGCCTGGCTTGACTCATGAGCCATAGGAACCATACAATACATCAATTTCTTCCTCATTGTAAAATGAGATAGTTGGAATAACTGATCCAAGAGGAAGGTTTCCTCCTCATTCTATAATTCTGTAATCCCATATAGTTACCTTCAGTATGATATCTATTCAAAAGCCATATTACTTTGAACTACAGTAATTCACAATGGGTTAGAA
This sequence comes from Myotis daubentonii, assembly GCF_963259705.1. Classification (NCBI taxonomy): domain Eukaryota; kingdom Metazoa; phylum Chordata; class Mammalia; order Chiroptera; family Vespertilionidae; genus Myotis; species Myotis daubentonii. The sequence goes on along the minus strand of NC_081852.1, from coordinate 24,911,009 downwards.
CAGTGGTCGACAAACTCATTAGTCAACAGAGCCAAATATCAACAGTACAACAATTGAAATTTCTTTTGAGAGCCAAATTTTTTAAACTTAAACTATATAGGTAGGCGCATTGTTATTAACTTAATTAGGGTACTCCTAAGGCTTAAGAAGAGCCACAGTCAAGGGGCCAAAGAGCCGCATGTGGCTCGCGAGCCAGTTTGTCGACCACTGGGTTAGAATGTTAACTGAGATCATTAAACCTATTGTATTATTTAGTTTGTTTGTTTGTTTCTTCTCTTAAAAAGAAGAAAAGTCGCCGAAACCGGTTTGGCTCAGTGGATAGAGCATCGGCCTGTGGACTGAAAGGTCCCAGGTTCGATTCCGGTCAAGGGCATGTACCTGGGTTGCAGGCATATCCCCAGTAGGAGATGTGCAGAAGGCAGCTGATCGATGTTTCTCTCTCATCGATGTTTCTAACTCTCTATCTCTCTCCCTTCCTCTCTGTAAAAAATCAATAAAATATATTAAAAAAAAAAGAAGAAGAAGAAGAAAAGTCTGGCAAAATAAATTAGCCACAGTGTGGAAGAGGTTGAGGACTACAAACTGGTCTTTAAGTGTGTTAGAAGAATCTATTTACTTACAAACAATGCCATTCCAATATATGTAGGGCTGACACTCTTCAGACTAGTGTTTTGATGAGCTAATTAGAGATCATTCTTATCTATTAATTGAAACTCCACTAGGCAGTGTCTGAGTAGTTGTAATAGTTGTAGTATGTTCTCAAAAGGATTAAAACGAAAGCAAGTAATCACCAATTTAATTATTTTTTCCAATTCATTCAAATTATGAATGTTTGACTATATTTATGCTAAAGAACTTATTTTGGGAAAAGTAGCTGCATTCAATAAATTACAGGAATTTTGATAGACTATCCATTAGATCCAAATTTCAGGATTACAATAAGAAGAGCATTAGACAGGCAATCCTTATTTCCCAGAGTATAAGAACAGCTCAACAAAATGGGCACTTGTCATGATTTAATTCTGTCAACATAAATCCACTAATAGTAGTATTTTGTTGAGTTGAAGCATTTTCTATGTAATAAGTGAATAAAGAATTTTGAATCAATAATCATATATTAAAGGCTAATATGTGAAAGATCCTGTGATAGTATAATGTATATGAAATACATAATTGATTTTTTTAAATTTACAATTAAGCAATTACACAAATACACATAATATAAAGTACAATTATTACATTTCCATAGAGATAAATTTTAAATTATTTTAAAATGTTAGGAAAAATGATACCTGTCTGCCAAAAAAAGGGGAAGGGAAGTCATTTTTATTGTCATGTGCTAACCATGTGCTACTTTCTAAATCTGAACATAAACCTTTCAAATATATGTTGAAATGAAGAATAGATGTAAGATACAATCAGATGGGAAGAATGACAATATAAAGGAGAAACAGTAATAGCTTGCTAACAATAGGAGACATAAATAAGGAATAGGCATAAATAATCAGGAAGAAACAAAAATTTAACTGGGGATGTCCTTTATCACAAAATGGAAAAGAATAGACTCACAGGATATAGAAATCTCATTAATCCAAGAGAAAAGCAAAGATGGGGAAAATTTGCTCAAACCTAGATTGGTTGGTATGGTTATGTAATTGCAAAGCAAGTACAGGAGAGCCTAAATGGATTAGCTCATTAGGGCCTATAGGTGAGCAAATGATAGATGAATGTGTGCAGTGTGATGGATGGGAAGAGGGTTCATAGGTTGTGGTCTTATAGCTAGATCTAATTGGCAGTTGGAAATGATAAGGATCATTGTGGTGTTTTGATTCTTAGAAGTTGTATATTATGTGTAAGGGCATCAGAGGCTTGGGGAATTGCTTTTTAGGGCTGATTCTTTGGAAGCCTGGTGGTTTCCAACACTGAGGTTGAAGAAAACTCAACACGATTTAAGCTGCCTGCCCTAAGAGAATTCAATTTGGCTGGCGCAAAACAGAAAGGGCTTGGCTAGGGTAGAGGAGGGAGCTGAGTTTCCATTCACTGCTTTGTGGTTAATGTTATGATCAAAGCGAGATCTCATGAAAGGGAAGCTAGTAAAACCCAGAGCCAAGAGTTCTTTAACAGCCAAACAGTTCTCTCTCAGACAAGACAGACTGGAGTTTCCTACGTGGGAACTGTGAATCCTGGACAGAAATAGAGGTCAGGAAACCACTGTCTTGTACACTGGAGGAGATGAACATAATATAGCCCTAAATAAACAGGAGGAAATGGAAAGACAGTTCAACAACCGACATCCTCTCTTTATAAATTAAAAAAAAATTAAATCTCAGAGGTGTTCAGGGGCTCAAGACCACAAGATGATCGGAAGTTCTTAGGATTCAAACCTAGATCCCTTTCATTCTAAAGTCCATGTTCCTTCCATTAACTATATATACCTTTATGGAACAGGTGGATTTTAAATGATCCATTGGAGAGCATTTGAATAGATGTAAAAACATCAAAGCACACAAATCAGGAGTAAAAGATAGGACAGAAAATGGGAGCTGCTGGCTGATGAACATGACATTTATTTTTCAGGAGTAGACTGTACCCTGTGACTCATCACTCAAAGAGATGATGAGATTAATCTATGAAAATGGATTTCTTTGCTAGGAAAGACTTATTAGGGAAGAGCAGACTTCTGAGGATGTAGAGAAAGGATATGACTTCAAGAAGACAGAAGAAAGGCCAATTAAGGAGACAGGGGAGGAGCTTTCCAGAGTAGGGAAGAGCATCCTGATTAGGCAGTATCACAGAAACCAAAGAAGAGGAGAATGCAGGCATGTACTTTAAATGCGTAGCTTTGCAGTCAGCAAAGTATTTACTAATAGAGAAGGATATGACCCTTTTACTTCTCTTTGTTCCAACCATCCAGGTCTCCAGGCAATTTTCTTCTTCATTCCATTCTCGTTACATAGATTACTTGAGGAATGTTGATTTGGTAGGCAAGGGCATGCTGTATTTATTAGTATCTTGATTTAGAAAGAGAACCTGAAATAGCCTATTTTTCACTAAGGGAGGATAAAGGTTAAAAGAACATCTTGTTTGTTCTTTGATTGCTTGATAAATGATTGATACCAAGTAGGGCAATTAATTATATTGGAGAATAATAATAATATCTATTTACAGCTACAGATCTCTAGGTCTGGAGAGCCCTATTTTGCCCCTTGTCAGAAAATAACAAGCTTGTAGAGCTGGCTGGAAATATTTCCAGCTGCCATTAGTTTGAACTTAGGGGTAAATTCTTCTAATTAGATTAGATTTCTTCTAAATAAGAATTTATGGTACACTCTAGAGTTTCACTGCTTAAAGAAATTAAGTCTTTCCTAAGCTTAGTCCCAATGACTATCCTTGTTCTTTTTGAGTTTATGGTTTTTCCAGATAATATTTATTAGGTAATCCAATTACAGGATATGGTTCTTTCTGTTCCCGAGTTATTCTCAGTACACCTGAGTGAAAGTACAGCATATCCTTTGCTTGCTGCTGTTTAACACTAGTCATTTCCTAGGTAACTGACTACCCTATTGATTGATGAGGGCTTGTAAAATTAATAACTGAGAAAGCCACTTAGCCTCATAGTGTTCAGTGAAATCCTCAAAGTTCCTTGAACCTTGTTTACAAAGTATTGTCTTTAAGTCACTTGCTTTATAGTACATACAATAGTTTCTTCATCTCTGTGACTGGCTAGTCCTTTGTGGAATTTTCAGAAAGATTAATAGTGAGGAGTAAGTCAGTAGCCTAAGAGGAATGAAGTTATTTCATGAATCAAACCATGTGTCTCAGTGGGAACATTTTCCTCGTGTTCCCTTTTATTACATTAAAGGGTTGATGATTTACAATGTAATTCCCCCCCCCCCTTGGTAGCAGAACGGTGACTAAATTGATATTCTCTCACAGAGAGTTATTTGCATTATTTGTTTGAAGATAACCCATACAAACCATAAGAGCACTTCCTTCAGGAAATAAGACTTGGGCTGTGATGAAAAATGAACAGTGTTTGCATGGACATGGAGAAGTAGGGGATGGCATACTAGGCAATGAGAAGGCAGAAACAACAAATATGACCAATATATGAAACGATGAATATACTATAATTACTAATATGCTCTTTTAATAGCTATAAGATCAGAATTATTACTTTCACAGCTTAAATTTTCTTTAGTTCTTTTGTCGGCTTGATGTATTATTTTCTGATACAGGATGTTAAAAATCTCCCATTATGATGGCTTATTGTAAAGTTCTCTTTGTAACTGTCAATTTTTGCTTTATCGATTTTGAAGCTATGTTATTTGATGCTTATATGTTTATTGGTGTCAAATCTTCCTGAAAAAATGTTTCCTTTTATTATTAGGTAGGGTTACTCTTTATTTGCAATAAGATATTTCCATAATTTCAATATTTTCTGATATTAATAATGTTACCATTAATATTTTTATATTATTACTTTAGTATAGACAAGAATAAATTATATCTTTTATTTTATTTATCTTCAAACTTTCTGGGTAGATTTGTTATAAGTTTGATGCTTAGAAGCAGAATGTAATCAGATTTTTTAATCAAATTGGATTTTCTGTCTTTTAATCTATATTCACCTATTATAATTATTGACATATTTAGACTTAAATCTATAATCTTCTTGATTTGCTACTTCACATATGCTTTAATTTTTCTCCTCTGATTTCTGTTTGGTGAATGAAGTTGTTGCAATTTTTTTTCTCAGTGTGTTTGGGATCTATAGACTATCTCTCTTTTCATATGGTCTTTAATTTTTCTAAAATATGCTTTTATTGACTTTAGAGAGAAAGAGGAAGGGAGAAGAAGAGAGAGAAACATCGATGAGAGAGAACCATCCATCTGCTGTCCCCTACTGGGGATGGAGCCTGCAACCCCAGGCATATGCCCTGATCAGGAATCAAACTGGCAACCTCTTGGTGCACGGGATGACATTCAACCAACTGAGCCACTCTGGCCAGGGCTTGTCTTTAATTTTTAACATACATAAATATATTTTTTTCCAGAAAAGTATCTAAAGTGATTCAGTAATCCTTTCTTCTTTTAAACACAGGGCCCAAACTCACTTTATTACCTACTTTTTAATTTTTTAATTTTTGTCTAGAATGTTAATTTTATCCTTTATAACCAAATCAAGACCCTGTTATTCTTATTTCTCAAAGATGACAGTTAAGTTTTACTCCAATTTTTAAGCTCTCAGTTATCCATGTTTTTATTCTGGATTTATTTCTTCTTGCTTAAATAGTGCTTTTAGTGGCAGTTTCTCTAGGATAAATGTTCTCAATCTTTTTCTGTCTAAAGATATTCTCATTTTGGCCCTCTGAATATAGATTAGTTTTGATTTATGAAAATACAAATTCTAGTTTGACAGCTATTCTCACTTAGCACTTTTAATATTTTGTTCCTCTTTTCTGGTAGTCAGTGCTGCTGGTGAGAAATCATTTAACTATTTCATTGTTTTCCCCTTGCTGATAATCTTTTGTCTCTAACAGATTTTAAGATTTACTCTTCCATCTTGGTGCCCTCTACCTTTGTAATATCATGACTAGATATAGGCTTATCTATATTTTCTTACTCAGAACTTAGAATACACTTTTTACCTGAGTATTCACATTTCTTTTAGTTTTAATTTTTTAAAAAAACTATAGAATGCCTTACTGTTTTTATCAAATTTCTCTCCTTCTGGAACCCTACTACATTTTAGTATTTTATTTTTACCTCCTCGTGCTGTCTTCTAGGTTAATTCCTCAATTTATAAATTAGATCTCTATGTTCAATGTAAAATGTATTCCATCTAGCAAAATTTTATTTCAATACCATAATTTGTGTTTACTTTTTGTTTTCATTTGCTTCCTTTCCATAACTATATGCTGTTGTTTTGGGGTCTGTTTTTGTTTTATATTTTCTGCTTTTTGTTTACGGATGTGATTCTTTTACTGTAAATCCAAAATAAACTTAGAGTTTTTGTTATAATGGTCAATAAAGTAATTCATTAGAAACAAATTTATACTCCAGTTGTAGATTTTGTTACTCTCTTTCCAGAAATTAGATTTTTCTGCTTTCTGAAATTTTCGTTTGCAGGCTTCTCCAAACTACCCCAGTCCCAAACCAGGCCACATAATGGTCATTTGCAGTCTATTAGCTCAGGAAAGCATCTTGAGTAGAAGAGACTTGAGCTGTGTTAGTTGAGATAGATAGAGGGAAATGTCATCACACTCTAGGGAAACAATACAAGTAGGTGCTTAGGAGGAGAAATGAGGGTGATGCATAGGATGAATGAGGTGTGCATGGAAAACATAAGGGAGACATCAATGCATTAGCATGGATGAGAATGGGATAGGAACTTCTAAAAGCCAAGTGGAAGAGTTTAGACCAGTGATGGCGAACCTTTTGAGCTCGGCGTGTCAGCATTTTGAAAAACCCTAACTTAACTCTGGTGCCGTGTCACATATAGAATTTTTTTGATATTTTCAACCATAGTAAAACAAAGACTTATATTTTTGATATTTACTTTATGTATTTAAATGCCATTTAACAAAGAAAAATCAACCAAAAAAATGAGTTCGCGTGTCACCTCTGACACGCGTGTCATAGGTTCGCCATTACTGGTTTAGACTTTAAGCAAATGCTTTTCAATAGAGAGCTTCTTTCAGGTTCTTCTGTGGAGTAATGATAACATGGAGATGGTATTTGGGTAAGATATTTTTGGCAGTTATCCTTAATTTAAGGGGCTAAGACCTAATTTTATGACCAGGCAATTGCAAGTTTGCATGTAAGCATCTTTTGATTTAAAATAGGAACAATCATTTCAGCCCTGTAGAAGGTGTTAGTAGAATGAGAGAAGAGCACGCTGACAACGAAGGGCACATTCATCCGACAGGAAAGGGCACATTCCCATCACTTCTTATTTTCATCCATCAAAAATGAAAAGTGCAGGATCAGAGACATAGCTTCATTTAAAGTCCACTTTGCATTATCACCAATGAAAATATTCTATACGCTCCCCATAGCCCTTAAGCATTGTTTAAAGAATGTCATTGTTATAATTTTTTTGCAAATAAAACATACTCCGTATTATGAGCTTTCATAGGATTCACACCAGGCTAATAAAATAGAACATGTTGACATTGTTAAAGTTAATGTACAATAATTTAGTGCTTACTGCAAACATATTCAAGACTTATCAGAACAGCTGACATGTTGAAACACTTTGGACACTAAATAGGCTCTTTGCTGTGTCCTTGAGGAGTATCTAGGCTGCAATATTAATTTTGGAAACCCACCAAATGTAACTATAATGACAATGATTCTATTAGGGCTCTACAGAAATGTTTTCAAATTTTATTTTATAACTAAATCATATTTTATTATTACACTAAGATATTTATATTGCACAATTGTGCATAAAATACTCCAACAGAGTATTCAGGAAAGAATAAACAAATTGGAAGGAAATAATGAAGCCATCCCAAATTCCAGATGAATACAAAGTTAATTCGATCTTTAAGGTCCTTCCATCTGCTATTGTTATTTAAAGCATTACACATTTACATACCTTCAAATAAAGAAAACTGAAGGGCAGACACGTTTATAATGGAACACTGCATTCACAAGGAGAAATGTCCAAAACCAGAATTTCTCTTGTAAAGGTTTGGTGGGGGTCAAGTTGGATATTTGAAGTATGAAATTTTCTAATAACATGAGAAGTAAATAAGCCAAGAAGATATTAGACAATGGGGAAAGTGAAAGAGCAATAAGATAGTAGCAAATCCTACAAACATAGTGGCCAGATCATTAACGTGGTTTTTATACTCCTTCTTGTTGTTTTGTTATATTTATTTACTATTTAGTAATTTAAATTAAGATAAATAAACTTTTAAGTTAGTTTAAGTGAGTAGAATAGTGTCTCTAAAAATTCTTGTCCACCTGGAACTTCAGAAGGTGACTGTATTTGAAAATAAGGTCTTTGCAGATATAAGCAATCAGGGTAAAGACCTAGATGAGATCATACTGAACGGGGCCCTACATCCAGTAACTGGGCTCTTCATAAGAAAAAAAGAGGACACAAAGAGACTACAAAGACACAGTGAAGCAGGCAGAGATGTGAAGTCAGAAGTAGAAATCCCAGCGATGCAGCCACAAGTCAAGGAACGCTAAGAACTACCAAGATAACAACTGCAGGGAGCCACCAGTAGCTATGAGGCAAGGAAGAATTCTTCCCTTAAGTCATCAGAGGGTGGATGGCTGTGGTAACACCCTGATTTCAGCCTTCAGGCTTCCAAACTGAGAGAGAAAAGAATTATATTTTTTTCTGAGAAAAAAAATTTCAAAGTACCTAGTTAGTGGTACTTTGTTATGACAGCCCTAGAAAACAAAGACAGCTGATGAATTTTATTTAATAAAGATTCTGAAATCTTTTGAAAGGTTGAACTTTTCACTTTGGAAAATTTAACATACCCATGAGCAAAAGTAGCAGGTGGAAATTTAAAGATATAAAAACTTTTTCTGAACTGAGAAAATATTAATCAAATCAGACCCATGAAGAAAATCAATTTAAAAATTTATAAATGTTTCACAGTCCTAAGCTATTCAAAATGCGTTTAAGTACTATTTTCACTAATGCATTGATCCAAATGTTAAAAAAAAAAGATATGAGTTAGAAATCTTGTCCAAAAGTATTTTATAAGAAATAAATGGAAATAAAAATCAGATAAGATCTTTTACTGCTTCCTAGTTGATCTAAATATTGTATCTATTTCATGATGTATTAATTTGGAATCTGAAAATTAATTAAGATCACCAATACCTGGTAATCAATACCAGATCTTTATTCCTGCTTTCAAAACACATGTGCCATTTGGAAGCCAGAAGATTATGAAGATAGGGAGGAAATAAGATAGAATCACTATCATTTTACCTCCAAATTTAAGAGTTAGCAAGTGACTTTCCATTTTCTGAATCTAACTTTTATTTAATTTTTTATTAGGTCAAAAAGCTTTATTATTCTATATGCCATTCATTTCTGGGGTGTAATTTGCTATTCAGTTTGCAATCCTGTGTGGCACTGGTTTATATACAATTGCATATAGCATATGATTTTTTTCTTTATTTCTTAATACCACTGTATTTTGACTACTATGCTTAAATAACAACACAACCATTTTGGTTCATTTTTTTCTAGATGAGTAGAATACGTGAACTATGAGAAAGCAATTAAAATCAATGTTGAAATTGAAAACTTAAGAAGTCTGTTCATTTTCAGGCCATTGAAAAAGTAAATCTTGCTTTCTGGCTACATTCAGGTGACCAACTCTCTGAGTCCTACAGTTTTCTCCTCTACTTCCTAAAGGAGTTTCAAATTTCTTTCGGATAACTGAAAAAAAATGTATTGACATCACAGCAACAATTAATTAGTCAAATAGCTTTGTCGAGGGCCATTTCAGAGATTTCAAATTAATATTTACAAGCTATTATATTCTGCTTTCATCATGTCCATCTCTCCCAAAAACTCTGCATGGCTTCTGATGCCTCAGGAAAGAAAGCACAAACTCCTCATTCAACACGGCAAAGATGGACCTCATATTCTGGCTCAAAAATACCTTTCCAAAGCCCTCTTCTAGGATTATATATCCAGGCTCTATTCTACTTGGATTAGGCTCAGCCATTCACTGTTTCTAAGATACTTTATGAGCCTCCCTGTTTCTGAGATCTTTATTCACCTCCATCTTATTAGAAATGCCCATCACTCATTGTATGCACCCAAATCTCCTACATGTAAGTCTTATGCTTCCTTTGAACTCACTGCTCTTAATACTTGGTCTACAGATTTGTTGTTTAATGACATAGGACTCACAATAATTTGAAAACACTGTGTGGTTTTTTAACTACCAATTAATGTGCACAATAGATACTATCACGGCCCACTTGAGTCTCACTTCATCTTTGACCATAACCACAAGTTTGACCAACTGGGCAACTGAAATTGGAATCAAAGACAGTAAGAGGAGGCGTGGCTCAAAGACTGGGTGAGGATGAAGATGAGGGTCAAAGTTGCAGTGGAGCTCAGTAATAGATTGTGTCAAGATGCAAAAAAAATTGTATTTACATTTTGAACTGGATAGGTCAAACATATTCCATGACCAAAAAAGCTAAATTCAGATGGCCATGTGAAAATTATACTGTTTTGACTATAGATTATTTTGTGGTATCTTCTGTTATTTCTTAAACTGTTTCATAGGTCATTACTGAACTCCAATTGCTAATATAGATGTCAACTTGAATATAAACAACTTGATGGAATGAACTTTCTCTGACTTCACTCCTACTTTTCAGTATATATATGAGAAAGGATATCCTACTGTTTGCAACAACATGGATGGAACTAGAGTGCATTATGCTAAGTAAAACAAGCAAGACAGTGAAAGAGAAATACTAGATGATATCCCTTATATGTGGAACCTAAAGAACTCCAACTCAGAAGCTGAGTAGTATTTACCAGGGACTGTGAGGTGGGGAAAATGGGACAATGTTGGTCAAAGAGTACAAACTTCCAGTTACATGATAATTAAGTGCTGGGGGATCTAATATATAGCATAGTGGTTATAATTAATAATGCTATATTATATAGGTAAAAGTTGCTAAGAGAGTAAATATTAAATGTTCTCAACACAGAAAAGAGATAGTGATTATGAGACAGGATGGAGTTGTTAGGTAATGCTATGGTGGTAATCATTTTGCAATATATAAATACGTTAACTCAACATGTTGGAAATGTAAACTTTTACCTTGTTATATGCAAACTATATCACCATAAAGCTAAAAAAATTGCTTTTAGGCAATAAAAAAATAGAACTATATTATGATCCAGCAATCCTAGTTCTGGGTATACATCCAAAGAAAATGAAAACAGGATATTGAAGAGATAGCTGGACTCCCATGTTTACTGCAGCATTATTTACAGTAGGCAAGATATAGAAACAACCTATTATTCAGTGGTGATGAATAAAGATGCTGTATAAGTACAATGGAATAGTATCCAGTCATATAAATGAAGGAAATTCTACCTTTTGACAACATGGCTGGACCTTCAGGGTATTATGGTAACTGAAATAAGCTAGATAGAAGAAGTTAAATACTGCATAATATCACTTATATATGGAATCTAAAATTTTAAAAAGTCAAACTCATAGAAACAGAGAGTACAAAAGTGGTTGCCAGGAGCCAGAGAGTCAGGGGACGAAGGGAAAGGTTGGTTAAAGGATGTAAACTTTTATCTATAAAATTAATAAGGCTTGAGGATCTAATTTATAATATGGTGACTACAGTTGATAACACTGTATTCTATAATTAAAATTTGCTAAGAGAGGAGAAATTAAATGTTCTTACCAAGAAAGAAAGAAAGAAAGAAAGAAAGAAAGAAAGAAAGAAAGAAAGAAAGAAAGAAAGAAAGAAAGAAAGAAAGAAAGAAAGAAAGAAAGAAAGAAAGAGAAAGAGGGAGGGAGGGAGGAAGGAAGGGAGGGAGGGAGGGAGAAAGAAAGAAAGAGAGGAGATGGAGGTGCTAATTAACTAGGTGGGAAGAATCCCTTCACAATCTGTATGTACAACAAATCATTAGGATGGCCCTAACCACTTTGGCTTGGTGGATAGAGCGCTGGCCTGTGAACTGAAGCGTCCCAGGTTCAATTCCAGTCAAGGGCATGTACTAGTACCTTGTACATGTACATGCCCAATAGGAGGTGTGGAGGAGGCAACTGATCAATGTTTCAATCTCTCTATCCCATTCCCTTCCTTTCTGTCAAAAACTCAATAAAATATATATTTTTAAAAATTCATTAGAATGTACACTTTATATGTCTTACTATTTAATTTGTCAGTTATACCTCAGTAAATCTGGGAACAAGTTTTTAAAAGGCAGTAAGTATAGGAATTAAAAGTTGAACATTCCCAGAAAGGGGATAAATATATTTCTTCATCAAGTAATACTTTGGTGCTGTCACCTCCTTTTACAGTGAAGAGGTATAAGGTAGACATTAAGGAGATGCATAAAGAATGTTAAAAGGTATTGATCTTGCCCTGGCCTGTGTGCTACATGGTTAAAGCATTGGCCCATGCCCTGAAGGGTTTCGGGTTCAATTCCCAGTCAAGAGCACATACCTGGATTGTAGGTTCCATCCCTGGCCCCCAGTTGGGGCACATTTAGTAGGCAACCAATGGATGTGCGTCTCTCACATCTCTCTCTCTCTCTCTCTCTCTCTCTCTCTCTCTCTCTCTCTCCCTTTTCTTCCTCTTTCTCTCTCTCTCCCTCTTTCCCTCTTTCCTTCCTCTCTTTCCAAAAATCAATAGAGAAAAATCTGAGGATATTTCCAAAAATGTGAGGATTAACAACAACTACAAAAAGGCATTAATCTTGCAGAATATACTGCATTATGTCTCCTAATGTAGGTAGTCAGTAATAAAATTGATAATTTAAATTTATTAATACTTGTAACAATATTGTTAAATATAAATGTGGTTAGCAATTTAAAGGTAAATCTCATTTTTTGCCTATAAAAGAGATCCCTGAAATTGGTAAAGTTTTATATTTACCTTTTTAAAAATTTCACATGGAATTTTTTAAGGCTTTGCATTGGTTACTAAATTTTTGTTAATTTATCTCATCATCCCTTATCGCATTTAAAAGAAATTTGTCATTAATAAAAATTTTCTTAGGACAGTAAAAAGCAACTTTTTAGCCTATAGTTCAAATTTAAGATACAGGTGGTCTGACTATGGTCCATGAGCCAAATCTAGCCCACAGCCTGTTTTTGTATGGGCGACAAGGTAGAAGTGTTTTTTACATTTTTAAAGAGTTAAAAAAAGAAAAAGAAAATATCATGCATGACATTAACATTATTTACAATTCAAATTTCAATGTTCACAAATATAGTTTTATTGGAACACAGCCATGCTTATGCATTTATGTGTTGTCTCTAGCTACTTTTGTGGTTCGGAATACTTGCAGCAAAGAGTGTGTACCTCACAAAGCCTAAACCATTTAGTTTTGGGCCCTTTATAGAAAAAGTCTTCCTGATTTCTGAGAAATAAAAAGAAAATAATTAAGATTTATAAAATAGGTTATACATTTTAAGTAACTTTCTTTAACCTGCAGTGAGATGAGAACGTTGTATGTTCTAGTGATATCTATCCCCAGAACACCAAACATGTACTAAACTTAAAATTCCTAAGGGTAGCCGAGACCGGTTTGGCTCAGTGGATAGAGCATCGGCCTGCGTACTGAAAGGTCCCGGGTTCGATTCCGGTCAAGGGCATGTACCTGGGTTGCGGGCACATCCCCAGTAGGAGATGTGCAGGAGGCAGCTGATCGATGTTTCTAACTCTCTATCTCTCTCCCTTCCTCTCTGTAAAAAATCAATAAAATATATTTAAAAAAAAATTCCTAAGGGTAAAATATTAATTTAAGACAAATATTTTTCACAATAGTTAATGTTTTTAGTTTAACACAAACCAATATACAAGATACCACACACTAGTTGTGGCCTGTAATCAAGTAACAACCCACTGGTCAGGAAAAACTCACATATAATCTCTCACAAGTGCAAAGCAGTGTTACCTAAGGAATCACCCATATGGGAGTCAGAATTATTTTCTAAATAAATGTTAAGGCAGAAAATTCCTCAGAACTACCAAAGGCATCCTAAGCCATAGTGAAAAACTTTCACTTTTTCTCTCTGCTTTGCTATTAGAGGCTATCTCAGCATTGTTTCTTCTAGAGATTGAGAAAAGTACATAATTTCTGATAAGTACGCTACAAGCATTAGTGTTCCCTTAATGAGTACAAGTTGTAGAAGTACTAAGTGCATCTTAAATGCACTGGATATGAAATTCTTCTACATAAATGTGAAAGAAACTGTTCTAAATAAAAAACTACAATTATACACCATCACCTATATATACATTTTTCTATTATTTCCAGTTGTTTAAGTAAATGATCAGAAACAGAAATGCCCTTATTTCGTATTTTACCCATTAGTTACTTACTTGGTTTGCATATAAAATCAGAGCCTCCATAAAATCCCTTTAAAAAGTTGTGTTTGGGGAAATCAAATTATTTTACACAAAACAGAGATATTTCCCACAATAGGGATGTTCTGTAGTATATCTCATATCCGCAACCAGTTCTTTTCCTGTCCCAAGTATAGATTTGTAGGTCACTTTTTTCTTTCTTCATTTGTATTCTTTAGCAAATATTTTCTTTAGCATCTATCTATAGGCTAGGTACTGTGTGGGGTGTTATACTGAATAAAAAGGTGAATCAGAACTATGATCTCAAGGATCTCATGAACAAGAAGAGTATTAATCATACACACAAATAACTGTAAGGTAGAAAATGATGAGTGCACCTGAGAGAGGTACAGATAAGACACTTTGGAAGGTCAGTGGGAGAAGTGATTACTTCCAGCTGGAAAGATCCGGGAGGGATTTATTGATGAGGCTGCATTTGAACTGTACCTTAAAGGATGGTTAAGAAGGGTAAATTAAATTGAGTAGCAAGGGCATTCCACACACTAACAGAGTGTGTAACTGACAGGGGAGAATGTGCTGGATATGTATAGGTGCAGAGGAAAATGACATTTGTTTGTCCATAGTTTAGGATGTGTAAAGTGGAATGAGTTATAGTTAAGTCTAGAGATGCAGCTGGAGATCAGAACACGAAGGCAGTGCAGCCTGGAAGGGAGCTTTGAATTTGGACAAGTCTGGGCTCAACTCCTAATTCTAGAGACTGGCCACCTTGGTAAACTAGGACTCTTTCTTTATTAATCTCTAATTCTTGACAAGAAACCTAAAATATGTTTACCTAACTTGCAGGGTTACTGTAAGATGAGAAATATATATGTAAATATTCTAAAACAATATCTGGCACATTAGTGATGCTGCAGGAATGCTAGCTATTATAATGTCAATATTATAGTGACTAACAGGTTAAAAAATTTTTATAGTTATATGAGAATTTATTTATTTACTTTTATTTATTTATTTTTTTATTAATCTTTATTGTTCAGATTATTACAGTTGTTCCTCTTTCCCCCCCCCATAGCTCCCTTCCACCTGGTTCCCCCCGCCACCCTCCGCCCTCACCCCCCCCCCACTGTCCTCATCCATAGGTGTACGATTTTTGTCCAGTCTCTTCCCGCATCCCCCACACCCCTTTCCCCCCAAAGAATAGTCAATCCACTCCCTTTCTATGCCCCTGATTCTATTATAATCACCAGTTTATTCTGTTCATCAGATTATTTATTCACTTGATTTTTAGATTCACTTGTTGATAGATGTGTATTTGTTGTTCATAATTTGTATCTTTACCTTTTTCTTCTTCCTCCTCTTCTTAAAGGATACCTTTCAGTATTTTGTATAATACTGGTTTGGAAATAGACTTACAAGTCCAGGAAGCGCAGAGAATCCCAAACAAAAGGGATCCAAAGAGGACCACACCAAGACACATCATAATTAAAATGCCAAGAGCAAAAGACAAAGAGAGAATCTTAAAAGCAGCAAGAGAAAAACAGTCAGTTACCTACAAGGGAGTACCCATACGACTGTCAGCTGATTTCTCAACAGAAACTTTGCAGGCCAGAAGGGAGTGGCAAGAAATATTCAAAGTGATGAATGCCAAGAACCTACAACCAAGATTACTTTATCCAGCAAAGCTATCATTCAGAATTGAAGGTCAGATAAAGAGCTTCACAGATAAGGAAAAGCTAAAGGAGTTCATCACCACCAAACCAGTATTATTTATTTACTTTTAATATATTTTTGATTTCAGAGAGGAAGGGAGAGGGAGAGGGAGAGAGAGAGAGAAACATCAATGATGAGAGAGAATCATTGATTGGCTGCCTCCTGCATGCCCCCAACTGAGGATTCAGGCTGCAACCCAGTCGGGCCCAATGTGCCCTGATGAGGAATCAATCGAACCATGACCTCCAGGTTCATAGATCGATGTTCAAATACTGAGCCATGCTGGCCAGGCCTTCTGTAAGAATTTATTGTACCAACTATGGGAAAGTACAACAAGGTCATCAGAATCTGAAATGAGGAACTACATATTTGGAAAGTAAGAGTCAAGGAGCTAACTAGTACTTGTTAATTGGGAATGGCCAAGTCAATCACCCGGTGATCTTTGCAAACAGCCTCATGACTGAGCCTCACCCCAGACCAATTAAATCAGACTCCCTATGCCTAAAGCCTGGACATGGTGCTGTTTAAAAGCTTCCTAGGACTTCTAAAGCAAAGCTGCAGTTAATAAGTACTGCTGCTTTAGCTGCAAGTTGTTACAATTGATATGAGACATATCAGAAATCCAGCAAAATCAATTTTATTATAATAAATTGAGTTACTTTTATTCTACTACATTAGTGGATGTCGGTTTTCCAGACTCTCTTTTTCTGTTTCTCTGCCACACTCTCTGGCTCATCCAAAGGCCCAGCCAGTACCTAACATAGGACCTGATGCAGTAAAGGCCAACTAGATGTTTGTTGAAAGACTACATGATTGACTGATATTATTCCTGCTTCCCACTAGACAAAAATGACAGGCTGAAGAACAATATATGATGGGCACTAGGTAGCAATATTTAAAATATTTACCCTTTAATCCTTGTTTTCTTTTGCAAAGGCAGTCTCAATTATCAAGTTAATGTTTACATGAGGTTTACATATGTAATTTTAATGAGTTTTCAACTACATGTGGACAGTAAGATCATAAGCCAAAACACGCAAGGGTAAGTTCATGATTGATAACATATGACTTATTACCAACCATTTCAAAGTAATGTTTTCGACGCCTTTTTTTTTTTAACAAAACTGTATTCCAAATTATATTTTACCTAGACACTATACATAGAAATACTTTTTAAAAACTTATCATGTTTTATTTCAATAGTGTTACCATATTATTCTGTGGAGCAGTTGGTGAATCACAGTTATGATGTAAAATTTGCTAATAATCTTAAAAGAAAAAAATTTCATTCCTACATCCAAGTATAAATAAGGGGATATTGAAGCAGAGACAATAGACTGAGAAATAAGTGCTAAGGAATCCCCAGCGATGCATGGCTTCTTAAAATTTGAAAGGACTTTAGAAATAATCTGGGAAAATATCTTACCAAAAATAGGAAATTTCTCTTGTCCTGAAATCTAATAGTGAAGGGAAAACTACCTGCTTCTTGTCAAAATATTGAAAAGCCAATTGAAACATAAAAGCTCACCTCCAAAAGTGGGGGTTCAATTTGAGGCTCTCTCATTTTATCTTAGTGGACTGAGAGCACTTCTAAGGGCCAACCTCATTTGAAATTATAACAAACAGATGGCACACTTCACAGCCAGCAGAAGGAATGGAGGTATTAAAAGGCTACCAACAGGCTCCCTAATGGCTCTTGTTTTGGCAGGTGTCTACTCAGGTAGCTGTGTTTTCTAAAATGTTTATTTCTGTGTACCAGGGGCCCTCACCTTTTATGAGTATCTATGTCATTGCAGTATTTACTATACATAAGACAATCAAAACCATTAAACTGTCTCTAATCCTTTCCTCTGTGGTTATATAAATTATTTGTTTACCCTGAGAGTACATGAAAATTTTATAGGCACACTCTAGGATTGCATCTATCTAGCTTTGCTCTTCAATAAATCTCCTGAAAATATTCAAACTCCTGTATACCTCCGTGTAACCACATTGTAATCCCTGTCTGCTGCTTTCACATAAATAATCCAGGCTGGCTAAAAGGCCCACCTCATAGCCAAGAGAGGAACACATGATGAAATTCTAATTCTCTGGTTTGGTTCACTTTAATAGTCATCTCCACTCTCATGGAGGAGGCCAACTATATCCTGAATCTAGGGTGGCAGAGAATTCATTGCAATCGTGTCTCTTTAAACTATCACATGCAAATTATACCCCCTTATTAGGTTGTAAGTTAGGTCATTCACACAACAGATTTTTGTCCTAGGAGCTGTTTTAGACACTCAAGATACCATTATGAAAGGCAAAGTTACTGTACTAAAGACAGTTGTATTCTAGGGAACAATGAAAAATGGAAAATAAATCAGAGATGTGCTATGAAGAAAAATAAGAGACATCAAGGGAGACAGTGAGTGAGGTAGAAAATACTTCCCAAGAAAAGACAGTCAAAGTCAGGAAGGCTTTTTTTTTTTTTTTTTAGAGAGAGAGAGAGAGAGTGCAAGGGAGGGAGAGGGAGAAGGAAATATCGATGTGAGAGAGGCACATCAATTGGTTGCCTCCCTCATGTACCCCAACTGAGGCCTAAAATCAAACCTGCAACCCATGTACATGCTCTTTACCAGAAATCAAACCTGAGACCCTTCAGTGTGTGACCAATGCTCTAATGGTTGAGAACACCAGCCGGAGCAAGAAAGGCATTTGGCGGGGAGGATCATGGAACACAGATGTTCAAGTAGTGATGAGATGACCACTTTAAAGGAGACCATTTTAAAGGAAAAGACCACTTCGGCAAAAGATATATAAGAAATCCAAAGCCTGGAGACGAGAATGTACTACAAAAAAATGGGAAGTGAGGCCAGAATGGCTGAAACAGCTTTGAGTGAAGGAGATTAATTAATGATGAGATTAGAGAGATTTTTATGTGTCAACTTGACAGAGCCATAGGCATACTTGGCCACACATTATTCTGGGTGTCTCTGTGAGAGTTATTTGGAGGAGACTAACATTTAAATTGACAGACTGGGTAAAGCAGCTTGCCCTCCCTAATGTGAATGGGTCTCATCTCATCACAGGAAGGCCTGAATAGAACACAGGGCTGACAATACCACCCTCCCCCAGAAAAAAAAGAAAAGAAAAAGAAAAGGAGAATTCCTCCTGCTTGACTTCTGTTAAAGTGGGACATTGGCTTTTTTCAATCTTCAGACCCAAACTGAAACATGGCTCTTCCCCGGTCTCACAGATACCTACCAGCCTTCAGACTAGAAAGATGCCATTTGTTCCCCTCATGTTCAGGCCATCAGACTCAGGTGGGGACTAAAGCATTGGCTCTGCTGGGTCTCCAGCTTGCTGACCCACCCTGCAGTTCTTGGGAGTTAGCCTTCATAATCTTAGAGCCAATTCCTTGACATCTATATCTATATATCTATATTTATCTAAGTATGTATGTATCTATTATCTCCTATTGATTCTATCTCTCTAGAGAATCCTGCCTAATGTAGGATCTTAGGAGTGATATAATCTATGCACTATGGAAAAGGAGCACTCTCTATTGAGCATGGTCAGACTGGTGTGGCAAGGGTAGAATCACGAACAGCAGGTGCATGACAATAATCCAGGCAAGACACAAAATGGTGGCCTTTGCTAGGGTGGTGGTAGTGGAGATAATGAGAAGTAGTGAGAGTCTATGTATATTTGAAGACCGAGCCAACAGAGTTTGATGATGAGGGATAGAGGAAGAAGGAAGACATTGAGAAAGGTTTCCAGAGATTTTGTTCACAGGCCAAACCTGGTGGAATAGAGTTTCCATTTTAAAAACAGGTCTGTAGGGAAATTGAGGGTTCAGCTTTAGAGCCATTTATTTTGAGGAATCTATTGGACAAGTAACAGAATAGGCAATTAGACACACTAGTCAGAAATTCAGAGAAGTTAGTTAGGGATGAAGGTCAAATTTTGAATCTAGTTGGTATTTAGACAACATTTAAAGCTAGAGGGCTAAAGGGGGACTCCTAGAGAGCTTGTGTGGACATAGAAGATTTCTTCAGAAGTGGGGGTCATCTCACATGGCTTGGCCTGTAGTCAATATTTTATAATGCACAGAGCACATAACACATATAGTCTACATAGAATTCAGTAAAATATAGAGATTACATTGAGGTAGGTTGATGATGACTTTTCTACTTACATCCTTCTGAAATGCTACCACTTCATCAGTCATTTCACTCATTTTTTTTTTATTAGTGTCATTTAATAAGTGGAATCTCAAAAGCATTTATGGAGTTTATATTTTAAGAAAACAAAAACAAAATAGGACTATGGTCACTTTTGATGATTCCAGAAAAGATATAGAAACATAATTTTAATTTCCAGGCAGGTTTCTTACCACCTAGTACACTCCTGGTCAGCTACTTCTTTCCCTTTATTTCCGAACCCCCTCAATGTTGTGGCAATAAGAGATTTTTAAGGCAAGCAGGATGGATGATGACTGCTTTTTTTTTTTATTGCTTAAAGTATTACAAAGGGTATTACATATGTATCCATTTTATCCCCCCACCCTAGACAGTCCCCTAGCCTCCCCTATCACCCAGTGTCTTATGTCCATTGGTTATGCTTATATGCATGCATACAAGTCCTTTAGTTGATCTCTTACCCCCCTACCTCCTGCCCCCCAACCCTCCCCGGCCTTCCCGCTGCAGTTTGACAATCTGTTTGAGGCAGCTCTGCCTCTGTATCTATTATTGTTCAAAAGTTTATAATGGTCTCTATTGTCCATGAATGAGTGAGATCATGTGGTATTTTTCCTTTATTGACTGGCTTATTTCACTTAGCATAATGCTCTCCAGTTCCATCCATGACGTTGCAAATGGTAAGAGTTCCTTCCTTTTTACAGCAGCATAGTATTCCATCGTGTAGATGTACCACAGTTTTCTAATCCATTCATCTACTGATGGGCACTTAGGCTGTTTCCAGATCTTAGCTATGGTGAATTGTGCTGCTATGAACATAGGGGTGCATATATCCTTTCTGATTGGTGTTTCTGGTTTCTTGGGATATATTCCTAGAAGTGGGATCACAGGGTCAAATGGGAGTTCCATTTTCAGTTTTTTAAGGAAACTCCATACTGTCTTCCATAGTGGCTGCACCAGTCTGCATTCCCACCAGCAGTGCACAAGTGTTCCTTTTTCTCCACAACCTCTCCAGCACTTGTCGTTTGTTGATTTGTTGATGATAGCCAGTCTGACAGGTGTGAGATGGTACCTCATTGCTGTTTTGATTTGCATCTCTCGGATGATTAGTGACTTTGAGCATGTTTTCATATGTCTCTTGGCTTTCTGAATGTCCTCTTTTGAAAGGTGTCTATTTAGGTCCTTTGCCCATTTTTTGATTGGATTGTTTATCTTCCTTTTGTTAAGTTGTATGAGTTCCCTATAAATTTTGGAGATTAGGCCCTTATCAGATATGTCATTGGCAAATATGTTTTCGGGAAAATTGGACAGATATATGCAAGAAAATGAAACTAGACCACCAACTTACACCATATACAAAAATAAACTCAAAATGGATAAAGGACTTAAATGTACGACAGGATACCATAAAAATTCTAGAAGAATCCAAAGGCAAGAAAATTTCAGACATATGCCGAAGCAATTTCTTCACTGATACAGCTCCTAGGGCACTTGAAACTAAAGAAAAAATGAACAAATGGGACTACATCAAAATAAAAAGCTTCTGCACAGCATTTCACTCATTTTAAAAGATATTTTAAAGTTACTCAGTATGAGATTAATATGCATAGCAATTTTTCTATGCTATTAGTGTTTGAAGATTACAAGAGTCGAATAGGCAAGTACCCCCTACTAATATATATTGAAAAAAGTATTCTAATAATTATACTTCCTAGGCTGACATGGACATGTAATTGACTCTAGGTAAATCGCCCCTATTTTCTGTCTTGACCTAAAACAATTTATTTTGGTTTCATTATGTATAAAAAAATTTATATTTAGCAAAGTTGTAAACACTACAATAGGAATTACTATACCCACACTCTTTTAAAAAGTCCTATTTAACATGGAGGCAATTTCTACACAGTTTTTATAGATGCAAATAGATTAAACAATTTCTTAATGTATATAGAGAGCATAAAATCCATGCTGTATCTCCTTTTTATATACCTAAATGTACAATATAATACTAACATAAAATGATTCTTATATTAAATTATGGAATTTTTCAAATTTACATATTTTGTATTTATATTATAGTAGAATTTTTCTACTTTTTCTTCCCAGAAGTTAGAATGGAATGTTTTAGGAAGAAACTATGGAATAGTGGAAAGAGAATTGGACTGAGAGTACCAACTATGCCACTGTTGGTATGATATCAAAAAAATCATTTAACCATTTCAGATATTTTTTCTTGTTTATAAAATACAGATGTCAGAATAGATTATTGTTAATGTTCCTTCTGGCTCCAAGCAAACAGGACTAAGTGGGGTGAAAGAACAAACAAACAAACACAATCACAATAAAAATTCGCATGTTCCAAAGTTCATCATCAAAAAAATGTGACAAGAACACCCACGGAATGGGAGAAAATACTTGCAACCCATATCTCTAATAAGGGACTTGTACCTAGAATGCATAAAGAAATCTTACAACTCGATATTAAAAGACAAACCCAATTTTAAAAATGGGGAAAGGTTCCACATAGACATTTCACCAAAGAAGATACATAAATGGCCAATAAGCATATTAAAAGATGCCCAACATCATTCATCAGGGAAATGTAAATCAAAATCACAGTGAGATCCTACTTCACACACACTAAGTGTTATAAGCAGTAAAGACAGATAATAACAAACATTGGTGAGAAACTAGAATCATCATGCTGGGTGAATGAAAAATGGTGCATCTGCTTGGAAAACTGTCTTGCAGTTCCTCAAAAGGGTGAACAGAGAGTTACTATATATAACCCAGCAATTCTACTAGCACACAGATTTTATTCATGGCAGCATTATTCATAATAGCTAAAAAGTGGGCCGACACCAAATTCCATCAGTAAATGGGATAAATAAAATATGGCATTATCCATGCAACAGAATATTATCCTATATAATAAAGAACTAATATGCTAATTAGACCAAACAGCAGAACAACTGCCTGGATGACATTCCAGACGAAGCCAGGCTGCGAGGGCCAAGCTCCTTGCACGAATTTCATGCATCGGGCCTCTAGTTTAACAATAAAAAGTAATGAAATATGCTGCAACATGGAAGGATCTTGAAAACATTATGCTAAATAAGTAAGTCACAAAAGGCCATGCTGCATGACTACATTAATGTGAAATGTCCAGAATAGAAAATCTCTACAAAGAGCAAGTATATAAATAGTTATGTAGGGTTGGAGAGGGATCGAGTAAAGGGAAGTGACTGCTACCTGGTACAAGGGTACATTTTTGAGACAAGAATGTCCTAAAATTGATTCGGGGGATGGGTTACTTAACTGTAAATGTATCACAAATAACTGAATTGTATACTTTAAATAGGTGAAATATATATCAATAAGGCTGTTAGTAAAAGAAAAAAAAGAACACTATGATTCAATATATGATTCAAATAAGTAGTTATTTGAGTGTGTGATTTTAATGCATCTCTGAAAGGAAGTATCATTTTATTCCAAGAAAACTTTCATCAATCATATTTTATGCAAACTATGAAGCCAAAATATGGTCAGGAGTAGGCATTTCTATTATCATTTTATAAAGGCATAAGCATACAGGTTCCAGCATCTTGTTAGTAACTAATCAGTCAGTCCTGAACAGAAATTTCTGGCATGTGTGCTTTTATCACAACCACAGAGTTTCATTAATATTCTTAATTCCTTTAAATAAATGTTAGTTAATTAGTCACTTCATGCATATATAATCTTCATATTTTCATAATTGTGCATAATTATGTTCTTAGCAAAATTTATGTAATCAATAATTACCATATGCAATTATATAAAACTATAAACATATTGGAAAAATTCACAGAAGATGTATTTGCATTAAAAAATAACTTTTTTCACTTTCAGCTATCCACATTATTTAGTACTGATTTTAACAATTTTCATTTTTAACCCAGATCACTAGATATGAAAGAGATTTATTCTTGAGAAAAAATTACCAGTAATTTCCCCTAGAGATAGTATATTATTGAAATATGCTATAAGTTAACACTCTAAGAAAAATTATATGTCATATACAATTTTTAAGGTATATTCGGGGAAAATAAAATAGAGTTTTTTTGCTCTATAATTGATTGTGGGAATGGGTTGCTTAACTGTAAATATATTAATACTCTTGAATGTAATGCATTAATTTCATATTTAGTTATGCACATTCCTGTTTTATCTACACCTTTAATTACCTATATCTATGTAGGAGATCATGGAGCCAGAAAAATAAAGAAATTTAAAATAAATGTAAATGTATCTAGGACTCAGCCACCTTAATTCCCACATGGAAAAAGTGAGGTTATGGGAGTTTGAGTGACTTCACACAGTCACAAACCTAGTTAGCAGCAGGGCTTCGTCTGACCTCAGAATCCTGCCTGCCAGTCCAGGGCTTTTTCCTTCTGCACCAAGAGGGTACTTGGTTTAGCACTTAAGTACTATAGTTCAATTATCTGGTTTTGTGTTTATGCCCTTCCCTTGATTGTGAGATCTTGGAAGACAAAGCATAGGTCCTCATCCTTGTAGCCTCCAGAGCTTAGAAAAGTGCCTAGAACATGACAATTCTGCTCAACATAATTATGAGCAATGATAATTGCTCAACATACAGTTCTTTGAAATATTTTTTTTCAACTTTTGATCTTTCCTTTTCTTAAAAAAAAAAAAAA
Source organism: Myotis daubentonii (assembly GCF_963259705.1). Classification (NCBI taxonomy): domain Eukaryota; kingdom Metazoa; phylum Chordata; class Mammalia; order Chiroptera; family Vespertilionidae; genus Myotis; species Myotis daubentonii. The sequence continues at coordinate 24,886,348 of NC_081852.1, read as the reverse complement.
AAAAAAAGGTCTCCTCACCTATCATAGTGGGTATGCAATAAATGTTGGCTTAATGACAACTTGTTGAATTCCTTATTGTAAAATCGAGAGTAAATACTTAAAATGTGTATTTTATTTAGCTTCATAAAATATAAAAATGTGTTATGTACATATGTACCAAACACTTACACTGAGTGGTAATTATAAGGTACTAGAGGCCCGGTGCACAGATTCGTGCACCAGTGGGTCCCTCAGGCTGGCCTGCGGGATTGGGCTGAAACCGGCTTTCCAACATGCGCCAAGGGGTCCCAGATTGCAAGAGGGTGCAGGCCAGGCCAAGGGACCCCACCAGTGCACAACTGGGCCAGGGAGGGACCGCAGGAGGGCTCCAGAGCATGTTCAGCCCACTTCGCCCAGTCCCAATCAGCTGGACCCCAGCAGCAAGCTAACTTACCAGTAGGAGCATCTGCCCCATGGTGGTCAGTGCGTATCATAGCGACTGGTCGAATGGTTGAACAAACGGTCGGACACTTAGCATACTAAGCTTATATTATATAGGATTAGCAAAAGGAACAGATTATCATAAGTTCTCTGGCATTTCCATAGCAAAACTGTTCAAATTATAAACTTTCATTTATATCAAAATTATCCTAACTCAAAGAATAGTTTATAGATAGAACATTAATTTCATTAGACTAGGACATATATTTTCATTAGCTGCAGCATCAACATTTTCTCTTTAAATCATTGTATTTAACATATGTGTATTAGCACTTGGATAGTAAATAAATGCTTCTGGGTCTCCATTCTGGAGGCTCCACAGAGTAGATTTGCTTTTATTTTGTTTCTACAGATAAATTCATAGAAAATTTATAATTGATTGATACCAAATCAATGAGAAGGTCGAAGCCCTTAACAGCATATTGTCCTAGTATTTGCAAATGAGAAATCTAAGGCATACCCTGGGCAGAAGTAGAGATAAAGTAAGATTTCATTAACTCTAACCTTCCATAGGTGCTTTCTATGGGGCATATCTTTGGCTCAGAGGATGAAGGTACAGGGCAGGGGAAACTCAAGGCCTATGGATTTATCTTCTCTATTTTCCCTATTGGCCAAGCTGAAATATAAAATATATCTCATACTTAAATCCAAGCCTCATGGTGTCATTAGTGGGAACACACAACAAGTACCAATGAACAAAATAAATAAAGTACTCTGAACATGCAATATGCATCTGCTACATCTTTTGAAATCAACATATTTTGTGTGAAGTATGTATTTATATTTCAAAAGAATAGCTCTAGTTCTCATTCTCTCCACATTTCGGCCACACACTAATCTCAAAGTTGAAGACCAAACTTTTTTGGTGCTACCAAAAAAGACTTTTGACTCAGAGGAAAGACTTGTATAATGTCGAATATTTTTGCTCTTTTAAATGTGAAGGTTATTTAATATTTAAAATATACATTTCTTAAGGACTGGGCCTCCTCAATACATTGAAGATATTGAGTATTTACAACTGTGATAAAGATTACCAAAATATAATCATTCAGAGGCAAACACTAGGCAGATGACACTATCTTAGTCTCTGCATTGATACACGTAAGTACAGTCCATTTCCTCAAAGAGCTTACTATGAGTATAGGGGAGACAAAAGTTACATGAAAAACATCCATTATTAAAAAGCTAAATAAAATATGGAGATGACGAGTACACAGACGTTTTAAAGATGTAGAAAGAACAAGACAAATTCCTGGAGAAGGTGAAACTTATTGTGGGGTTTGAACAAGAAACAACATAATAATTTCAGAAGCTGCAAACTCAAATGCCTACATGCAAGTACCTACCTTAGGAACTACTCAAAAATATTAATTGTTTGTATCTTCTTTGACACTCAGGAGATTGCCTGTACACAGTAGGTGCTTAACAATGTTTTAAAAATTATTCTATGTGTACATACATAAATAAAAACATGTGTGTATAAACCTGCATTCACGTGCACATATATAAAATAGAAACTTTGTTACTGTATCTCTATTTAAAATATAATCATCCTAATAACTTTTATTTTTATCTTTGAATCAAATCTTTCCTCTTATATACCAACCTATATTATTTTGCTTTGTTTCTATCAAAAGAGATACTTGTACAAGTGAAGGTAGTAGACTGACAAGGTCCTGTCTTGTAAAAACAAATAAATAATAATAATACAAAGGTCTTTACTTGCTGTGTTCATTCATTCATTTATATATCCATTCAATAAGTATGTAACACTCTGTGCCAGGCATGATACGAGGGAAGCAGAAACAAGACACTACTCCTCTTCATTCAGCTTACTTTCCAATAGGGGAAAGACATTATGCAAAGGATCGCATAAATCAATGGAAACTGCAGCTGCCACGGAGCTATGATAGACAAACACAGTGTATAATGACAGCCCATCATGGTTAGATTGGATAGAGTCAGGGGGTTTGCCAATGGCTTTCTGGACATGCTGATATGAAGCTCTAAAGGAAGAGGAATTTATAAGTAATGAGGATAGGAAATGCTGTTTCAAGTAGAAGGAAAAATTAAGCAAAATCCAGAGGTAGGAAGACAGAAGTGGGCGAAGTTTCAGAGAGAGAGAACAAATAGGAGAAGAGCAAGTTGAGAAGCTGGAAAAATTTGCAGGGTCTGTGGGTGAATGTAATGGTTACATAACTGTCCCAAAGGACTGTGCCTAAAAAATAGACTCAGATCTCACTCCAGGATTTTCATCCCATTCAGTGAATTATCACTGTCCATTTTGTTACATTTGCTTTAAATCTCTGATTTTAACAAAGAAAGTATATAGCAGACAACACAGGAAAAGGATCAGCTGGCTAGTAGCAAATCATTCAATAGTATTTAAATGGCATTACAAATGAGGACTACCAAAATGGGTTATTTCAGGCCTCTTGCTGATTCTATCTTTATATATCCAATATCGGCTTTAATCATTAAGCTCTGTGAAATGTAGTTTATTCAATAATATGACAACATAATCGAATGTTTTAAAATAAAAAAATTAGACAATCTGCTAATCTCATCTCACAGAGCAGAGGAATAAAGTTGTCATTTGACCCAGGAATGTTCAGATATTCTCATTAGTACCTTATTTCAGTGCCTGAGGCATAACAAGGGCACTAATATGATTATTGGGTAGAAAGGATAATAAAAAGATGCAATCAACCCCTGGCTCACAGACTATCATTGCTAAGACCCCCTATGGATCAAAAGAGTCCTTAAAGAAAATAAGCACATCCAGAATTTTACATACATATAAACCCTGTTTTTCAGTGTCCCCTGCCTGCAGATCTGTGGTGTGTGGCTTCTTGGCTAATGTGTTAAATCCCCAAAAGTTACACTAGGCAGGCCTGGGCCCTGTTTAAGGTAAATCAAAGACCATGTCCTCAGTCTCTTAAGAGAGTAGCATTACCAAGGGAGATATGCAATATATATCTGCTTTCTGCCAGAAGGAATTTCTGCTATTTTCCTTACTGCTATGTTTTCAGGGAAAGATTTGGATTGGTGGTAAGATGAGTCATGGGGTGGCTTCAGTATGCATTTCTAAGAATTCCACTCTGAAAACTTGTTCAAAAGAAGAAAATAAAACTCAAAGAGAAAGGCTAACAGTTCTGTGTGGGTGGAGGGGAGGCAGGGAGCATAGAGAGATGGAGCAACAAAGGAAAAGAGAGAAAGGACTCGTGGACATGAATAACAGTGTGGTGATTGTTGGGGGAGGGGCAGGGGAAGGTGGAAGAAAGTATAGGGGGCATAGATGGTGACCAGAAAAATTAAATTAAAAAAAAAATTAACCCTAGCTGGTTTGGCTCAGCGGATAGAGCATGGGACTATGGATCAAAGAGTCCTGGTCTAGGGCATGTACCTTGGTTGCAGGCTCCTCCCTGGCTGGGCTCTGGTTGGGGCACGTGCAGGAGGCAACCAATCGATGTGTCCCTCTCATATTGATGTTTTCTCTGTCGTTCCCTCTCTCTTCTACTCTCCCTAAAAATCAACAGAAAAATATCCTCGGGTGAGGATTAATCAGAAAAAAAAAAATAAAGCAGAATCCTGGGATCAAGATCTAGAGTCTGATCAGGTTGGTCTGAGGGGATCTTTGTTTTTGGCTAGCACTACCAGACATCCTAAGGTTGGGTATTCTAAAACTTTGTTAGGAACTCTTTCATGCCACATATTTTTGTTATGGATTTAGCCTTTGTTAAATAAATTTGAATTTGATTATGTATTAAAAAAAAAAACACCCTTGCCTAAACCGGTTTGGCTCAGTGGATAGAGCGTCGGCCTGCGGACTGAAGGGTCCCAGGTTCAATTCCGGTCAAGGGCATGTACCTGGGTTGCGGGCACATCCCCAGTGGGAGATGTGCAGGAGGCAGCTGATGGATGTTTCTCTCTCATCGATGTTTCTGACTCTCTATCTCTCTCCCTTCCTCTCTGTAAAAAATCAATAAAATATATTTTAAAAAAACAAACAAACAAACAAAAAAACCCTCAAAATAGCAAAGCAGAAAACTACACATATATTAGATTAAACAAAGAAACAAGAAATGCCAGTCAGATCACTAAATCTACTAAAAGACTAAATAAAATTGAGACAAAGAACATTTGGAAAAAGTATTTGTTTTTAATGTAGTTTTCGAAGCCTTAGGAAAACCAGGTATTTTCTAAGAATCACTAGGTATTTCTAAGAGTCACTATTTTATTTTTAAATGTCTTTGCCTATATAATATGTAATCCTTGTTTAACCTAGCTCCTGCAAAAATGCATTAGCATGGCCTTGCTCAAAATATAATGTAGATATATTCTCATACACATTTACTAGTCTACTCTTTCAAGACAAATTTTAGGAAATACTAGTGTTCAACCAAACTGCACCCATGACTGAAATATGGAACCTGCTAGAAAAAAATTTTAATAGAACAAACCTACATTTCACTGTAGCAATGTTTAACTACAGCAGGGTCAAGGAAGTTCATGATTGCTGTTAGGTGAGAAGAAATACATATAAGGGCAAGAAGGCAGAAATAGGAGAGTAGGAAGAGAAAGACGACGAAGAAGAGAGAGAAGCAAGAAGAGAAATCCCCAGGGTAAGGGAAAGCTACAAGCAGCTGTTCTGTGACATCTGAACTCTGGAGATCTATTTTTATTAGATTCCCTCCATAAGCCTGCGTTTGCCTCAGGAACAGTTTTGTTTTGTTCTTTTAAAGACTAGAATGAGGTACCCAGGAAGCCCTAAGACACAAAATGCAAAGGGCACAATTGATCTCTGCCTTTCTTCTGCAGATCTCAGGACTTCATACTCAACTGGGCTGTCTGATTTTGTTGCCTCTGCATCACCTGATACCGACCTTTCCCCAGTTTTGTCCCTACTTCCCAGTTAGCTTGCTTTGATAAGACACTCTGCCTCTCTCCCATCTGCCTAAACCTTATCACATTAAGACTCTAGGCCAGTGACGGCGAACCTTTTGAGCTCGGCGTGTCAGCATTTTGAAAAACCCTAACTTAACTCTGGTGCCGTGTCACATATAGAAATTTTTTGATATTTGCAACCATAGTAAAACAAAGACTTATATTTTTGATATTTATTTTATATATTTAAATGCCATTTAACAAAGAAAAATCAACCAAAAAAAAAATGAGTTCGCGTGTCAGAGGTGACCTGTGTCATAGGTTCGCCATCACTGCTCTAGGCAATGTCTTCTGGCTTATTCATAGCAGGTCCTAACCAGTAGATTAACCGAGACCCAATAGGTAATGGCAATCCCAGAACTTATAAAGAGGTGGTAGAGGATGTAGTGGGGACATGGAAGGGGAAATGACACCGCCGCTCTTGAAACTGTTCTTTTGCACAGCAAGAAGGCTGTTTTTCACTTAAATTATGTTTTCCTGAAGTGGATAGGGTCAGCAATGAGCTACAGCTTGAAGCCTAGCTCCAGTGCCTCTCACCAGTCCCTGTTTTATTACTATCTCAACAACTGTCATCTCTCAGGGCCTGCGCTGGAGCCAGCATTAGTTAGCACAGTAGGAATATAGAAGCCTGATAAGATCCTCTCATTATTTATCTGTGAGAGGGACACTTCCATTGCTCCTAGGGAAGCAATGAGGAAATCTGTTTAAGAAAATAAATTCAGCTCTCCTATTTCAAGCCTCATAACCATTCTCTATCACTGACTCTTTGAACTCAGTTTACTATAGCTTCTTTTGATCTATATTTGATATTCTTGCCTTGATCTAGAAAACTGAGAAGTTTTACCATTTTTAGATCCTACCGAAAAAGCAGAAAAATTGATTCAATCTGCATCCAAATATAATGCAGAGATTTAAAAAGTTTGCTTAGGCCTTAGCCAGTTTGGCTCAGTGGATAGAGCGCTGGCCTGCCGACTGAAGGGTCCAAGGTTCGATTCTGGTCAAGGGCATGTACCTTGGTTGCAGGCATATCCCCAGTGAGGAGTGTGCAGGAGGCAGCTGATCGATGCTTCTCTCTCATCCATGTTTCTAACTCTCTACCCCTCTCCCTTCTTCTCTGTAAAAAAATCAATAAAATATATTTCTTTTTTTTAAAGTTTGCTTAGGAAGATCAAAGATGGCTGCAGAGTAGGTGGATGTTACACACACCTCCTCCAGGACCAACTGGAATTACAACTAAAATGCAGCGCAATCAACCTGAACAACCAACTGAAGACCAGCTGAAGAGAAGTCTTATAATGAAGGGTTGACAGAAGAAGCCACACTGAGCCTGGTAGGAAGGGCAGAGATGCAAAAAGAGCTGGCCCTGCTTCCACAAGAGGCAGCTGAGATTCTGGAGGGACCTTGAAGACATTTATGCAGCCAGCATAGGAGCACCTAAACATAGAAAGCAAATCTTGATGGACATAAAGGGAGAGATTGTCAATAATACAGTCGTAGTAGGGGAACAATCAGAAAATCAACAAGGAAACAGCTGTCTTAAATGACACACTATATCAGATGGATTTAATTGATATCTTTAGAGCTTTTCACACCAAAGAAGCATAATATACATTCTTTTCAAGTGCACATGGGACATTTTTTAGGGTAGATAACATGTTAGGACACAAAACAAGTCTCAATAAATTTAAGAAGATTGAAATCATATCAAGCATCTTCTGTGACCATAATGGTGTGAAACTAGAAATCAATCACAAGAATAAAACTGAAAAACAAAGACATGAAGGCTAAATAACATGTCACTAATAAATATTGCTTATAATCCAGATATATACCGATTTTAAATGTTTTTAAGCTCAAGTATCTAAAGCTGCTAAGGTAGTTATGGTTTGAATCATTTCCTCACTACAAAGCTGATAAGTTTTTATAGGGAGAGAAAAAATGAGTTTAAGAAATCCTTGGCAGTTCTCACCAGGTACTAGGTTTTCAAATGTCAAAAAAAGAAAAAGCAGAAACATGGGTAGACTCTAGAGCAGTGGTTCTCAACCTTCTGGCCCTTTAAATACAGTTCCTCATGTTGTGACCCAACCATAAAATTATTTTCGTTGCCACTTCATAACTGTACTATTGCTACTGTTATGAATCATAATGCAGGATGGTCTTAGGGACCCCTGTGAAAGGGTCGTTCGACCGCCAAAGGGGTTGTGGCCCACAGGTTGAGAATCGCTGCTCTAGAGGACAGCATTGCCACTCCTATTGTCCTTCCATGTGATACCATGAAACAAGGTATCACACTCATAAAAATGTATAAAATAGGAAGGCACATACAATTTCACAAGCTTCCCAGTCATTCAAAACATTTGTACATTCTCTTTTTTCCCCTGCGCACTGCCAATATTCTTTCAGCTGCTCTGCTAGAACCACAACAAAACATGATTGAGCGTGAACCAAAGTGTCTTTCTCTCATTACATTTTCTTACTATTTATTTTGATGTTCTAAATGGAGCTGCCCTCTGTCACTAGCCATTATGGTTTTACCTGACTCTAGGAGCAACTGTAGTCAAGGTTGTTACATCACAGATTCCTCCCACCATTAGTCATACCTCTCACTCCTATTGTCCTTCCATCACTCCTATTGTCCTTCCATGTCATTTTCTACTCTCTGTGAACATGCATTTTAGATTTGGTATCAAATCCAATCTGCCACATTTTGCTTTGTGTGCTTCCTGAAGTTTTTTGTCTCTTAAAGCTCAGATCAATCTGATAAAATTTTTAGAGCACAATGGAGTTTCAAATCCTGCTCACAGTAGCCTCCACCCCCTCTGGTGAAACAAGGTATCACACTCATAAAAATGTATAAAATAGGAAGGCGCATACAATTTCACAAGCTTCCCAGTCATTCAAAACATTTGTACATTCTCTTTTTTCCCCTGCGCACTGCCAGTATTCTTTCAGCTGCTCTGATAGAACCACAACAAAACATGATTGAGCGTGAACCAAAGTGTCTTTCTCTCATTACATTTTCTTACTATTTATTTTGATGTTCTAAATGGAGCTGCCCTCTGTCACTAGCCATTATGGTTTTACCTGACTCTAGGAGCAACTGTAGTCAAGGTTGTTACATCACAGATTCCTCCCACCATTAATCATACCTCTCACAACCCAGCCAGCCCTGGCGTCACTGCAGGGAACACCTCCAGCAGCTTAGTGAGCCACAAAGAGGAGGCCCTTTTCTTATCTGTACAGCGGCCACAGCAGGTGAGCCTTAGTGGGGCTCCTGCTGCCAAAATTCTGGACGGAGCCCTCTGTGTGACTCTACTCCTCCACCTGCCTCTGTTTTGCAAAGAAACTTCAGAAAGATAAATAATGAAAATAATGTTGCTTTTTAGACATTTAATATAAAGAGACATTTTCTTAAACAGCATAAATATTAGCGATTGAATTAATTTGTTTTGCGCAACAACTATCTGTAAGGCACTGTGCTAAGTGTCTTGGAGACTTTATGTCATTTCATCATCTCAATAGTAAATGGCTCAGAGAAGCTAGTTCCCAAAAGCACATAGCCACATATCTCAGGTTCTATAATTTGAACCCACAGCTTTCTGGCTCCAAATTCTTGTATGCTTAACTGTGTAATCACTGCCTAATCATGGTATTAATACATTAATTTAATGCAAAATCTAGTGCACAGCAATGCACTACCATGAAACATGAACTTTCCTTATCATTAATGAAGAGACTTTAAAACTTTGTTTATATAAAACCAAGCAAACATATTATCATTAGGAATCACAATATCCATTTTCTGACCTCCAAGCCACAGAACTTACTCTGTCAACATGCTCTAGAAATTAGAACATAAATCCCATAATATTAATGTACTGCTACATGAACCTAGTGCTCCCTAGTCAATCACTCAGGCATCCATTCTTCTCAACAAATATTACCATATGTGAATATGTGTTTAGCAGTTTCTGGAGTTTTGGGGGATATGCAGAAATAGATATATCTCCTGTCTTGAAAATGACCTAATAGAAGAGAATGATGATATGAGTCAGCAATGCACATGCTTGCTGAGTGACACAAATAATAATAGATGGAACGGGAATACAGCAGAGAAAGAGAGAAATCATCTTGGGTTCCTGGACTGGGCACATTTCAGAGATAGAGGTGGGGGGCACAGGGAAAGTAATCTTGCAGAGGCAGACCTGAGCAAGGCATGTTTAAGAGAGCATGAGTAGGGCTAAAGTTGACAATTTGAGTATTCATATTGGAGAAGTAGTGATAAGCTTAGGAATATAGCTTGGAGCCAAAGTGTAAGTCTTACAAGACAATTTAGACTGTGTCTATAATTAATGGTGGAATAGGAAATATTGAAGATGTTGCAGCAGCAGACTGATACGATGAAAGCAGTGTTATACGATCACTCTAGCAGCAATTTTGGAATGCACTGAAGATGCCAGAGACCAAAGCCAGGAACACCAGTTTGGAGATAACTGCAAGCAATCAAATACGAGGTAAAGTCCAGAGGAGGGAAATGAAGAGAATGAAGTGACCGTGTAGCAATAACGCTGCCCGATGTTTATGAGGTCCTCTTTCATCCTCCTCTCCCTTGCACATGTCCCCAGTTAGTTCTGGACCATGAGCAGTAAGCAGGAGAATAGATACCAGCTCTGTAAGTCTCTCTCTTTCCCCTGCCACAGGGACCTGGATGCCATGTGTTGAGATGACAGAGCCACAAGATAGAAACAGAATGTATCCTCAAGCCACTGCCTGAAGGCAGCTGCCCTGGGAAGTCACTGGACAAACAGAAGAATTTGCATGAATAAAAACTAGATGTGTATATGTTTTAGGATTTGTTCATCAAACATAGCCTAATCTTTTCTCACTAATACAACGATGGCTGTGTCAGAAGTGATGGCTGTGCTCAGGGACATTGAATACCCTGGTCCTGGAAGCAAATTTACAATTAGGAGCCAGCATTTGCCAGTGACTTCAATAATGGCACCAACACAATACATTTAAAGAATACTTGCTGCTCAATGAAAGCAGTGACATTTTCCCCATTGCTATTTCATTATTAATTATGAATTTTTCAAAAATCATAATATTATATTAAGTAATTAACAAAACGCAGAATTCCTTTTAATAACAGTGATGGCAGCACTCTATAATAGCATTTTTCCTATAAAGCTGAGCCAGACGCTCTGAAGAACCACATATGGCCCTGACATCACAGCCTGACACTCATAGGGAAGTTCTTTCTGACTATATCCCAGGACCTAGTGGAATGGAGGTGGGATAGAAAGAGAAGGCTGCCAGGCTCTCTTCGGCATGTGTCAGCACAGAGGGGTGTTGAGTCACGCAGGTAGAGTTCCTCCTGTCATAGAGTTCACAGCTGTATGGCAACTGTGTTAGACACCGTCAGGCATTCTGGCTGGCCTACAGGTAGGTCTTCGCAATCATTGTAATTACCCAATTCCGACACCCATAAATATTTTTACTCTTGGAATCTCTACAAAGAAGCCAACTGAGTGAAAATAACACAAGACGGAGTTTATACCAACTCCGTTCCAGCATGACACAGATCATGCACTGGTGTCCACACATGCAGCCAAGTCATCCGAGTAACATGGTCTTCCAAGGTAGGAGGTGCGGAGTCCATGTCATGCAAAGGCTACAAGCAATTACATGCACTCTTTTGTCAGAGAGAAGGCACCGGCACGGCTCCCAGCAGGATTAGCAGCGTAATCTGTGACAATGCAATAGGACAAAGCTAAATAGCCCACGTGGAAACTAAATCCATGATCTTGGATGAATTAGGACTGAGCTTTATCCAACAGAGCTAATTATGAGAAAAATCCAGACAAGTTATGATTTAAAATTTCCATCTGAAAACTACATCTTGGACAGTCTCTTTATTTTAGACCAAGACCTAGCCTGGAATCGTTCTGAAAGCCCTGCCGAATGACCTTCTCATAGCTGTAGATGAGTGCCAAATGCCCATGCGGATTCTACGCTACATTAGCTCCCTGGCATTTTCCAAGAAGACACCTACAGATACTCCACATAGGACACGGATATGAAAATGGCCTGTATCTATCAAAATATTTAGCAGCAACGTGCCACTTTGGATGGCATTTTATTGGCTTCCTAGGAGTTGTTTGTGGGGGATAACCAAGGGGTGGAGATGTCGTTAGACTAATCCTGATCCGCCAAACCCAAAATGTACCTCATGCGGTCAAACTAACGATTTGTTTCAATTCAAAATTAATTAAGTTTGAATTAGGGCAGAAAGGGAGTGGTCCCATAGCTTTAATTGCAGACATTCACTATAACACAAAAGACTGGCATCCTAGTGCTTTGGCCTTGAATTTCTGCCATCAAAACCATTAGTCAATTCAGAGACAGAGCTTGGGCACTTGACTGCATACACTCAGCCCCATCTGTTATCAGCCCCATCGCTCACCGTTGCCAATACGTAGTCTGCTGGGCCAGTGGCACTGCGTATCGATGGTTCTGGGGGAGCATTGCAGGATGCCTGTGAACTTCCACCAAAGCAGCATGGTTTCACCTCTCCTGCTGGAAGAATAACCTATCTAAAAGCAACACCGTGGATTTATACTCACTTATTCCTTTCTTATTATTTAAAATGTAGACTGTATTACCTGAATACAAGGAGCTTCTAGATTGGGCAAAGCAAGAATGATACAATTAGGAGCTACAGAACAAATGGGTCAGATGTATACTAGTATTAAGAAAAATAAAACAATTTATCAAGGGGAAAATAATGAAAGCATGGAAAGATAAGATTCAAATAAGTGTTTTTAAACTATTTTAACTTTGGTCTACTTCAGTGATTTTCAACCCTTTTCATCACATGGCACACGTAAACTAATTACTAAAATTCTGTGGCACAGCAGAAATGTATTTTTTGCCAATCTGACAAAAAATTAGGTATAATTTTGATTCATACTCAATGGACAGCTATTGTGTTGGATGTTGTCATTCTTTTTATTTGGCAATCTAAGGGAAAGAGGTCAGTGCCTTTAACCAAATCGTGAGGTATTGCATGTTTTAAAAATTCTTGCAGCACACCGGTTGAAAATTGCTGGTCCAATTGATTTAGACTATTTGGTCTAATGATTGTTATAAGAGATAAAATTATCACCCTAAACCAGTGAATCTTAATATATTAGAAATATCTGGGAAGATTAAAAATAAAAAGAAATAACCCAGATGTGTATTGTGTTTAAAGGTGAATTCTTTTTCCCAGGTTTCATATTTAATTGTCTTCCATACCAATTAAATTGGAATCTCTGGAATGGAACCGGGCATCAGAATTTTTTAAGTACTCCTGGGGATTCCAATGCACAGCCATGTTTGAGTACCACAGACTTAAAAGAATGAGCTATCAATTTAAAAGGCACTATTGCTTCTACTACAACTGATTACCTCTGCTGAAAGAAATACATCATGATCCCTAATTTTATATGTAAGAAAAGACAGCTTTATAAAGGTTGAAACATTTGCCTAATGTCACACAGCTCACACAGTAGAGGAGGGCCTCAGAGTCAGAACTATACACTGACTGACATCTGCACTAAGACACACTGTTGGCTCTGGGTGGGGGGTCACTGAGGGATTGGCTGAGTGCGGGATAGAGGTCAGCCTTTGGATTTTTATCCTATATAATAAAAGCATAGTATGCAAATTGTCCCCTCAACCAGGAGGTCCTCTGGGAGTTTGACCAGGGAGCGGGATCAGCTGGGGGAAGGGAGGGAGTACCTGGCCAGCAGCCGGCAGCCGCTAGGGACCCTACCAGTGCACGAATTTCATGCACTGGGCCTCTAGTCTGATAATAAAAAATACTGCTTCACATCCATCTGCCACAGCCGTTTCCACCACTTCAACATTTCTTTGGGTTATTCCAAAATACAATGCAAAGGCTACAATAATAATCAATGGTATTGCCATTATAGCTTCCAATTATTGTGTACCTATTTCATACAGAGCTGCTTTACATGCCTGACTTCAAGTCTGCATTGCATCTTGTGAAGTAAATATCAAAATGCCCATCTAACAGTTGAGAAAAATAAGGCTTATATACGTTAAATAACTTTCCAAAAGTCACAATTCATAAATGGCAGAGCCACGATATGAACCGGTTGTATGCTCTTTTTTAATCTTTATACTATGTTACCCAAAGGAGCCAAATATGTTAATGCAACTACTTTTTTTTTCCTTTAAATATGTTTTTATTGATTTTTAGAGAATGAAAGGGAGAGAGCTAGAGAGAGAGAAGCATTGATGAGAGAGAAACATCATTGATCTGCTGCCTCCTGTATACCCCCGACTGGAGAGTGAGCCCACATCCCGGGCAAGTGCCCTGATCAGGAATCGAACCATGACCATCTTGGAAGCAGACCCTCCAGCCATAGTCAACCCTTCACCTGACTACAGCCCTGTCATGATTGCAACCTCATGAGAGTTCCTGAGCCAGAAACCCCCAGCTAAACCACTCCCAAATGCCTGACCTACAGAATCTGTAAGATAAATGTATGCTATTTTAAGCCACTAAGTTGGGAGCTATCTGTTATATAACAATAGATAACTAATATAAAAGGGTTAAAAAAGATTAGGAGGAAGATCATAAAAGGTCCAGATTACGGGCTCAATGATTCATAAGAGTGAGCAATCTTGAGCACCCAGAGATACCAGGTGGACACTGCGTAACTGCATAAGGACAGGGGAAGAATTTGGGGTACGAAAAAGGAGGAGGGTCATAAACTACTTACAATCATTCCTTTTAGAAGGAAAGAAATGCTGGTTTAAAGGTGAATTCTTTTTCCCAGGTTATTTCAAAGTTTGACAGCACTCCATATGACATACTAAAAGGCACCCGAGCACCTGAAGCCATAATGTGTCATTCAAAGCCAAGTCAATTTACTCACTGGCAAGATAGGACTACTGTATCACAGAGAAAGGCGTCCCTCAATGCGTGGAAATAGAAAGGCAGGAAAGCCAAAGTCATTTGCTGCAAAGCGTGTGTTTCTGAAATAGGTGTGGATTCTGAAATAGACAGTCCTCTTTGGACTTATGATATTCGAAGGTAGAAACAGCAGGACTTTTAAAATCCTTTTGTTATTTTACATCCTATCTAATAAAAGAGAAACATGGTAATTAGCGTACATCCGCTACCCTTCCCATTGGCTAATCAGGGAAATATGCAAATTAACTGCCAGCCAAGATGGCAGCTGGCAGCCAGGAAGCTTGAAACTAACATGAGGCTTGCTTGCTTCAGTGACGAAGGAAACCAACATTCCCCGCCTGCCTTGCCGGCCTCTGAGCTTGCAGTTTGAAACATAGTTACAAATACAGAAGCTAAACAAAACCCCAGAAACCTGCTTTCAGTGAGCCGGGATCTCAGAGCTGGAGTTGATACAGTGTTTCGATTATAGAACCCAAACAAACCAGATACCTGCTTTCAGCAGCAGAGGCATCAGAGCCGGAGTCAGAGCTAAAGCTGGCCCAGAATAAAAAAGAAAAAAGAAAAAAAGGAGCAGTTGGGAGCTTTAGTCACCCACCAGCCTGAAAACAGCCCTCAGCCCCTCACCCAGACTGGCCAGGCACCCCAGTGGAGACTCCCACCCTGAAGGGTGTGTGACCAGCTGCAAACAGCCATCATCCCCTCACCCAGGCTGGCCAGGCACCCCAGTGGGGACCCCCACCCTGATCCAGGACACCCTTCAGGGCAAACCAGCTGGCCCCCACCCTTGCACCAGGCCTCTATCCTATATAGTAAAAGGGTAATATGCCTCCCAGCACCAGGATCAGCGGAGCCACGAGGCCTCCTGGCACCGGAATCAGCATGACAGGGGGCAGCGCCCAAACCCCCTGATCGCCCTGTGGCTCTGTGTGTTACAGGGGGCGGGACCACAACCTCCCTATCCGCCCTGCTCTGTTCGTGACAGGGGAAGGCGCCCCAACCCCCTGATCAGCCCTGCTCTGTGCCTGATAGGGGGGAGCTCCCCAACCCCCTGATCACCCTGCAGCTCTGTGTGTGACAGCGTGCGGCGCCCCAACCCCCTGATGGACCCTGCTCTGTGTGTGACAGGGGGGCGGTGCCCCAACTCCCCTATCGGCCCTACTCTGTGAGTGACAGGGGGGAGCTCCCCAACCCCCTGATCGACCCTGCTCTGTGCATGACAGGGTACAGAGCCCCAACCCCCCTGATGGGCCCTGCTCTGTGCGTGACAGGGGGTGGCGCCGCAACCTCCCCATCGACCCTGCCTTGAGTGTGACAGGGGGCGGTGCCCCAACCCCCCAATCAGCCCTACCCTGAGCATGACTGAGGGTGGCATCACAACCTCCCAATCTGCCCTGCTCTGTGCATGACGGGGCGGCACCCCAACTCCTCAATCGGCCCTGCTCTGAGCCCAACCAGGGACTGCATCTAGGGATTGGGCCTGCCCTCTGCCACCTTGGAGCAGGCCTAAGCCATCAGGTCGTTATCTCCCGAGGGGTCCCAGACTGCGAGAGGGCACAGGCCGGGCTGAGGGGTCCCCCTCTCCCCCCCCCCCCCCGAGTGCACAAATTTTTGTTCACTGGGCCTCTAGTAGTTCAATAAGAGAGTTCGTGAGACTATCATCAACGTGGATGGACTGCATTAACTTGAGACTAGGAATTACACGTAATATCCCTTTACCTATTTACCTTAAGGCAAAGTGTTATACCTTAATACGCAATTGTATCTATAAGGAGGAGATCCAGATGTTTGAGGTTCAGTTTGCCAGTCTTCCTCGTTCAGGCATTCAGCTGCGGAATGTCCAGATTCTAGAGTCAAGCCCCCTCTGAATTGCATGTGTCCTGTTCTAACAAGTCTGTTAAGGAAACATTGGGAGGATAACAGGATAGACTGATTTTGTTCTTGCCAGTGAGTCACCTCCCCAGGTAACTGTTGTTGCAATAAAAATGCCAGTGGGGTGGCAGGTCTCTAAGCCAAGAAAAGGTTGTAGCTTAGCCCTCTTGTGCAGCCAGTACAAATTTTGAAATCACAAGGAAGAGGAAAAATATAAAAAACTCCCGCTGAATGAAGGATAATAATTTGGGGGGAGCCTTTGTAATGCACCTCTGAAATTGCAGTTGATGCTAAAGGGCAAACACTGTGTGTCTCCTTAAGAAAATGAATGGATCACCCCAGTGACTGATAATCCTATCTCTGTTTGCCCAACTGGATAATAGGACTTTCTTCATTTGATAATCGTCCGTAACATGTCCCCTTTTGAAAATGTATAGAAATGTCCTTGTCAATCCTTCCCAAAGAATCTTCCCTTTTTATATTTTCCTTCCTGCCCCTGTACCCTCATAGCCTCTAAGTCGTTTTGCCATGAACTACAAAAGGGAAAGGGAAGGGGCAGAAATGGGTTAAAAAGCAGAACTGGAGAGGAGACGGGAATAGAAATAAGTTTGTTTGTTCGTTTGTTTGTGTGTGTGTGTGTGTGTGTGTGTGTGTGTGTGTGTGTGTGTTTGAAGTGCCAGGAGTTTTGGAGAAGGTTCTGAAAAATTTTTGGAATCTCCCTGTAACTGGGGTGCTTGGCCTCCACTTAGAAACTCCACATTCTCACTATGAGCAATCCTGCTGTGACCTCAGGAAGGATGTACTAAAAGAATTCTGGCTCAGTGATCTGTGACTCAGCATCAAATCAACCTGACGGTTGTTTGGTTTTGCCCTGTTCGCAGCCCAGACCCCATCTTGATCACCCTCCTGAAACTTGAATTCTCTGCTTTACACCCTCAGAAGCAAGGCACGGCCTCACTCTGCCTAAACCCCAGCTCCGGTGACTATAGATTTATGTCCTTCATCATTGCCTGCTCATGAATTCCCATCAACATGTTGAATCCTGCTCTCAGTACCACCCAATGCACTTCTGTTCTGCCAACATCCGCAACTAATCAACAGCCTTAATTCTAGTATGTCAAGGCTGTCAGTAGCTAGGTTTTTCCAGGCTAGAATTCGTCTTTACTTCTTATCACCTTCCACACTGGCTTCCCATTTCCCTAATTCTAGGTCATACTCCATTTCAGATTGCCATTCCATTGCTATTATGGCAGGCCTATCCTGAGAGCCAACATTTGCCTTAGGCAATGAAAAGAAATAGAATTAAATTTCCCTTTCCTAGAATATAAACAGGGAAAAGCATTCCTTCTTCAGTCCATCAAACTTTACATCCTCAGGCATAATTGTTCATCTTTTTTAAAAAAGGGCACTGTCTTAACAGACTTTGATTGATAAATTGATTCACCAGTCCCAAACTAATGTCAAGTTACAAAGGGCAATGATGTTTCTAGGGCTGTCTGCATCTTCATATATCAGGTGATAGATACCTGTGGAGTTTCACCCGCCTAGAAGAGCTGTCACACCACTGTCTCTCTTCTATATGCTCTACTGCTTTGTCAGTTAACATTTCTGCATATGTATTTGCTCAGTCTCCATGCAGACAGATCAAGATTGATATGTCAGAGCTTATCTCTAGGTGAGAAAAAAAATCCATAGGGATGCACAAGAATCTAATTTAAAACAAAATTCTGTCTTAAAAATATCTGGTGCTCTTATCCTCTCCTGAGTATCAGTATCGTCCTTCTTTGAATAATTCTATTTCAAAATCAGTAGCCTACTACCTCCTTATGCTAAAACAAAAGGTCTAGTATTAGAGAATAAAAGCCATGTAAATGCAGCTTCATGATTGCTTTTGCCAAACACTCATGTAATTTTTTTCTTAACCCCCAATACAAGAATGAATGTTAATGACAGAAAAACAAATTTAATGTGCTCAAAACATGTTCCCCTCCAATACATTAGGAAACCATATCCCTGGGGTCCAACAGCCCAAACATGTAGGTTTGAGAAAATGTATTACCATCATACTTGTCAGATTCAACCTTTGGTCTATCTAGCTTTTGCCGTCCCCAAATTTCCACAGCTTTAGTTAAAGGGAAGAAAAAAAAAACACCACAGAGGAGGATATCCTGAAGGCATTTTTTAAAAGAGCGTGATGCCTAGGAGGGCAAGAGAGGACAGTGATTTGAAATGTAGAAAGTAGGCTACTGTATTACATGCCAAGAGATGGGGTAAGATGAGGGCAAAGCAGTGGCCAGTAGATTTGATAACATGGAGAGCTTTGAGAACAAGAACAATCCCATTGGTGCTCTGGGGATAAGACAAATTGAAAGTTGTTTGAAGAGTGAATGGTATATAGGAAACTGGAACTGATACAGATATCCTCAACATTAAAAAGATTATTAAGATATTATATAAAAGGGAACACAAATGAGGGGTTGCACTTAAAGAAAGGTCCAAGGGAAATTTTTGGGTTATTTTCCTTTTTAAGATGGAAGATTAAAGAATGCTTGTATACTAATGGAAATTATTAAGTGGGGAAGAGAGGAGGGGGACACAGAAAAGATGCCACAATTGAAGGGGTAAAGTGAAGTATTTGAAGAAGTGAAGGGGTGAAATTCAGTGTATAAGGGGAAGGAGCAGGGAAAAGAACCATTTGCATGGCCCCTGAACTTCATTTCTGGAAGAGATCCTGACCAATCCCCAAGCCCTTCTCCAAAATAAAGTTGACATTAAAACCAACTCATCCCCTTCGCATCTTTCCTTCTGGAACTTGTGAGTGGAGGAATTACCATATTTTAATCCATAATATATAACAGAAATAGCTATTTATTCCTGTGGAATCAGTATTTCTCTTTCAGCTTTGTTTCATTGATTGTACATTTTAAGATGTTAGCCCATCTGATTTGTCACCATAGAAACAAATACATTTTACTTTACTTTTACATATTAAGGTTAAACATACAGTTTAGGACACACTGAAAAGTGAGAGAGAAATTGAAATAAATACCAGGTTATGCATTTCTTCAGAAGTCGGTCTAAGTCAGTTTACGTTTATGATAAATGGGTCTGATGGTTCTCATAACAGAAACTCTCACTATTGAAGACCAGGTTCCAAGAGAGTCAAAATTTTATACAAAGACCTAGAAAGGAATTTTGAAGGGTATTTAATCCCATAATTCATCATTTTTAATCATATTCTGAAAAATTTCAATGTTTGTCTTCCATAGGAGAGACCAGTCAATATGATAGTCCCCCAAAGAGTGTGCCCTTCTTTTTCCCCTTGTACTGTCATGCAGTTACTTCTTTACATCTTCCAAAATCTAACCTTTGATTTTTCTTTCAGAAAGAAAAATGGGTTTCAGAAAGGTCCTATTTCTGCATATTTTAATAACTAAATTATATGATGTGATAAAATAAGTCATTGGAAGGTTTATATTTAAGTCCTGGTTTTGTCATTTACTAATTATGTAACTTTAGAAAATTCTTGTCCTTTCCTGAGCCTTGATTTACTCATCTATTCAAGGAGAAGCTAAGAATGGTCCTACCTAATCTATTAATAATATTACTGTGAGGCTCACTTGAAGGTTGGTAAGATTCTGTGAGGCTCAAATGAATTTGGCAAGAAAGTGGGGAGAGATGGATAGGAGGGGGGAGATAAAAAGAGGGCATTGTAAAACCACAGAATGCTACACAAATGTATGGTATTACTGTACATAAATAAAGCTCAAGCCAAGTCACCATTGAACTATACAAAGAAGTTCCCCTTTCATCACAGCCCCTAGACTAGAAATGTCATACTCATATGTCCTGAGATTCCACAAACTGAAGAATCACAAGGCACCAAGTCTAGATAAAGGAAAAAGCACCAGAGAGGATATTCAGAGCCTGAGTTTTAGTCCCAGTTCTGCCATTGCCAAATGTAATCTTTGTACATCACATCAACCTCTCTGATTTACATTGATTTATGGTTTTGAACATTGTACAATAATTACTAAAGATATCAAAAGCAAAATGTTAAAATGCATAAAATTGTAAGATACTTATTTTTATACCAGAAATGATTACGGTTCCTTTACACACTTTTTTGAAAGATAAGAACCTCTTTAAGGAAAGGAGAATGAATGCCTTAAGAACAATGGCAACTATATGCATACTAGAGGCCCAGCGCATAAAATTCATGCATTGGGGGGGGCGGGGGCCCTAAGCCCGGCCTGCGCCCTCTCGCAATCCGGGACCACTCGGGGGATGTCCAACTGCCAGTTTAGGCCCAATCCCCTGTGGTAGCAGCGGGAGCAGGGCTGCCAGCAGATAGGGGACCAGGGGCCATGGCAGGAGGGGCCAGGTGGGGCATGGAGGATGGGCTGAGACCTGCTCCTATGCCCACCGCAGCCTCGCGGCTCACAGTTCCTTTCAAGGTGCATGAATTCATGCACTGGGCCCTTAGTCTACCAGTATATATATATATAAAAAACTAAGCAACAATAAAACCATTACAACTGTTACAACCAGAATGACCAGTCAACCAGTCTCTATGATACACACTGACTACCAGGGGGGAGATGCTCAACACAGGAGCTGCCTCCTGGTGGTCAGTGTGCTCCCACAGCCAACCTCCTGTGGCCCTCCCACCCACGGCCAGCCAACCTCCCACAGCCCCTCCCCCCACCAGCCAGCCAACCTCCTGCAGCCAGCCCCTCCCCCTGCTGGCCCATTCCCCGATAGGCCCTGATTGCTGGCCAGGCCAAGGGACCCCACCCATGCACAAATTCATACACCGGGCCTCTAGTGCAGTGATGACGAACCTATAACACATGTGTCAGAGGTGACACACGAACTCATTTTTTTGGTTCATTTTTCTTTGTTAAATGGCATTTAAATATATAAAATAAATATCAAAAATATAAATTTTTGTTTTACTATGGTTGCAAATATCAAAAAATTCCTAGATGTGACATGGCACAAGAGTTAAGTTAGGGTTTTTCAAAATGCTGACATGCCGAGCTCAAAAGGTTCGCCATCACTGCTCTAGTGTATTTATATTGTGCCTGGATACTTTCAAAGGAGGCTTCTTATTTGAAGAAAAAAAATGCAAAGTAGAATTCTACAATGGTATTTTTCCTTCTAAAGTTTTGAAAATGAGAAAACCAATATATCCTTGAAGCCAGAAATAGTGACATCCAGGGTTAAACTGAAGGATTCAAGATGCTAATTAGCAAACCATGACTGTATGTATAAGGAAGATATTAAGTTTTCTCTAAGAACACTGCAACTTGAAATTCAAAAAACTAATGTTATGGGATAATTGCAAAATATGATTAACTGATTTAAACACTCCTGAAAATGCAGCACTATTTCCTTTCAAGAGGAAGAACAAATATATTCTATAGACAAATGCCAAAATCAGAATTAGCACATAGTCAAGAAAGAAGGTGACTAAGAGTACACGAATAACCATTTTGAATTAAATCACTTTAAAGCTAGTTACAGTATGAATGGGGATAATTACATGGCTCTCAACTCTGCTCATGTGTTTTCTCTTTCAATTGCAAATTCCTATAACTGTCATGTTTAGTTGTCTCTTTGAGATGTTACTATCCATGGTAACAGATGAATGCTCTTCTGTGAGTTTTATAAATTATCTTAGCTCACACAGTTTAGGCCTTAAGCTTAGGTTAGGAAAGGCTTGGCCCTTTGGTGCTTGCATGCAGTTTTCTACAGCTGAAAAGCTTTACAAAACTCTATAGGAAGATTTGAAAAGACACCAGAAAATAATTTGAAATGCAGAAAGTGACCAAGATGTCTTGTATTTTTCATTGCTTGTACTACAACTGCATGTTTATACACAAGAGCAACTCAATAAACTATTTAACAATGGATTCCCAATGAGAAGGTGTATTTTAGCAGGAATGGCTAATTTGGGCCTTCTGGCTTCTTTATAATGTTCCAAATAATTACATACAACTACCCTAACAATCAGGAGATAGTCAATAAAAGGAATTAAATGGAATCAGTCTAAAGCATGGATTAATGTGCAAACTTTCTGGAGTAGACAGCCAAGAAAATATTATAGGCAACAAATTTCAAAATGGAAAACCAATTAAACAGAATTATAAAATGCGCCATGGAGAAATAAAAATCATAATCAATCTGCTTGACAGGAATTTACACTTTTAATTGTAAGGTAGCTACAGTGAGTTGTACTTACTAGCTCTTAATAGGTGTGTGGTGATGATAAAGGCTAAGAAAAGCAAAACCTCTAGGATAAAATTAATTTACACAATCCAAGAAAACAATGAGAAAAAAAACGAAAAATATCTAATATATGAGAATTCAGTGCCAGGTGGATCATTTCAGTGTTGAATGAATGCATCAATTCTTGTTGTAAGATTACATTCTAAGTTTTTCTAATTTGCCGTAGGTTTTGCCTAAAGGATCATAGCCAATGAAAACTAAGTCTAAAGGGGCCCTCTGGCAGAGGTAGACAGAAAAATGTGGCAAGTTCCTTTCAATAGGCATATCTCATTCATCCTTATATTCTTTGCATTTAAAAACACTGTTGGAAAAGCAGTAGGTGTTTGATGTATGTATATATGTTTTAAATTTTATGTACAAAATTTAAAAATCATATTTCCCTTTAAGCAGGTTTTTGCAAATGCTGTATGCTAGGTATGTATAGTATACATTTATTTTCATGAATTATAGAGAAATGATTAGACTTTTAGGTAAAAATTGAAAAAAAATGAAGCCTCAGACTTCAGGAACATCATCTGTTAAGAAATGGAGAGCAGCTGATCTTCAACCTCGCCCTGAAAGAATATTAAAATTTGTTACGGAGCAGATTAAGATGTATTATCACTAAAATAAAATAAAATTTGTTTGTTAGGTAGGAAAAATGTTAGTGACTAAAAATGTCTAATATAAAATGTTCTTTCATAATTTTTTTTCAATTGTGTATATCCTTCAGCTTATTTATTTCTTCCTTTATATTTCAGGAGAGGGAGGCAATATAATATAGTCATTAACAGCATCCACCCAGGAGTCATACTGCTTGGGTGAGTCCAGCCCTGCCCATTCACTACCTATAAATGCTGGTCAAGTCCCTGAATCTCTCTATGCCTCAGTTTCCTAATTTCTAAAATGGGAGCAGCACAAATACTTCCTTATAAGGAAATCAACAGGATTTACAGTTGCCTAAATGCTGTCATCCATGATAAGAGACAGTAGGAGCATGTTTGGCACAAGAGAGGATGCTTATTTTAAAATTCAAATGTAAATATTGCATGTTGTTCCACTGAGTGCCATGACTTTTTAAGGTGTTTTACAGCAGAACAGATCCTGTCTTCCAGCTCTACATGGCTGTGACTCTCTTCTCTGTTATAGAGGCTAAAGGGCTCTATGAAAAACAACTCATATTTTTGTTCTTTAAAATTTCTATACTTGGATTACATAAGCATTTGGAGTGGGGTGGCCAGATGGTAGATAGTTGGGCCACAGGTTGATTGGTTGATTAACTGGTTGTTTGGTTAGCTAGTTGGCTTACTTTAATAATGCTATTTTCTTAAATCTTTATTCTTCCATGCAAATTTTACAACATATCCAGAAGGCTATGTTCTGATAATAATAATTGAATTGTATACTCCTAGTGGGTATATCCTAAGGCCAATAAGAACTGCAAAGAAATCAAATTGTTTTTACTAAAATCATTATTAGTAATATTACTGTTGCTCTAAAATTATTCTTAAATTGTTATATATAAACAATCATGGAACTAAGATTTTTCAGTTTTAGGAAAAAGAGATAAACACGTGAAATAAAAAAAAATTACAAACAAAATGCATAAACTGAAATTTGAATTGGAAATATGATAAGTGTAGAAACATCAATGGAAACATAAAATATCTCTCTTTTAAAATATTTCCACCGAAAAGGCCTAGGAGCAGTGGCCAATTGAGTAGCAATGAGCCCTTCCAGTATCCAGATTATGGATATCAATTTCCCATAAAAAAACAAACAAACAAATAAGCAAAAACCCAACAAAATATGTCTGTTTCCTGCTCTGGGCAGGAAAATATAAGACAGTAGCTTAGGATGGCTTGTCCTACCCGTGTGGGGATGTATCAGTGACGACTAGGATCATTTCAAAAGGACTCAGGAGCAAAACTGAAGGAATTCCTTGGCAAAGATGAAATAAATTCAACATCATAAAGAATAATAAATACAATGAATTGAAAAGTATAAAATATGATAAGATCCAAGAAGTTATAATGTTATGTAAGCAACTCAATAGTCATCTCTAGAGAATTTTATTCATTTACTAGAGGCCCAGTGCACGAATTCATGCATGGGTGGGGTACCTCAGCCTGGCTGGCAATCAAGGCCTATGGGGGGGCTGGCCAGCCAGGGGGAGGAACACTGAGAGATTGACTGACTGGCCTCCTGATCAGGGGGGCTGGCTGGGTGAGGGGAGGCCACAGGAGGTTGGCCGGCCGGGGGAGGGGCTGAGGGAGATTGGCCAGCCATGAGGCCTGGGAGGGGCTGCGTGGGGTTGGCTCTGGGAGCACAGTGATCACCAGAGGGCAGCTCCTGCATGAGCATCTGCCCCCTGATGATCAGTGTGCATCATAGCGACTGGTTGACCTGTCGTTCCAGTCATTTGGTCATAAAGGTCGCTTAGACTTTTATATATGTAAAGATTAGTATTATTTTTAAATATGTTCTCTTTAATTTCAGAGAGAGGAAGGGAGAGGGGGAGATAGAAACATTGATGAGAGAGAAACATCAATTGGCTGCCTCCTGCACCCCCCTACTGGGGATTAAGCCTGCAACTCAGGCATATGGGCTGACCGGGAATTGAACCAGCAACCTCCTGGTGCAAGGTGCCATGCTCAATCAACTGAGCCACACAAGCTGGGCCATCTCTAGAGAATTTTAGATATTTAACCCACTATTCTGAAAACTTATAACTAAAGAGAGAGAATCAGGCATTTTTTTCTGCATTTTCTCTATAAAATATTCCTCAACATAAAAGCTTGACACTGTAAAGTTATCCTTTATATAGAAGAATTCAAAGTAATAAATGAAAAGGGAATGATAGAATTAGAACATAACTACTTTACAATGCCTATTAAACAAATAGACCTATGTGATAATCATTAGTGACAGCTAAACCATTAGATAACAAGTTGATGGGGAACTTTATAATGGATGAATCAGGCTAATCACATATAAACCTTAGATCAAATATTAATACCATAATTAAAAAAAAACATTAAACATTATGGGTGCCAAATATGATGCAATGGGAGGGTCCCAACATCCTGAATGAAATAATCTTGCCAAAACATCAAATCTGGATCTGATCAAACTTCTATGTCAACATATGGTTTATAGGAAATAGAGGTCAGAGGGAAAATTGAAATGATATCATGGAGATGCATTCAGCAGAACACAGAATGTGGGAAATTCTATAGGACAAGTAACCCAGTTTGTTTAACAAAGTGCAAGGGAAAAACAGAGGGAGGGTTCATAGTTTAAAAAAATTTTAGATTAATATAAATGAAATTCCAAGTGAGGATCTAGTTTGGATCTAATTTTAAAAATTCAACCCTGTATTTATGTACATATGGGAATGTGTGCATGCATGTGTGTTCAATTTGATGTTGACTGATATTTGATTTGAAGCCATCACATATTTGCTACTTTGAAAAATGGGATAATGGAATCATAGAAATACTTTTTTTTTAAAAAAAAGAGCTCAACTTTTAGAGTTAAATACAAGTAAATTATATGATGTCCAGAATTTGCTATAAAACAACCTATTGGGCCGGGGAGGTGTGTGCTAATAATTGGTGACACTGAACCTGGTGATGGGTACAGGAAAATTCATTACATTATTCTCTCTACCTCTGAATATATTTTTAAATGGACATAATAGAATGCTTAAAATAAAAAACAGATTAAAGCACAAAAAATCACTTAAACACAAAAATATCCTGTTAAGGTGTTGATCATGTTGCCTTGTATTTATACACAAATTAATCTAGGCTGTTGAGTCTTCATATCTAGAAACCTGTTGTTATCATTGCTGGTGCTCTTCCCATTTTCTTGCCATAGGTCATGCACATTGCTTAAGTTTAGTCAGAGGTAATCCTTAATTTGCAAGACTTTTTTGCTTTACTAACAATAATCAATGTGAAAACAAGTAGGAAGCAATTGCTTTTGCATACTTTTTAATTTTCATGATTACTATACTGTCTTTCTGGTACTAGTAACTTTTTAATCTAATATCTAATGTTCTAATTTTCAATATAATCTCATTTCTTAGATATTTCAGATGGAAATCCATTAACCACAAATAAAGAATAATTTTTCACCTCTCTTCAAAAAATATGTGCTGTGGACTGTATTGAAAGGATT
Organism: Myotis daubentonii; assembly: GCF_963259705.1. Lineage (NCBI taxonomy): Eukaryota > Metazoa > Chordata > Mammalia > Chiroptera > Vespertilionidae > Myotis > Myotis daubentonii. The sequence continues at coordinate 24,859,605 of NC_081852.1, read as the reverse complement.
GATTCCACTACAGTTATTTCCTGAAATTCATAATTTGAGAGGTTTTCTATTTTAAAGTAAATTGAAATCTGTATTATGTTCCTGCCAACTTGGAGCTCATATATAGGACTCTGAAATTAACATACATGTATCTCATAAATTTGCATAATGATTGAAGTGCTCAACTCATTCTACCATCAATTATAGTTCAGAGAACACCCTCAATGTCTAATAGTTGAGAATATCTATATCTCCAACACATGTCAAAATATGTGTGCCACACCCATTGGATGATTACACAACAGACATCTTCCTTGATGATTACTTTCAGTCTGATGAAATAAGATGGTTACATTCAAATGAACCCAGGTAGTTCCTTATGATAAAGTGGATACAGAGGAAGCTATCAGAGAAACGGACTAAAAATGTTGAAGGCAATTTCAAAACATCAAATGTTGGTTTCCTTTCTTTCTTTTTTCTTTCTTTTTTTTCCCATAAGGGATGCATTGTGTAGAGAAGGTACGTTATTATTCCAGAAGACATTATCCTGGCTTTATTACACACAGCACATCTGGGAACTGTCTGCTTGAAAGCCTTGGCTAGAAGCTCTATCCGATGGCCTCAAATTGTTTCTGATATTGAAAAGTCTAAAGGAAGTTAGTGCATGCCACATGCCAGGCTGCTTGGCACAAACTGCCTAAGAAACCTACTTTACCAAGGGAAAACAACAACAAAATTTGGATCGGGAGTCCACATTGATTTTGCATTATGAGATAAAAACTTTTTCCTTCAGTGTATTGCTTTTCACAACAAATTTAAGTGCTTTTGCTTTGACCTCAAGCCTCTGTGGTGACACTGTGACTCGATGCCAGTTTTCTGCAGCACAGAATCTGCCAGACACAATTATTTCTGACAATAGCTCCGCATTGGTCGGAGTCCAGTTACGGTATTTGTGGACAACAATCTTATCCACGTTGTCACCATTACTCCTCATCTGTTTTTAAAAAGTAAAAGAAAACATATGTAAAACTTTAGACAATAAAAAAAATTTTAGACTGAAAGTGGTGCAAGCTACCAAAGACACCCTGAGCTGGATTTTTTAAGATACTGATTGATAATTGTTGACTGGTTTTTCATTGACCAATATGTTATGGGCATTCACAAAGAAGTCTGCTCATGCTGAATTCTAGTTAGGTTAAGTTTTATAACTTGCCCAGTGTTAATTCCTTCTTTCTTCCCTTTTTTCCTTCTTTCCTTCCTTCCTTCCTTCCTTCCTTCCTTCCTTCCTTCCTTCCTTCCTTCCTTTCTTTCTTTCTTTCTTTCTTTCTTTCTTTCTTTCTTTCTTTCTTTCTTTCTTTCTTTCTTTCCTTCTTCCTTTTTTTCTTTGCTCCCACCATCATCATTTATTTTCACTTGCTTTTTAGGTTGTTAAGTCATTGCTATTCTCTTTCTCTATTAAAAACATAGTTTTTCCATTTTCACTGCTAATTTCTATATCTTTTCTCCATTTGTCTTCTCCTCCTCCTCCTCTCACCCTAATCCTGCAGTTCACCTCTTTAGATGTGAGAGTGACATTTTCATCTCAACTGAGGCGGTCAACAGCAATGGCCTCTTCTTGCACAATTGTCCTCTTCTTCATCATGCTGCTCTCCGTCATCCTCTCCATCGCCCTCTACAAAAGCGCTGGCTTTCATCATGTTCGACCTCTACTTGTGTTCCTTGTGGTCAGCATCCTCCTAGAAGGTAAGATTCTTATGTGCCCGGTCTCCATCTAGCAGGAAAGGCCATATCTTGAACCAACAGCCTGGATGGCCCCTCCCACATTGGGTTCTAGGCTCCTTGGTGTCTGGAGAAATCATTCACTTTTGCTACTGTAGGTTTTTCTTTGCTGGGATTTTCTTCAGATCTTGCTTCTGGATGGGTGCCATGTGTATGAAGTCACACAGTGCCCTGTCCTTTTTTCATGAGAGCACTCACTGCCCACATGATAACAAGTCTTTTACTTGTGTGCCATCCTGGGTTATAAACACTATGAGTAAAGAAATGTATATTTTCTTTCCTCTTAATTCTACCTCCAGCATCAGGAATATGACTGGCACAAAGCAGACAGACAAGAGCCAGACTAGAAACAGTCTTTCATATCAGGCTTGTTCAAGCTGGCTTCTAAGCCAGCCTTCTTCACCCTGTTGGCAAGCTTTTTTTTTAAGCTGCAGATATTCCAGTAAGGTCCTTAAATGAAAGCCGATGTAAGCCAAAAAGCCACCTAAGATAATATTCCAGATGAGGAACAAGAGTAAAGAGCCCTAAATAAGAAGTTTGTCCCCAAATTGCTCCTGCTATTTGACAAACAGCTTCAAATAAGGGATTGTTTTTTCTCTGTATACAAGGTCACTACTTTCAAACACAAAGGCAAGTGCCCTTAGAGTAGAACTTCTCAGGTTGAAAGAAAATGAGGGAGCAATAAAAATCTATCTGCAACACTTTTCAGTAGAATGCACATTGCAGATGATAAAAATAAGCCAGTATTCTGGCTAATTAACCTAAATTGTGAGTATCTGTCATACTTAGTATATGCTTTTCTCTTACACTTGAGCATATCTTGGATAGCAGACCTGTGAATCAGCCACAGGTATTCCTTCCAGGACTCTTTGTTAGCTAGAAGTATGTCCCCCTGAATCACCTTGATTTTTTTCCTTTCAATAAACACACATTGAGTATGTGTTATCTGCTAACAGTAGATATTTAGAGATGAATAAGATTCTACCTTCCCTGAATTTAAAACTATTTTCTTGGAAAAATTTACATATAAATGATCACAATTCAATGTATTTATATGCCAGATATATGGTACATAACCAAGTGTGCTTATAAGGAAGTCAACAAAATCCCTAGAAGTTTTATGGGGAATATAACATTTGAGATATATCTCTTAGAAGATTTCACCAGACAGAAAATGGGGGAAGGCTGTTTCTATAAGAGAGGACTTGCCGAAACCGGTTTGGCTCAGTGGATAGAGCGTCGGCCTGCGGACTGAGGGGGTCCCGGGTTCGATTCTGGTCAAGGGCATGTACCTGGGTTGTGGGCACTTCCCCAGTGGGAGATGTGCAGGAGGCAGCTGATCGATGTTTCTCTCTCATCGATGTTTCTGACTCTCTATCTCTCTCTCTTCCTCTCTGTAAAAAATCAATAAAATATATTTAAAAAAAAAAAAAAAAGAGAGGACAATACAGTGACTTAAGGCATAACAGAACATGGCTTGTTCAAAGATAAATACCTGGGTACGCCTGGGTTGTAGATTGCATAGCATATTGGATAGTGAGTAGAAGTGATGACAAAAGGGTAGATTTCAACCAGATAGTAAAGGATCTTGGTACCTTTCAATAAGAATATTAGAACATTAGTATATTATTATATTAGAATATTAGTGATTTTTTTTCCTTTTCAGAGCCAATAATTTACATATGGCAGAGAGTTAGGGAAAGGTGAGCCTGAATAATTCAACATCAATAAAGATTTGTTCTATAAACAACTTTTCCAACAGTAGAAGAAATTTAAAATATTTTCAATGTGATGCATTGAATTCAAGTTAATAAAAATTCTATATAGTTGCCAAAATATTATTGGGATTACCTTTGAATGGTGAAACAATAGTTCCTATGTTTTATCATAAATCTGTATTGCTTTTATAACAGGAGGGAAACAAACTTAAGGAATAGTTTAACTGAAGACTTATATGTTTCATTTCTATTTAACAAAATAGATTTTAAGCCCAGCCAGCGTGGCTCAGTGGTTGAGCATCAATCTCTGAACCAAGAGGTCATGGGTTCGATTCCCAGGCAGGGCATATGCCCAGGTTGCAGGTTTAATTCCTGGTAAGGGGTGTGCAGGAGGCAGCCAATCAATGACTCTCTCATCACTGATGTTTTTATCACTCTCTCCTTCACACTTTCTCTCTAAAATCAATAAAAAAAATATTTTTTTAAAAATAGATTTTAAGTCTTAGTTGTCTGGATAAATCTAGACAAGACTAGAAAAAAAATGATCTTTTAATATCTGCTATTGTTTTTCACATGATATAAAAACTGGTTTAGATTCAAAGAAGACAGAATGGTTAGAAAAATACTAGAGTCAAAGGATCTATAGTCAACTCAAAGTTCCTATACCTGGCATAGAGCCAGATATTTCATCTCTTAAAAGCATCTCAGAAGGAAAACATCAAGATTAAAAATCATATACTCAAAATCAAAAATATTTTAATGACTTTAACTAAATACTATAAAGAGGAAAAATATAAAGTCAATGTAGACGTTTTGCCTTTAAGAGAAGTCTGGTGTCAAATATAGATAATAATTAGAAGAAATCATTTACATGACTTTGTGATTTTGATACCTATACCCAGTTTTTAAACGCAGGCCTATATTGGCTTATCAGAATATACAAACTTAGAACATAAATAAATGGTTGCCTATTTAAAATAGTATATTTACTTATGATGCTCTACTTCCTAGAGATGTAAACACACAAATACATACACACATATAATATATCAAGTTCACACATCATACATACATATGTCAAGTTCAGGTTTTTCCAAAATTTTACTATTAAGTCAGAACACGAATTTGAAAAAAGCAAAGTATATCTTTTTCTGTTTGAAATTTATTTTAAAATGTAAGGGATAATAATTGAAATCACACCTTGATACCAAAAAAAAAGGTGAGAAAACATCCCTATTTCAGTTCAGAGTATACCTGGTTATTTAAGAAAACATATACATTCAATTCTGTGATTTCTACTTCATTATAAAATTACAAACTTATTCCTTTGAGCAAACATTGGGCTTAGGCAAATTTAACACATTTATACATATTGAAAATGTCTAAATTTGCAAACAGTTAAAATAAACACAGAATATAAATTACTAGAGAAGATTTAGCTTAAACGAACATTATGGCCTGAAAAGTCATTCTATTTCCACCAAGTATATTCCCTCAATATCCACAGGAAGAAATAAACACACACACACACACACACACACACACACACACACACACAAAATAGTATTTTAAAATATTTTTTTCCCTAGCACTTTTTGTGGCAGATGGCTTGCAGAAATGAATAGGTTGGTCTAGGCCAGTGATGGCGAACCTATGACATGCATGTCAGAGGTGACACGCAAACTCATTTTTTTGGTTGATTTTTCCTTGTACAATGGCATTTAAATATATAAAATAAATATCAAAAATATAAATCTTTGTTTTACTATGGTTGCAAAGATAAAAAAATTTCTATATGTGACATGGCACCAGAGTTAAGTTAGGGTTTTTCAAAATGCTGACACGCCGAGCTCAAAAGGTTTGCCATCACTGGTCTAGGCTAAAAGGAAGATGTGGGAGGAACCTCACAAAAGTGACGATTCAAAGTTCAGAAATAAATGAACAAATGGGGGGAACTTCAATTGCAACCCCAGAAGAGTAAATAAAATAATAGTGGGCACACACTGAGTTAGACAGCCAAGGAAGCAGCAGTCAATACAACATACCCAAGTTTCTTTGGACTTAAAAGATCATATAGAGAAATATGTGCACAGTAAGAGACCTGATAATGATACTGGTGGAAAGTTCGCCTGAGAGACATGAACTACCAGGAGGACAGCAGCTCACTTGTAAAGACCTTTCCCTCCATGTCTAACCTTGGGCTACAGCCCTGGCTTGTATAACAACTCAGCCAGTCTTTCTCCCACCTCCCTGTCATTCATTACCTGCCATGTCTCAACTCCGTCATGAGAAATTAAAATCTGAAACATGGCAGCTTGAGTGCACACTTTTATTGCCTCTTCCTCCTCAAAACTCATATAATGATAAATGAATACAAATGAGGGTAAAGAGGAGATAAGAATGGATGAATGCTGTTATATTTTTTGAAAACATAGAATACGTGATATGTGACTAGAGTCAAGAAAGCTACAATGTATTTGGTTACTGAAGGGGGACCCCACACTGTACAGAAAAGTCTTGAGATGCTCCAGAAGGTAAAGGTCGCTGAAAGTATGAGGACTGGTTTAAAGTCTTCATGGAGAGTAATTAACTAACTGCCAGATCCCCATCATCAAACCAAAAAAACAAAATGGACTGAATGTTTGTGTACCCCTCACACCACCCCCACCACCTGCAAATTCATATGCAGGGGCCCTCATCCCCGATGTGATGGTATTGGAGGTGGGGCTTGAAGAGATAATTAGTCATGAAGGAGGCACCTCCATGAGAGGTGATGTATCTCTCTGTCATGTGAGGACACAGCAAGGAGGTGTCCATCTGCACACCAGGTAGAGGGACCTCACCGAGAACCCAAACACACTGGCACCTTGAGCTCAGACTTCCAGCCTTCAAATCTATAAGAAATAAATCTCTGTTGCGTAAGCCACCAGTCGATGGAGTTTGTTATGTAAGTCACCTTCAGCTAATACACTACTACTTTCTTCTAACAGAAAAGAGGAAAAGGCTATTTCCTGGCAAATTCAAACATGAGAAGCCAGACCTAAGGATATGAGGCAACCTAGTGAGGCTTGAGACTAAACAAGGAGGAAGTGAATGAGATTGTACATAATGAACTCAGGGATCTCAGCATCCTTGCCCTGCCTTGTCCCTAGATCTGTTTCTTTCTTATGGGGTGAGGCCACAACATTAGTAACAAAGAAACAGAATTTCCGGAGGATGAGGCCCAGAAATCAGGATTTTAAAAAGATTCCCAGGTGATTCTAATGTGCAGCCAAGGTTGAGAACCACTGCACTAGAGCCAATGCTGGAGATTGAGCGTCATCTCTGGGGAAAAAACTATATTTATTCATCTTGAGATTCCCCAGTGGAAAGGCGAGCTCACTGTTTAATCTTGCTACCACAAAACCCAAGCCAAACCCTTGCCCATGCACCAGGGACCTTCTCTCAGCTTTTAGTGCCTCACTCATTAATCTGAATGAGCACATGAGAAACTTAACCTTTGAGAAAACCGTCCAACTAGAAATAGTCCAAAAAGAACTGACTCTAAATCACCCCAAAGGAAATGGTGACATTGTAGCAGGCAGTATATGACCAAAACACCTCATATAGTATCCTCAGAGTGAGAGATGTTACTTTCATTAACGTAAAGCAGTATGCCATGAACAAGGAGAAAAGAGGACTAAAAGAGCTCCCGGAGATAACAAATATGATCACCTAAACTGGAGGCAGGGGGAGGATGCACAAACCTTTTCTGTAAATGGACACGTAGTAAATATTGTAAACTTCCGGGACTGGGTCTCTAAACTCTGCCCTTGCAAGGTGAAAGCATCCTTAGACAATGCATAAATGAATGAGTGTGAGTATGTTCCTTTATTTACAGAAACAACATTATTTACACCACTTGACCCAGCAGAAACATTTTTTTTCTGCTGACATAGTTTGCTGACATCCAATCCCAATTTTATATAAATAAGTAAGTAAGTAAATAAATAAATAAATGAATATTGTGACCTAAAAGCTGTAGATAGCACCTAAAAGTAAGAGAAAAGATAAAGAGATAGAAAACAGGAAAGAAAGAAAGAAATATAATCAATTCAAAAAGTCCAAAATCGGCCCAATAAAACTTTTAGGGAGAGAACATAGAAAATGGGGAGAGGTAATTAAAAAAAAAAAAAAGCAGACAAAAGTCTTGACAAAAACTGAAAGACACAAGTCTTCATTTTAAAAGGTCCAAATGAAGAAAGGCCCAAAACAAAATACATCTTTGTACAATATCCAAACACCAGGGGAAATAAAGCATCATAAAAGTTTCCAGTGAGAAAACAAAAGATGACACACAAAGGAGTGAGACTCGGAATAGCATCTGCTTCTCAACAGCAAGAGCAGGTGTGAGAAGACAGCAGAGCGATGGCTTAAAGATTCTGAGGAAAAACGATTTCCAATTGTGAATTACACATACAGCCAATCTATTCATCAGTAAAGACAAAACATTCCGACGTGATTTTCGTCTCACATGCACCCTTCCTTGGGAACTACTAGTGGATATGCTTTAACGAGGTGAGTGGTTCACTACAAAAATGAATATATGGGGTCTAAGAAACAGAAAATCACACCTGGAGAACGTGAAGGGGAGAATGAGATTAGCAGCTGTGATTAGATATTGGCGCAGAGACATGGACTGCTGCAGACAGAAGGGACCATCTGAATTGATTGTTTGGAAAATTTAAGCACTTGACAAATCTTTTAAAATATTGGGAAAGACAACTAACACGAGGTATAGACGAAATTAAGCAAATTTGAGAGAGAGAGAGAGAGAGAGAGAGAGAGAATGAGAGAGAGAGAGAGAGAGAGAGAGAGAGAGAGAGAGAGAGAGAGAGAGAGAACATTTCTTAATTGAAAAAACACACACCAAAAAGTTAAATGGAAATGGAAACATAATCTAATACCCTACTTAAATCAATAGCATTATCACTTGCACAGCCATTTTCAGTTAAATACTGTCCATTTATGTACCATATTAGCATAGGATGTGGGAAACACACGGTTTCTTCAGTTATAATAGCAAAAAGTAAAAATATCAACAAAATTCAGAAGTATTATGAGGAGGAAATAAAGAGTAATTGATGAAGCTGAGGAGAAAAGAAGCAAGCATGGGTGTTTTCAATACAAGCCTTCTCTTCTATTTGCTTTTCAAACTATGTACATAAAGTTTAGTTCTCTATGATTCCTTAATATTTTCCATTTCTCAGAGTTACCTATTAAATTTCAAATATATTAAGAAAGCTAATACTATAAGCAAATATCAGCTAATAGCATGGAATTCATTTGTTGAAAAAAAATATACAGCCCTAATCGGTTTGGCTCAGTGGATAGAGTGTCGGCCTGCGGACTCAAGGTTCGATTCCGGTCAAGGGCATGTACCTTGGCTGCAGGCACATTCCCAGTAGGGGGTGTACAGGAGGCAGCTGATCGATGTTTCTCGCTCATCGATGTTTCTAACTCTCTATCCCTCTCCTTTCCTCTCTGTAAAAAATCAACAAAATATATTTAAATATATATACATATATACACCAAAAAAGGGACCCTGGCCAGTGTGTTCAGTGGTTAGAGTGTTGCAGGTTTGATCCCCAACCCTGGTTGGGCATGTGTAGGAGGCAACCAATCCATGTGCCTTCCTCACTTCTCTCTCTCTCTCTCTCTCTCTCTCTCTCTCTCTCTCTCTCTCTCTCTCTCTCCCTTCCTCCCTCTCTCCCTCTTCTTCTCTTTCTTCCTCCCTCTCTAAAAATCTATGGAAAAAATATCCTTGGGTGAGGACTAACAAAAAAAAGGGGGGGTTACCATAGCCACTAGGGACAAAGAACTGAAGACAAGGAAATCACCAAGGAAAAGGTAAGGAGGCACTTGGGGAGAAAGCTTCTCTTTTCATTGACTGTGTGTAACTCAGGTGTGAGCATTGGGCTTATTGTGGGATAAGACTGATGACCAGCGACAGTCTTTGAGTGGGTGGCATCACATCTGATGAAGCAAATATTCCTGGTGCCAACTCCAATCAGAAAACTAGATCTAAAAGCCAACTCTGTGAAGACTCATCAGTCATGTTTCTCTGTGTTATTTCTTAATTTTTTAAATTTCTTCAAATGTTGTTTAAACTTGCAGTTGTGCTAGTTTTTCCAAAAAGAGAATATTGTATGTCCACACTTGGGCTGCATTTTCAAAGGGGGAGCAGTGACTGCCTAAAGCCACTGTGCAGGTCTTGGTAGTGATCAATAAAAAGCTCAGAGAGATGATATCTGGGAGGGCGGAGAGTCCCATGCCTGGCTTCCTACTTGCTCTCAATGTGAAGTCCTCAGAAAGCGATTTTCTGACCACTCTTATCAACTGTCACTAGCTCTTATCCTCCCTTATTCTTCTTCATGGCACTTCTCTCTAGTCGACATGGTAATGCGTGTCTAAGATGTTCATTTGTTATTATCTCACCAACTAGAATGCAAGTCTTCTGATGGTAGGCGCTTTGTCTTATTCATCGCTGCATCCCCGGCACCAAGAACAGTGTAAGAGCTTGACAAATATTTGTTGAATAAAACAATTCTCAACCCAGTACCAGATATTTTGTTTTTATTAAGGACCCATAGCATTTGTTTCCAGGGACTAAGTCAATTTCTGCCTAAATCACAATTTTGCCACATGGGGGCTCTGTTTGTTAGCCACAAGGGATTCCTAAGCATTCCCCACACTAAAAGGGAACTACTTCTCAATCAGGATTAGGCATTAGTACACAGAAGGGTTCTCAGGCCCAGTTTAAGAGCCCTCAAATAGAGTGATACTTTTTATTGTAAAATAAGGACCCTCGGGCTCCTATTCCCTGCTACTACAAGGCAATCCTATGCAAGGTTTCTCTTCTCTCAGAACTATATCTCTTAGATTTGCAGCATAACATTTAAAAAAAAAAATCAGACTTACTATTTCCAAAACAAAAACAGAACTAACCAATGGAACATTATGCTTTTTTTTATCCAAATCAAGATTTCTATTATCTTTCCCTGCCTGGTTGTTGGGAAATTTAATTCTTAATGCTGGTATATTTTTCAGAAAGGCAAATTAAAAAAAAAATAGACTACTAAATTCAGCTGAAACTATTATGCACAATGCTTTCAATATAAGAAAATGTTATAGACTGAATGTTTGTGCCGATGCCCGGGCGCCCCCCCCCCCAATACATTTGTTGAAACCTGATCCCCAATGTGATGGTATTTGGAGGAGGGACCTTTGGGAGTGATTGGGTCAGGAGGGCAGAGCCTGTTCTAAAGGAGACCCTGAGGGCTCCTTTGCCCCTTCTGTCAGGCGAAGTCCCAGAGGGAAGACAGGGTCTATGTACCAGGCAGCAGGCCCTCACCCAACCTCAGACCCCCCAGTCTCCAAAACAGTGAGAAATAAATGTCTGTTGTTTATAAGCTCCCCAGTTTATATTCTGTTGTAACAGCCCAGATGATCTAACACAGAAATGTTTCTTTAAAAAGTTCTGTTACATCAGAATACATGTGAAGCAACCACAGCAAAATGTTGATTACGATACCATTTAAACAATATTGACTTTATATTCAAAGCACAGCCATCCATGTCAAGTAAAACATCAAATATTAAGGTGTAAAATTCGTTAAGAGACTTTTGTCTAAAACTCCTTTGTTCTTCTGTGAGGAATTATAAGAAATTTGGGAATATAGATAGGAGTATAAATTTTACATTGTGGCTCTGGTACCACATGTTCCTTCATGGAATTTGCTCTAAATGAAAAGCTAGAAAACTGATTTCTCTTGATACAAATGACTACATATGAATTTTCATAGCTGCTCTTTTGTCAGGAATGTTTTTGAGCTTTTGTTATAAGAGTACCTCAATATCAATACAAAATTTAGCAGGTTTGACTATAGGTAAAAAGGCAAGTACGATGGCAAGTGAAGAACAGAAATACTGGTATAAATGAAAGGTAAACCAACACAGACTCATGGCAATCCTTGATATTAAATCCTTAATATTAAATCCTTGCTCCCAACCTTTCCAGTTGATCCCATTACTCAGTTCTCCGGTAGCATAAATGCCACATCATAAAAGCACATATTTTCCTTCAAGCTCTAAATCTTTTATTATTTAAAATTTCTGTAAGTCTTAAATTTGCTACCAAGAGTGAAAGGTGCCCCAAGTATCCATTATGGGCTGGATATTCTGCTTAAATTAATGGACACCTGCTCAACATGTGTGCCATTAGAACTCACTCTTTGCAAGTTAAATGACCAAGGGGCAGCAGTCAACCAAGTACAGAACATGGAACAAGCTACAGTCCAAATGACCTGGTATCTCCCAACAAAACAATGGCATTAAAAAAATTAAAGAGACTTCAGAAACATGAAAGCCAAATGCAATGTTTGGGCTTTGCCTAGATCTTGACTACAAATGAACTTGAAGGACTTATTGTTAATTTCGTTAGGTATGCTAATGCTGGATGGTTCCAATAAAAGTCTTTCTGGTTCGAGCTACATTCTAAAATATATATGTGCTAAAGTCACATGATTTCTGAGGTTTGCTTTTAAAACACTCCAAAAAAATATGTGTATATGGGAAGGGAAGCAGGGATAGATAAAACAAAATAAGTGAAATATTGATCACTGTTAAGTTGATGTTATATATAGTATTCTCTTTACTTTTGAGTGTTTTTAAATTTCCACTAAACATACACCCCAAAGCAGTTATTTCCTCAAAGTCATATAGTCCACCTGTACATGTTATACTTTAAAAGATTTTTTTTTTCTGTCCCCGATTTAGCTGAGGGCTACCTCTGCAGGAAGTGACAGTGAGGAATGTAATAAAACCTGAGACTATGGATTGATGCTGCAGCATAAATGTCTCTTCAGGTGAGGGGGAGGGAGATGTGTTAGATAACCTTGTGAGGCCTCATTCATTTGAATTTGCCTCATTCCAGAAAGACACTGAGAAGCCAGTTTAATCATCAGACCTGGAACTTTATTCATCCATTTATTTAAGGCAGAGATGTTCACTAAAAACCATATGTGACCAGACAGGGTTTTTAATGGACCCCTTGAAGCAAGCAGATGGAAACCAAGGATATTTCAGAGATGTGTTAATGCTCTGATGAAAGATCGGGATATAATTACAACTGAACAAATGCATATGAGTATTCTAACCAACTAGATACGGAAAAAAAAAATCATTTCCATAGCTGCAGGAAACTCTGTTAGCATTCTGAGAACCCTATTAAATGACAGAATAACTGAGTAAAAAACATTAGGTTCTTTATAATATCTGGATCAAATGCATTTATTGGTGAAAGCACTTTATGAGCAAGAACACAGAATGTCAATGATGTGTGCCATACGATAAATAGTCTTGTTGTTAAAACTGTAGTAGAAAGGTTTCTGAGGAATTTTTAAATAATATTAGTAAATTCTGACTCTGCCTTTGGTCATATCAGTGTCTCCTTGATACATGCTCATCCTAGTTATACTCATGACCAGAAAACCTAGACAGAATCAAAGGAAAGATAATTTTCTCATAGGTACTCTGACTCCAGAAATATTTTATAGCACTTTAGAGTCTGTGATGTATTTACATATGAATTAAAAAAAAAAACTGATCCTAAATAAACACCTTAAAGATCGGTGAGTTCCATTTTGAGATAAGCAAACTGAGACCCTAAGAAATTTGGCCATATCCGTTCCAAATTCTAAATGTCAATTAGCATATACAATAAAAAGTATATGTCATTCTCTAAATTATTTTAGAAAGACAGTTTGTATTTTTCAAAGTTATTTTCTAGAAGGCTCAGCCCTGATGTTCCCTTTATCTGCTCTTCATGCAATTTCATCAAGGTTTTTGGTACCATTGTCCTCCAGCCCATAAGCAAACATGCTGCAATCTGGGCCATCTGAATAGAAACCAGTTTTGCTGTTGTGCAGCGGCTAATTTTGCTAATCATTTTATAGAATACTTTAAAATGCATCATCATTCTTTGAGGCCTGATATCAAGAAGATTTTTTTTAAATTAAATTAAAGTCTCATAATAAATTTGAAGAAAAGTGAAAGCAAAATCCAGACTTAATTCAAATGTGTTGAACTCTTGATTTTGTTCCCAACACTTGACCCATGGAAAGCAGTGAATGGCTTCACCAACCCCTCTGGTTGCTTAGCCCAAAAAACCAGGAATCATCTTACCTTTCTCTCTTTATCCTGTACCTCCACTTTTAAACCATGAGAAAACTCCTGTTGGTTTTACCGAAACATACACCCAGAATCTGTCCAATTCTTACCACATCCACTGCTCCCATGCTGATCTAAGCGCCCATCATCTCTCTCCTGGATTGGTGCAACAGCCTCCTGACTGGCCTCCCTGCTTTTCTTCTTGTCCTTTAGAGTCTATTCCAGTGATGGCGAACCTTTTGAGCTCGGCGTGTCAGCATTTTGAAAAACCCTAACTTAACTCTGGTGCCGTGTCACATATAGGAATTTTTTGATATTTGCAACCATAGTAAAACAAAGACTTATATTTTTGATATTTCTTTTATATATTTAAATGCCATTTAACAAAGAAAAATCAACCAAAAAAATGAGTTCGCGTGTCACTTCTGACATGAGTGTTATAGGTTCGCCATCACTGGTCTATTCCCGCAACAGCAGCACAAGTGATCCTTTCAAAGGCAACTTGATCACATCTTTACTCTGCATAAAATATTGAGTCAGCTTCTAGTTTTCTCCAGAATGAAGCCAAAGTTCTGAGAATGATGTGCAAAGCCCCCCATGGTCCAGAACCTGGTACCTCTCTGACTTCATCTCCAATTACTCTATCCCTAGTTCTCCCTACTCTAGACTGATTGGCCTCTTTGCTGTACATTGATCATATGATTGCTCTTGCCTGAGGACCTTTGCCCTGGCCATGCCCCGTGTATATTTAATGTTAATAACCTCATCTCCTTCAAGGTTGACTCAAGCCACTTTCTTAATAGTCCTAGTCATCCTATTTAAAATTGCAACCCACCTCACTCTTTGCACTCCCAATCTTCCCTATCCTTTTTCATTTGTTCTATAGTATATATGATCTAATAACATATAATTTTTATTTATTTTTATTGTCCATCTTACCTCTTTAGATTGTATGCTTAGATCTTTGTCTTGTACACTGATGTACTCCATGTGTCTGAAACAGTGTCTAGCACATAGTGGGTACCCAAACTATGTATTTCTTAAATAAATGAAACCTCTGAGGCCAACCCATTTATTAGCATATCAGTACATCCTGACTTTCTAAATTTATATTTGGCAATCCAGTTTCATATTGGTCTGAAATTTTGCATTATATACTGAGTTTGGACTCATTTACCTAATTTAAACAAAACATATTAAGCAATATGAAGTACTATATATAAGTATAATAAAAAGCCTTTAGATACATGACACTTACATTTTATAATTGCATAAATCTTTAGGGCCCTGGATTCATTGGGGAAATTTAAGAAGTCAGGTAGCTTATGGTTTGTTCTGAATGTGGTATTAGGTGCAAACAAATTGGCTAAATATATTCTGTACTGTAACTTTGCTTCTGTTGAGAGGCAGATCAGAAATAATCATGACAGTCAATGAGCAAAAGGAGGATAAACTTTGAAAAGTACACCAGCAGCCCAGCTGGTGTTGCTCAGTGGTTGAGTGTTGACCTATGAACAAAGAGGTCACAGATTCCAAGTCAGGGCACATGCCCTGGTTTCGAACTTGCTCCCCAGTGAGGGTGTGCAGGAGGCAGCCAATCAATGATTCTCTCTCATCATTGATGTTTCTATTTCTTTCTCCCTTTCCCTTCCTCTATGAAATAAATAAAAATATATTTAAAAAAATAAAAATACACTAGCAAATTACTAAAATCTTTTAGAATGTAAGTTGTTGTGGTGAGTGTTTTATTTTTTTCTTTTGAAAGGCTACTTTATGTTTTGCAAGTAATTTCTAGAGCCTCAAGTATTCAGTCTGGCTTGGAATTGCATTATTTTATTTTGGATATCTCTCTACTAGCCTCATGATGGTCTTCCTCTTCAGGCACTTCATTACCTTGACCCAGGACAGACCTGGTAGAGATGCCAGCTTACGGACTACTGCCAAGGTGATGGTCACACAAAGTGCCTGAAATCAGGTCTGCTCCAAGAATGGCTACTCATCACCTTGAGGAAAAGACCAACATAAATACCAATTACGAGATCTAAAGAGAGAATGTGAAGTCAGAACTATGGAGTAAGACAATATCAGAAGCCAAGGTATCAGGAAAAAAATGAGAACAAGGGCACAGCAGAGAATTTCATTCACCATAAATAATCCATGATTTCTCCCAGAAAAAGCAAAGTGAGCGAATTACATTCTCAGTGGGTTCCTCTGTGCTTCTGTCATCAGGGAATGAGAAAAGAATAAGCAGCACAAAGGTGATGGGGCCGCCAGTCATCCTAGAGGGGCCCTGAGCAGTAATAAGGCAAAACAGGCATCTTGATGGCTACTGCCCAGGAGAAGCAAGAGAAGTGGGAAGAAAAGCCAGAGGCTTTCAAACAACAGAGACGTAAGAGAGGAATTATAAATGTGATTCCCTTTAGTCTTTCTTAATACAGTAGTACAAATTGTCAATATCCAGTGGGGATGTCAGATGATAAAAGTTGTGATATGCCAAAGGTAATATTCAAAAGTACATTTACTATTTTCATGAAACCTATGGTTTCTATGAAGACACAAGATACCTACTTGAAAAGTGAAGATCACTTGTTGACCATCTACATGTTTCCACTTCCCAGTTTCTTGCCTTTTCACACACATTCTTTAAAAAAAACTTTCTATAAAATGGTATCCAATCACAACTGGCTGAGGAACTCTGCAGGGACCAATCCCATGTACACAAAACCAGCACTACATTACCAGTTTATCATACATCAAATGTACTTGTAACCCCCCCCCATAATAATGTTTTTATTCAATAAATATGTATTGATCATCTATAATGTGTCAAGTGCTGTTCTAGGTATCAAAGAAGGCAAGACTGAGTGAATTTCAGAAATCCATTGTGAACAACATAAAAAATATTCATTAAAGTAATTCTTTGTGAGTTAATGACACTTGGTATAGTCAATATTTAATACTAAATAACATGCAATATCAGTTGATATTCAAATAAAGTTGATGTTCAAATAATAGCTAATGTAGGCTTATTAGATGCCACATGTTATTCTAGGTACTTTCAAGATATTAAGATGACTTAAATCTCAACGCTTTATGCAATGGATTTTTGTTCTCACATCCATTTTGTAGAAGAGAAAACTGAGGCATAGAGAAGATAAGTAACCTACTCAAGGTTATATAACTGGTAAATTTTAGACAGGATTTGAATTTAGGTGCAAAAATCCATGTTCTTAATCGCTAGATGAAACTGCCCCTCCTTTAATTTTATAATACTTCTTTAAAAGACTCAGACCAAAAATATTCATACAAACCTATTCTAGGAAGGATTTTTTATTTTTTTACCACAGCTGCCCTGCCCCAATGCCTCAATCAGGCTAATTTTCACTTTAGTCATTTTAAAATGAAGGTAACAATGTTGTTGAAGCAAGATATCTAGTGAGATGTTCAAGCAGAACAGAGGTGTCATTCTGCATCTCAGCTCTGCCAGGTGCTTGCTATATGACCTTGAGCAAGTCATCTCTCCCCAAGTCTCAGTTTTCTCATCTGTAAAATGAAGGTTACAATGGGACCTACATCACAATACTATTCAAAGATAAAACAGGAATGCCCACTCACAGCACTTAGGAAGTGCTCAAATATTATTAGCATAATAAATAGCAGCCGCATGGATAAAGGGGACCTAATGATTTCTTGATCTTTCTATTCACACTAAAAATAGTTTACTTCTCTTCTAATTAAAAAAAAAAAAAAAAAAAGACCAAAACCAAAACAACAACAAACCAAGCCACAAGCCATTAAACCAGTGATCTATTTTGTGGGGAAACCAGAAAGGCATTTGGACACATGAGTTTCTGTGTCACTAGTTAACTCCTCTATTACAAAATGTTTGTGTTCTAGCGTCCCGAGACACCTTGCGTAATAGAATCACTGTCACTCCTAGAGGTCAAGTGGGCAGACAGTTAATGCTTCTCTGTGAACAGCTCAGTAAATCATCTTCTAAACCTCGGTTCAAAGCCCACGCTGAGGTTAAGAAAAACTGACGTTCGGTCTGTGAACTTAATGTCAAGCTCCAGAAAGACTCGGGCGGCACATGTGTAGCGAATTAAGTAGACGCAGACAATAAAGACGCTGCCAAACTGTAAAACAAGGCTTGGAAATTACAGAAAATGTTGCTCGTTATTGATTATGGTGACCATTCAGTTCTTCCCGAGCCACCCCAAACAATCATTCATTTTCCAGCCGAGAGCCTGCTCATTTGCAAGATAAAAGGGAGACATTTCTGCACATGCCCATAATGCTCTTCACCACTGGGGGCAGCTTTACATAAGACTGCATTCACGGAAACCAAAGCAACAGTCCGAGCAGCTTTCAGAATGACAGTCTGCAGAAGTGAGCTGAGCGTGTGCGCGGTCCCGGGCTCTCCTGCCTTCCGGGCTCCAAGGCAGCTCTGTGGCTGAACCGGGCGCTCACCGCCAGACATGCTGGGCTTTGGAATACAGATGTGGCAGCTCAGGTAGCCCCACGTCCCCGGGAGGAATACATCATGCTTCCTGATAAGAAGAAATTGTAGACGCCAGTTGCTTTTTTTTTTTTTAACACCCCCCCCCAGTTCCCTCCTCCCCCTCCAAAAAAACCTGTAAAGATGCAAAAACGTAATATCCATGAAGATCCTATTACCTAGGAAGATTTCGATGTTTTGCTGCAAATGCGGAGTTGGGATTTATTTGTTCTTGGAGTGTTCTGCGTGGCTGGCAAAGAATAATGTTCCGAAATCGGTCCATCTCCCAAGGGGTCCAATTTTTCTTCCTGGGTGTCAGCGAGCCCTGACTCACTACAGTGCAACTGACAGGGGCTGTCACGCAAGTGGCCCCCTAAGCCAAAGCAAAGACCTAAGGACGACCTTTGAACAATACAAAGGATGGGTATGTTTTGTCATTTTTCTTCTTTCCTTCCTTAAAAAAAAAAACAAAAACAAAGAATCCTCTAGTCTGTGTATTACTTCTGCCTTAATTATTTTACAGATTACCTTGCTCTGTTCTAAGGCTATAAATTCAATTGCTTAGTGAACACGTTTCTTGCTTAACTATTAAAAAAAAAAAAAATCACCAAAACCCTGAAGGCAATTCTCTTTAGATGACAAGGAGATGGTAATGTGATGTGAAATGTGGTTATCTAGATTTAAATGTTTAAAAGAGATAGCACATGCCTGCTCTTGCTTGATTAAAAAGAAACGCATTCTTTTTTTGGGGGGATAACTTTTCTAAGTTGTTTTTATTTTCAGGTTTCAATGTAATTAGGCTACTGAGCGGATCAGCTGTAGCACTGGTGATAGCCCCCACTGTCTTACTGACAATGCTTTCTTCTGCCGAACGAGGATGCCCTAAGGGCTGTAGGTGTGAAGGCAAAATGGTATATTGTGAATCTCAGAAATTACAGGAGATACCCTCAAGTATATCTGCTGGCTGCTTAGGTTTGTCCCTTCGCTATAACAGCCTTCAAAAACTTAAGTACAATCAGTTTAAAGGGCTCAACCAGCTCACCTGGCTGTACCTTGACCATAACCATATCAGCAATATTGATGAGAATGCTTTTAATGGAATACGCAGACTCAAAGAGTTGATTCTGAGTTCCAACAGGATCTCCTATTTTCTCAACAATACCTTCAGACCGGTGACCAATTTACGGAACTTGGACCTGTCCTATAATCAGCTGCATTCTCTGGGATCCGAGCAGTTTCGGGGCTTGAGGAAGCTGCTGAGTTTACATTTGAGGTCGAACTCCCTGAGAACCATCCCTGTGAGAATATTCCAGGACTGCCGCAACCTGGAACTTTTGGACCTGGGATATAACCGGATCCGGAGTTTAGCCAGGAATGTCTTCGCTGGCATGATCAGACTCAAAGAGCTTCACCTGGAGCACAATCAATTTTCCAAGCTCAACCTGGCCCTTTTCCCAAGGTTGGTGAGCCTTCAGAACCTGTACTTGCAGTGGAATAAAATCAGTGTCATAGGACAGACCATGTCCTGGACCTGGAGCTCATTACAAAGGCTTGATTTATCAGGCAACGAGATCGAAGCTTTTAGTGGACCCAGTGTCTTCCAGTGTGTCCCGAATCTGCAGCGCCTCAACCTGGATTCCAACAAGCTCACATTTATTGGTCAGGAGATTTTGGATTCTTGGATATCCCTCAATGACATCAGTCTTGCCGGGAATATATGGGAATGCAGCAGAAATATCTGCTCCCTGGTGAACTGGCTGAAAAGTTTTAAAGGCCTGAGGGAGAACACCATCATCTGCGCCAGCCCCAAAGAGCTGCAGGGAGTCAATGTGATCGATGCCGTCAAGAACTACAGCATCTGTGGCAAAAGTACCACGGAGAGATTTGATCTGGCCAGGGCCCTCCCCAAGCCCACGTTCAAGCCCAAGCTCCCCAGGCCGAAGCACGAGAGCAAGCCCCCTCCGCCCCCCACGGTGGGGGCCACGGAGCCCAGCCCAGAGACCGATGCTGACACGGAGCACATCTCTTTCCATAAAATCATCGCAGGGAGCGTGGCCCTGTTCCTGTCCGTGCTCGTCATCCTGCTGGTGATCTACGTGTCCTGGAAGCGGTACCCGGCCAGCATGAAGCAGCTGCAGCAGCGCTCCCTCATGCGAAGGCACAGGAAGAAGAAGAGACAGTCCCTCAAGCAGATGAATCCCAGCACCCAGGAGTTTTATGTAGATTACAAGCCCACCAACACCGAGACCAGCGAGATGCTGCTGAATGGGACGGGACCCTGCACCTATAACAAATCGGGCTCCAGGGAGTGTGAGGTATGAACCCTTGCGATAAAAGCGCTCGTAAAAGCTGGGCAATAAGTGGTGCTTCACTGAACTCCGGTGACTATAAAGGGAACGTGGTGCCCCCTCCCCTTCCCTCTCCCTCTGCTGGCAAGGTCCTCCCCCATCCGCTTGAGTACACTCATCACACTGGTCCTTTTCCTCTCCTGCATAAGGCACCCACTGAAACTTAAATACCACGATCAATGTGCAGCTTGAACTGTGGTTTAACATAATGCCTATTGTGTCAGGCCCTTTATTGATTCCATCCGTGTCACACTGTTTTCAGATAAAACTTCCTTTTTACAATTAATCCCCCACATCTGCTGTGATTCTGCTAGACCCAGATGCACAGTTCTGGGAGGTGTGCAGTTTGTTGGCAAATCCAGGGAGCAGGGGATGACCCCAGGTACTTGGACCTTGAGCCGATTCCAGGAGGATGCCCGAGGACAGGAACGTTTAGAGGCCGGGCCTTGAAACAATGCCTGGCCCCAAAAGAAAACCGCAGGGAGCTATCAAAGGATGGTGCTGGGTAAAAGCAGCACCACCAGCTGGTTCCAGAGGCGTCTGGATGGTGCTGAGGCAAGTCTAGGGGAAGTGGTGAAGGGTTAAAATGCTGCGGGGAGACCAGCGCAAAATGTGAGGAGATGGTACACATACAAAGTTTCCCACCTGAGAGCTTGTCGCTGAAAGCCAGCCCTGTGACATCAGACCAGAGGCTTCCCTGTCCTTTTCTTCTAGCCTCTCCATTTCCAAAATAAGCCCCTTCACTAACTAGCCAGGAAGCAAATGTGAGGAGGCAGATTTCCCCACCGCTCCTCACATCAGGGACTTTTCAGAGACCAGGCTTGCACATGGGAAGGCAGCTTGCTCTAGGCATGTGGTGGGGAGCTTCCCAGAATTTCTCATTTCAGCTCTTCTGGGGACCCTAAAGGGGGGTGGGGAGTGGAATCATTAGCGCTCTCTGTTCTCTGTTTGGGCTTTGTCAGGCTGTCCTGTTGTGTTCCATTATGTGTCCTGCACACACGAGTCCCCTAACGACTGACACTTCATTCAGATGTGTAAAGAGAACACATTCCAAGACATGCTTTCCACCAAGAGCCTCAGTCAAAAGGATGCTTTTGGTAACACCTCACTGAATGTACCAAGTAAACCTCAGAGGGAGAAGACCAACCCTATGGCACTGGGCTTTGCCTTTCTCTTGCTGATGTTACGGGGTCCCTACGCTCATCTGTATTGTGAACGCGTCCATCAGTACGATTCTGTACCAGCCCTGTTGGCACTGTGCAAGCTGCATGCGTGGTTTTATGTCGTAGGTGAAAGTTTATTGACTGCAGCTCAAATATCATAGCTTCTGGATTTAAGTAACTTTGACCACAGTTCATTAAGATTTCAGAAAAATGTCTTTAGCCTGTATCCTCTTTCATCCTCCAAAATGAACAATTCAATTACAGTAGTAAAAATCAGGAATTGCAACGTTAAGTCTGTTTCATTTCATTTGGCTTGCCAAACCATGTCCCTGTTCTTTCAAAACAGAATCACTGCAGCAAAAAAAAAAAAAAAAAAAGCAAAAGTGAATGGCTATTTTTACCAGCATTTTTATATAGTCTGGGGGCTTTTCATTTGCGGACAGGCAAAAATCTAGGCAAGTCACCATGAAATATAATTGCAAGGAAGCCGGTTTATAAAAATCACATTTTTATAAGCAATAAAGAAAAAGGAACATTTAAAGTGGACTTTGGTTTTAATTAAATTTGAAAATAGATGGCAGTTCATAAAAGCATCATAGCTACAGTATATTTACCCATGAAGAATTGTTGACTATACATTTATTAATGGCAAATTGTCACAGAGTCCCAATGGATTAATAATGCAGACACTTCCTTACAGTACTATGAACTGGATGACTGAGCCTACTGTGATGTTTTTCACTGAAGTTGTAAGTTTACATTTTTCATAAAATGTCAGTAAATACATATTCCATCTAAAAAAGAAATTTTCTTTGGTCAGACTCATTTTTATCTGTACTAAAGATGACTGTTGATTAAATGCAGTGTTAAAGTGAAAAAGCTCATTTCTATTCTTTGACTTGACCTTCTGCCTCATTTGTCATGGACACCAAATATATTTAAGCAAGACATATTTATACTTATATTTTTGAATTCTTGCAAATTCTCAATGCTCTGGTACGACTAGTATATACAAAATACATGTGCTGTATTGGAAAGTGTTCCTGAAATTCAAAGCCACTTGGTGGGTAAGATGGAATGAATGACCAGCATTTTAAGGGCTAGTCATTTTTTTTTAATGTGTAACTTTAATTCTTTATGAATTTAATAATGAATAAGAACCACAATAAAATCCCTTCGAGAGTAAAACTCATTTTGATTCAGAACATGAAATTACAAATTTCTTTAAAAAAAAGATCACCCCTTTTGGGGAATGAAGCTTCTCTAGTTCTTCATCTCTTCTGAGCTCAAATATTTAATTCTTGTCAGTAAGACAATAACTTGTTCACCACCACAAATTTAGCAAAGCCACCTGGAGAATGTTCTCCTCCTCAAAAGTTGTTGCCCTCCCCAACCCCAGGGCACTTTCTGGACTTCAGATTATAAATCTGTTTTCTTGACTTTTTCAAACTCATTGCATATTTGAGAGATATCATTGATATTCCATTTTCTAGTGCAAATTTCCTCAAAGATGACAGCAGTTCAATAAACAGCCTAACCTGTTGAACTGCACTCTAAGTAGAGACACATGGAGGCAGATGGGTTCAGTCAGTGCTTTGAATGCTTTGTCAGAGAGAGGATGCAATTTAGTCTCTGAACTGCATGGGTTTGGCCCCCATTTTTATAGCCCCAGTACCCACAGTGCTACGGCAGCATGAAGTTAATAGTCCCAGTGTCACGGTCTTCTGAGAAGTACTTATGCAAGATATATTCCTTTTAAATTAGTTTACATTTTCCAAGGATGTTGACAGTACATCTTTTCAAAGAATTGAAACCATTTTTTCCTTGATTTAGTGAATCAACTACCTAAGAGTAGACAACAGGCAATAAACTGGATTTCTGTGGAGCAGGAGTGACCTCCAGTGGCGGCTTAGACTAACCACAGCTATTCACACATTTTATACAGTTTTTAAGTCCTGAATGCTTACAGAAACGTGGTTGACGACATATAGCTTTTGATCTGTGAATCATATTGGAATTTATTTAGTTCATCTCCCTGGGAAATTGAGTTATAGTGCTTTTTTAAGTTATTTTTTGCATAGTGACTTATTTAGTAATGCCCAAACAGAGGCCATAGAACTGGTACTGAGGACTCGAAATAAGTGCCCAAAGATGATGAACAAGTTGTAATGTAATAAGAACAAATAAGAATTATTTTAAAGCATTCATATTCATCTATGTTGGCCACATATATATTTTTTCATTAACTGGGTTAACGTTTCCCATCAGCAGGATACTGAAATATGATGTAATTTAGGTTGGGGAAAATAAACTTCAGTATTAACACTGAAAAAAATCAGCATCAGCTATTTACTAGTCAGTAATGGAATGTCTGACTATCACATGAGGGAGGCCTCCCCTTCCGGCTGCAGGACTCTCCAGTTTGTCAATCATGCCAGTGACCTGTGCTTTGCCCCACAGCTCTCTCCCCCCTTCCTCCCTCCCCATTGCAGCCAGCTGAACACGGGTTACATTAGGCTCTCTGACAACGATGTTACAATCCAAGAGGTGATGATTCATGGATAATGAAATTATGCTCTCCTTCTGGGGAAGGATAATGCAGAGTCAGAGTCATAGATTTGGCAGGGGTTTGGGGGGATGCTGTAGGTGCATGAAATATCTCCTCTTCCCTTCACGTTTACCAAGAAGAGAACTTAAGCAGTTGATTTAAACTGTGAATTAGACTAGCAGAAAAAACAAGCATCAGGCCATGAAGCCTAACAAACACAAAATGAGTTCCGCATATGACACCTGAGAATTGAACCATGAGGAATGAAAAATTCAGAAACTGTGTAGCTTCTTGTATTTCCTTTTCCCCTGGATCTGTAGCAGAGCCATTGTGTTCTCTTAGCTAACTGCATTAAAAACCAGAGGCGGCTGGAAGATACTATGAGCATGAAAAGTAATGTTGGTAAATGTGAATTATAAATATTGTGAAAGAAATAGAATTAATGAAAGCTAAGTAGCTTGAAAAATGAATAAAAAAAAACACAGGTGAAAATGACAGTTTCTCTAATCTACAATCTAATAGCCTACAGTATTGGACCCAAATTTTGCTTAGTCTCCAAACTCATTGGTGATACATGCATACTGGAGTAGAATACAGTAGAAATGCTATAGAAAAATCAACATAAAATAGCTCTTTATTTGAGGAAAGTACAGCCATTTGTGGTAGAGTACTGGTCGTGGGTTCAAGATTTTCTGACACTTGCTAATCAAGTGATCTCAGGCAAATTATTAGCTTTTCTAAACTTGAACTTACCTATCTTTAAAAAATGGGCATATGTTACATGACTTCACATGGTAATTGGGAGAAGGGAATAAGAGAAGTACTTTGTAAACTACTTATTATTTTCAAAGAGTGCTTCGTGAGATATTGAGCTGTGTTTGTCAGTGTTCTATGTTTGGTCTGGGTTACAAAGACATAACTAACCTCTGTATTACACAAGCCCAAATCCACTTTACATTAATGGCAGTGAGTCTAGATCTTAATTTGTGTTTGACCTTTAGTTTCCATAAAAACACCGTTTCTTCCATTCCATGTTATCTAAGTCTAGGAGTTTATCAATAATGATCACAATGTACAATAAACATAAAGACACCAACCCTAGAACACTGAATCGAAAGATTATCAAAGTGCATCAAATTTTAACTGTTTCCCAAATCAGGTCATTACAGCAAGGCCTTTGAATCAACATAGGTTACTTATCCATCCCTTTTCCAATACCACTATTTTGAGCCCTCGTTGACTTTATAAATTCAACATTTATGGCAAGATGACATTGTTATTGAGCAAAAAGGTATTAATCACATGACATCTACTCTGCTGTTTCATTTTTTTCCCAGTGAAAAAGTATCCAAAATCTTCCACTAGTATCGAAATTACTATAGACTTCATTTTTACTTATTGTCATTAAAGATCACTGGATTTAAAAAAGTAGCATAAGAATACAAAGGCTCTTTATGAGTAACCACCAATTCAGTTATACAAAATTAAATACTCAAGAGTCTTCATGGGCCTTTCAAGAAAAAATTTACCAATGTCATCACACATCTGTCTTCACTGGATGTAGCTAGTTTTAACAAGTATGATATAACAGGTGTAATTCCAAAATTCTCATAATTTAAGTTGACAAACTGTTGCTGTTTGTCAGCTATGTGTCTCTGAAATTCCTGGAGAACAGAGATAATAGTGGTTTTTCATTTGGAAAAAGCATTTGAGAATTTTTTTTAAATATATTTTATTGATTTTTACAGAGAGGAATGGAGAGGGACAGAGAGTTAGAAACATCAATGAGAGAGAAACATCGGTCAGCTGCCTCCTGCATACTCCCTACTGGGGATGTGCCCGCAACCAATGTACATGCCCTTGACTGGAATCGAACCAGGGACCCTTGAGTCCGCAGGCCGACGCTCTATCCACTGAGCCAAACCGGTCAGGGCGCATTTGAGAATTTTATGCTGCTTTACCTTCATGGGATTATTGGTGGATGTTCTTGAGTTGGGTAAGAATTCCAGGAACACAGGGAGAATAAAAATGAAAGAGCAAGCAGAGATAACCTATTTTACAATGTACTTTCTAGTAACAGAATATCTATATACAATAATTCATTTTATTGGAAAAAGAAGCTTCTATCTTACTCTATTCTGCAAATATTATAATGAAAACTCATAATTCTCTCTCTCTTTGTTAATCTTCACCCAAGGACATTTTTTCCCATTGATTTTTTTAGAGAAAATGGAAGGGAGGGAGGAAGGGGGAGAAAGAGAAAAACATCCATGTGAGAAAGACACATCTATTGGTTATCTCCCTCATGTGCCCCAATAGGGGCTGGGAAGCAAACTTGAGACCCTCTGAGGGCCAATGCTCTAACCACTGAGCCCTGCCAGCCAGGGCTGGCAAGTCATAATTTTCTTGACAATTCTCTATATTTTATTTTTATTTTCCAAGGACTCACACCTCACCCCCCCATGAATTTTCTTTATTCCTTTCTTCCACTCTTAAATTATTGCTCTCTACTTCCTATACAACAAAAAAATATCTTCCCTCAAATAAATCAATACAATTTGGTCATCTCACTCAAAGAACAGCCTATCTCCAATGGAAAAAAAAAAGAACTTCAATGAAATTTAAGTCTTCCTGACAATCTCCCCTTTCCTCTATAGCTGACACACTACCTCTTTAGTGTCTACTTATTTTCAATGGAGGAATAAGAAATATATTTGTATTACACAATGGTAAAATATTAAAGCCCACTATTTCCTTTTAAATTAACTGACTCCTAGAAAACTGAATTTAGGACTTCATGTATGGGAGTGCTCAACTACATTTCACAAGTAAGAAATACTCAGACCAGTCATCAGAATTTTGGGGAATAAAATGCAAATATCTTTGTCTTACATATAAAATGACAAGGCAAATTCTATACTTAGCAAAGGTAATTTCTATTAAAGCTTAATTGTAATAATTACCATCTATCCAGGGTGTAAAATATATTTTGCCAGTAAAGAGCAGAGGACTTCAATGAAATATAAATCCTTGTTCATCACTCTCGGGGCTCTAACTTATTAATGAAGAGGGGCGAAAAGAAAATGTCCTCAAACAGTGAGGCTATACTATTCAGTGGTGTTCCTGGCTTCAATGGCGGGTTATACCTTCTGAAAAAAAGAAACATGTTCAACACCCTTTTGATGCAATCCACCAGAATCCCACAGGAATATTTAAAGGAGACTTGTAGAAGATATTATGTGGAGGCTAAAGTAGTCGAGTGGCTTTAAGCCTGTGATAAGATTACAACAGTAAGAAGTCTAAGTTTAAAAATGAACTTAGCACGTTAGGATCAGTATTGGCTTGTGCTCATTGATTTAGGAATACATTTTGCATTCTTTTCACTAAATTTTAAAGTGAAAAGGTGTCCATAGTTGGGGTACTGCCATTTATCTTATGAAAAGTTAGGTAACATCACTGAAGGTTAAAATGGAATAACATATTACATAAGTGTATTTTCTAGGCTTGTCACTGATACTTAGGGAAAAAATCCATATACTTTCTATAAGGTGATATATTTTTATTACACGTGTGTGTGTGTGTGTGTGTGTGTATTTTTGTGTAATTGAGTTATTATTATTTGCAAGGAATATCTACATAGTTTTTTTAAAATATAAAAACACAATCCTTATATTGACTCTGTTTTCATCTATTAATCTTATACTTTGCCCCTTCTTAAAGGACTGCCCTATAAAATAATTCATACTCTACCCACACAAGACTTTTCAAGCCAAATTATACATCTCTAGTTCCCATTAAAAATGATTTCCAATAATTTATCATTAGCATATCCCTCTGCTAGGTAAATTCTAACCTTCCAGTAGAGTAGTTTTCTCAACCTGTGGCACCCACTCCAGCCCATCACTCATCATTAAGAGGCAGCATGCACTTAGTCCTATGGACTTTTACAGGGAGGATTGAGTAGTAAGTGTAAAAATCTACATATATTTTTATGGGCTTCACTTTGGTTGTTTTTATGGTCTAACACACAGAGCTGTGTGGGGCCTTTTCCATTGACTTTTTAGAGAGAGCAGAAGGGAGGGAGGGGTGGGGAGAGAAAGAGAAAAACACCCATGTGAGAGAGACACATCGATTGGTTGTCTCCCTCATGTGCCCCGATCTTAAAGCAAAAGCATTAAGCTAGCTGTAAATTAAAAAAAAACAAACAAAAAACAAAAAAACAAAAAACAGTCCAAGGCTCACATCATCTATTTATTAATCTACCAATGATCCTAAATGATGAGCATGCTGTATTTCACTTTCCCGGCATCTGATTTACCCTCCCAAGTTTACCATCATATTAAGCTTCACATTCCTTCCGTTTTCCATTGCTAACAGAGAGGTTTCTTGTGCTTGCTTTTTGGTTGTTTGCTTTGTGTTGTTTTCTGCCTGCAGATATTCTCCCTATTGTTAGGATGTATCCCTTTCCCTGCTTTTCTAGAATCCCCACGTTTGATCCTGTCAGAAGGTCATAGGGAAATTTGTCAGTTTTATGGTTGAGGCGATCCGACAGACAGACTGGGTTTGTCCCTAGGCTGCAATCTAGACAAGTCTGGGATATCTGCCTTCTGTCTCCCCAGCCTCCCAGTGCCATGCCTTTTCTCTCGGTTCCTTTCTTTTTACCAAATATCTAGACCAGTGTTATTGTCCCTCGCAAGAGCACTCACATTTAAATAACAGATCTGTAACTAAAGGTGCGAAAGTCACATACTAAGAGCAAGCATACGGAGCAGGGCTGGGTAAAGTGCTTCTGGGGGCAAATGGCACTGCAAGCACTTGTTAACAAAAAAGACATTCAAACCCAACCCGTAAAGAATTTTTGTGAGTTTATTTGAGCCAAACTGTCGACATATGCCAGGAAGCAGAACCTCAATGGATTGAGATAATGCTCCTGAGAATGCGGGTTACATCTGTATTTATACATCAAAATCAAAGGAGGGGACATAGGTGGGTTACATGAAATCCATTGGTGATAGACCAGAGAGGTGGGAGAAAGCAAAGCGGTGTGGGGGGTGGGGGGGTGGTGATAGGTACATACTTAGGTGGGTGGGAACAATTAACATGATAATGAAGGAATTTGTGGTCTCTGTCCAGGCGCCCAGCACATTAGTTGTGCCCCAAGGGGTCCAGAGAAAGGGAAGTTACAAGTTACCCAGACATTTCAAGGGTATGTTATTATAGATGCAAAAAGACAGATAGGCTCAGTTAAGGTAAAGGTTGACCTTGTCAGTGAAGATACCGGCCTAGGATGTAACTACCCACCATAGCTGCTTTTAGTTAAATTTCAGACCATCCTTTGTGGTTACTTTAGGTCTCTGAGTTTGTAAGACCGCCATGCAGGCCTTCCTTGAACTTGTGAGGTTAGCATGTGGCCCCTTTCGTCCACGCACTTATGAAATCATCCATATAGATGCCCCTGGATTTTTCTCAAAGATAAGTTTGGGCCTTTCCAAAGGAACCTATGCAAGGCCTATAATCCAGGTTTCATTCAGTAAACTATAGTTTGAGAAGGATCTTCAGTGAATTTCATATGCACAGGCTTTCTTCTTAGTTTTTCTCAATAGAGAGACAATATTGTATAAAAGGAAAGTTGGGCTAGAAATCCAGGAAGAACCAGCTTGGTTTCTGGCTCTGGGACTTAATAACTAAAAACTCCTGAGTCTTAGCTTCTTCATCACAATAAAGAATAAAACAATATAATCATCAAAGAATCATTATAAGGTAAAGAATCAGGAATCAGCATTTCTTGAACATTTTATGTACTTTGCTTTGGACAAATTAGATGTATTATTATTTAATATTCCCATAGATCCCATAATGATTAAATGAGATGACATAGATAAAATCACTTCGTTCAAAGCTTGGCACATAATAGTAACTTTCCCTTTATTAGCTCTAACTGCTAACAATTTCAGTACCCCATTTTGTTTTAATAGTATCCCACTATTTATTTTTATATGGAATAGTAAACAGATATCTGACTTTCAAGAAATAGAATCTAAACTGCCATAAACTCAGGGGCATCTGGGCGCATGGCTAACACTGAACAATAATGTGAAATATAAAAGCAGTGTCCCAATGCTCCCCAGGAAGCCCAGCTGCATCTCCACACCACTTCCCATGCCGTCGCACTGGCCCAGGCTTGAAGTAGTATGTGCTTCTCCACTTCCGTGCTTTGGTCATTCATTTTCCTTTGTGATGAAATGAATGTCCTCCCTTCCAACTTCTCTTGGCAACCTCTCAGGCTTTCTAGAATAAATGCACCTCAAATTCCACTCATTCTAGAAGGCTTCTTAATCTTGCCCTTCGCCGCTTTCTGTATTTTGTACCTCTATTGGAGGCAACACCACAAGCTGCCCTGTGTTAGAGGTACTAATGTGTATACAGACCCTTTCTGAGGAAATGGACCATTTCATTTCTTTCTTCTTCCCGTGAAAATTGTACAGCATTTTATTCATGGCTGTACAATTTAGATTTATTCAATTCAGATTGAATTGATATCAGTTGAATTGACTTACTGGTGATATAAGGTTACTGGTGTATTATAATTGCCAACCTCATATTTATGTATATAGTCTACATATACATTTTTGTTTTTATTTCATAATATACTTTTCACATATTCTGTCTTCTCAGTTATCATTTAACTGGTTTCAGTTTAAACTGTTGCTATGTCATGAATAACCTACCAATGACTTTCCTTTGATAATTACCAAAGGTATTAACATTTTAGGGGGTATGTTAAAGTGAATAAGAGCTAAAAAGGATGTGAATCAAAGAAAGAATATTTAATTCTAAGTATGACTACATCTTGATTTTAGTGGAGGCTCAGTAAACTTTTGTTATAAAAACCATATATTCATGACTTCTCTGTCCACTGCCTCTTGGAAAAGGTCCTTCTCTCTTTAGCTGGGATGTCTCCTTATCTCATCCCCAGTCCCACAAGGCTTCTGCGTTAGACACATACCCAGGCCTCCTCTCTCTTACCAAACACGCAAAGGGACTGCTACCCTGCACTCTCAGAGAGATGAGGTCAGAGGTCTTTGTCTTCTGATCTAATACACATTTTCAAAGCAACTATTCGACTGGAGGCTTCAAACATCAAATACTCAGAAGTTGACAATTGTCAATGCTCATCTTTTTTGTTGTTGCTGTTAATGCTCATCTTTATTACCTCCCGAACACGGCTTACACAGGAGGCTCAACTGACCATACAGAATTGAAGCATGTGCCCTTTGTTGAGTGTCTCTCCCTTCCTCACTTCTGTTTACCCTCCTCCTCTTTTTCACTGAATTTCTTTCTTCTCTCTCATCTCCACTTAGAACTTCTTCCAGTTTTTTTCCTCTATCCAACTTTTGCTTCTAAGTCAATTTTCACTACTTGAATATGCATTTTTCTGGCTTGGTTAAAAGGTAAATACTAATGTTTTTTTATGTCTTAGAAAAGTGCTAATTAAAATGACAGTCTAATAATTTAATTTAAAAGAGTAAAAAATCTATTTGTATTCAACAGCTTTGTTTAGTTATATAAAGAACTGTAATTTTGTAATTTCAGAACTAGAAATAACATCCTCCCTGGTATAGTTTAAGTCTCATTTTTTAATCACCATTTCTAAGGCAGGGCAGATTTGTAGAACATCTAAATATTCCTCTTTGTGTGAGTCTCTGGGCCTTGTTAAATTTTGTCATCTATGGAGTAGATTCATTTTTTGGATTTATATAATAAGAGAACTGAAAGAAAACGTTTATTTAGTCATAAAAACTCATAGCTACAAGGATTTTTTGAGAAATTTGTAATCATTTTCTTAGCTTCAATTTGAAATTCTAAGCTAATTTAATGGACTTTTTAACAATATTGCCTAGAACAGCATTCCTTGTGCCTATCTTTGTTATCCATTCCAGGGTCTCATGAACAGTGTATCATTTTTTCACCTCTAACTTATAACTCCCTTGCTTAATATATATTCAGTGGTTATTTAAATTTTAAGAAGAATTTCTTTGTTTAATTTTTTACTAAAGAGGAAGAACTCAGAAGTGGTTGGGTTTTATTATCATTTTCAATTTTCAGTACTAGAATCTGCTTAGTCTAGCTCAGGTCTAGGGCCCTGGGTTCCATGACATACTTGAAAAAAAAAACAACAAAAAACAACACTGTTCTGAAATTAGCACTAATATACTTTAGATTCAAGAAATTCTGCATAGAGTGGCAGCTGAATGAAAAGAACCCAGCGCTTAACTCACCTATAACCAATCATATAGGTAAGAATTCCCAGAAGGACCTATTCAGTAATTTTCAATGCCAGGCTCACAAATTATATGTCCAGACGTCAAATTTGCACACAAATCATTGAGCCCCAACTATCTCCTCATATTCAACTCAGTTTTAACGTCCAGAACTGTGTTGTGCAGAAATAATCAATGGTTAAATTATTCCCATTTTGTAGGCTCAGCTCACAGTAGCCCACTGATTAGGGTGTGTGTGTGTGTGTGTGTGTGTGTGTGTGTGTGTGTGTGTGTGTGTGTGTGTATTGTTGTTGTTGTTGATGATGTTGTTGTTGTTTTTTTAACTATCTGATCTTCAGTTTGTATTTCAACTGTACCCAAGTGCAGATGCCATCTCTGGTAATATGACAAAACAGGTTTAGGTTTATAAATGTTTCTGTGTGTGCCAAGAACAGCATGAATCCTGCAAGTAACTGTCTGGTGGCCCCGGGGGTTGTAAAAAGGCAACCAAGTCTGCTAGAGAATCATTTTAGAGTTTATGAAACCTTCTCCACCTGTAATTTAAGAAAAAAAGAAAAAGCCCAACACTCTTAAAGAGCATGGGGGAAAGGCAGTTTAAGAAATAGAAGTCCTCTGTTTCCCCGGGAGGCACTTCACCAGGCAGACAGCCACCCCACAGTAGAGGGACCGCATTTCCTCAGCTGATTCGGTTCATTAACATGCAGGGTTACAACAGGCTCGCTCAGAGCCCAGAGCCCACAGCTGAATGGCCGGGGTCTCCATTTCCCTCCAGTGTCACCCTGAACGTGAAGCGGCAAGCATACTGCCCAAACACAATTTGACTCGCTAAAATCCAGCACTATAAACATGCAATGCATTTCTCGGGCACATTTTAAAGGACGTATTATCAAGATTTATGGCAGAAGGATGGAAATCATTTGCAGCGAGGCAGCACCAGGAGAATATTCTAGGTTCCTCTCAGGATAGTTTTAAAGTAAAATTTACAAATAAATCTTAGGGGTAGAGTCCCCTTTCAATGCAGAAATCTTCAACTCTTTCCTTTCAAATATATGGAATTTGAATCTGACAAACAGCCCGTATGGTGCCAGAATTTATGAGTGATAGGAAAAGCCACAAAAGCTATTTGTCACATAAACTGCAGAGCTCAATATCAGTCTGCAGGGCTCATTTGCAGAACTCAGAAGGAGCCTGGGAGGAGGGGATCCTAACAGCTGCAGCCTTGACCGCACTGCCCGTGCCAGCCAGAATTCAAGCCGCGTGAGCTGAGTGTGGCTGAAAGAGAGGGTGGCCAAATGAAATAAAAGGAGAAGAAGAAGACGAGGTTCTTATTTCTAAGTTTGTATTAAATGCGCGCACAGATGAATACCTGCAAAACCAGTGTAAGATAGATGAGGCCTGAAGATATTCAAATTAAATCTGTTCCTGAAAGACTAATTTCCTGGTGTAGGGGAGAGGTTACAGACTTTGAATCGGTTACACCAAGAGCATACCTTGGCATCAGTTTCCTCATCTGTAAAATGGAACAGCGCTTCACATCTCAGGGCAATTTGAGGATACACTGAGGTAACACTTATTTGTGGGCATGGCAGGCGCCCAATAAAAGTGATTCCCCTCTCTCTTACTAGGTGTTCTCAAAATGCTACAAGTTGATATGAATGACAAAGTGCAAATTCCCACATTTACCATTTAAATTACCAGGTTTGCAATCTATGAAAAATAATTATATATCCCTGGAGCTTAATCAATCCATCATGAAATCAGACCCAGAAAGGGCTTACCATAAATTTGGAAACCCTCTGTTAACATCTGTCAATGGAATTTCTATATTAAGTATTGTTATGTAATAATTTTGCTTAGCACCACAAAAAAATTCTAAGCTTAGTGTTATCTTCTAACAATTCAGTATTATTGCCTTTTCATAAATATTACTCAAAGCATTGAGTCCATCATCTTTCAAATCTCTCCTTAAAATGTTGCTGTAATGTCTGACCATGCCCACCCTTCAGTTTTCTCCCAAAACACATACCACATCCTTCCACACTCAATGCTGAAGGGAATATGCTATTACTACTGTAGTGAGCCAACTGGTCTATGTAAATTAGCACCTAATTCATTTCTAGTAGGAAATACTTTAGGCATTTGGCAGTAATAAAATATTAATATTCATATTTTCAAAAATTGCAATTGAGTCTATGAAATGATGACTGAGTTCTCTAAAGCAATTTACCCAAAGAGTTACAATACAAGAATTCTAGTGGACAATTATTGAGCACGTACTATGTAGAGGCATACAAATGGATTTTTGTTTTCCTCAAGGCAAACAAAACATAACAGAGGACAAAGGATTTTTGAAATTTGGAGTTATATCACCAGGAAAGCCAGTGAATTATTTGACTGGTTTGGAAAGTCACTTCTTTCTAAAGAAAGCATTGGATTATCTCTTTCAAGAGAAAAATTTGATACTTGCCCTTCACTGAGACATGATAATAACTAGTTCTTTTTAAAGACAGTGAAAAAATAAAAAATAAAGACAGTGAAAAGAGGAGAGAAGAAAAGAGCTATAAGAGTTTCTAAATGGCACAAGATCTGTGAAGTGGTAAATACTAACACAAACCTCATAGAGTTGTTATGTGGATTCATTAGTTAATTAGTTAACGACTTCAAAGTGCTAAGTCTTATTAGATTTATTTTTACACTTTAACACATGTGAGAGAGAAATGACTGAAATTAGACACTATCGCATTCGAACATTTTGGATCTTTCCATGATATGCTTTCAAGACAGTCTTTCCTACTTTGATTTCTTTTTCTCATAGGACTCCTGAAAAGCCGATCGAGATACTGATCCCAGACCATTATTTTCCAGTATTAGCACTGGTTTCCAGTTGACACTAAGCACAGAACTGAAAAACCCTCAGAGTCAGGTCTTTTGTGTAATAATATAAGGCATTATTTAATAATAAAAGCATCAAGCATTAAACATGACATTTAAATGTAGTTTTGTATCTCTGTACAGAAGGGGAGAAAAAACACTGTTGCATAAATCTGAGAGAAAGCGGACCAGGGAAGGATTCGAAATCCAATGATAACTGCCTTGCCTTTAGGAAATAGTGACTGATTTCTACCCCCACATGCTGTGAAGCTGAGAAAAGATGGCAGAGGCATAACTAGGTTAGTGATATTCTAATATGTGGGAGCCATTTCTATAGCTTAAACAACAACTTTTTGTTGACATATGTTAAACAGAGAAAAGTGCAGGTACCACCTACAGCTCAATGGGTTATGGGCATACTTGTGTTCTCTGCACCCAGATCAAGAAACAGAAGATCCCCAGCACCCCAAAAGGTTCCTCTGAGTCTTCCAATTACTTGCGCTGCCTCCAGGATTAACCACTCCTGTGACTTCTAACAGCATGGAGTAGCTTTATCTGTCTTGATACTTTATAGAAATAGTATAAAGTTTATACCCTCTTTGGGGCCTTGTTTCTGGCTAGACATTATCTTTCACTAGAGGCCTGGTGCACAGATTCATGCACCGGTGGGGTCCATCATCGGCCTGGCCTGCGGGGATGTTGGGCTCTCAAACATCCCCCTAGGGGTCCCGGATTGCGAGAGGGCAGTTCTCAGGGACGCACCCCAGAATCAGGCTCCCTCCTCTCTGGTTCCGGGTGTGTCACCAGAGAGCCGCAGCTGCCAAGTCACAGCAGCTAGTTAGCTCCTGCGTTGAGAGTCTGCCCACTGGTGGTCAGCGCGCGTCATAGCTACCGGTCAAACAGTCAGATTGTCGCTTAGGCTTTTATATATATACTAGAGGCCCAGTGCACAAAAATGTGTACACTCGGGTGGGTCCCTCAGCCCGGCCTGTGCCCTCTTGCAGTCTGGGGACCCTTGGGGGCCCCTTCCCCTGGCTGCTGGCACCAATTTTCCTCCGGCGCCCAGAACCCAGGCCTTCGCTCTTCGCTGGGAGGGGCCGTCATGGCGGGCTTCGCTCTTTGCTCACCGCTCGGGCCTCGGGGTCCAGCAGGCTTTGCTCCATCGCTTGGCGCCTACATATGCAAATTAGCCACCATCTTTGTTGGCGGTTAATTTGCATATCAGGCTGATTAGCCCATGAGAAGCATAGCAAAGGTACGGTCAATTACCATGTTTGTCTATTATTAGATTAGATAGATGAGTCATCCATAGTCTTGAGCATGGTTGTGTATCTATAGATATCTAATCTCAGTCCCTCCACCTCCCCCCATCCCATAATTAATCCTTTTCTTATTCAAAGAATGGCCATGGACCCCTGTACTGGGATTTCTTTGGTGAACTTCCTATCTCATAAACTCCATAACATGGGAGACTCGGGAATTGCTAGTGAACAATTTTCTCCACTCATTTTATTTTTTGTACCAGTAAATATATGCAACCTTAATTTAATTTGCACTTTTAAAATCTGGCCACAGACAGAGCCAGCTCTCAGGAGCACTGGAAGGCAATCTTCTTGTTCAGTAGCCCTTGTTTTCACCCCCAATCCCTACCTCAGCCAAACTCCACTGTAAAGCCTCAGTGCCTGGTCCTCAGCCCCTCGAAAGCCTGCCCTACTCCAACAGCTGTATAAAAAACAGCTGGGTGAACTACTTCACGTCCAGGTGTTAATGCCTAAATCATTAGCTCACCAAGGCAGGGCCCCAGGACAGTGCTGTAACAAAGAGGTCCCATTACTCTCTGATTGCTCCCTGATGGCTCTCTTGTACAGAGACATTTATTGACTTGCACTATGAGGTTCCTTTAAGGAACTCCAAGAAACAGATCTGTGGCACTCAATGCTGTTTTTACTATTAAAATGCTATTAATTTTTTTTTCCCCTACATCACACAGTAGTCTTTTCTAAATAATTTTAAAATACGTTGTTTTACATATAATTGATCCTGCTCTCTTGCCACCCCACCCCCCTACCCTACTCTCCCCTCTCTCCTGCTAAAAATATCAAAAACATCAAAGAAAAACACATCTAACAAGTGTTCAGGACTTTATTCAGGACTGAATATTTATAGTATTCAATCTACCTTTCTCACCCTTGGTTTCATCTGCTTCTCTACGTTTTCTGTTCAAATGTCTAATTTTTAAAAGTATCCTGATGAATTTAGAAATGATGCATATTAAATCAATAAAATATACTATCCCCTTGCTATCATTAGGCTAGGCTGGCCAACGGAGGAATATATGTTTTAGACAGAGGGCTCTTCTGCCAATTTTCAAATTACACCCCATTGGTTGGCTTTGGTTAAAGAGATTGGGGGAGTTGATATTTGAAGGACTGAACTACACTTACACAGCATAGGATTTAGTAAAGCTTTGCTGAATGCATTGACTGAATTCAGATATTTTCCCAAAAGTGAAGTGGACAAAATGAAAAAAAATATATATTTAGGAAAAATCTAGATCAGGAACAGGATAAAAGATAAATGTACCTATGAGAAAACATGGAGTTGTGTTTTCAAGAGAGTGGAACTATTACTATATTTCTGATGTGATATTTTGCACCTACTAGTCCATTCTTATTTTCAAGGCTCTCAATTAAAGTTCTACTTGGGAAGATTTGATTAATGCATTATTTATCTAAGAGTCATTGATTTATGGAGCTTAACCATAAGATTCAGCACAGCTCATTTTCTTTCTAATATTTATGTCTACAGGAAGAATACCACAATGACATGGGGTGTTCTATCCTTGACTAGTAATCCATATAAGCAATCATCCAAACTGACAATATTGAAAATATTAAATGATAACAATCTGTTATATTCCCTTCATTGCCAGGATTCTTCTATTGAAAATAACTGAAAAAAAATCCCAGAAACTCAGTGATAATTCATAAATCATATATACCACAAAACAGTCCAATATGTATTCCAATGAAATGTTCTCTGAAATGTGGAGATGTCAAATGTGGCTCTCTTCATTGGTCCCTGTATTATTTTTTTAGATAAAAGCAATAATTCCACCTCAAATAAATTAAAAACTATGGCTTGTTTGTTTGTTTGCTGTTCAGGTTATTTGCTTATGAGACTCTGGCAAAAGCAAATACAAACACACAGACAAACAAAAAACCACGTTTATTATCAGAGATTGTGTGAGATAAGTGAAAAGTTTAAATCTGAATTCATGGTATTCCTAAGGTGGGGTCATGGCATAACAGAATACATTCATATTGAAACGTGGGCTTCGGGGTGCAGACTTCTCTTCCCGTGGGTTCTTGTCCTCATGAAGTTTGAAGAATAAACTCACGGTCAAGAAGGCTTCTTTAATAAGAAATGTAGAAGTTTATTGGAAGCAGATACAGACTCTATCTGGGCAAGGGTGTTCCCAAAGGGGACCCCACAGGGAAGACCCCCACAATGGCAAAAGCGTTCTCTCTCTCTCTCTCTCTCTCTCTCTCTCTCTCTCAAAATAAAAAATCCTGCCTCGTGTCCCTTTGTCTCCATTTTATATATGCTGTAGTTCTTTGTTTGAATCTGACCTTTTCTTATTGGGCCCTTTCCTTAATTCGGGACCCCATTTTTCCTCATCGGTTATTCTGCAACATAGAATTAGACTCAAAGCTCAGAGCCCACGTGGTGTCCCCTTCACCTCTCCCCCTTATCTTGCTGGTTGGAGTTGTCTTTGATCTCCTGGCTGCTCAGGCCAGAGATACCTCTGTCCTTGGCTTACGGCTGTTTTAATTGCTCAGGCCAGAAATGTTTCCATCTGCTTGGACCACCCCCCTCTTCCTGTGGTATTTCTCTATCCTGTGTATAAGTAAGAGAAGTATTTTGGCGTCTTGAAATCTCCATCTATACAGTCCTCTCCCATAGAACCTCCTTATCTCTAAGACACCCCAAACCTGCCTGTTTTGTACCTAGAATTCATTTCAATATTTATATAATTTTTATTTAGTCAAATATATTTTGCCAACTTTATTGAGAAACTATCACGCATGGAAATATTATAGTAAACATTCCTTTAAAAATCACTAAATCCAACATAAAAATTAGGATCTAATAGGTTAAAATTTTCCTCTCAGCAGTGATTATAGAATTAAACATGATTGGAGTACCACTGTGTATATTTCAAATGCTCATAATGTACAAAAATTAACATCTATTAGTTTATGCTTGGCAAAGACCAGCAGACTTGCTGGACTCTGGCAGCCACCAACTTCACAAGACCTGTGTTCCCAATGCACACGTAAAAGGATCTCTCTCCCAAATGCTTTGTGACTCCAACAATGTGTGCAGAGAGAAATGGCTACTGAAACTATGAAATGGAAACGCTTTTTATTAGATTTCTGAGTGTTCAGAATCATGGGCCCCAAAGCAGGACATGGCATGGAGAACTTGTCACTTCAGAGCTCTGAAACTTCTAACATCTCCCCAAGACTGGACTCAAACCTAGTCTTTCAGTTTCTCTTGTGCGATTACCCTTCCACCACTGCTCCAACAAAACCAAAACTTACCCCTCTTTGAATATCTGCCTCAGGGCCCATCTCTAATTTGCTCACCTGATTGATTCTTCTACCTGAAACATTCCTTTGTGCCAAATTCATCTTATATTTTATTTTCTTAAATATATTTTTATTGATTTCAGAGAGGAAGGGAGAGGGAGAGGAGAGAGAGAGAGAAACATCAATGATGAAATAGAATCATTGATCAGTTGCCTCCTGCATGCCCCCTACTGGGGGTTGAGCCTGCAACCCAGACATGTGCACTGACCTGGAATCAAACTGTGACCTCCTGGTTCATAGGTTGTTTCAACAAGGAGGTCACAGTTTGAGCCATGCCAGCTGGGCTCATTTTATATTTTATGACCAAACTCAACTCTTTCATTATATTCTAATTATGACAGCTAAAAGGTTTT
The DNA here is from genome assembly GCF_963259705.1 of Myotis daubentonii. Taxonomy (NCBI): domain Eukaryota; kingdom Metazoa; phylum Chordata; class Mammalia; order Chiroptera; family Vespertilionidae; genus Myotis; species Myotis daubentonii. Next base: position 24,819,202 of record NC_081852.1, on the reverse strand, counting down.
TCTTTCTCCCTCAACTTCAACTGTACATTATTATGATTACTATTACTGTTATTAATACTTTTACATCTGTAGTATTATCATTTTTTAACTTGTGCTATATTTAGTTAAGTCCATATATTATCTTTCTTTCAGGGAAATTTCACAGGTAAGAAAAATTTACACATTTTTTTGTATCCCAAACATGCTTAAGGCAAGATTTGAGATATAGTATATGCTTAGTAAATGTCCGTTAAATAAATTAATGTGTGAATAAATTAATGTCATTTGTAAAAGTCATGCTGAAACTCTAGTATGCTAAATAAGTGATTCTTATTCCCTTACCCTCCCCAAAAATATTCATACGAGGTTTGGAATACAGTTCGTATTATAAGACATTACATTTCATGTAGTTCATTTTTTCAACAAATATTTACCATTTACAGTTATCTGAATGGCCCCACATGGAGAAAGCATTGAAAATATAAAAGCATCATAGGAATTATAAAGTCATTTCTAAATTGTAAGTGCCATTGCCATGTGCAAAAACATGTATTGAGCCACAACCACTTTAATCTTTACCAAACAGTCCTGAGTTTGTGCAGAGGGCACACTGTAAAGGGCTCCAAATGATGGGCACAGAAAGAGCGTTCAGGAGTTTTGGATAGTGCAGGAAGTGGGCTATTACCCACTTTACAGGTAAAGAAACTGAAGTGCAATCACAAGGAGCTAGAATCTGAATCCTGATCTAATTTGGCACCTCTCTTACAGTCTCTGAGTAATACTAGAAATCTCTTGTCTGAATGGTAACTTCCCCCTAAATAGGAAAGATGCTCATTTAAATAGAGGACATGTCATTTTGCTCTGCTACAAAATATAGACCACAAGCTATGGTCAGCTTTTCCCCTAACATTTTCTTTCAAAAACAAAAACACAAAACTCTCCTCTTTTGAATGCCTTACTATGAAGCTCTAAATTAAATACTTTTCTTAACATATATAATTCTTACAACAATCCCGTGATATAAGCACTATTTACTCATATTCTAGGTAGGAAAACTAAAACATAGAAACTCTAATATGCTCATGATCATAGAACTAGTGAGAACAGCAAATGGAGTGTGTATTCAAGCCTTTCTTATTCCTGAATCCAAGTTCTTGACCGCTCTACTTTACTGCCTTTTCTTACTTTTTATAATCCTTCATTTTTTTTTCTTTCAGAAAATTAGATTACTAATTTAGAATATTTACCTTAGCATGGTAAATCTTTAGCACTACAGTGGAAGCATCTAGAGGACAGAAAATGGTGTGTGTGTATGTGTGTGGGGGGGGGGTTGCGGGGGTTGATAAAGAGAGAGGCTCATCTCACCTGGCCTCGCTAAGCTGTTGACATTTTTCACAGAGCCCATCTCCAAGCTGAGCTCTAAAATGACAGTGAATCTTGATCTTTAATAGACAGAGGACCCTGTAGCAGGGCCATTTAGATCAACAGAACATACATCAGGGAAGCGCCAGTGCCCTTAACAAATTGGCTTGCTTGTCTCACCCCAGATCCATGACTTTCAGAAGCTACACTTAATATGGGAAACAAGTCAATATTTTGCAGCATGCTGAGTCCTTTTCCTCCCCCCAATATTCTCCAGCATAAGACAGTTGCAGAAATCATTTCGGTCACCACTGGAAGGGGGTACAGCAGCTGTCAGCCACACGGCACCAGAGGACAAAGCTTCTCAGAGGCACACAAGAGTTCTGAGGGTTTGAAAAGGGACACATGACACTTTTGTACTCAAGCTAAGCGATAGGACCTTTCAACAGCGTATGAAGAGGTACAGTCAAGTCTTCAGAGAGAAAAGATATAAGCAATACGTCTGTAGCACTCAGGAAATCTTTTGTAAGTTACAAGAGGCCTTGAAGGTGTTTCAGGGTATGTCCTTTTGTTTTCCAGTTGATGACAAGGTCCAGAGAGGTTAATATTTGATGACTGAGTAAAGCTTTGTCAGCCAAAGGCCTTAAAGCCAAATCCATGATTTATTTATTTCTCCTACCTTACCCTAATGCAGTGGTTCTCAGTCTTCTGGCCCTTTAAATACTGTTCCTCATGTTGTGACCCAACCATATAATTATTTTCGTTGCTACTTCATAACTGTAATGTTGCTACTGTTATGAATCATAATGTAAATATCTGATATGCAGGATGGTCTTAGGTGACCCCTGTGAAAGGGTCGTTCCACCGCCAAAGGGGTCGCAACCCACAGGTTGAGAACCACTGCCCTGATGACTCTAATATTTTTGTTTGGCTTAGTTTCATGTTTTTTTGGTTTTTTTGCTTATTTTGTTTGTTTTTTAAGGGTTAGTGAGTGAAATACAAGGGTGACATAACACCAATACCAGAGGAATTTCTTCGAATACCGGGAATTCTGTACACTGAATATCCCTCTCCTAGCCAAGGCACCTGTAGTGAAAACAGTTATAAGCAGAAATTCACGGCAAAGAAATAAATTCCTCTGGGCTGTGGCTGAGTTCAGATCTCCGATTCTGAAAGGACACCTCTTCTTCTTTATGAAATCTTTACGTCTCCTCTGTCTGAGGAGTGATTGTCAAATCACTGCTTTCTGTTTTAAAATGGTCAGTTTATACACAAATATTAAGATAGTTAAGTATCATCAAACCAAACGAGCACTTGTTCAGCCTGTTTGATGCCAGACTAGATGCTGGTGATACCAAGGTTAAGCATCTGACATAATACTACACCAATTTTCCAATCATAGAAAAGTGACTTCCTGCTCCGTGGTGCAATTGATCCCAGTCAATAGTTATTCACTCACTAGCAATCAATTAATAAACATTTATTGATTGGGTTGTTATAAAAAGACATGATACGTACTGTAGGAAGATACCAAAATATAAGCTTAAAATAAAAAAGATAAAATGTACTCATATAAAATAATGTAAAAACAGAATGGCATTTTAATAATCTTAATGATTTATTACAAGGTGAACTTAGCAGTAAGGTAAAATTATATAGTATTATGTAGTGTAAACATAGGAAAAACTCAGAGGGTTTCCTGAAGTAGGTATTTTGAAAAAGGAGTGGTTAGAAAAAGAATGGATGAATAGGAGAGAGACCATTTTAGAAAGAGAACATGTAGAAAGGTAGGTCCAAGTGTGGAGATTTGCAGAACATTAATTTTACAAGATTAGCTTGATTAACTGAAGGGGTTTAATTACGATATTATAAGCAATGAGGGAAAATTATTCGCTAGAAAGCATATTCACTCAGTCATTTATTGAAATTATGTTTTGGGTAGTCTGATGGGTGTGTGGAAGGTGACTACAGAATAGATACATCCTATAGTTTAAATGACTGGCAATACAGTCAGACTCACAAGAAGTGACAACACAGTGTGATTGGTGCAATGATAGAGGTGTATAAGGAGCAGAAGACTAGCATCATCAGCATCACCTGGGAACTTCTTAGCAATGCACAGACTTAATGAATCAAAAAACCGCAGGCCAAGGAATGGCATTCTGTGTTTTACTAAGCCACGCCCACCAGATGATTCTGACAGAGAATGTTTTGGAAGCCGACTGGTGTCTTACCAGTGGAGTGATAGTTAAATCGAGTGGTAAAGAATTAGAGGATATTGCCTGCTATCTTGTTAGCAGTATGGACCCCAGAAAACCAACTGATACCCAGATTTAACGAAGTCCCTAGATTAGTTCTTGCAACTCTTGGCTTGCAGAGTTTGGGCTGGGAATCCTTGCAAGTCATCTAGGCAGTAAACAATTGCGTTATTTCCACTCCTTAGCAAGAAGGAGATAGGCTTTGCAGAAAGCTAGTAAGGGTTGTCAGTTTCCCTCCAGTAAAATCTTCTCTACAAAATGTCAACAGTTAATAGGCATAGAACTGTTATTTCAAGGTGAAATTAATGCTTCGTATAAGTTTTACCTGTTGCTCTGGTTCCATGCATAGCAAACCTCAGCACTCTGGCTATTTTAAAATGGATGCATCTGTATTTTTCCTAAGTGGTTGCTTAATTGCCTTTGGCTGAATTTAGCCATGACAAATCACACTCCAAGATGAACCTTAAAACAGAATAACAGGTTCAAAGTAACCACTGTCCTGTTTACTCCTAACCCTCAGGAGACCAGGTGGAGGGCCTTACCCTCCTAAAGCATGTAGGGAGTTTAAAGGCTTTTTGAGGAAATGGTGGAGTAAGTGAGAGGCATTAAGGAGAGCCCACTGGCTTTGCCTTGGGGAAAGAAAAGTATCATCATAATAAAACCTAGGGAAGTGGGAGATATAATTAGAAAGAGAAAAGTGGGAAAAAAGGCATAATGCTACCTAGCTCTGTGGAGATGAAATTCATGATATGTATCAATCACACATTTCCTGACATACCATCTCCTGACGAGCACCAGAGAGCAAATGGGAAAATTTCACCCATCATCTTATGACAAGACTTAGGTTTAATGGTTCCTATCTTGATCAACAGAAGCCCAACTTTATCAAGCACCCAATAATCACCCCTTCCCCAAATCCAGTTGTACCAAATGGATAATAGAAGTGAGGTATAACTGGTCATTAACATTTTAGGTTGAAATCTTTATTGTCTCATTTATTAAAAAGAAAAAAATTATGTGAGAGACAAGTTAAAACACTTAGAAGAAATAGACCCAGAAGTTTTAGAGATGTTAATTTGATCTTGAAAAAAAATAAAAAGGACATTACAAGGTTTTTCACTTGGGCAAATTGGACAGGGGATTAGAACAGGGTATGGTGACCTGGCCCAGTCCCATCACTGGTGCTTACCAGAGGGGTGTCAGTGATTTCTGGTAGGAAATGGTACACTCAAAAGGGGTGACTCAAGAGAGTTAACGGAGCAAACTTTTGCAACTGTGTCGGCAGAGTAAAGGGAGCTATCAGGGATGGTGCGACGCCTGGGACAGCGACAGTAGGATTCCATTACCACCCTATGGCAGGACAAGGGAAGATAAGGGTGTCAGAAATGCCAAAAGACATGCTTCTAGGAGATGGCCACCGGGAATGCAGCCTCTACTAATCGAGGCAAGCAGTGAGTCTCCTAAATGTTTGCATGCCCCCAAAATTCAAATGTAGAAACCCTAACCCCCCAAGATGATGGCATTATGAGATAAGTCCTTTAGGAGGTGCTTAAGTCATGAGGGTCCCAAGGGGTTAGTGCCTTTGAAAAGAGACCCCACAAATATCCCCTGCCCCTTCTGCCGGGTGAGGACACAGTGAGAAGGCACAGGCTATGAACCAAGAAGAGGGCCTTCCTTAGAATAGGACATTGCTGGCCCCTTGAATTTGGATTTCTCAGCCTCCATAACTGTAATAAATTACAGTGGGGCCTTGACTTACGAGTTTAATTCGTTCCGTGACGGAGCTCGTAACTCAAATTACTCGTATGTCAAATCAAGAAGTGAATGAGTGAGACACGTGATGCTGGGCTGATGTTGTGGCGTTCACTGTGACGTTCACTGTGCCAACTAGCGGTGGGGTATCTGAAGCTGGCTCGTAACCCGAATTTTAGCTCATAACTCAGAGCAAAAAATCGGCCGAGAGACAGCTCGTATCTCGAAAAACTCGTTAGTCGGGACATTCGTAAGTCAAGGCCCCAGTGTAATTTATATTGTTTATAAGCCACCCAGTTTATAGTATTTTGTTATAGCGATATAAAAGGACTAAGTGAGTTAGAAAAATACGAATTATGTCTGTTCTCTTCTGCTGCTGCCCGGACTTATATTTGAGGACCTACATGTGGCTAAGCCCAATGAAAGCGGCGAGAGAGCAAAGGGACCCTCTGAGGCATTCCATCAAGTGTAGCCTCTGGGCCTGGATGTGGTGCAGAGCGAGGGGGCAGTTACTGGCACCCCAGCCATGTGATTCTGGTCATTCTTCCTTGCTGGCCTGCAGGACTATCTTCTAGGAAATTAAAAATCTGAGCTGGATAATCAAAGTTTAGTCCATCTCTGGTATCACTAATGAAGACCAAATACAAGAGAAAGAAGGAAAATAAATGTTCTAATTGGCCCAAATGATTTATTGGACACAGGTAGATTTAGCCATTTAGCTTTTATCGGTTAACAAACCATAGACCATTTTTTTTCTCCACCTGCTTTCTTGTAAGGAAAACTGTACCTCAAGGTTATTTAGAAAGGCTTCTGAAAGCTATTAATTGAAAGCAAATTTAAACCCAGGCTCTAAAAAGGCTTAACGTTGTATATGATAGTTCTTCCCTTGTAGAAAAATTTTTAAAAGCTTTTAAAAAATAGCATATAGCTCAGATTATTGCTATCTCTTTGTCACAAATGTGCAGCTGGGTTCAAATATGCATGTTTCCCAGGCAAAAGAATTCAATAAGCAAGTAAGCGAATCCTGCCATTTTATTAAATACTTTCAGAAAACAAAACCAAAGCAAGCTTTCATTCAGCTGGGACCAGAACATAATCCCCAGAGCCAACAGCACATGTCAGAATTCCAGCACCACAGCTAAATTTGACAAGGAAACCCTCTGTCCTACCACCTTGCCCTCTGCGTGACTCACACCTTCTTTCTTTTTGAGAGCCTCTAAACATGGGTGCTCAAACCAGGGAGAAGGGAATTAAGATGGGGAGAGCTAAGATTTGAGGTTGAAAGTGCACTTTCAAGATACATTAGTGAAGAAGTAGGAGGTTTCTGAAAGTGCCCTTAATAGGCCAGACTTCATTTAATGTATCCTAGTAGTTATGCTTCTGTTTGGGGGGTGGGGGGAGGTAGGAAGAGAGAGAGAAAATGAATTATCTCCCCCCTACAGCCTTTCAACAGAGCCTTCTCTTAATTACACACAGCACTCCTGCACAGGTCCCGCTGAGCACTGGTGTCCACAGGGTAGATGTTGAAAAAAATCATAATTGTCATGCTCAGCCTGCTGCTGTTCTACCCACAGACTCCGGGCAAAGGCTTACAGCACAAGTTAGCTCAGTGCCCTAATGCTGCAGATCCATCTTTCTGACAACCTTTTATTCTTTTCAAAACTTCTTGCTCTTTATATAATTTCATCTTTCCCAACCTTCAGTGATAATGGTGGCATTCTCCGAGAAAATTTCCAGAACATCCAGCAGCTGCCTGGGTGCATGCTTAGGGAACTCGGAGCTAGAAGCCAAGATAGGATTTCTATTTTTATTCTTGTTTCAATCTTCATGCTCAGTGGAGATAATGAAATCTTTCTTAAGCTCATTTATTTTATTAAGAGGAGTCAGGATTATCACTCTTTCTACTTTCGTGGCAATAAGCAATGGAGAGATTGAGAGTCCAGGCCACTGGGTTCTAGGCGCTCGGTCCCTGGTTATTTGTAAGAATTTGGGAAAGAGATTTAATCTCTGGATCACCTGGAAAATGAAGTGGGTAAAGCAGATGATTTTTACAGCTTCTTCCAGGTTTAACATTCTTTGGCCTTATTTGCCCAAATGCCCTTTATACCGTATCTTCTAATTGAACTTACTTTTCCCCTCGTAGCAGCCTCTACTATCCTGAGCTCTTCCTAATTTCTTAGCCTGTTTTTCTTTTCTAGCTTCACTTTTCTCTCTATCCAGCATGAAATTCAAGAGTGAGGCACTTAGCTGATACTCATAAAGCACTATCTGTCTTGGCCCCATCTTCTTCTACCAAAGCCACCTGGCAAGTCCCCAATCTTAGATAAACTCTACATCTACATTGCTATGTCCAAGTTTCCAAGCATGAGCAGGCATCATCTCAAGGCTAGGGTATGCGGAATTTATAATCATTTCCTTTCCTAGGTTTCATCAATCCGGATATGTAAGCTTCATGAGTTGATCCTCATAGCTATTTGGAAAACATTTTATTCACCTCTAGCAGGCTCCCTAAATATATTTCTTGCTCTCTTCAAACTCTCAGACTTCTTTCTGAAGATAACTTTACTTTTCAGTAAAGTGATTACAATAAAACCATTTTCATGATGGAAATGTTTAAAATTTAAAATATAGCAGCTATTTTTTAGTGCCATTGCATTAACATAACAAACGATCTCCAATCTTCTGCAAAAATCATGGGGCATTTCTGCATTTCTATATTACTTCCAAGTCAGCTCCATTTTGATTTATAACCCTGACTACAGAGTTAGCTGTCAGACCAGATGTTGTCTAGAAAATACCAGCGAAGTCTGATTGGATTTTTCAATATGTCTTATTCAAAACCCTACAGCAAAACAGAAGTACATAAGAACTTCAAAAGTTTTAGGGCCCAGCACTAATTGCTAATTGGAATTATCTTTTCTCAGATAATATGTAGCATGAAAATACAATTCAATCATTCATAAGTACCTATAAGAGAAGAGAGAGGAACACAAGACATTTAACTGAAGCAAATATATGACATTTTTGACATTCTGATAATTATTGGAAGGTTCATTTCACTTTGCAAGCATCACTTCCTAACACAACATCCCAAACCAAAGTTTAAGGGTGGTATAGGCTCTGTGGTAGATAGAAAACTTTTTTTTAATTCCACTTTCTGGGTTCAATTAAAAAGAAAGGAAGAATCTATAGAAATCTTGTTAGTAACCCTAAAATAGGAGTGGTTCTTAGCTTTTTTGTTTGAGGATTGCTAGTTAATCCAATGCACCCTCAGAACAATGTTCAAATGCATAAAATAAAACATAGAATTACAACTTATTTTAATTATACTGACACAGTTATCACAATATTAAAAACACAAATTTGTGATCTAGTAATATATGTACAAACTTATGGAATGTTTAATAGCAAGATCTTGGAGCAAGTTTGCTAACTGCCATCATTATAAAAATGATGAATTTCAAAGATCGCTGCAATAACTATAGTGTCTTGTGGTAACATTGGTGATGTCTATTATCTATACTTTCTGCTCTCCAATTCACCTCATTCTCTCTTGAACTCACACCAAAGTTTCTTGCCCCACAATTTCACCGAAACCACTCCTCTTAAGGTCACCAGTAAACTCTAAGTTGCTAAGTGCAATGTCAATTCTCAGTCCTCATCTTACCTGATCTGACAGCAATATTTGACACAGTTGATTACTTCCTCCTCCTTGACCTACTATTGTCATTAAATTCAAGAACACTACTTACTGCTGTTTTTCCTCCTGCCTCACTGGTCTCTCCTGTGAAGTTTCCATGGCTACTTCCTATTCATCTTACCAACCTCTTCATGTTGAAGCGCTCCAGAAATTAGTCCTTGGATCTCTTCTGATTTGTGTCTATATTTATTTAGTAACTTCATCAATATTACTAATACAGACATAAGTAGATGATTCCAAATTTGCACTCATAGCCAGGACCTCTATCATGAATTCTAGACGCATACAAGGTGGGGCAAAAGTAGGATCACAGTTGTTCATATGGAAAAAGACATGCACGTTATGATTATTGCAATAGCTTTAACTCTGTTTCACATACAAATGTAAACCTACTTTGTCCCACCCTGTATGTCCAATTGTCTACTCAATGACACCTCCTGAGAGAAATAGAGATCTCAAACTTCATATATGTAAAGCCATAATCTGATCTCCACCTCTACCATTTCCCCACTAAACCTACTCATCCTCTACTATTCTCCAGCCCAGTTAATGACATGCTCAGGTCAAAGTCTCTGAAGTCCTTCTTGATGCTTCTTCTCTCTCTAACCTACTTCCAGCCCATCACCAAATCCTGTGATCAGAAAACCCCATATCCTAAATATAACCAGAAGCTGGCATCTACATACCAACTCGACCACTACCAGTCTGGTTTAAACCACTAACACTTCTGACCTGGTTTACTGCTGTAGCCTTCTAATTGGCCTCCACCCCTACACCATCTGAAAGTGTCAGCTAGCGTGATCTTTCCAAACATAGTCAAGGCATGTGACTTTTCTTTTAAAAACTCTCTAATGGCTTTCCCGTTTCCATCAATGTGAGAGGCAAATTAATTACAATAGCCTCAGAGTCTAATAGAATCTGATCCTCTCACTGATCTCATCATCCACAACATTCTCCCTTGGCTCAGGACAGGCAGACACCTTTGTCAGGGCGTCTGTACTGGCCCCCTCTGCCTGTAACTGTTTTCCCACAAATGTCTCCATGGCTTCCTTCCTCACGTCTGCCAAGTCTTCATTCAGATGGCTTCCTCAGTGAGGCCTCCATGATCTACTCTATTCAAAATTGTTTTAGTTTTCCCCTTGTTTCGTTGTTCTCCATAGCAATTATCACCATATAGCATAATATATATTTTATTTGTGTCTTTATGTCTTTCCTAATAAGATATCCTATAAGGGGAGGGATTTTGATCTGCTATATTCACATATATATCTCCAGTGCTTGGCATAGAGCATGCTTTTAGTAAATAGTTGGGTTTTGTTGTTGTTGTTAATTCTCACCCATTTTCCATTGATTTTTAGAGAGAGTGGAAAAGAGAGGTAGAGACAGAGAAATATCACAACCGAAGTATATACCCTTGATGGGAATCGAACCTGGGACCTTTCAGTCCTAGGGATGACACTCTATCCATTGAGCCAAATCACCTAGGGCATAAATAGTTGTTCAAATGAATGAATGAAGAGGTTCTTTGGAATCTTATCTTCTGTGAAGTCTAGCACATTTATCCACGGTCGTAAGAAGTACTCATAGCTGTACTTGCAGAAACCGTATCATAATTTATAAATTAACTATTGTAAACATGATGCTTGAAATGAAACAAAGCTAGTGTTTGGTCCTTGCTATAGAAATATCATCAGCATGAACAACTGCTGAGTGCATGGGATGGTGCGGTCATGAAAGGAATGCTGCAGAATGCCACAGGGAGAACGAGAGCTTTGACAAGAACAGACACCTTTGAACTCCGCCTGTGCCACATGTGTGCTGTGTGATGTTGGGAAATTATTTACCTCTTTAAACCTCAGTTATTTGTCTGTAACATGGAAAATGCCACTAGTGTCTTTTCATTGAAATTATATGTGCAAAGTGCCTGGGCACTTGGAAAAGATGCTCCTTGCTCCAGTTCTCTCCTCATGCCTATTACTTTCCCAGGAGAAAAGAGTAAATACTAAGGTGCTTAAAATGCTCAAAGAAATGTGAGAAAATGGCAGAAGGATGGGTGTCTCATGAATTGTTAGTCACCTCAGGTGGTGGTTAGGGTCGAAAGGCTTATCGGATTCACCCTAAGCCTGACACTTCATGATATTTAGGACCCTTTTCATGGTGAGGTGTAGAGAGTGTCTGGAAAATAGGTCTGAAAGTAACATGCCAAGGCTCTATCCCTGAGGAGGAGCAGGCTGAGATGGTATCATCTGAGAATATAAATGGCAAAGGAGAAGGGTGAAGCTGGGCAAAATTTGTTCTGGAGATAAGCTTTTCTACCTTCAGTCAATCTGGATTTCTCAGGTACTGTGGAGGAAAATACGTGGAAACACTGTGTTTTTCATAAGTCGCTCTACATTGTTTCTTGTACTTTACATATTTTTAAAAACGGGCACAAAGATACTGTCTCGGGAGAAGTTAAAAAAATCGGGAAAGTGTTCATCAGCTGCCAGCCATTGCCAATGTCATGGATTAGGGACCAGGGTTCCTGTGTCCCAAGGCGTTTGCCTGGCCTGCGAGCAGCCTAGCTTCAGACTACAGGTGACTCTTAGGTACTTTCATTATTACATGTATGCATTCAGGTATCTGTCAGGTGACTTCTGATTCACTACAGAACAACTGTCATCTTGATGACCATCACAGGGTACAGTCACGTTAGCCTGGAGCCTGTACTTGGTCTTCTTCTCTTACAAAAGTTCATGTCCCCTCCCTGGAGATGTGAAGACAGCCTAGGAGTACGAGGGGCAGATGGGAGAGAAAGCAGAAGAGATACAGCCCTTAAACCCAAACCAGCTCTGTGATTACTGGGCTTTACCCTTCACAGCTCAGTCAAGTTCAAATCAAAGTGCAGAATTAAAGCTTGCCTAATGTAAAACCTGTGCTTAGAAATACATCGAACAGAAAAATTAGTTTCAAGTGATAGAAAATTTAAAGCTTATCAAAAATTCATGAAACAATGAATTCTAAAATAAGATTGCCACATTCCACTCTTGAATTAAGACAAATGAGCAAATGTTTCCTTCCTCAAACTTCCTGCTTCTACTCTCCTGGCTACCATTAACGCGGGCTCTGTCCTTCGTCCCACGGCAAACAGTCAGCTGGGAACTGGGGCCAGAGGCAGGGAGTCCCCTGGATTTAAGCACCAGTCTTCTCTGGGTTGCATTTAAAAGCTGTTTTCTGTATAATGAAACCTAACGAAATATTTCCGAGTAGAGCAAGACAGCTCCCAAAATATCTAAGTGCCTTCCCAAGGAGAGAAAAGGATTATTGGCTTGTTTCCAAAGCAAAAATATAATTCCCTTCAGAAAATTAATTTTCTCTCTCTCTTTCATCCTCTCTCTTATTTCGTTGCTCTGTCGGTGGACACCTAGGTTTCAAAGAATGCATGATAAAGGAGAGGAGAAAAGTACTTTGAGCACCCATATCTTTTCTCTCTGTTAAGTGCAAATATTAATCTCATGAAGAGTGCCTTCTTATGGTTATAAAATAATTTTGGAAAAAAATGTATCCTTCTTGGCTGTTTCCAAAACAAGTGCATTGCTCTGTGCCAGTGGTGTAAGCTAGCATACCTCAGTACAGTAAAAGCAATGTGTGGCATTGTGGTCAGGACTTAAGATTTGAGTCCTTTGCTCCTCTCCTGCACTTTGACAAATTATTTAAGACACCTGTACTTCAGTTTCTTCAATTGTAAAGTTGGGACAACAATAGTTCCAATTTTATGTGTTTTTGTGAGATATAGCGAAGCATCTGGTACACAGCAAAACTTTAATAATGTTATTCATTTTAATAATTGAGATTAGTAAGGGAAAACAATTTTATTATATTCAGAAATTATATAAAATGTCCTGTTTCCAATCAGGATTTAGTAGATAAAGGTCCTTTTAAATCACATTTTTAGTCAATAAAATTAATCTTTTAATTAAAACAGTCTAATTCCCATTTTTACATACAAAGTTTCACTACCATATAACTAATGGTTAAAGATTCTTTGTATATGCAATAGAAAATAAATGTATTTGTACTTCATTATTCTTAAAAAGAACCAAATGTCATGTAATTGTACTCTCCGTGCAAAAATGGCTTTGTAAAGAATTTTTCAGGAAATACCTTTCAGATTATACAAAGAAATAGCTAAAAGTAAGTTATCAGACTCAAAGAAGCTTTTTAATAGAGCCACCTGGGATCAGTTTTAGTATCATAAATAAGCATGTTACAATTAACAACAACAACAACAAATGGCCCTTCCCTAACTACTATCAGAAGAATAAAACCATAACAAGTTCACATGCTCACGTGACTGGGGATCCATGTACCTAACAACCTACTAGGTCCTAGGTCAGTGATGGCGACCTTTTGAGCTCGGCGTGTCAGCATTTTGAAAAACACGAACTTAACTCTGGTGCCGTGTTACATATAGAAATTTTTTGATATTTGCAACTATAGTAAAACAAAGACTTATATTTTTGATATTTATTTTATATATTTAAATGCCATTTAACAAAGAAAAATCAACCAAAAAAATGAGTTCGCGTGTCACCTCTGACACGCGTGTCATAGGTTCGCCATCACTGTCCTAGGTCCTAGTAACTAGGAGAAAAAATAAGTCAGTGTGCATTCTCATCTGCACATCTCTGCATACCCCACACAAACTAGTAGTCCTTCTAAGACACGTTTAGTAGTTTTTCCTATGCTCTCCTTAATCCATTCCCTATTTTAAACCCAAAGAAATGGAATAAGGAGAAGAGAAATATTTTATATTGAACAAGGTGATCAACCTTACCTTTATGTTTATTGTTGAATTTTTAAATATAAGTTCCCAAGAGCAAAAAGAAACACTGGCATAACATGGAACCTGGTATTACTTATTATAATCACACATATTGGTAACACTTTACTATGTATATTGATAGTTCTGGTAATAAACAGTGAGGATGGAAAGTCACAACGGGGATGAAAAAATATTCTTTTTCTAGAATGCAATATTTTTCTCATGTGTATATGCATGTACACACATAGATAAGCTTTGACATGAGTTATGACCTTCCATTTGTTAACAACTAAAATATTGCGTATTATATAAGACAAGATCTTTCATTAGTGGTATACATGAACAACATTGTATGAATTACAATAAATGAATGAATGAATGAATGAATGAATGGACAAAGAGCCCCATCTGGCTAGATGCATTAGGAAGTGGCACCTTTTCCTCAGCACTGCAGGATTGCAAGCACTATTTGCATCTCCACCCCACACACCTTTGAGCCTTATGCAGAAAAATATAACCGTGTGTGAGGCGAGACTGTGAAGCAAGTCCATTAAAAATCACTTTCCCAGACAAAATAAAAACGGATGCTTTAAGAAAAATTATGAAGATCATAAAACAAAGAATTTAAGAATGAAGTCTGAAGAATATTCTGAAATGAACCATAAAGTAAGATGAACGTGCCAGTGATAAAGAATAAAGTAATCTCATTAGCAGATTTGAGTTATCATTAATTTTATGCAACACTTGCAAACAGTACCACTTAACGAATATTAAATATAATGTGTCTGAACATATGTAATCCTGATTAAGATGGAATATACTCTCTTACAAGTTCAATTCAACAATAATGGTTCATAGATTCTTAGAAGGGAGGGAACTATTGTATTACTGAATAGTAATGAAATCTATGATTCAATATATTTCAAACATTTAAGAATGCTATTTGATAAATGGATTTTTTAATAGCTACCGAATTGTTTTTGTCCTCTTTATATAAAACGACAAGACTACTCTAAGGCAACATATCCTGAACATCAAGTTACCACTTAGAGGCAGTTCTGCTGAGGCTGAAAGATCCAATCTGTTCCCAGAAAAACTTGCCAATAAAAACCACAGGATATATTGGAATTATTCAAGATCACAGCACCATCTCCACTGTCATCAAATAAAACTAGTGTGTCGCTGGCTATGGATTCTGCTATCGTTTTAAAAATTTCAACCTGTTTTGCAAAACAAAACCAAGAGAGTCTGATTCTAGGCTATAGCAAGTTAGAAAGATCTAGGACTGTTTAGAGAGTATAAGTAAATGTGATAGCTATGGTATATACAAATACATGTTAGATTGACATTAAGGGGGAAAAACAACTTCAAAAATTACAATGAATTTAAGATAGAGAATATCCATTTACAGAACCATATTATATTTTAGGGGGAAAAACAAAGAAATTGGATATGAATAAAGTTAATAAATCTGGAATAAAGTGGTTAAAAGAGACTGGATCTAAGAGTTCCCTTCAAACAAACAAAAAAAAAGTACTTAGCCAGTGCCATGAATGGCAGCTAACACAGAAAAGCCACTCAATGCATATTCGTGTAAAGGAGAATGAGTAAATGACTATGAGCTTGAGTATAAAGCACCACATTGAGTCAAAATGGTAGACTTTTAATTGGTGGGGTTTAAACATACACCTTTTTATTTAATGAGCTATTTCTTTTAAAATAACATCTATTATCTATTTTCTAATTATAAAAGCAAAATATTTAAAAAAATATCAAATGCTAATTAAAAAGTGAACTACCATTATTTATATGTACATACTTGGAACTATATTGTATATCGATATTATGTCTTCTTTTCTTTTTATAACTTATTATTACATTGTGAGAATTTCCCTTGTCATTAAGACTTCTTAAAAACCATGGGTTTTTAGCTCTATCCTGCCCCAAGAAGTAAATGTATAATATTTAAATTATTATGCTATTGGCATTTGTATAATCATGTATAAAATCAAAATTTGGGGGCAGAAAATTTTAAATCATTTTGCCCATAATACTTTGATTATATCTTTCATTATTTCCTGTGGATACATTTCTATATGTCAAATTGCTATATCAAAGAAACAGGTTTAGCATTTTTGATCCATAGTACCACACTCTTTCCTGATCATTTGTATTATAATTACTTCTAGTTGTTACAAAAAGTACTTATTTTAATCATATTTGGAATGTAGACATTGTAAAGATAATTTTCTCATTTGATAGGCCAAAATTGATTGCTGTTGAGGTTGAAGATAGTTTTGCATGTTAATTGGTTACTTTTTTTTTTTTTTTTTTTTGCATGAGCTGTCTCAAATTAGAAGGAGAAAGCCACCTCTTACAACACTCTTAAGGTTTCATGACACTGGAAATACTCAACATTTCCACAGCACCATGGTGTGGAACCCCTTCTTTTTTTAATATATTTTTATTGATTTCAGAGAAGAAGGGAGAGGGAGAGAGAGAGAGAAACATCAATGTTGAGAGAGAATCATTGATTGGCTGCCTCCTGCAAGTCCCCTACTGGGGATCGAACCCAGGCATGTACCTTTGGCCAGAATCAAAACCTGGACCCTTCAGTCCTCATGCCAATACTCTATCCACTAAGCCAAATCAGCTAAGGCTCAGAAATACCTTTCTGAAACCACATAAAAAGGTTCTGAAGCTTAGGGTTACCACATAAATATGAGGTTAACAATAGTCACCTACCTCAAAGATTTTTCCCGCAACACAATTAGTACAAAGCACTTGGAGACTACAACTAATTGGGAGTCAAGACTAGTTCCCTGCATATAATGAGCTGTTCCAAAATCACTGTAGCTTATAATGAATCTGTAGGCCTCTCATGCACAGCCACATTTCAACACACAAACAAGACAGATACTCTAAATTACATGAAGTTTAGAAGCCCTGATCTATAACACCATCAGGTGTAGTAAGTCAGGATTAGAATCGAGCATGCACACAAGTTTATAATCTGTCAGTCACAAGTACAACCACTGGGATTTCTTTACAGTTACTATGTTGTGCTTTGTGAATTTATATTTTGGTTTTACAACACCGTCTCTTAGGACGACATCCACGCATGAATTTCTGCACATAGGAATCAGCTCTTCTCTGTCTAGAGCAGGCATTTATTAATGATTCTTTTCTCCTAAGACATTCACGGTACTAGTATATTTAAGTGCAGTGAAATAACTGGTGGCCAGCAAGCAACTGGTCTTCCTCATACCTCATGAAAGGGTTATTTCTCAGCACTGACTTATATTCACATGAAGTACTAATAATGCCAAGAAAATGTGTTTCAAAGCAGGAGGTAAAATAAAAATTTGGAGATGATTAGGGCCTGAAATATCTATTAAATATAACCAGAAAATGTGTGTCTAGATAATGACAGTATTCCACAGATTATCAAAATGGTAGCTTAAAAACCCAAAGCCTGCCCTTTCCTTGGCTCCAGGCAGAACTGGTTCACAAGTTAACACATGATTGCCCGAATAATATTTGAATTCTACCTGAAAGGAAGGTCAGAGTATAGATGACCTCCAGTCTCTGTATACTTATTTTTTCCTCTTGATACCGTTTCCTTTTCTCAAGATGATAAAGATTTCAAGAAGTCTCAATATCCAAGCAGGTAAATGCCTTCAACCAAAGGAAACAGGAAGATGCCATCTCTTACTGATGCCAAGATTCCAGTTGTTTCATTTCTTCTTCCCTTCATGCAAATGTATTTGCATTTCTCTGAGTATTCGTCTTTTGCTGGTGCTTTCTCCTTTCCATTATGTTAACAGAAGCAAAGAATATTTCTTAAGTTATGCTTTCTTTAGTTACATCGGGCATAGGAAAGAGGCAGAATAGTGAAGTAAAGCAAACATTTTAAAATGAGCATAAGACAGTGCTTAAATCCCTAGTGTACTCTTTATCATCTGTGTGGGTTTATGTCATTTATTTAATTCCTTCACGCCTGCACAATAAGGAGGATTGTGAGGACTGCTTGATGTAAAGTGCCAGGTTGTTGTTACACTTAGTAAGTGCCCAATAAATGTCAACTGTCGTTATCATCACTGTGTTGGTGAAAGCAGGTAAGGGTGTAAGCCGCTCTCACTTGACTGAGTTTGCAGGTAAACTCTGCCAGTCTTGAACAGCTAGCAAAACTATACCTCAAGATAATTTATTTTTATTACAAAGGACCCTGTCATCTCTACGATTCTTATAAATTCACAGCAGGTTTTTTTTCTTCAAAATTTAATTTCTTGGTCAGAATAAATTCTTTTTATCTACCAGGTCAGAATGTATTATTTCATTTTAAAATACTTCAGTGTGCCTTAGCTTATTTCGTTCTGTTACTATTTGTTTCATGAACTCTGAATTAAATGCAGTTATGATCTTCTATTTAAACTTTCGAAAGTTTTCCTCATTATCCTCAAAGCTACAGTTTTTAACACTTTTCATAAGGTCTTAAACTCTACACTCCACTTAGGTTTTAAACTTTTTAAAAATGTTGCCATTGTATGCCTACAGTCAAAAAGTAAATCCATATATTACAAGCTTTATATCAATATGATTTAAAAATTGTATAAAATAGAACTTTTAAACATGTTTCATAGACATAGAACAGTAGGATAAAAATACACTTGAGAGAAGCAAAAACTTTTCAGAAATGTCAGTATTAAAAATTAAGTTAACCACAAGCAATTTAATACACATCAAGAAAAAATAGTATGCTATATTTGCGGATGGTTGAGAATAGTTCTTGTTAAATGCTTAAAATGATTTTATATTCTGTTCATCAACTTATTCATTGAAAATAAATTTTAAAAACCTTTATTGTTTAAAGTATTACATATGTCCCCTCCCCCACTTTAACCCTCTCCAGTCTGTCCCACCCCCGCCCCAGGCCTTCACTACCCTATTGCCTGTGTCCATGCGTTATGTATATATTCATACAAGTTCTTTGGCTGATCACTTCCCACCCACCCTTCCCCTGCCTTCTGCTTCCAAAAGTCAGAAATTTCAGTTTTCAATTGAAATGAAACAATACTGAGTAAAGAATATAATGCTTGAGTTTTTATTAAAAAGTTGAAAATTGGCAGAAAATTACCTGTTGTTCAATCTACCAGGCCTTTCCACATTTTTTTTACATAACACTAACATTAATATTTAAAGAGATTCTTACTAATTTAGATTAACAGGTGACAAGAACAATCTGAATTAGAGAGAAAAATAAAGTATGCTTGGAAACATTAATTTCACAATAACTAAACTTTGGGTAACCAAGTATCTCTATATATAAACCTTTTCAGTTTGCTCTTTAAAACTGCTTCAGCAACCTTCTCATTTATAATTAGCAGCATATAATTTATGTTTTTCAAAGTGCTAAAATTCTCTTGGGTAAATTAAATATGCTCCAAAATCATTTTGTTAGACTCTTAAATTATTTACCTAATCATTGATTTTTAATCCGTTATCCTACATAATAAAAGGGTAATATGCAAATCATTATAAGCAGAACGACCAGTCGCTATGATGTGCACTGGCACCCAAGGGGCAGACGCTCAATGCAGGAGCTGCCCCCTGGTGGTCAGTGTGCTCCCACAGGGGGAGCGCCACTCAGCCAGAAGCCCTGAGCCAGGCTCACAGCTGGGGAGCACAGCAGCGGTGGCAGGAGCCTCTCTCTGGTGAGCAGGCCTAAACCATTAGTCAGACATCCCCCGAGGGCTCCCGGACTGTGAGAGGGATGCAGGCAGGGCTAAGGGACCGCCCCCGCCCACACACACAAGTGCACAAATGTTGTGCATCGGGCCTCTAGTTAAGGTATAATTTTCAGACAACACAATTCACAGACTTAACGTGTATGGTTTGATGGGTTTGACAACTGTATACACCAAGTGTAACTCCCACACAACTAAGATAGAAAAAATTTCTATAACCAAGAAAGCTGTCCAGTCTTCCTCTGAAGTCAGTTTCCCCAACTCCACACCAAACAACCACTGGTCTGTTTCTATCACCATATGTTAATTTTGCCTGCTTTTCAACTTGATATGCAAGGTATCATTCAATGTACTCTTTTGTGTTGGGTTTCTTTGCTCAATACAATTTTAGGCCCAGTTTTAAATCAGGACTTTTGGTGACCTTCTTAAGTTGTTCCTTAAGAAGAAAGACATAATATAAAGAACTTTTTATTATTTTTTTATTTCTGAGTAGTATTTCATTGTATATGTAGATACAGCACTTGTTTGTGTATTCACTTGTTGTCGGACATACTTTTCCCAGTTTTTAACTACTATACACCAATGTGCCCTGCAAATGCACAAGTCTTCCATAAACATGTTTTTATTTTTCTAGAATATTGGATTGAAATTGCTGATTCATAGAGTAGGTACATACTTTTCTTTCTTAAAAATCTCTCAAACTCTTTGCAATGTGATTGCCCCATTTTATATTTCTATCAGCAATGCATAAGAGTTTCAACATTTCACATCATCTACAATACTTATTATGTCAGTGGCTTTTTTGGTGTTTCTTTTAGTCATTCTAGTGGGTGTGAAAGGATATCTCATTGTGGTTTTAATTTGCCTTTACCTGATGATTAATGATATTGAACATCTTTTCATGTGCTTATCAACCATTTATTTATTTTTGTGATGGATCTGACCACGTCTTTTGCCTATGTTTTATTGGGTTGTTTTCCTTTCATAATGAATTTTAAGAGTTCTTTATAATACTCCTTTCTCTTTAAGGGAAACTTATTTCAGTCCATGTCAATATGAGCTCTGAATCAAGCAGGGGCCTAATATTCAGAAACAATTTGGAAACATTGGGCTTTAAACCAAAGGTTCTTAATGAAGAGATGAGTAATCTGGTCCTTTAGATTCTCTTAAGAGTTGCCGTTTTCTATCTAACCAAAAAGATCGTTCTTCAGTCACATGTCATCATTTAGAAAAGCCTGATTCATGATGCGGTTCTGCAAATGACAGCCCAAGTACTGATTTGTTCGCTGAGAAGGAGCACTTTTGACAAAAGACATAGCTCCAGCACAGCATCTTTTCTAATACAGGGACCCACTTATAATTAGTAGCAATAGGTAGTACCAGTGAGTAGTATGTAAAACATGCACACTGCTTTCCTCTGCAAAGTATTAGGGTGGATGGCTAAGCATTGTGAGAAGGAGTGTATGTAGCTGTAATTTGATGAGATGTTCACCTTTCAGACTGGCTTCTGAGTCAGCAGCTATTGGTGTAACTAAAAAAGAAACTAGAAAGGCTTTCCTTTTTTGATGTTTTCTATCAAAACACAATGATTGTTTGGCTGGGTACTGTGAAAGGAATCAAGAATTGGGGTGTGATCTATCTGTCTTTGACTTCTCCTCCAACTCTCTGATTCTCTGAGTCTATGACCGTCAGGTACAGAGGACTTGGCTTAGTGGTTTGTATACAGCTTTTAAGAATTACTGGTGGCTTTGTGCCAGTCCATTCACAAAATTGAGTGATTCTCCAACTAACTATCAGTCAAGGTCACAGTCTTTCTGCTAAATCCTTAGCTTCCCAATTCTCTGCCGTTTCCTCCATTTAGTAACCCTCCCTTCCTGACAGTACATGACTTTTTACTTCTTCACTCCACCAAAACTGCTCACAGAAAAATATATAAAATTCATTTCTTCTAAAATATAAATGATAGAGCAATAACTGTTTAACATGCTATTGAGATTCAAAACATGAGTTTTACTTGACTCTTCCCCACCCACTCATCCCCTTTCATTTCCCTGTACACTAAATGAGTCAGTAAAGGCCCAACAATAGATAGGTTAATCCACGAAATTTTTTTGAGTACTTATCTGTTAGGTACTAGCAGTATTGGAGTGAATTAAACAAACACTATCCCTGCCCTTGTAGGCTTAATGTCTGGTGGGAATACCTTAAAAATAATTACAAATCACTAATCAAATAATTATAAGTATTTCTAACATTGCAAGGTCAAGAACATAGTTTTGGAGAGCATATAAGAGGGCCAGGTCACTAACATGGGATCAAGGAAGACTTCCCTGGAAAAGGATATTTCCGCTGAGACCTGAAGTTAAGGAATTAGAACAGCATTTGTCAAACATCCTCTAATCTCTGGAATCCACCTTTCCATTTCCCTCACCACCACTTTTATTTCTGCCCTCATCGCCTTTTCCATAGGTTACTGCAATAACCTCATTGCAGTCTGCCCTATAAAATGTTGAACGTTCTCTTTATATAAACCTGGTGACCCAGTGCATGGATTCATACTCATTGAACGGAAATTAATTAGGAGATGGCCAGTGGGGCGGGGCTGGGCGAGATAGGCCGGACATGCCCTGGAGCCAACCTCCTGCGGTCCCTTCCCAGCAGTGTCTGCGGAGTGAGCTGGGGTCCCTCCAGCAGGTGGGGTCCCTCGGCCTGGCCTGCGGGGATCGGGCAGAAACCGGCTCTCCAAAATCCCCCAAGGGGTCCTATAGTACGAAAGGGCACTCTGCAAAGTTGCTGTCGTACAGGGTGTAGAACGCAAAGGCAAATGTGCAGTAAACCAGATTCAGGGCCCACAGTGCCCCAGCAACAACATAACCCACAGCTGAAAGTGGAATTGTGCAGCCCCGCGAGGAACCGGGCTCCCTTCTCTTTAGTTTTGCGGTGGGTCACCTGAGAACTGCCACTGCCAAGAACTCCGCAGCTCCTGCATTGAGTGTCTGCCCCCTGGTGGTCAGTGTGTGTCATGACAACCGGTCGAGGGACACTTAGCATATTAGCCTTTGTATATATAGATTTCTGTAACAATGCCATCCTTTACTAAAAAACCTACAATGATTTCTTTAAAAAATGGTGAAATTCCCAAGTTTTGCATATTTAGCTTTCTTCAGTCTGGATCAAGCTTAATTATGTAGTCTAATTTTCATTAGTTTTCCACTAAACTGATCCATTCACATTCTGCATAAAACAATTTTATTTTCTGTTCTCAGCATTTATTTCCTCCAAAACCAGTTTTTAAATTTCATGTGGGAGATTTATTAGCAAAATGTATAAGGAATCACAGGCTTCTTAGAAACCTTGCCTGTATTTTCTTTCATATACTGGTTGTTTTATAAATAACTAAACATGGGTTTATCATTTGGTTTCTGAAATGAATCAAAATTAAAATTTCTAGCATGGAGAAGTTTTATTGGGCATTTCATGGACAATTCAATATAATTTCTATGTCTAAATCTTTCCATGAAAGTTAGCTAATGGTTCGTAGTTCCAGTGTCCAAAATAATGATCCTATATAAATACAGGGTGGGGGAAAAGCAGGTTTACAGTTATTCATATGGGAAATAAGACAATAATCCTATATAATAAAAGCCCAATATGCTAAGTGTCCAGTCGTCCATTCAACCAATCAAAGCATAATATGCTAATGATATGCTAAGGCCACTCAACCACTTGCTATGATGCGCACTGACCACCAGAGGGGCAGACACTCAATACAGGACTGCCCCCTGATGGCCAGTGTGCTCCCACAAGGAGAGCGCTGCTCAGCCAGAAGCCTCTCCCACCTTCATGGCAGCACTAAGAATGTCCGTCGGACATCCCCAAGGGCTCTCAGACTGTGAGAGGGTGCAGGCCGCGCTGAGGGACACCTCCCCACTCCCCCACCCCCCAGAGTGCACAAATTTCATGCACCGGCCTCTAGTTAATATATAAAAATACAAGAATAAACTCTGTTTCATGTACTCACAACTATAAACCTACTTTAGCCTCCTTCTACCCTGTACCTGGAAAAACATATTAAGAGCTTGAGATGGCAAAATTAGTCTAAAGGACATAAAATGCATGTGACATAAAAATCTTGTTATATAACACTGGGTTTAAGCTTAGCAATAAAGTTTTAGAATCTATAGGAGTGGCCCCAGTTCAGAGCTCACAGAAAGAAAGATACCCTTTTGTTCCTTGTCACCTATAGAATAGAAAGCCAGGATTTCAGCATTCCCATCTAAAGAACTTTTAGATGTGTTCTAAATTTATAAAAATAAACAGGATCTTGTTTGTTCTGGAGGTAAAAGACAGTGTAAAACAGCTATCTGTCATTGTTAGATAAGGAGTCACTGTTTTGCCGTAACAGAGTATAGGCTGAGAAGAGGAAACAAGAACCTGTTTCTGAGCTAGGCTGATAGCTGCTGTCCATGAATCCTGTACTTCACCTGTCACTGAATTTAAGATAAGTCACACTCTACAACCTCACGTATGTCTGGACCACTTCTGTTTTAATTTGGATACTGCACAAAATAATTCATAAATTTAGGTATTCTTAATATTTGTGGAAACAACACATATTTTAGGAAAAGTGACATGAGTAAAATTTTTATTCTTAAGTGTAAAAAAAAAAGTTCTATATAGAAATCCATATTGCTATACGCATCTTGAGTGACATGATGCATAAGCTATTAATGACATTTCTTAAAACATGATCCTGGACAAGTAAGAGAATGGGGAGTTGCTATTCAATGGGTATGTGCACTTATAAATTTGTTAAGAGGATAGATTTCATATTAAGTGTTCTTACCAGGATTAAAAAGATTGAGAGAGAGAACGTGCCAAAAGAAACTCTAATAAATAAAAATTTTGCAATTCAGAAAGTTTCAGTGAATATATTCACTAACATGCCATATTATTTCAGAAAGGATTTATATATTTTTTTAAAATTAAATCTTTATTGTTCAATTATTACAGTTGTTCCTCTTTTTCCCCCCATAGGTCCCCTCCACCCCGTTCCCACCCCACCCTCTGCCCTACAATTAGTGTCTACACTGAATTATTATGAAAGATGTTTATGTGAAGTGTGTAGAACCTATCATTTGAAAGACATCTTTACTCAATCTTTCTGATAAAGTAACAAGCCCCTTCATAAGATAACCACTTCTCACATACCTATTTCTTAAATAGGACTTTGAGATTTGGGTCATTGTAAAGTGAGAAAATCGTCTATTTATTAGTATATTGGGTTTTAGTTTGTTCACAGTTTTAGAACACACCTATAAAAGTTTTCCCCATGTATGCATTTTACTAAAAAAAAAAAAAAATTAAGAACTGTAAGAGTTTCCAGCCAACATAAGATTCTATATCACAGAAGCAAAAAAAGTCTAGAAGCAAAGTGCAGACTGGGGCGTTCGCTGACTGGTTTGTAGAATCACTCTGCCACGCACTGGCCATGCTACCTGGAGGAGTCAGTCAACTAACTATTCCAGGCCTCAGCTGCTGCATCAGTAAAATGAGGAGTAAATTAGCACTTATATGATGTGGATTTTTTGCAAGGACAAATAAGATATAGGAAAAATGCAGATAATACTGCTAGGCATACTCTGAGTGCCCAATAAACATTAGCTCCACTTTATCATCATCATCATCATCATCATCAAATTCCAGAGTTCTCAAAATTTTCTCCGTGGAGAGTACTTTGCAATGGCTCTGTAAATTCCTGGATTTGGAGACACCAGACTTAAGCTCCCTTTACCGCCCACACTGGCTGTGTTTTGCTTGGCCTTGCTCTCCTTTCCTGAAGCAGTGATGCAACAGCAGGTGGTTAACTCTCAGGATTTTATTCTTCTGTGTTTAAAAGAAGAGGAAGGAAAACAAAGTTATACCTTGGCAGTAGAGGCCTAAAATACCCACAGTTACTTGTAAGGCAACAAACATATATCCTGGTTCCTAATCAAACAGTCCACATTGCATGTCTGAACCAGGGAAGAATGCGTCCGTTAGGGGTCAAGAGGATTGACAGAGCCCTCGCGGTTAGGACGCAGGCTTGCCTCACTCCACCAGTGAAGTCAGCTACTGATTAGAGACCACGGTGTTTTCCGCCAGGTGACCACAGGCGGAGAAGGCGATAGCGTTCCAGATCCAAACATGAGGAGAAAGGAAAGGCCTACTGTCTGCTTGCTCTGTGAGCAGCAAAGGACATGGGGGAGCCACCTTCTGGCTTACACGGGGGGGGGAAAGAACCCCGGCATTGCGGCAGCTGTCACTCGCTGTTTCTGTTTCCCAAGCAGAGATCAGAATTGAATGGGGACCAAAACTATTGAGACCTTCCTCCCCACTTGTGACTAAATGAGCCAAATGAATAGCAAAAAGGCAGATGGCCCTGGAGTTAATGAGAATCTCATAAGCCCACGATTCTGTTGAAATAAAATGTTGCCACCTCAGCTCTGAGTACAAAATTAAACCCACTGGCTGCGCCAACAGTTTTCCCTAAGATGGAACTAGTTAACCTAAAGGAGGGTCCAGTATCAGAAAATAGCCTTCAAGTCCAAGGGTGTTCAAGATAGCCTCTAAGCCTGTAATCGTCTGGGGTTGCTCTGACTTCTTACACACCAGAGCTCTCTCCTCAGACATTGATCCCTTCAAGCATCAATAGTTTTTCTAGCAGTTTATTCCTAAATCAATATCCTGCCTACAGTAAGTCCTAAAGATGAATGATCACATTTGTAACTGTTTTTCTTGTACCTTCCGTTATATCTGTAAACATGTTTATGATTAGACCGTCGGCTTTAAAACTTCATCAGCTCCCTCAGGCATCTCGCCCCTGAATTCCCGACTCTTTCCCAGGCCTCTGAGTTCTTTGGAATTGCCACTGACTGGATGATTGCCTCCCCCCGCCCCCCGCCCCTGTTCCATTTCTGTCTTTTTTGGCAGCATGACCTCATTTTTTCTTCCTCCTCCTCAATTACAGCATATCGCCATTGCTCCTCGGGCCAGCTTCCATAGCACCACATTTTCTTCCTGCTGCAGCTAAATCTAAATCTGCAGCTGCTTTAATATGGCATCTGTGGTTAATTTTTGGTACAATATTGCACATCTTGAATGACAGTAATGTTCGATGCCACTGCAATTTTATGCAAGGTTTCATACGGATGGAACCTATTAACTCTCTGTAAACTAATGCATTATGGATGCGACATGACACTTAACTGCGATATACAGTTCCTGTATGGGGAAACTCCAGGTACCTTCAAACACTTAAGAAGTGAGGGCATTGCATCACTTTCCTGCGGCTGCAGAGCTCTATGATTTTACCATTTATTTGTTCCCAGACTAGTATCCAAAGAACAAAGAGAAGATGAAATCCACATGAAGTTCCCAAGGTTTGTCTTTTTGGCTCAGCTATATGTTCATTTTTCTAGGTTATGGGATTGCTCTTGGCGACTCTTGACAATATAAGAATGCTTCCCTCTACCTTTAATGATGAGACAAGGGACTCCAAACACATACTGTTGGATACATGAGTACTCAGCGGAAGGGAGTAAGCTGACCAATATACTCAGGTAGACCAACATTGCGCAATAAATGCATTCGTATTCTGGCAGTTGGAACAACAGAATTATTGGGAAGAGTGGCACTAAAGAGAATGAGCCACTCCATGGGTAGCCAAGAGATGAATTTTGGCAGTTAAGCAATTAAAATAAAACAGAGGCAAATTGGAAGCATCATTTTTACTGGAAAAAAGAAACAGAATTCAGAGGCTGACAGAATTATTTTCAAATACCAGCATTGCCCCTTGATAGTTGAGTGACACAAGCAAGTTACTTAACCTCTCTGCACCTGAGTGTTCTCACCTGTAACCAGGGGTAACACTTTGCTCCATGATTCTTGAGAACATAGTTCGATGTAAAGTACCTAGGACAATGCCTACCTTAAGCCAGATATTTTAATTTAAAGAGTAGAAAACGTTGTCCTAAGAATGAAAGGGCTGAAATTAGACAAAGGAAATTAAAATAGAAAGAAGAAATTCTATTCACTTTTTGAGGTTATAAAAGAGAAAAGTGAAAGAGATCAATGGGCAAAGAAGTCTAAATGGCAAAAACAAAACAAAACAAACAAACAAAAAAACGGGCTAAGTGAGACAAGCTAAGAAGCAAAGGAAAAGGTGAGAGAAAAGGAAAAGTAGCAAACAGATTAAAATGTCAAAGGACAGGTATACATGGAGGCTTGCCTCTCTGGTGAGGCATTCTGAGGACATCAGGGACTGTGAGAGAGAAGCTGCAGTCCTTCAGCTGACCCCAGTAAGAGCAGAGACAGGGAGGGAGCAGAGACCACAGGGAGACGATGCAAGCTCCATCTTAACAAGTGTGTCTGCCAGGCCCCAGCCTCCAGCTCGGACAGGACAGCGTCCTGGGCTCCGGCAGCTGAAGGAAACGCACTAATGAGCAGAAGGGCACGGTGCTGAGCAGCGACTACCCGCTTCCCGGGCTGGCAGGGGTTTTTCGTTGCACAAATCAATTACAATCTGCTTTATTGACTTCCCAAAGTCAGCAGGACTTAAAAAGTTAATGAGCAAAAATATTTTTTATTCTTTTTGAAAACACCGCAGTGTCTGCAGCTTAGCACGTTCGGCAGAAAGACAAATGGAGGCCTTGGCTGCCTCAAATGTCATTCCGCCCTGGCCCCGCTTCCACCTTCCCCGTCCCCGCTTCAGCAAAGAACCTGGAGCTGGCATTGGGCTGTGGCGTGTTATGCCAATAACATCTCTCTCTGGGATCTGGAGCAGGGGCAGCCCCAAATAATGTGCCCGTGTTTAGGCGCTGTGGAGTCCTGAACGGGTGCCCAGGCCTCTCCGGATGGAGCAAGCGAGGAAAGGAGTAAGAAATGCACCTGACAAAGGACAGGGAACGCAGCAGGCCTGCGTGTGTGATTGTGGCTCCTGAAAAGTAGTTACTGCACTTGCAGTAGTAACATCGAGACCGGAGATTTTAATGAGCTATTCCTTTTGGACAACACCAAGAAATGGGAACATTGCTGAGGGGTCTGTTCTGCCAGTTAACCCTGGCCCAAGGCCCTGAGCAGTAGAAATTCAGCTCAAGTGGAAGGTAGTGTGGATAATGTTGCTTTTCTCCACAGCAAAAGAGGTTTTGTCCTGCATACAATATTCAGGAAAATACATAAAGGGAGAAATAAAAATCGTGGGTGGTTCATATTAATGTATGAGTATAAAATAATATAGTATAGCCAATTTTTAACTTTAGACATCTTCACACCAATACACAATGTGTCTTAATAAAAATGGAAACTTTGTCTCAATGAAGCCATCTAAAAATTTCAGGAAGGCCTTGCTTTTTTTATGAAAACTTTAGAAAACAACACAAATATACATTTCTTCATGAGTCTATCAGAATCACAGTATTGTCATTCAGAATCAACAATATTACTTACTCAGTGACATCAACTATAGGCAATTTTAGGGTTTCCTGTCATATATTTTTTTCTTAAATAAAATACTGTCTTTTCTAATAACACAGATGTTCAAGGTCACATTATCATTTTTTTCTTAAAATATTCCATGTATTGGCTGCTGAATTGGCTTTTAATTAACAGATTTACTTATGAGAATGTATTTTCTTTAACTTTTGCCATGAGCTCTGGGAAATGTCTTTGTGAAAGTTTACTATACTTATTAGTCTTCCCACGATGCTGCTAGAAAATAGAACCTATCGTACCGAGAGAATTGTGATTATCATTAACAAAGTACAAAAGGGTCTAGTGAGAATTCTGATTCCTTCCACACTCCCCATCTCCCACTCTCCCTGTTCATTCTGGAATCTCTGTGGCTTACGTATAGTCCAGTACACATGCATATATCCAAAATAAAAAATCCTCAGAGGCCAGAGTGCCTTCGTATAGCAGACGAAAGAGAAAGGATTGAACTTACCTTTAAACAGTCTGTTCTGTGCTGAGGCAAGGAGTTCCTGATATTTCAAATAAATGAAGCTGGGCACTGACAACAAGGGCTGTGAGGAGCAGCGCCTCCCCCACAATCCTGTCTAAAGCATGAGGAACTTCATGGTGGTGCCCAGGCAAGACAGCTGAAATGGATGTGACCTTTCTAAGTAAAGATGTCAGGGTAGGAGGACCCGGACACAATGACCACAGGGTAGTCAAAAGAACAGAGACCAAGAAAAAAGAGGTTCGGGTTCCATTTGAACTCTTCTATTGTCAAGATTTCCTCCCATTTGACCCAGTGGTCCCACTTCCAGGACTATATCCCAAGAAACCAGAAACACCGATCAGAAAGGACATATGCACCCCTATGTTCATAGCAGCACAATTTACAATAGCTAAGACTTGGAAACAGCCTAAGTGCCCATCAGCGATGAGTGGCTTAAAAAGTTGTGGTACATCTAAACCAGGGGTGGGCAATTACCCTTTTTGTCTTTTATTAGATAGGACTAGAGGCCCGGTGCACAAAATTTGTGCATGGGTAGGGTCCCTAAGCCTGGCCTGCAATCAGGGTCAATCTGTGGGGCAAACAGCAGGGTGATCAAGGAGCCCCTCCCCCACTGGCACCCACCTTTGCTGGCCTGGTGCCACCCACTCGCTGGCCCCGCTCCCCACTGCCACCAGTCACTTCTCTCTGTGGGGCAACCGGTGGGGTGATTGGGGGGCCCACACTGGCACCCGCCTTGGCTGGCCTGTGGGCTGAGGGAAGCTCCTTCATCGAGCATCTGCCCCCTGGTGGTCAGTGTGCATCATAGCGACCAGTCGTTCTGCTGTTAGGTCAATTTGCATATTAGGCTTTTATTATATAGGATTTCATCATTACACCACTATAAATAAACTTATAAACTCCTTTCATATTACCTTACTACTACATCCTACAAATCCTATCTAATAAAAGAGAAACATGGTAATTAGCGCACGTCTGCTACCCTTCCCATTGGCTAATCAGTGAGATATGCAAATTAACTGCCAGCCAAGATAGCGGCCAGAAGCCAGGCAGCTTGAAGCTAACATGAGTCTTGCTTGCTTCAGTGACGGAGGAAACCAACGTTCCCTGCCTGCCTTGCCGGCCTCTGAGCTTGCAGTTTGAAACATTGTTACAAATATAGAATCTAAACAAACTCCAGAAACCTGCTTTCAGCCAGCTGGGATCTCAGAGCTGGAGTTGATACAATGTTTCGATTATAGAACCCAAACAAACCAGATACCTGCTTTCAGCAGCAGAGGCCTCAGAGCTGGAGAAAGAGCTAAAGCTGGCCCAGAATAAAAAAGAAAAAGAAAAAAAGGAGCGTTTGGGAGCTTCAGTCACCCGACAGCCTGAAAACAGCCCTCAGCCCCTCCCCCAGACTGGCCAGGCACCCCAGTGGGGACCCCCACCCTGATCCAGGACACCCTTTAGGGCAAACCAGCCGGCCCCCACCTGTGCACCAGGCCTCTATCCTATATAGTAAAAGGGTAATATGCCTCCCAGCACCGGGATCAGCAGAGCTGAGAGGCCTCCCGGCACCGGGATCAGTGTGACAGGGGGCAGCGCCCAAACCCCCTGATCGCCCTGCGGCTCTGTGCATGACAGGGGGCGGCACCCCAACTCCCCAATCGGCCCTGCTCTGAGCCTGACCAGGGGCTGCACCTAGGGATTGGGCATGCCCTCTGCCACCCGGGAGCAGGCCTAAGCCAGCAGGTCGTTATCTCCCAAGGGGTCCCAGACTGCGAGAGGGCACAGGCCGGGCTGAGGGACGCCCCCCTCCCCCCCGAGTGCACAAATTTTTGTGCACCGGGCCTCTAGTACATTTATAAAGGAATTGAGGATGCTTTATTTTTTTTAATATACTTTTTATTGATTTCAGAGAGGTAGAGGGAGAGAGATAGAAATATCACTGATGAGAGAGAATCATTGATCGGCTGCACACCCCACACTGGGGATCAAGCCTGTAACCAGGCATGTGCCCTGACCAGGAATCGAACCATGACCTACTGGTTCATAGGTCAACCACTGAGCCATGCCAACCTGGAAAGGATACTTTATTTTACCTACTTATTAATATTTTACATTTTCTGCTTACTAGCCTGAAAACTAGTTAGGGATGAACTGTGTTTTATCTTATTATCTATTACCTAAAATCATTCATTGCACAAGCAGGTCTCAAAGCTCTGTTGATAAATGAAGTTGAATGGCTCCAAGGAGATTGATATAATATGTATAGTTCCAATGACCTTCTACCTACTTATGGAACTCCTAATACAATGAGAGATCGTATGAAAAATATACTTAATTTTAAATGCATCTTGAATCAAAACTATTATCTATTTAACTTACTTGTTGTAGAACAAAGGAAAAAGATATTCATGATATCATAGGAACGATAAGCTAACTTAATAATGCATGTTGTCTTAATTATTTATGCATTTATTTGAGTTAATTGTAGCCTATGCAGATTTTCTGCTTGCTCAATGTAATGAAATAATTTTTTTTTCCTAAGGGCACATTTAAAAGTACTATCTAAGGTAGCATTTGAAAATTTTTATCCTACAATATTATTGAATAGTAATTCCAAACAATTCCATTTTAGCTAACACCTGTAAACATTCATCAACAATGTGCCAGTTGAAAGTCTGTGAATCAGCTTTGTGAGGGTTACGTTAACTCATAAATTTTAATATCATGGATTGGATTAAATGAAAAAAGACAATAAAGAATAAGCCAGTTATGTAGCTGTCTGTCAGTAGGAGAGTTATAGATATGTTGATATTAATACTAACAGAGCCACAGCTTCCCAAAACATTTAGATGTAGTGGCAAGAATAACAGTGGGAGGTGTTTTGAATATCAAACAGCCTTTTCATCCTTGCTTAATGTACTAATGTTTATCAAAACAACCCCTTGTCTTATTTCAGTATCTTGGGGGGGATCTTAATTTTCTATGGTTGTTACAACAAGGATAACCTATGCTAGATTTGATTTTAAAACCAGAACTTTAAACA
Source organism: Myotis daubentonii (assembly GCF_963259705.1). Lineage (NCBI taxonomy): Eukaryota > Metazoa > Chordata > Mammalia > Chiroptera > Vespertilionidae > Myotis > Myotis daubentonii. Next base: position 24,786,569 of record NC_081852.1, on the reverse strand, counting down.
TGATGCACCCCCCCAGCAACTAATAAAAGAAAAGTTTCTGAAGCATGTATAGAATATTTTCAAACCAAGTTTTGTCTTTCATAATGCTCCTGTAAAGGCTTTTTGATGCCTCCCATTTAAATAAATCTCTCTCCTTTTAATTTAATTTTTCCCATCACCATTTATCCCCTCTATGCCCTCTTCCACTTTCACCCCCACCCGCACCCCACAATCACCACACTGTCGTCCATGTCCCTATGTTTCTATAATCAAACAAATTTCCTAGACATAGTTTTCACCAACTTCAGGATCCGGGGAGTCCCTTCCTTTTTATCACAAACGATATCCCTATGTGTAGCATTCTTTCCCAGACAGGCTTACCATCTGAATAACCGCATAGCTCATGCTGCAATAACGATCTGTAGGAGAACGCCCTCTGCCCCAAGCAGGAACAAGCCCCTGAACTGCTGCTATTTCCTGTTCTCTTCCTAGTGGCGCAACCATGTACTCAATCACCTTAGCCAGAATCCTGTCGTCATCCATTACATTACAACCCCACACCCATAATTGGTCATTAGGAAGTATTGATTCTTGCTCCTGAATATATTGCAAATCTATTGTTCCTCCTCAAGTTCACTACCACTGCCTCATCATTCATCACTTGGATTACTGTAGTGAATTATAACTGGCCTCCCTGCTCTTTAGCCTCAGCTTCACGTCTTCATTCCAGTTCATATGTCTATCACAATTGTAGTTTTATTTCTAAATGAAATGGATAAAACCATCCCCCTACATAAATCTTTCTCTGCTGATAATGACCTATACGATGCAAGCCAAATTCCTGGACATGGCATCATAGCATGGCCTTTGGGTATCTCACCAGACATTGCATCATCTTCCCACATACTCCTATGCTACAAGTCTCTTACTATAGGCAGAAATAAGTGCCTCCCCGTTCTATGAGTACTCGATAAACGTTGTTTTAGTACTGGTTTCAAGGAAATAAATTGAAAAACTCAAACTAGAAGACAGAACATAATTTTTTAAAACATAGAGTAGTGTTAATGGCAGAAAGTTAAATGGTAGAAATAAATAAAAATATATCAATAATAAGACTAAATACAAAGGGAATGAATATCAGCTAAAGGAAAGATTTGTTCATTGGACTCTATGCTTTCTGCAAGAACTAAACTACAATGACACAGAAAACAACGTAATAGGATGAAAAAAGATAATGTACAAAAAAGGATGTGAGACTCATATAAATACCAAAAAAAAAAAATACATTCGAATAAAGGAGTTCCTACAAAACAATAAAAAGTAATTCAGCTGGAAAATATGATAATTCCAAATTCAAATATAAGTGCTAATGTTGCCTCAAATATACCAAGGAAAATAGAGAGGATTAGAAAGAGCCATTCCCTAAGATCAATAATAGTGGGATATGTCAGGACATTTCATTCCGTAACTGAAAGATCAGGCAGCAAAAAAAAAAAAAAAAAAAAAAAAAAATCAGCATACTTTTTTTTAAAGGGGAGAATGAGGATTTTTATTTTTATTTTTTTAAAATATATTTTATTGATTTTTTTTACAGAGAGGAAGGGAGATGGATAGAGAGTTAGAAACATCGATGAGAGAGAAACATCGATCAGCTGCCTCCTGCACACTCCCTACTGGGGATGTGCCGGCAACCAAGGTACATGCCCTTGACCAGACTCGAACCTGGGACCCTTGAGTCCACAGGCTGACGCTCTATCAACTGAGCCAAACCTGTTAGGGCAATCAGCATACTTTAGAACAGTGGTTCTCAACCTTGGCTGCACATTAGAATCACCTGGGAATCTTTTTAAAATCCTGATTTCTGGGCCTCATCCTCCGGAAATTCTGTTTCTTTGTTACTAATGTTTTGGCCTCACCCCATAACAAAGAAACAATTTCCGGAGGATGAGGCCCAGAAATCAGGATTTTAAAAAGATTCCCAGGTGATTCTAATGTGCAGCCAAGATTGAGAACCACTGCTTTAGAAGATTTAAACAGCACAGTTAAAAAGTTTGATGTAGCCCTAGCTGGCTTGGCTCAGTGGATAGAGCGTCAGCCTGCAGACTCAAGGGTCCCAGGTTTGATTCCAGCCAAGGGCACATGCCTGGGTTGTGGGCTCAATCCCCCCAGTAGGGGGCGTGCAGGAGGCAGCCAATCAATGATTCTCATCATTGATGTTTCTATCTCTCTCTCTTTCTCCCTTCCTCTCTGAAATCAATAAATATTTTTTTTTAAAAAAGTTTGATGCAATGGACATATATAGGACCTCGAACTCAACAATAATCTAACGCACAGAATTTTTATGTGAAAATTCCACAATTATGCTAGAAATATGTTAGAAGATTAAGTTATGGTAAATTGGAATGTGGGCAAAAGTTTAAAAAAACTGGAACACTACAGAAATACAGAAAATTCAAATTTTAGAACTAAAGGTATTTATACTATTTTTCATTTATCACTTTCAAATGATGGTTTGCATTTAATATTTATTAATCAAAATCTTGATTCCTTCACAAACATCAATGTTATTTTACACTTTCAAATTACTCAGTGAAAGACTTATAACTGAACAATCCAGAGTGATTAATGAAATAATGGCATGCTAAATGTATACCAGAAACTCAATTTTTATTATTGGACTTTAGGCTAGCATTTCCAAGAAAAAACTTAGGACTTCTGAAAAAAAAATATAAAATTGAGGTATTTGCATAGATGAGTATCCAATAATTAAGTTAATATCTTCTATCTGCACGAAATTTATAGGAAATTGGGGTATTATTGCTTATATGGGTCATAATATGATTAGGCGATAAAACCCATTCATCTACTTTCAATCACTCTTATCCGATTAGAGAGGTGATCACACAGCATTCCTTTTAGGTCATAAAAGAAATTCTATTAAATGCCAACCTACAAAATGGTGCTCCTGGAAATTTGAAAACTGGATTTGGGTTAGTTTAAGATGAAATGGGCCTTAGCTTAGATAGAAAAAGGAAATGAATAATGTATATTTTGTAAGTCTTCATGCAAAAGATATTAGTGTTTCACTGTTTTGTCATTGTAGCTTAGTTGATATTTAGCATTGCTGACAAGGAGATGACTTGACTATCAATTTTTCAGATTTGAATAGTAATACTGGTTTTATTTTCCTAAAATCTTTCTTTCTCTAGTAACAGAAGCCTATTCAGAAATAATAATTAAAAGGCACTGAAGGTCATCTGATTTGTTGTATTGGCTTTAGATCAGTGACTAGATTTTACCAGTCACTGCTCTGTCAGCTTTAATACAGAGCATGCATTTATCTTACTAACAGTTCAATTTGTGGGATAGCTGTTTTTCACAACTAAAACCATTGAAGCTCTAATATACATGGAAATGAGCATGATAGCATTCTCTCCAAGTTTCTAATAACCCTAGAAGGCTCTATTACAGAAATATATACAGATAACTACAGCTGGTTTTCTGAGGACAGCTTCTAAGATTGTTATATGATCATAAGAGAAATATTTACATGAATTTTAAGGTGAGTCGTTGAGTGCTGCAGAAATAAGACTATTTGGAACAGATTTACAAAAACACTCATGTAAATAATTGACGTGGAATTTAAGTATGAATGGGCTCCTTATACACTTGCTGAGGGAATGGAAAAGACAGCTGATTGAGGAGAGTTGAGAGAACTGGCAAACAGTTAATTGCAGGAGAAATGAAGCTGACCCGCTCAGTGAGATGATGTTGATGGCTACCTGTTTAGTTCTATGAGAGAAAACACTCACATAAAACATTTTACTTACAGGTGAGTTTGAGCCCAGGTCAGTACTCACAGAATTTTGAAGAGCTAGAAAAGAATATTAAAGATCACCTACTTCAATCCCTATATTTAAAAAGAAACCAGGAGGTTATATAATTGATCCAAGAAACACAAATTACATCTGCTGCCTCCTATGATAGGGTTCTTTCCATTGAATTACACTGAATTAGACGTGCGGATTCAAAAGAAGCAATCTTGCTGTAAAGTCAATTAGTATGAGTACAAGCCCAGCCCCCAGCATCTGACAATTGTAATAAAGTTCTATAGGGAATGCATTACAAAGAATAGAAAAGAATGTCAGTGCAATTCTGTTAAAGCTAAGGTGATCTGAGAATTTAATTTTGATGTGTCCAGCCAAAGTCCATTACTCATGCACAGGGCCTGGAAAGTGACCAAGGGCTGACTCAGCAGCTTTCAAACTCTTCTGTTGAATTAAAAAATAAAGTAAGAAAGTGAGGACAGGAAGCGGGGGAAGGAACAGTGTAAGAAAAGGGAATACATTACATAAATTAATAACTTAATAGTGAAATGGTGAACATGAGGCTGTGAATTCACTTTAAGAATGGTAAGTTTCATGGAAATCTATATCAAGTCAAAAGAAGGGAGTAGCATCATGTTGTACACCTTAAATATATACAATTTTATTTGTCAATTATAGGTCAATCTAACTAATTTTTAAAACAAAAAAATGCATTTAAATCCATTAAAAATGTTTTTAAAAATATGATGAATGGGAGTTGGATACAGGAATGGGAGTATAGAAAGGTGAGGAAAAAGAGATGAGAGCAACAAAGAGATATGGGAAAGCTATGTAGGAATCTAAACTTTTTCACCAGCTTGAAGTGTGACACAGTCTCATTAAGAGAAAAAGCTATATAATAACTAGCTAGCATTACAAATAGATAAAGTTAATGTTTAATATTGAGAAATAATCCTTTTACAAAGTTATCAAGGACATCTCTAGATAATGCACCCTAGTTGTATTTATAATTTGATTTATACAGATGTGATTTACATATAGTCTGGCAGGCACACATTCAGGAAACCAACAGGTATAGTCAGATAACTTTAAAGCACATGAAAAATACAAATTCCTTAAAGAATAAAATCCACAACGTGCACTGGCTGTTTCCTTTTACTCTTCATTTTTGCCTTTGTCAGAATCTTAGAAAAGTTGCCCATCTCTATAGCTATATTTCCTATAACCAGACATTTCTCTTTCAGTCGGGGCTTTGTTGTGGCTGGAAAATGAAAACTGAGGCAACAAAGGGTGCAGAAATGGGTGCTAGTCTTGGTCTGAAGATTTAGGTTCTAAGATAGTCATCACCTAGTTGAGTGACCATATCCAGATGTTCAGCAGCTTCATCTAAAAAAATGAAAAGATTGGATCAGGTGTTCTTTAAACTCTCTGATAGCTTCAAATGGAGTCAAATAATTCTCCCTTTTTAATTTTCCTTATATTCTCTTTAATACAATTAAAGAGGTAGCTTTTGCAAACAATAATCCTTTCTTATCTATAACACTCTACTTAAATATCTAATTTCCGTAGCTTTTGCCAAAGGCCCTGGTAGACAAATAACTTCAAATAAACACCAACTTTCAGAGTAGTACAAGTACTCATCTAAAGTCACTATTTATATCCTATGTTAATAGAAACATTTTTGTGAAAGTAAGAAATGTTTTTAATGCTTAGCTGAAATAATTTATTTTATTTATTTATTTATTTATTTATTTATTTATTTTTTTAGCAATTATCTTTTTTTTTAAAATATATTTTATTGATTTTTTACAGAGAGGAAGGAAGAGAGATAGAGAGTTAGAAACATCGATGAGAGAGAAACATCGATCAGCTGCCTCCTGCACACCTCCCACTGAGGATGTGCCCGCAACCCAGGTACATGCCCTTGACCGGAATCGAACCTGGGACCCCTCAGTCCGCAGGCTGACGCTCTATCCACTGAGCCAAACCGGTTTTGGCAGCTGAAATAATTTAATGATTAAACAATCAATGCTTATAGGGGAGACTGGGGGAATGGCAAGGGGGGGAAAGGAGACATGTAATACTCTTTGTAATACTTTAAGCATTAAAACAAAATTTAAAAAAGGGAGGTAAAAAAAAATCAATGCTTTCTACAAGGATCAATCTAAATTCAAGTCATAGGTAAGAGATACTTCAGTGTATCTATGTAGGGTATCTTTCAGGAGCAGAACAAAAAACAACTCCGCTGAAAGTTTTTATTTATGAGTCTAACATTACGACATTGACAAAATGGACAGAGGTCAATTATTTCAACACTATGTTTAGTAGCATGTATCTGATTACATATCTTCATAGAAACAAAATCAAATCAATTTTCTCACCTAACACAAATGAATTTAGTCATCTGCTTTTTGATGAAAAAAAAACAAACAAACAAAAAATGAAACAACCTCCCCCGCCCCCGCCACCACCACCACCTGCCAATCCCAAGATCTGGCCATGGAGCCATGGCTGTCTCAACCATGTATTTGACCGATAGCCAATACTTGATTGACTGGACCATTGAATTAAAGGGAAGTTCTGAGTTTTAATTTCTACCAAGAGATTTAAGAGGAAGATCTCTACTTTGAAAATCTACTTATCTTAGAAAACTACAATTTGGATCTGCTGTCTATATAAGCCATTACGTAGATGATTTCTTCTTCTCTTTAAACAAAGTAGAAGCATGGACAAAAGAGACACAAACCATCTATTGATAGTCATGTGAATCAAAGGATAAAATGGTGATGGTGAAGAAAAAAAAGTGAGGGAGCTCAGGAACCTTTAGACTGAAGTTGGAAACTCTGTCAAAACATGTTTTTCTGGGACATTTATGACACATCTTGCTTCCCTATTAGAATGGTAGCACCTACAAGGCCAGCCCCTTGCATGGTGGCTGACACTCGTGTCTGTCAGCTTTTTATTCCCATATGTTTCTGCCCTCAGAAATATTGATCATGGAAGGTTTTGAAACACAAAATATTTGCAGGCACTTTTTTCAGTGGAAACCAACATTATTGCCTGCAGTCTTGATACATTCTAACAGAGGACTGCAAAAATCCTACAGTAAGTCAAGATGATTGACAGCATTGGCAGGTGGTTGAAATCCTTAGTCTAACAAAATAATGCTTTTGAAAGGCCAGTTTACTCACTGACGAATGCCTTTTAAACTTACAGCACGCCAATCATTTGCAACCTCTTCCCTTTATAAAATATGTATTGGGAAATGCAGTTTCTTGTTTCTGGTTCATTGCCTAAACATCAATACAATTTTGTTCATTCTTACAAAGCCAATGGGGAAATACCTTTGTACTTCCGGCCAAAGGGGAAATGTCTCGAGTAAAATACAGTATTTTAGGAACAGATTCTGTTGTTAGGCCGTATCACCCCGAAGGAATGGACAAAATTGAAGATTACATTAGCTACTATTTACTAGCTGAAGTCTCAAGGCCGTTTTATAGATAGCAACAAAAATGGAAAATAGTATACAAACATGGTTTCGGTGTTTTCCTACAAACTCATTGATGTTTTTTTTTTCTTTTTTCTTCTTTCTTATTGATTTCTTTTCGAGTGGAGAAGAATGCTAATACTTTTTTCTGCCTAACATATTAAAAGTGGTTTCTTGACATTTTACTGTTCACTTTTACATTCTATTCCAGATGATTCCCAAAGCAGACAATGATGCAGTTCAATGGAAAATGATGAATTGCAATCAAAATTCTGTCCCTTACTAGCTTCATGTGTCCTTTCCACTCTCCTAATCAATGGAGAAGTGGCATAATTAAAGGAACATAGTGCTTGATATAAATAGACCCTTTCATCCAAATCACTTCCCCCAGCGGGATGCTCCCCATCTCAGCCCCAGTTCATTTCCCTCAGTGCACTTTCAATCTGAAAGTACTTCTTTCTTTACCTGTCCACGTTCTCTCTCATCCTATAGGCCCAAGATTCCATACTGGAGGGAATTCTGTACACTTAGTGGCTTCTCAGAATGATTGCTAAAAGAAGGAATTAATAAGGGAGGTAAGGAGGAGGGGGAATATATATGATGGATCTGAAGAAAGTCATAATGTGGTCCCAAACAGTAGTTAATCTCTAAATGTACCAAGCAAAAGCAAAAGTAATGCTTTTTGCTCATTTTACCCCATTTTCTTTTACTAATCATTTATTTCTAAATTATTCAGCATCTGTTATTATTCTATTATTTTAACAATTAGCTCCCACCTATTTAACAGTGCAGTGCCAGGTCCTTTACATGCAATTTTGCAATGATCCTGCAAGGTAAACATTGCTATACCTATCCAGGGAAATCAGGCACCCAGAAATGAAGCCACAAGGTTGCACGGGCAGGAAGTGGCAGAGCCAGGATTGAACTTAAGTCTGTCTCACTCCAAAGCTGTGCTCTTTCCTCAATACACTCCACTTAATTTAAAGCATTCCTTTTGCTCTACACTGATTAGTGTTTTATTGTGTGTTGCTTTGTAAGCATGCTTATGAGTTTTGGTTTTTAAAACGATCTTTATGTCTAACCCAATCGATCATAAACCTGGTGAAGATAGAAACTAATTTTTTTTTTTTTTTACCTAACGTTCTGTTGTGCCATATATATACATATACACAATCACACACATACACACACACACACACACATATATACACACACATACTAGAGGCCCAGTGCACAAATTTGTGCGCCAGTAGGATCCCTCGGCCTGGCCTTGCAGGATCAGGCCAAAACCGGCTCTCTGACATCCCCCAAGGGGTCCCAGATTGCGAGAGGGTGCAGGCCAGGCCGGGGGACCCCACCAATGCACTATCAGGGCTGGGGAGGGACGTGGGATGTTGGCCAGCCAGAGAGGGACCACGGGAGGGCTCCACGGCACGTTTGGCCTGTCTCGCTCAGTCCCAATCGGCCGAACCCCAGCAGCAAGCTAACCTACCAGTCAGAACGTCTGCCCCCTGGTGGTCAGTGCACGTCATAGCGAGCGGTTGAACAGCCTTAGCATATCATTAGCATATTATGCTTTGATTGGTTGAACAGATGACCAGATGACCGGACACACAGCATATTAGGCTTTCATTATATAAGAGTAGATAGATAGATAGATAATAGATATAGATATAGATATAGATATAGATATAGATATAGATATAGATATAGATATAGATATAGATATAGATATATAGATATACATATTGAAAGTTCAATTTCATGTTCACATACTCTGTAGCTTATTCAACTTATTTCCAGAAAGTTAGTTACCCTTTCATGGGGCACATTTCCCAGTATTTTATATTGTCTTATAATGCCAATCTTTATTCACTAAAGTAGAATTCTAAATTATTTGGCTTAGAAGATTTAGAATTATGTATGATAAAGTTTACCAGTTATATATTGAAAGTTTAAATTAATTTAGCCTCATGAATAACTATTATGTAATCAGCACAAGCACTGTCAGATTTAAAAATCTGACAGTGAAATATTTAAAAATAAATATATGTAAATGCTCAAATTCTGCTTGATCTATTTCCTGTATTTCTTCAAAATTACTGCCTTAAAAATCATTTCTTGCTTATTGGTTCCTCACCATAGGCTCAAGTATGCTGCCAGTTGTGCCTATATGACTTCTAAACCACTAAACTCCAGAAAAGTTATTATTATAGCTATGACAACTAACATGTTGTCTCATGATCATATGCAGACAAGTATGTCTCCTCTCAGTTAGGATTGTCCTTGGATACAATAACAGAAAACCTAACAATGTTTACGAATATTTTAAATTTTTATTTTTGTCTTACAAAGGAAATTTAACAAGTCAGGACAGGACATAGTGGCATCAGGTGTTGAGGCCTAATAGCTTTCCAATTATTTTTGGCGTTTCACCTCATAGTCCCAAAATGGCTGCTTCCTTGCAGGCACTAAATCTGTGTTCAAGGCAAAAGGAAGAGGAAGGAGAGCATGAGCCACAACCTCCTTCCTTTAAAAGGAAAACAGAAGTATTCCTACTACCTCTACCACCACCATCGCCTCCAGCAAATGTCTACTCACATCTCAGTAGCTGCTAGGGATTTTCAGCCGATGGTGTTGGCATGCAAGAGAGAAGAGGGTTAGAAAGAGCGACAGATTCAGCCAAACAACAGTGTGTGCCATCCCCCAAATGCTGAGAACTCAACAGAAAGGATTAGAGCTTATCCACCTTTTGTGCCCAGCACTTAGCAGGGTTTGACACATTTGTATATGCCAAAGAAATATTTATTGAATTATTGCTCTTTATGGCTAGCACTATTTATTGTTCTCTGAACCTATAATTAAATTAACATTTCAAAAACCATTTGTCATGGCTCTCAGACAACTATAATAGGAATTTATAATATAAACCTAAAAAATCTAATATTATTAAATGGAAATTGAAACTCAGTTCATCAGAGATGTCAATCTAGCATTTCCTGGGACCACAGTTGTATTAGAAGAGTAAAATCTGTGCAGTGCAGCACAGGTATGGAGTGGCAAAGGGTATGTGAGATTAGGTTCATGTTCTGATTGTGAAATGCTTTCCTGCTTTCTCTTCCCTGTGTGATCGCTTACTTCTTGCACAACAAAGCTAGGCTATTCTGTTAATAATTAATAACAAATTATTCAAGAGGTTACAGATAAAGTAGAATACACTATTGCTAATACTAATACTAATACTAGGAATTAATCTGTGGAATGCATTCAGGATGCCAGAAAGTGTTTTATACTGCTCCACTGGGTTTTATTAATATTTATGAAATCTTTTAATTCTATCCCATAATATATAATGTTGGTTCTAATAAAAGTAGTATTTTTTCCAAAAAAATTTTAGTAGAATTAAAACATAAGGATGACACATACCAAGTTCATCCTGAGTTTATGCAACTATGATGATGATGATGATAGTGATGACGATAATGATGGCGGTGATGGTGGTGATGGTGATGATAATGATGATAATGATAGCAAATTTGTTGAGTGCTTCATGTGCTAGACAGTTTTCTAAGCACTTTACATGGGAACTCATTTCTTGCTCAAATGACCCTAGGAGGTAGGTACTATCATCACCCACAGATACAGAACAGAAAATTGAAGCAGAACTTGAAGAAGTAACTTGCCCAAGGGCTGTAGGTAACAAGTGGCGGAGCTGAGATTCAGTCCCAGGCCATCTGGCTCCAGGCCTAGGCTCTTAATCACTCATCCCTGAAGCCCACTATAAATCCCCAGAGGTACTCATACCTGGTTTTGACCAAGATGTCTCCTTTGTCATTTCAAGCACTCTATTATATAGGCACTACAGGCTTGGTGCATAAATTCATGCACAGGTGGAGTCCTTAGGCCTGGCTGGTGATCGGGCCATCTCACCCAGTCCCAATCGGGACCCATCGGGGCCCACTAGCCAGGGGGAGGGACCATGAGAGGCTGGCTGGCCACGGGAGGTTGGCTGTGGGAATGCACTGACCACCCAGCCAGTCGGGGGGAGGGACCACGGGAGGTTGGCCGGCTGCAGGCGGTTGGCTATGGAAGTGTACTGATCACCAGGGGGCAGCTCCTGCATTGAGTGTCTGCCCCCTGGTATCAGTGCGTGTCATAGTGACCAGTTGACTGGTCGTTTGGTTGACCAATCATTTGATTGTAACAGTCACTTGGGCTTTTATATAGAGAGATTATTCTCTAGATTTGGTGTATGAAGAGACAGGAGCTTAAAGAAGTTTGTGTAACTTGCCAAAAATCCCACGAGCACTGAATATGATTCAAAACACAGCTCTATGATCTACATTCTTATACACTGCTCAGTGCAGAGCACTGCCTCCCACAAATGGAGAAAACTCTCCAGTCAGTGATGGACATCCTGTGTCACAAAGTATGAGGAGTATCACAAGGTCACAGAATTTCAGAGCTGAAAAGGATAAGCTATACCAACCCACTTATTTTACAGGTGGAAGCTGAAACCCAGAAAGATTAGAAATACTGTCTCCTCACTGCAGATCTTCAATATCCTCACCTAAGGGCCAGTCCTCCCTCAAATACTTCCTCTCCTCTTCCCTTTATGTTGATTATCCATTTAAAAATCCTTTGACATCGAAATTATTATAGCTCACAATTGAGAGGAAATTGTAAATATTCACATTTATCATTTCAGAATGATGAAAACCTTCAGATGTCAGTCTTTATTTTCTCAACAGTTTTATTTCAAAAAGCATTATCACTGTTTGTCATCTTAGAAAATATAAAATCTACTTGCTAGAAGGGCATACAACACAGCATGTATCAAACTAGTCTCCAGGAACCCTAGGAAGACAAAAATTGTGACAACTTATACCCAGCATCCCTGAAGAACCTGTGCATTGTGTATCTGCTTTTCATTGATTGTCCTCTTAACTCGGACAAATATAATCACTTAGGTTTTTGAGTGATTTCCACCTTCACATTGGTCTTGGTTGTACTGCTCTTGCAAAACAATCAGATTTCTTGCAAGTGTTCATTAAATTTTATTCCAACAGATCCAAGAAAATATGACTAGGACTTATTTAATGTATTATGTAGATTGGAAAATGAATATAAAACCATTATTAATTAGCAGCAAATACAAACTACTTTTTTGTTTTAAACAAGGGATGTGGTTGAGTGCTAGGGGCACAGGAAGAGATTGCTGCTTTTATTTTATTAAATATATATTTTTTATTTTTAGAGAGAGATAGAAACATCAATGAGAGAGGAAGTCATCAATTGGCTACCTCCTGCACAGCCCCCACTGTGTATTCAGCCCACACTGGGCATGTGCCTGACCAGGAATCGAACTGGCAACCTCTTGGTTCCTGGGTCAACATTCAACTGCTGAGCACATCAGCTGAGCACACACCACTTTCAATGCTACTATTTCATCCTATATATTAAAAGGCTAATATGCAAATAGACCAAACAGTGGAGACCTGCCCCTGTGCCCACTGCAGCCTCACGGCCCACAGTTCCTTTCAAGGTGCACAGCTTCATGCAGTGGGCCACCAGCTACAAAATAATTAGCACTTTTTTATTTTCCAGGCAAAGAGTCTTATCAGTTCTTATGCACTGCAATGGCCATTAAGTAATATTCATTAAGTGACATTGACATTGTGTATTATCATTTTATAGCAATTGTAAATTAGATAGGAGGGACGTAGTCCTCATTTTCTAGAAGAAATTAAATATCAGAGAGGTTGGGTAAAAAGATCAAAGTCAGATGCTAATAGGTGGAAAAGCCCTACTGAAATTCAGGTCTGTCATCCGCAGCCAGTGTCCTTAATCCTGCATTAGATTGTCCTCCCTAGTTTAATACCATTCAAAATTAAAATTTTATATCTATAATATTTGCTGGTTTTTTCCCAATGATAATTTTAAAGTATTTCATTTAGGTATGCTTTCCTTTATTAGAATATATTGAAACAAAATTTTTTTTCTAATGCCTTTAAAAAATCACTATCATTCCCAATAAGCAAAGAAGACTATTTAAAGAGACAGCATCCTTACACATGTAACACAGTTTGAAGTCCAACCACTTGCTGTGCCAAAATCACATTCACACACTTTACACTGAACTGCCCCATGATCTCAGAGAACATGGGCATGTTTACTCCTACAGGCCCCATCCGTTATATTAGCTGATGGCCATGAGTAAAGAACGTGTTCTTTTATTAACACAAAATTATTGAAAGTATTAACATCCTGTAGTTAACTTTGAGAAACAGTTCATTTTGAGGAAATTTCTATGATCACAGGGAAGTAAAATGGATCAGTCCTATAGCCCTAGATATAACACAATTGTCCTTTACAGAGGTTGAAAGTGACTCTGACATGATATGCTGAGATAGTTCTTTGCAAGTGAAGGCTGCTGATTTTCATGAATTCGAAAGTCATTACTTATGAATGTGAGGAGGATAAAAGCTCACTCTTTGGAGGGTGTGGAAACAGCTCCTTTTGTTTTTTTATTAATATGTTTTTATTGATTTTTTAGAGAGAGAAAGGGAGGGGGAGACATAGAAACATTGATAAGAGAGAAACATCAATTGGTGGCCGTCCACCCCCCTCCCACAACTTGGGCACATGCCCTGACCCAGAATTGAACTGGTGACCTCTTGATACAGGGGACCATGCTCAATCCATTGAGCCACACCCACACCGGCCAGGCCAGGCAGAGTAACCTCTGCTTTAAGTGCGCTAGTATGGTTATAGAAAGGCAGCCAGGCCAAGGGGTCTAAGAACTTGCTAAACTGCGCCTACAGGATGCTGCCTTGTCAAACACCAGCTGCTCTAACTTTAAAAAGAAGTTAAGGATGGAAAAAAGGGGAGGCTTGCAAAAAACATTCTTTCTGACTTCAAAGAATCAAGATGATCAATTTGCATTTTGGTTCGATACAAAAGTCAGTCATCATTGTACACTACACACTTCACCAGAAAAGGGATCTACTTCCTAACTTTCTGCACAATGCATACCTCAGTGCTTCATAGATGTACCAGTAATTTCTTAAATTTATAACCACACTGGGCTTATATATATATTCCTCATAAAATTGATATAGGAGTGGTAATAGGTTTACACAAAAATTGTAATTTATGTCATGCTGCTTTGTTGAAGATAAGCTTAGCTTCTATTTATAGCTTTAATAAGCTACTGCACGCTTTTTAATTGTGTAACCTGTGGAGTTATGGAATATGTAAATTGAGAAATACCTTTATCTAGGAACCCCAGATGGTGTCGGCTTGTAATGTATGCTTTCTTAAAACATATTCTTTTAGATAAAATTGGCTTTTAGATTTAAATATTAAGGAAAAATGTACTGTTGTACTGTTCCTACAATCTTTCTTATTTCTCACTTCAATTCTAAAATTTATAATATAGTTGCCAGAGATTTACTATAATAGCTAACAGAAAAAAGTTTCTAAACAGAGATGGTGGTAATGCTGTGATTTTTACAAATTTGGACTTCATTGTTTATTAGTTTTTGGGTTTGTTTGTGGTTTTTTTGAGATGATATATGTCCTTCATAAAAACTTCAAATAATATGAAAAAGATCATAGAAAGAGTTTCATCTTAGGTAATGCAAACCCCACTTATCAGAAGGAAAGAACCACCTTCAATACCAAGTAAATATCATTCCAAACAAATCTAAATATCAGTTAAACTAGAAAGATGGATGAGAGAGAAGAATATATAAAGACTAATTTTTAAAAACAGAATCAAATTATATGTATTTTAATATTTAGGCGTTACACTTATTCTCTGTAAATTTAGCTAAATGAGATTTTCACCTCACACTCATTTGGGTAGCCACTATCAAAAAAAGAGAAGAAAATAGCAAGTGTTGGCCTAGATGTAGAGAAATTAGAACCATTTTTGCACTGTTGGTGGGAAGGCAAAATGGGGTAGCCACTATAGAAAACAATATGGATGTTCCTCAGAAAATTAAAAAAAGAACTGCCAGATGAGCCAGCAATATCATTTTGGGTAAATATTCAAAAGAACTGAAAGCAGAATCTCAAAGAGGTATTTGCACAACCTTGTTCATTGCAGCATTATTCACAATAGCTCAGTGGTGGAAGCAAGCCACAAGTCATCAGTGGATGAATAGGTAAAGAAATATGGTATAGCCATACTGGAGTGGCCCAGTTGCTTGAGCATTGCCCTGTGCACCTAGAGGATGTCAGTTCATTTCCCAGTCAGGGCACATGCCAGGGTTGTGGGCTCGACACCCGATACCTGGTAGAGAGGCATGCAGGAGGCAGTTAATGGATGTTTTACTCCCATATCCATCTTTTTCTCTCTCTCCCTCTCCCTTTCTCTCTCTGTAAAAATTAATTTTAAGAAAATTTATAAAAAATAAAATATGTTATATTATCCTTATAAAAGAAGGAAGTCCAGTAACATACAGCAACATGGATAAACCTTGAGGACAGCATACTGAATGAAATAAGCCAGTCATAAACAAATACTGTGTAGTTTCATTCATATAAGGCATCTAAAGTAGTCAATTTTACAGAAACATAAAGTAGAATAATGGTTGCCAGGGGTTTGGGGGAGGGGAAATGGGGAGTTGTTCAATGAGTATAGAAATTCAGTTTTGCAAGATGAAAAAGTTCTGGAGCTCTGTTGTACAACAGTGTGAATCTACTTAACACCACTGTATGCTTATAAACAGTTCAGATGATAAGTTTTGTTATGTGCTTTTACCATAATTAAAAGTTTTTAAATTAAACATAAAATATTGGAGTAAAAAACTGGAGGAATTACTGAAATGCAGGTGGATGTTTAATCCAAAGCATAACATTTTATAAAAGGGCCCTCCAGACCTAACCGGTTTGGCTCAGTGGATAAAGCGTCGGCCTGCGGACTGGAGAGTCCCAGGTTCGATTCTGGTCAAGGGCGTGTGCCTTGGTTATGGGCACGTACCCAGTGGAAAGGAGGTGTGCAGGAGGCAGCTAATCGATGTTTCTCTCTCATCAATGTTTCTGGCTCTCTGTCCCTCTCCCTTCTTCTCTGTAAAAAATCAATAAAATATATTTAAAAAATAATAAATAAATAAATAAATAAATAAATGGGCCCTCCAAAGTTGAGAAAAAAACCTGAAAAACTTGAGGAGGTTGGATTCTTTTGAATTATGTATATTAACATTAGGTAGTAGCTATTAACCCCATGTTATAGATAAAAGGAAATCAGTGCACCTGTACTTCTTCCAATACTGCCTTCTCATACACCCATCCATTGCCATTAATATGTTTACAGTATTACAGTTTGTAATACTTATATTCTATGACTGAAACTTTTAAAGTTGCTATTTTTGATCCATAATTAGATTTGATACTCACCAACTGTTTAATAATCAGAGTTTCTCTATTCTTGAGCTATTGATATGGGTGTGTGTGTGTGTGTGTGTGTGTGTGTGTGTGTGTGTGTTTTTAAAGAAGGGCTCCAGGGTTGTATATCACCTAGGTCCTTGCCTACTTCAGAGTATCTTTCTGTTCACGTTATATTCACCTGAAAATAAAAGTTGAGCTAAAGTTTCCTCCCTTCAGGACTGTGTGGAAATTGTCTGCTTGGCTTCTGATATTATGTGGAAGTGAGAGGCCTACCTATTTTCCTGCTTAAATGTAGTTTGTTTTTTTTGCCTTAAATGTTCTTATGATTGAGTCTTCTGTTATCCTTGGAGTTCAAGAAACAGTACTAAAATATCTGTTGGAATTCATTATTCTATATAAATTGTCCTAGGACATAGTATGATCTTTCAATTTGAAAATTCAAATGTTTGTAACAGTTTTCCTCTTTATATTTTCCCTTTATTGTTGAATCATTGTTTATTTTTTCAGAAATGTCAATGATACATAAGTTGGCTCTCTTTTTGCTGCCTTCCATATCTTTCATCATCATAAAAATTTCATGTTGTTTGTAAATATTCTGTATAGTTTTTCATAGTGTATATGTCTCTGGCTCTTTAGTCAAGTTTATTCTATTTATATATTCTATTTATTTTTTCATTTCCATTTTCATTATTTCCTGAACTCTGCTAGCTCTATTTTCACCTCCTTCTATTGCTATATGCTGTCTTCTTTGAGCTCTTCTATCTTTCTCTGAACTCTTTTTTTAAGGAAACATATCTCTTAAGATATTTGCTTTTCATAGCTATTTTGCTTAATCTCTCCTTATATGAAAGAGAAAATGGTAGCTTTTATGCATAGATTTATCTAGTCCCTTTCTTATCATTATTCGTCTTTGAATGAGGCTGACTACAAAAAAAGTATAATGGGAAGTGAAAAGGGAATGGAATGTTTGGAAATTAGCTGGGAAGTAGGCGGCCACTGTTTCAGCTTATGGATTCAAATACCTTCTTTCCAGATCTTTCATTTCTTTATCATTGGAAGTACTTCTCCACCACCCCTTCTAGGTTTTTCCATTTAGGGAGTTAGCAGGTCCTCTCTGTAGCTGTTTACCACCTACTGCCTCCACCTACTCCTCTGGCTGACTTCCTAGACTTAGAGACTAAGTAGTGGGGAGAATAATGTGGTTGGCAGAGTGCCACTCTGAAGCTTCCCTCCCTCCCCATTCTAGAGTGTCAGGTGGGATCTCTATAGGAATATTCTCCACTTATTTTATTCTCCCAGAAACCACGCTCTCTTTAATCAAAGGTTCTCAAAGACTTTCAGGGAACAACACATATTGTTGAGGTCTGAGGCAACCAGCATCATCTCCCTGTAGGCTTAATCATCTAGGCAGGCTTACAATACTTAATATATAAACTGCATAATTTGAATCACTGAGACTGTGGAAGTCTGCCTGCTTCCTCAGAGATGGCATATTTTTTTTCTCTCTTTGCCTTCTTTGAGGGGACGAGAAGAAAAATACCTCTACAACATGTAAAACTGGAAATATATAAATATTTCATAGTCTACATATCATTTACCATCAAAATATCTGGGATGTCTAGTCAGTTCACACTGAAAATATCAACTAGTGCTTTCTATATAGTAGAAGGACCTAGAGACTTTTGTACTGAAGTGCAAATATCAGCACAAAAATTTATAAGCCAAGCTCTGTACTTATGAAGCTCGTGAATTTATAGGCAACCATTGCACAATGTAATGTGTTATCATAACTGAATGAACAATGTGGTATGAAAACAATTTAATACTTCTCAATTTCCAAAGAATTTTCAAATTCATTTAATATTCATTGAAGACTCAGTAGGTTAGCTCTAACAACATTTCTTATATTGCCAACTTTAAATAAAGAAACTATGCTGAAGAGGAGAGGTTTTAACCAAGGACACAGAGGCAGAGACCTACACTGTTTCTGACTAGAGTCTAAGATATTTCTTTTTTTATTCCCACACTCCTCCTCCCTGACTCCTTCTGGTAACCATTAGTTTATTCTCTATTTGTCTCTGTTTTGTTTTGATATTCATTTATTGGGGGTATTTTTAGATTCCACATGTAAATGAGGTTATAAGGTATTTGTCTTTCTCTGTCTGACTTCTTTCACTTAGCATATTGTCCTTGAGGTCCATCCATGTCACAAATGGCGAGAGTTCATTTTTTTTACGGCTGAACAATATCTCATTGTATACATATGCACCATATCTTCTTTATCCATTCATCTATTGATGGACATCTAGGTGGCTTCCATAGCTTAGCTATTGCCACTAATGCTGCAATAAACACAGGAGTGCATATATCTTTTCAAATGAGTATATTTGTTTTCCTTGGATAAATAACCAGAAGTGAAATTGCTGCGTTGTATGGCAGCCCCATTGTTAAATTTTCAATGAATTTCCATATTGTTTTCCATAGTGGTTGCACTAATTTACAATCCGAACAGAAGTGTATATGGGTTCTTTTTTTCCACATCCTTGCCAATATTTGTTATTTGTTGTCTTATGAATGATAGCCATCCATTCTGACAGGTATGAGGTTAAGTCTCATTGTGGTTTTAAATTGCATTTCCCACATGATTAGTGATGTTGAGCATCTTTTTTATATGTCTGTTGGTCATCTGTATGCCCTCTTTGGAGAAACATTTATTCAGGTCCTCTGACCATTTTTTAATCAGATTGTTTGTTTTATGTTAAGTTGTGTGAGTTCTCTATATATTTTGAATATTAACCATTATCAGATATATCGTTTGAAAATATCTTATCCCATCCATCAGATTGTCTTTTAGTTTTGTTGATGGTTTTCTTCACTATACAAAAAACTGCAGTTCTATTAGTTTATTTTTTCTTTATTTCCCTCGCCCAAGGAGATATATCCAAAAAGATATTGCTAAGAGTAATGTCAAAGAGATTACTGCTCATGTTTCCTTCTAGGAGTTTTATAGTTTCAGGTCCAACATTTAAGTCTTTAATCCATTTTGAGTTTATTTTTGTTTACAGTGTAAGAAAGTGGTCCAATTTCATATTTTTGCATGTGCCTGTCCAGTTTTGGCAACACCACTTATTGAAGGAACAGTCTTTACTCCATTGCATATCCTTGCCTCCTTTGTCAGAGATTAATTAACTATATAAGTGAGCATTTATTTCTGGGCTCTCTATTCTACTCAATTGATCTATATATCTGTTTTCATGACAATACCATATTGTTTTGATTATTTTAGCTTTGTAGTATTGTTTGATATCAGGGAGCATGACACCTCCCACTTTGTTCTCTTTCTCAAGATTTCTTTGGTTATTCATAATCTTGTGGTTCTTTGTAATTTTAGGATTAGTTGTTCTAATTCTGAGAAATCCATTGACATTTTAATAGGGGTTGCATTAAATCTGTATATTAGTTTAGGTAGTAAGGACATTTTTAACAATATTAAAAAGAATGATGATACTATCAATTTTGAGACCTTGCTGTGAAAATTAGAGCTAATTTATGCAAAGCATTTAGAACAGATCCTGGCAAGTGTCAAGCACTACATATAAATTTTACCTATTACTACTAGCCAGGCATTCAGTGGACAATAAATGTTACTCAATGTGTTTTGCAAAGAGAATGGAGACCATTTGGTAATCTGGCAAGTGGGTTAAAGGAAAGCTGATAAGAAAAGCCCTTATTTTCAATATTTGGCAACTAGTGACCACTACTAGACCAAAAGAAACCTGAGCTCTTTACAAACTATCCCGAGAGCAGGAGTTAGATCCGTTTGATTCACTACTGCATACCTAACAAACATGGTGCCTGTACTTACTGACTATTTTCTGAGTAAATGAATGCATCAAGTTCAAATATGGTGGAATGATAAAATTTCTACAACATGATATCAATACTATCTAAACAATAATTAAAATAGTCTTGTCATTTTTGTGATCTGATCCTCATAATAACTTTATAGCATATGTAATTATCTCCATTTTATAAATAAGAAACATGGAGTGCATGAGGGTAAGTAATTTCCAGGTCACATAGTGAGTCACAGCGACTCAAAGTCAAGACTCCTCTCTCTGGACTCACCCATGTAATGCCATTCTCTCAAATCAAATAGTCCTAAAACAATCTCAGGTATCCTTCATTGTCTCCATGGATGCCAACTCCCTTGTCTGTCCCATTTGACCTTTAGTGCTCCTAACTCCAAGTTCAAATTCTAAGCATCTGTTCATGAAGGTGTCAGTTACCCTTCCATTCATGCCTAATTTTCTCTTTTTCTTTAACTCTGTCATAAAAACAGCCAAGCATGAGATTAAATGTGGTTTATGAAATAAGAACATCACTTATTTAATTTGTTTTGAATGTCCCACCTTTGATGCATTTAACAACATAATTATGTTAATACCAGCACCACGGCTTTAGCTCACTGTGTCAAGAAGCAGAGTACTTTTGATTCTATCAAGGTCACCATCTTGCAATTCAGTCCCAAATCACCTGATGATAAAAAATATATATGTTTTTAAAAGCAGTGACTGGACACATTTTCAGTATTTAATATAACAGTAGTTTAACAAAAGTAAATGGCTGGACCACCTCACTCTAGGCCAATCTTTAAAATATCATCCTAGAAACTGAAGTGAATAATTGAAAAGCTAGAATGAGTGAGTGTGTGTGTGTGTGTGTGTGTGTGTGTGTGTGTGTGTTTAAATAAATTTTATTGATTTTTTACAGAGATGAAGGGAGAGGGATAGAGAGTTAGAAACATCAATGAGAGAGAAATATCGATTAGCTGCATCCTGCACACTCCCTACTGGGTATGTGCCCGCAACCTAGGTACATGCCCTTGACCAGAATCGAACCTGGGGCCCTTGAGTCTGCAGGCTGACGCTCTATCCACTGAGCCAAACTGGTTAGGGCTGTTGAATGTTTTTGAGGGAGAACAAGAACTCAAAATATACAGACTCTTGTAGATGAAGACTTTATATGTGTAACCATTTCTAATAAGGTGTCTCTTCTATGTTCTTAGTGTTTGAAAGGGTTCACTCCTGCATGAGTGGCAACAAGGATTTTGTAACTTTTCCCAATTATAAGGTTATGTGGAGTTCACCCCTGTTCACTTAGAGGGATCAAGAATTTTTATCCTCTAGATTTTTTCAAAACAATCCAAAATTAATTAAATTCAAACAATTCAAGAAATATTTACTAAATTTTAATGTATTTTTTCATTGTTTGGGGCACTATGGAAAATAAAAGATTGCTGAAAAATAGCCCTTGCCCAGCTGGCGTGGCTCAGTGGTTGAGCATTGACCTATGAATCAGGAATTCACATGCTCAGATTGCAGGCTCGATCCCTGCTGTGGGGCATACAGGAGGCAGCTGATCAATGATTCTCTCTCATCATTGATGGTTCTATCTCTCTCTCCCTCTTCTTTCCTCTCTGACATCAATAAAAATATGTATTTTTTAAAAAGAATAGCCCTTTACTTTAATGAAAAGCATATATTATAAAAAGAGAGCCAGTGAAGTATCATATGTGATAAAAAATATTAGAAACAACCTAGATATCTAACAAAAAAAGATAACAAAGAATATAATAAGAAATGTGATGGGCCCTTATGTAATAGTTATTAAAAGTATATTCATAAAATCTATGTAGTGATATGGAAAACATGTAAAAATAGAATAAAGTATCTATAATATAATGGCAATTAAAATGTAAGTATATATTCCAAAAAGAAGGGAAAATACATACAAAATGAAAATAGTTGAAATACTAAACATTTTTCTCTTGATATTTCTGGAATTGTTAAAATGAGTGTGGTAAAAAAAGCGTTAAAGAGTTGCTGAATCAAGACAACGCCAGTACAAATGAAAGGGAAAATAATAAAAGGAAAACCTGGTAGAATTAAACAGGAATGAAATACTAGAAGTTGGAAGACAGGGAGGAAAGAAAGGAACAGACTTGGAGGTTGAGATCTAGAATGATAGAGAAGTAAACTAAGAAATTTTTGGTGATTTTAAAAGGTATTTTTATTTAATTCTGCTCTCTCGATATAAAACTAGGAATGCAAGGCACCACCAACTTGATAGATTACCTTGAAAAAATTCTACTAGAACTAGAATGAAATGCTGATTTATCAATAATAATATTAACAATAAACATTTTTTGAGTACTTACCATATGTTAAAAGTTGTTTCAGGGGATGAGGATATAAAAATGAGTAATATAAAGCTCCTGTTCTTGAGAATTTTATGTAAATTAGGTAATACAGACAAGTAATTAAATAATTGCAATATAGCATGTATTATCATAGAAACATGTACAAAGACCAAAGTATATATTAGGTCAAAATGCTACTGAAAGGAAGCATCGATCTAATCATGCTTAAACTAAGAACTTTTATTCATTGCAATTCAAACACATTTATTTTTGACTATTAGGTTAAGGTGCCAATAGATCTTTCCTAGGTGTTGGGAAATACAATGTGCATTTCTGAAGAAAGAGCATCACTCAGGTTTGACTCAAACTTTCCTTGAAGTAGCTTGTATTTAAAGCCAAATGAGAAAAAGAAAATTTAATTTCAAAGTTTAGAAGAAGAGAATTTTGGAAAGAACATGAAACAATACTTCCATACAAAAGATGGGAAATATAAAAGGACCACAATAACATGCTGGGGAAAAAATAATCACTGTTAGAAATCCAGGTTATTACATTGTCATGGCATCTGTTAAAAATCGTTCTGTGTGTGTGTGTGTGTGTGTGTGTGTGTGTGTGTGTGTGTGTGTGTGTGTTTTCATGAAGAAAGATATTATCCACATATCAAAGAGAAATGGAAGAGGAAAGTTTTAAAAAGACACCATGGAACCTGGCTTTGGAGATAACCTAAAAAAGTAGTTTCCACGGCCTGGTAAGAGTAATCAGCAGAAGACAAAAGAAAAAGTGAGAAAGTGGTGAATGAAAATTAAGCCTTTGAAAAGTGAATTTAGTAAAGCCACAAGATACAAAGTCAATGTTACAAATATAATTACACTAGTACATACCAACCACAAATAATCAGAACACTAAAAACATAATTTGCTAAGTGAAATTAAAGAAGACAAATATATGGAGAAAAATACTATATTCAAGAATAGGACTACTCAATATTTTAGAATGTCAGTCCCCCCTCATTGAGTTATATATACAATTCAATTCCATCAAAATCCAACTAGACTTTTTATGGAAATTAACAAATGGATTCTAATATTTGTATTGATGACCTTGTAGAGGAAAAATGCCAAGTAAATTTAAAAAATGGTATGGTAAACTTTAGATGGTCTCAAGAGCAAGAATCTAAGTTAATCTACAGTGAATAAAGTACATGAGATAGAGAGAAAGCACCAGGGACTGAACAGCTGCTGAGAGGGCTTGTGCAAAGTAGAATAAGATTATGGTTCTTCGTGGCACTTCATGCTTCCCAAAGTGAAGAACTTTAGAAAACAAGCATCACATGGTAGCGATTCTCATCCTTGGAAGTCTAACAGGCTTATCAGTAGACCTAAATATGAAGGTGACTAGAATCCACCTCAGATTATTATTTAATTGAATCTGTTCTGACTTAAGAGATCTATGATAATACATAATTTTCTACCTTTCATACCTGGGAGAAGGCTAACCTTATAAGATGAGCTGATGATCCTCACCTTGGAAAGATTTGAGTTAAGAATCATTAACTGTCTCTACACTGTCATCAAAATTTATGAAGAGATTGAGAGTCAATGTGTATTGATCTATTCAGTCCAATTGATCATCTTAGAAGGACACCAAAGAAAAACTACATGTAATATGAATTACCAAAACATGTTTGGAATTTTACATAACACAATATGAAATAAAGCATATTAGGCTTCAAGATGAGGATATTTGGGTTTTACAATTTTTCGACAGATTATATAATTTTAGGCAAAATGATACTCAACACTTTGTGTTACTTATGTAATTCTTTGGTAAAAAGTTGGGCTAGAAGAAATTGGACTACAAGAAACTCTAAGGTTTCTTTGAGCTATCATTCAATTTTAAAATGTCAGGGTCTGTATTAGTTTTCTATTGCTGTTGTAACAAATTATCACGAATTTAATAGCTTAAAATAACACAAATTTATTATCTTATAATTCTGGATGTCAGAAGTCCAAAATAAGCTTTGCTGAGCTAAGTCAAAGAGTTGGCAAGGATTTGCTCTGCCAGAGGCTCAATTTACTTGCCTTTTTCATCTTTTAAAGGTCATCAACTTTCTTTGGCTCATGGCCTCTTCCTCCTTCTTCAAAGCTAGCAGTATAGCAACTTTAAGTCTTGCTCCTCTCTCACTGCTGCACTCATCACAATGAGTTCTCTGAGAGTTTGACTTTACTGCTTCTATCCTTCTGCCTGTCTCTTACAAGGATCTTTGCAATTATACCATTGAGCCCACTTGCATAATCCGGTATAGTCTATCTCAACATCTGTAATCACATCTGCAAAGTCTCTTTTGCCTTTTAAGGCAGTAACATGTACTAGTGATTAGGATGTGGTTATCTTTGTGGGGGGCCATTATTAAGCCTGCCACAGGATCACATTAATATTTCCTACAAAATGTTTATATGTCTGAGTTATTGCTATAAAATTTTAAAGAAACATAATGAAACCAACCAAGTAGGTAACCAGCAAAGAAGTCGCCCTGCAAAAATAGAAAATTGTTTTGCAGATGTTGCCATCACTCAGATTTTGGTAAATTAGTTATTTGGAAGGGTTTTCAGAGCCTACAACGCATCCTTTTAGATGTCATCAATGTTGCTTTAAATATTTGGACTTAATGTAAAAGTTGTTCATAACCAGTATTAATGAATAAAATGAGGTATTTTATATATTTGAAACACAAAGTATGAAATTAGAAAAAATATTTTAATATCACCCATCAATTTTCACTGAAGGAATTTACCCAAAAAGTTTCAATAATGTTCTGGGTGATTACAGTATCATGGGAATAAGTATACAGAAGTTCATGATAATAAGTTGTAGAGAATAAGACTCATAATACTAATTAAATTCTGGTATATTTTTGCTTTAAAGTTATTTGGTTAGTTTATTTTTGCAATCACTAAAAAATAGACCCCCTCCCCAAATCCTATACAATAAAAGCCTAATATGCAAATTGACCAAATGGTGGAATGACCAGTCGGTGGGGGCGGGGCCGGTGAACAGGTAGCACCAAGCCAGCCAAGGAGGGTGCCAGTGGGCAGAGGGAGTGGATGGTGATCAGGGGTGGTGGCAGGGTCTGGCCCCTGATCAGCCCGCTGGTCACCTCCCACAGAGGCATGCCACTGATGGCAGTGGCAATCAGCCCTCCAATTGCCTCCCACAAGAGGGAGGCCACTGGTGTCAGCAGTGGGGTAATGGGGTGCAGGGCTGGCCAATTGCCAGCCAGCGTTGTCCCTGATCAGCTGGAGGGTCGTCTCCCACAGAGGGAGGCCAGACTGTGGCTTAGGCCCGCTCTCCATGGGGAGCGGGCCTAAGCCATCAGTTGGACATCCCCTGAGAGCTCCTGGACTGTGAGAGGGCGCAGGCCGGACTGAGGGATCCCCCACCCCGAGTGCACAAATTTGTGCACCAGGCCTCTAGTAGTTTTATAAAGGCTATATATCAAATCCTTTACCTCCTCATATCTAATATTTTTAAATGTTTTTTAATCACAAGTGAAATGTTCAAGAAAATAAGATCATAGACTACTAATCTTGCAAAAATTCCAGATTTTCCATATAATAATATATGGAAGTTTTATTAAAAGGATGAGACTGTATTTTGCTGTTTCTAATGTTACTGAGCAAAGTTCAGTTTCTGACATTTTTTTTACCCTGTGGGAAGTATACTTTTTGACTATTGTGCAAGTTAAAATACTCTCTAAAGTACTATATCATACAGAACAACAACAAAGATATATCCTTAGTTGCACTTTGAAAATCCAGACAAGTTATAAATGCCTGTTAACAGATGTTCTTAATTTTCCCTCAAGTACCATGACTATCTGGAAATCCAGATTCAAGAACATTTTATAACGATAAATGAATTAATAAATTTTAGAACATTTCATAAATATACACTGCTATTAACAGAGCTAATGAATTGTATTAAATGCTATTTACAACAAAACAAAAACACAAAATTAAAAAAAGGTGTTATATAAATAGTATGCAAAATAAATTAACTGGCCTAAAGCCAACTTAAAGACATTCAAGATGTTGCTATCATACAGCTGCTTAAATAACCGTCGAGGTTACCTCTCAAGATAAAAAGTCTTCTGAAGCCCTGACCTGTTTGGCTGAGTGGATGGAGCGTCGGTCTGTGAACTCAGGGGTCCCAGGTTCGATTCCTGTCAAGGGCATGTACCTTGGTTGCAGGCACATCCCCAGTACAGGGTGTGCAGGTAGTAGCTGATCTATGTTTCTCTTTCATCGATATTTCTAACTCTCTATCCCTCTCCCTTCCTCTCTGTAAAAAATCAATAAAATATATATTTTTAAAAAGTCTTCTGAATATTCATGCTCAAGGAAAAGGAGCTTAGAACGTGATAGGAAACCAATCTCATCATAAAGAGTTTCTTTTACTTTGAGCAACTGATGAAAAATTGGTATATTAATTCCCATCATCAATTTTCATTTAAAACCCCATCTGTCAGGTCCTTAGCTGTTCAAAGACTTGATTGATGCCTGCAGAGATGTATTAAAAAAAATAAAACTTTTCTCATGTTTTTACTAGAAAAATTCAGAAACCTAAAATCTAAAAAGCTTATGTTTTATATATATCACATTAATTCTGAGAGGTTGTAATTCAAGATCATGTTAAAATGGTAACCTTGTAGCTCAAAGCTTATGCCTTCTTTATCTTTCTCTACAAGACAGAGTTAATTCTGAGTTCTCTGAAAATAAATGATGATGAACATCTCCTCTTACCTAAATCACAAACAATTTCAAAAGACTCAGCTAAATTGAAAACTCCCTGAGAGCATAGATTTTTGCCTTCCATTTCTTTTATATCCTTATAGCACCTCCAAATTCTGCTGACAGAGCAAGTGCTCTAGTGAAAGAAGGAACAAAAGAAAGAGAAAGGAGGAGGGAAGAGGAAAGAAGGAAGAGAGGAGGAAAAGAAAGAGGGTGCTGAATGACTCAACCAGATCTTTCTTATTCCCCATCTGGAAGTTACTGCAAGTTTTTCATCTGACATTCAACTGACATTCATCTGAGATTGGTATTCCTAGATTACTTTAACAACTCACTTAGCAAATATCAAATACAGATATTTCTGTCGATGATAGGGACTTGTCTTTTGCTGTTTTAAGACATTTTCATAAAATTGTTCATAGATATTTCTCTCAGAGTTTGCTTAAGAAAGACAAGTCCATTACTAAGTCCCCAAACTACGGCCGGCGGGCCACACGCGGCCCGCCAAAAACATTTATCTGGCCTGCCAGGTGTTTTTGCCGCCGCTGCCTGTTGCTTAGCAGCCGACTAGTTTTTTTTTTTAAATTATAGTCTGGCCCTCCAACGGTCTGAGGGACAGTGAACTGGCCCCCTGTTTAAAAAGTTTGAGGACCCCTTCTAATCATTAGAGTATGCAGAAAGTATACATTTTCTATTTCCTTCCAAAAACTTTATAAATCCACACTGCTATTCACTTCTTGCTTCAGAATGATCAGCTCTTGAATGAGTGCCATAATGATGGTGAGGATGGCGACTCTCACTCTGTCTGTATTTGAAGAGTACTTTGTGGCTTCTGAAGCCTCCACCTATGCCTTCTCCCTTGACCCTCATAACCATTCTGTGAAGCAAGTCAAGCAGTTGGCATTAACTGTGTATCACAGGAAAAAGGACAAACTGAAGTTCAGACTGTGGCATAGCCAGGATTCATTCTCTTCTGATCCTAGACACTTTCCTTTTCCCTAATCTTAGCGTGTAGGCTGCAATACATTGGACAACTTCATATGGAGCCCAGGCTTTTCTGCCATTTTTTAAAATTTATTTTCCTCATTAAAAAAATATTGTAAACACGATAGCACAGGCAGGGAAATCAATGTGGTCTTCACACCAACAACTTTATTGCTTGACTTGAAAGCTAGAAAATAGAGAAGGGGACTAGGTATTGCCTACAGTTTGCATGCTTTCCATTGTACCTCATGTTCTCTAGCTGGCTAAAAGTGAGGACTTGCCAATCAGGCTTTATTTTTAAAAATCTAGGAAGTAGCACCTGGCAGTGGACAGCATAAGGGGAATAAAAAGAAAGACCAGTCAAGAAGCCTATAAAATTGTATAGGCGCCTTAAGAATAGAATGTAGCAGTTATTTAAAAAGCTTGTGCAATAGGACAGAATTTGCCAGCTCAAGAAACAAGTCAGAGATAACTTACAACAAGCTTTTTCTATTTTTTTAATTCTTTTGAAGTTTCTTTCCACTTAATATTTGACAAACTTTTTTAGGGTATTCAAAGATCTAAAACAATTTAGATCTTCTAAGAGAAATGGAAGCAGATTAGTGAACTAATTTCAATACACTTACGGCTTCTTCCTAAATGTCCTATGACAAGTAATTAGATAAGGCAGAATGGAAATCCCTAGGTAGACAGTTAACAGGTTAGTATAAAATATCAAAACTAAACAGTCCTTTTAACATCTGGGTGCAAGCATCAGGCAAAACTCAACTTTTCAGTCTAGCAACACTAAGAAATTAGGCAAAATGCTTCAAAATCATGGCAATCATTATACAACTCGGAGTTACCTTGAACTCCCTACTGAGTGTTCTCACTGGACATTCCCTTTAGGCTAGTTCGAGTGTACCTGTGGATGTAGGAGTACATTACAGTGAGTTCAAGAGGTGTACTTGGTCTATCACTGATCTTTGCTCACATCCCCCTATTATTCAGCTTACTCACATCTTTTATTAGCTTATAATTTCTGTCCAGGCTGCTACTCCATTAGCTAACTAGTAACAGCTCTTTTAAAAGGTTCACTTATGCCCTCAACTATTCTTAAATTTCCATTTGAAACAGGATCTTTCAACCAAGCAACCAAAGCAAATCCATTTGGAGGTTGTTACACTAACAAGCAAATATGGACACAGATAGTTTGGAAGGGGGTAGTTCAGAACAGGTTGACTCAAGTTGGAAAGACCTATAAAGAGAGATTAAAGCATTTATTTGGTCCTGGTTAAGAGGTGGCTTAATTATTATTTTACGAAAAGACAGTAAGTCTTCATCTACTCCAAGTAAAAAGCATGTGCACACTCAAACCTAAAGGTTTTGAATGTCATGAATGAGCTCTGACATTGAATTATTTAATACTTGTGTAGGCTACTACAGGGAATTTTGAAATGGCTTTTTCTGGTAGCTGTTAAAAATAACATTTCACTTTTTTAAAAGACAAATATGTCTCTACTTAATATGGATAAAAGACCTAGATATTCTCACAAATTCACTTTTAAGTCTGAGTCTGTATCAAAAATCAATCTATACCCAAGCTGACCAACAGTGTAGCAACTAACCTCACGTGGCTATTTCTAACTTTAAATTAATATTAAAAAACCCAGTCCTTCAGTTGCACTAGAAATCATGCTCAATAGCCACACATGGCTGGTGGGTGCTAGATTGGATAATGCAGGTATAGAATCCCCCTATCACGGCTGAAAGTTCTATTGGGCAACACTGACTACACTTACATATTCTAAATTCCTCTGTAGTGCTTTGTTAAGATATTTATGTCCTTTATTTCAAACATTCTGATGAGAAACTATTCTGAAAAAGAAAAATAATCTTGCAACAGCCACATCAAAGGTATATTTGAATCATCAAAAGAACCTGCTTTCAGTGTTTAGCCAAATTGGTAACAACAAATAATCTTGTCCTGAAACACCAGTTGGATGATTTGCAAGAGAAACCAGACATTCATGTGTTGTGTTTTACACTCGGCAGCTTCGCTTTAACTTGAAAGCATTCTGCTCTACAGAACGGTGCTTTGTTAAAGTTGAAAGTTAAGAAACATCTGAGGTAGAGTTTTAAAGTAATCGCACATATGTTACCATTTACTTTATATACTTTGAAGTACTTTTTAAATGCCTCTCAAGTATGAAATACTTAAATAGTTCAAAATTTAGGGTTTTTTGAGAATTAAAAATAGTCTTGAATTATTACTCACACACATATAAGGAACATACATATATAAATTAGTATTGAAGTGTCAAAAACAAATAAGAATAAGTAAACATTTTTCATATTTTTAAAAAAGAATTTTTCATTTATATCCATTATTTATCTATAAAGAAAATAAAACTGACACAAAGGAGGGAGTTAATTTAACTCAGAATATCAAGAAAATAAGTAATTTGGTTGCGTCTTGCCTGACCTCTACATACACACATTTATTGTTGTTGTTAATCTTCACAAAAGGATATTTTCCCATTGATTTTTAGAGAGAGTGGAAGGGAGGGGGAAAGACAGAGAGAGAAAAACATGGATGTGAAAGAGAAACATGGATTGCTTGCCTCATGCACACACCCCAACCAGGGCCAGGGACTGAGCCTGCAACCAAGGTACATGCCCTTGGCCGGAACTGAACCGTGGACCCTTTGGTCTAGGGGTTGACATTCTATCCATTAAACCAAACTAGCTAGGGTTGAATACACACATTTTACACCATTCACTCAGCTTGTTTTCTCATCTTTTCAAAGGAGAGTTCAAATTAGATGACTTCTAAAGTGAACTTTAATTATGAAATTCTCATTCCGGGTATTAATAAACCCAAATGCTTTAAACAAATTGGTATATATTAACATATAACTTGCCTAAGTTCTTTTCTAGTAAAATAATAGCTCGGCATTCAAATGAGTTAGAAATTCACAGATTTAAAAGTTTCAATAACAGAAAGGAATAAAAAGCAAGAAGTGAGGTGGTTTGCAGAAGATGACAGAAAAAAATCAGTATCAGATCTAAGAACATAATTCCTCATCTTCACTCCTGGGTACATTCTCCCTTTCTACTTTGCATTGTGCTTATTAAAAATGCATTGAATTAACTTCAAAACCTGAGTTCTCTTTGAAGATTTTGAAGCAAATTTTTCATTTCACTGATAGTTTAATAAGGTAAGACTGCTAAGTAAAGTCACTGAAAGACTGCCAGAGATTACTGAGGACCTTTTAGAGGAAATAATGCAACCGTACTTTTAGAGAAGTCAAGTAATTGAAATGTAAGTATTAGAAGTTTGGAAGATGCTGTTCAAAGGAGTAACTAAACTGGCCAAAACAGCAAATTGAAATATGCACTTTAAGAAGACAAAGGGCTTAGTTGCTACTCAAAGCTAATGTAATCTTGTGTTAAGGATCCAAGAAACGGGTGTGAATTGTTCCTAGCATCCTACTGCAATGTCAGGAGATTATAAAATCATGGAGTGAGATGGACAGATCAGTAGTCATTTTGAGTAGTCCTAGCCAAACATATCAAGCAAATTTTTATACTTATCTCCATTTTAATTTCAGTCTTTATTAATGATAACAGTTATTTTAGCAATTGCTTTTTAATCATGGAATTCTATGACTCTGAGCAGTTATAAGACCCTATAGTTTGTATAAAATAGTTCATAGCAATACATCATTTGTCTAAGTTCTTTTCTGGTAAAATGAAGTAGGACATGTGCTTTCCACATATCAGCCCATGAAATTCTATTTCCCCCACGAGTCTGTCTCTATTTATATGTGAGGGAAAGTAAGCCTACAAAAAATGCATAATTTCCCAGTGGTTGCAGCCAACACTTAAATCCCATTTCTTTAACTCCAGAACTGGTATTGTTACACACTGGGCTATGTTGCTTCTCGCTTCGGTTTCATGAACAATGGTGTGCAGAGTTAACTGAATGAAACTGAATTTAAGAGGAGAAAAAAGAATATGTGGGTGATTTGTGGAGGTTCTGCTATAGGTGATGGAACTATATCATGCATGATGCAAAAATAGTACCTACTGATATCTCCTTGTGTGTATGCCAACATACTGCCAGATACGTATTAGGCATCACATAGATGCTGCCGATTTCTATCTAGAGTTATAACTTTACATATTAAAATTCAAAATGTAGTGGGAAAATATTCAAATTACATTCTTGTCATATTTAAGGTTTCTGGTTTCATTATACCATATTCTATGGAACAGAAAAAATCAGTTAGATGTATAAAACCAATAAAAATAGCATGTTTCATTTTTTATCATTCCAGTTCAATTAACTCCCCTATCAAAGCACACTGAATCATGGGCATTCATTTACTGACATATAAGCTATCTGGTGTGTATTAGAAAATGAAGGCTCCAAGACTCCAGAATGACACCTTCTATTTAATTTTCAACACACTGTAGAATTTTAAATTATTCAGATGGCTGACTTTTGAATTAAAGCACCTTAACTTTTATCTGGATTATTTTATGGTATTTCCACCTGTGCATAAAACAGTAAGGACAATAGCTGTTTTACTCATGAGGTTTCAAGAAAATCACAATTTTAAAAAGAAGTATTTTAACAAAAATAAATAGGAAGAAACATGCTAATTCTAATTCTAGAGATTGTTTCTTTTAAAAATACAGTCTTTAAGTCCTCTTGATGTTTCGGCTGCAATGCTGTTAGACTCACGCTTTCAATGATCTAACTAGTGCCCATAGGTATATCCTTTACCAATAAAGTCAAATTCAGGGCAACCAAGGTCACCTTCTTTACCCACACTGAAGTTTATTCTATGCAGTCATTTCCTGGGCAATAGCTTATATATCCACTTAGTAAGCATAAATTGAGTGCCTATTGTGTGCTCATACTATCTACAATAATAGAAGTGTAATATGCTAATTAGACCGGACAGCCAAACGACCTTCCGGACTTCCTTCTGGACAATCTCCCAGACAAAGCCGCGGCAGTGGGGGCTGAGGCAGAGGCGGTTAGGGGCAATCAGGCAGGCAGAGTGGTTAGGGGCAATCAGGCAGAAAGGCAGGCAAGCAGTTAGGGGTGATCAGACAGGTAGGCAGAGTGGTTAGGGGCGATCAGGCAGACAGGCAAGTGGTTAGGGGCAATGAGGCAGGCAGAATGGTTAGGGGTGATCAGGCAGGCAGGTGAGGGGTTAGGAGCCAGCGGTCCCGGATTGAGAGAGGGTGCAGGCTGGGCTTAGGGACCCCACCCCCACTGCATGAATTTCATGCACCAGGCCTCTAGTTCTAAATGATGGGATTACAACATCCAATAAAAGATAAATCCAAGTTGACACCAAAGAGCTGACATTCCTTCTTCTTATCCTTCCATGTAGGTTGAGAATCAATCACACACTCTAGTATCCTGTGCCTATGCCTTTAGTGTCCTATGCCCTCAGATACTGGTCCCTGATTGTGGGCGTCATTTCAGTCTCTCTCCTTCCACTAACATCATCCAAGCTCAGATCGTTACTAATAACCCACAACTGTATTATTGTAATGGTCATTTATTTTCTCTACACCTGATCTTTCCCTAAAGCGAGTATTAACAACATCACCAACCTCCTGCCCAGACACACAAAAATTGACTCTCTAGTGATGGCATAATAAGATTAAAATTCCTTCTTGTACTATTGCTATTGTGTAAAATCTGATTCCCAACCTACCAGACCATTCTTGCTTCCTACTATTAGTTTCACATGCACTGCAGTCTAAAAGTCTTGTGCAGTTACCTATTCACTAGTTGATAATGTTGATGACATGTCTCTTGGTAATGCCATTTTCTCGGCATTCTTACAGCCTGAAATATCTCCTCCATGTCTGCACTAGGACATTTTGGAAGGTGCAGTTCAGGTGTCACCTGTTTAATGAAGTCCTCATTGAGCCCACCAGTTAGAAGTGCTCTCTTCATCTTCTGAATACTGATAGCTCCTGTACCTGTCATCTGATGCTCACCTACATGAGTTATCTGTGCATATTTCCCCTCCTCAACTGTCATATCGCTGTGAGCAGGTGCTATATATACTTCTATGTAATAGAAGTATATATAGCACAGTACTCTGTATGTTAAGTAGCTGTTAAATATTGTCTGAATAAGTAAAACAATGACAAAAAAAATATTCAGGCCATGAGTCTCTAGATTTCTTAAAACATGGGTATCACGTTATCATATTTGCTTTTCTTAGAAGCCAAACTGGAGCTAATATGTATATAATTAGACTGTATTCACATGCTTTATTTAAGGTTAGATTCTTTTAAAGTTTCTATTGCTGCTGTTGTAGATGTTCGTGCTTTTTTTTAAAAAAAGTGTTTTTAATTTGGAAGTTAGAGGTCAGAGAGCAAGTAAAGAATTTGAGGAACCTGTACTTGTTTTCTGGTGTGAATCAGTACACTCCAACTGGAGGTGCTTTTGACATGCAATTTCTCAGTTCCAATCAGAAACTTTGACAGGAGTAGCAGTTATGTAAGAAAAAAACAACCCTGAGATATACTATCAGTTCACCTCCCTCAGTACTCAAAGATTTCAATCTTTCAATCAAATTAAGCTTACAAATCTGAGCCACATCAGCTGAATACATCACAAAAATGCTTTCTTTGTATTGAGCTTCAATTTTACTCTTTTAACTTCTGTCAAAGTTTGCTTTTTAAAAAATCCAGCGCTGAAGCATCATCTGCATTTTACAAAGAAACTGTTCATTAAATTATTTTATATTCCCATTTGATTCCAATATTAGAGTTTTCTTTAAAATTTTGCTCTCCTGTCCAAAAACTAGAACTGGGCAACTTCTCCTGCTTTTGTTTTCTTTGTTGTTGTTTTGGTTTTGTTTGTTTCTGTTTTGACTAAAAGGAAGCTCAAAGGCCCAAGGAAAACTTTGACACAGAATTAGAGCAATTAAGTTGACAGTTATGGCTGTTGTATTGGCTCCCTCCTTCTCCTTACCTTATTTCTAATTTATTGGCCTTAGTAAAAATAATCTTCCCTATAAATTACTGTAAGTCATTATTTTTAAGAGCATACTCTTGAATTTACTCTTTCACTGATTCTTTCTTTCAGCAAGTATTTATTATCTGTTTAGATTATAGAAATACAACAGTGAGCACTAACAGACAAAAGTCCCTCCCCTCACGATGCTTATAATTCTAGCTGTGTGAAACAGGAACTAAATAAGATAAAAGCAAAATGTATAGAACTTTGGATGGCAAGTTGTGTTGTGGTCAAAAGTAATAAAGCAGAAAAGAAGGAGGGGAAAGACTGCAATTTTAAACAGGAGGAGCTGCCATTTGATTAAGGATTCAAAGAGATGAGCCACACAGCTATCTAAAGATCTCCAAGGCAGGGGTCAAGTTACCAAGTTCAAAGGCCTCAAGGACTTGGGTGCTCAAGGGTCAGTAGCAGACCAGGTGGTTGGACTAGAACACAGTGAGGGAGAGAAAAGAGAGTCAATTAAGTGAGGGCTGTGAAGGCTACTGTGAGGACTCTGGAATTGATTCACCAAATTAAGAGTGATGTGTACTCATTTCAATTGATAGTAACTGGCAGTTTTTAAATGATGCTTATTTGGAAGTAATGTATTTCTCAACAAAATATAAGCACAAAATTGATACTTTAGATATATGTGGTTATCTAGTTTTATGGCATCCTTTTCTTGATTAATTCATTTACTCAGCCAAACTATTTTAAGCACCTACTAGGTGTCAATATGGTAATATAAAGCAAAAAAAATATGAAAAAGGAAAAAAAATATGGTTTATAACCTCAAATAAATGTCTGTTAAGTGATAATTACTTATTAAAATGTCTTGTCTTTTATGTAAAGAAAACCATGTAAGATGTTTGTGGAGGGGGTGATAATCATACTTAAAATTCAGATAGATCAACATGTAAAAGAGATTTGAATATACATGGATACCAGAAGATGAATTTGAAAGCTATGAAAAAAATAAATAAAACTTGAATTAAGATACCAACAGAGGATGGGGGGGGAAAGTTACAGCCGTTTTTAGAATGAAGAATTGACAGGACCTTATGACTAAATCGGTGTGGGTGGTGTGAGAGGGGGATGAATCAAGAATAACACCCCGCTTTCTAACTTGAACGACTATATGGTGGTGGTTACAGCTAGAGAGTTCAGTTTAGGACAACAGGAGGCATTTTGGTAAGCCATTATTAGCTGGTAGTTGGCATCCTGGAAATAACTGAGTTAATCCAGAGAGAATGTGCAATTAAAACAACGTCAAGGACAGAACCCCAGAAATACCAGCATTTAAATAATGGGCGGAGAGAGAAAGAGTGGCACACAAAAGGGAACTGAAATGAATAAACAGAGAAGGTTTTTACAGAAGCCAAACGAAAAGAAAGGTTTTACATTTTACCACATTGTAGCCTGTGTCTATCCGTAGTGGCAAATTCAACATAATTGTTCACTTAGCTTTAATAGCATTGTTTATATGAAGCATTTCACATCAAGGGACCCAGTTATTTAATTTATAAAAATTACCAGAGATTAAAACACATAGGTATTCCGGGGTTTAAAATGTGTTGTACCTATATTTTTCATTGTTATTAGCCATCCTAAAAATATATATACTCCTGAAGTAAAAATACATTGTAAGGTTATTTCTTTCATTCCTTCAAATTTAGGCATTTTGATGTGCTTCTTGATATTTCATTTAGTAAAAGAAGTTACTATCTAACAATTAAAATCATTTCCTGTAGAGAGAAGCAGCAGTGTGACAAAGAGAAGGAAAGGGGTGTTACAAAAAAGATTAGCATGTGCTCAGGAATCAGATCGCAATCCATCTGTAAAAATGAGGCTAATTTACAGTCTGATATCCTAGGGGTTTAAATGGACTATAAAATTAATGGAAGCCCAATGCTTTGAAAAACTTTAAACTTGTAAATAGCACATAACATCCTTCATCCAGGTGTTTGTCAACCTAGAATGTCTTACAACTTTTCCCTGTAACTTCCTAAAGTGAGGAAAGCTTTGAAAGGGTTAAGTGTTTTTCCAAAAATATTACCAGGTCACTGGCAGAACCAGGGTTTCTATTTCTAGGAGGTATTTTAAAAAATTCTCTCTTTATATTACCTGATACTTAATGGCTTTGGAAGAAAATGTACAAAATGAAAATATCAATATATTTCTTCATATATATACAAAGTTAATACATAATACATGCAATTTATTAGAAAGAAACACATTCTCTATAAAAGTCCTGATAACAGCATCAATCTAAAATCATTTTTTTGAGAAGAGGCACAATAGACATTAATTTTTCAGACAGAATCAAGAATTTGAATCTGAAGTGTAGAAAATTCTGGATAGTAAAGATTTAAGAGGTTGCTGTATTAGCAGATAAGTTCTTTATTTTTACAGCAGTTCTTACCTGTACTTTGCTCTACAATTACATGTGAATAAATGCCTCGCAGTGAGGTTATTATGAAACTATAAGCTATACTATTACCATGCTGAACATTATAACCCAAATTACAACTTTGAAAATTAGAACTAGAGAAAAATTACAGGTAATACCAGGTGTATAGAAGAGTGTAGCAGCTGGTAGAAGTCCTGAATAGTATACCTTATACAATTATCTTTTCAGTTAACATAAATGCTGAAACAGGTTATCCATTCTAAGAAGTTTATCTGGAGACAAACATTTCCCTGTGCCTCAGACAGAGCCTATTGAAAAACGCTGCTCTTACGAGTGCATTTGAACGTTCAGAACTGCAAAGGATATGTATGGTCCCACAAGTTCATCTTACGCCATAATAATGAAATGGTTATGTCTCTATTCACCTAAGGGTGATGCATAAGACTTACTAGGAGACTTTTTAATACATAATATTTGTTGTGTTTTAAAATATATAATTATTAAATAACTAGCATCAGGAGAGAAATAACATCTAGGAGTTAGAAATAAAAATTAGCAAAGGGACCAGAATAGTTAAAATTCATGCTAGAACACTGGTTGTCATGTAAATAGTTAAATAATTCAGACGGAAGAATCCATCCCAAAAATGTACCTGCAAAATCTAAACAAGTGAGTGGAGGTTAGTCCACTGCTTCAGAAATCACCACTTCCTTGTGTAAAGGATGATTATTGTAATAGACATTAACTTATTCACAACCAATACAAATCAACCTGAATATCTATCTATGACTTAGAATCCTTTAAGACAGTCAACCCAGCCGTCTCTCTCATAAAGCATAGCAGGTGCCCAGGGGATTGCTGCTGCCTCGTAGAAGTCACCTGTCTTCCATGTGCTGGTTGAGTTGAAGGTCAGTGACACGCATGCCCGTTCATTATTTCTTAAAGTAGTGTAATGAATTCAGCATTTGCTCTAACAGTGTTTGTCACACAGCATTATGCAGCCCCGGCTTATGCCAAAAAAGTGAATGTTCAATGAAGGGAAACAAGCTCCCGTGGCGCCCTTCAACATTCTGAGGGCACAGGCGCTCCCTGTGAACTTGACATTTTCTTGCTCTGCATCTGCTCTTAAGGATTCCAGATAAGATGCCTTAATGTGTCAAAGCCCTCAGGCATTTCCTCCGCAGATAAGTAGCATGAAATTGTGTGAAGGGACAAGAAGGCCACCATCCTTAGAAACTCGGTAAAGATTGTGTTGGTTTCCCATCTGATTATGGGGGCCACTGTGCAAATGTCAGACATTGTGGATGCGAGGTCCTGCTTGGCGTCACCAATGCGATTTGAAAGGACCATGAAAATGACAAGCTAGCATGCTGCTGTTCCCCTCTGTGACATTTACTCTCACCCCCTCTCCTCAGTTCATGGAGTCTTATGAAAAGATGAGATAAAAATTTTTCCTAGATGGTTTTAAAATTATATGTCTGTAACTTTAAACATTATACACTTGTTATATTAAGATTTTGATAGTGATGTAAATTATGACCACAGACTTTAGTAGATGAAATGATAGAACGGGTGAACCAATATGATAAAAAAAAAAAATGAATTCTGGAACATTCACTTTAAAGTAGAATCTATGCCATGTAATATTTTTAAAATATATACTGTGTAATGTTAAATTACAAGCAAACATCACTTTAACCTAGCAAAGATGCATTGACAACTATGTCATCCATTAAAGATACAGAGATGAGAAAGCCAAGATTGAGCCTTCAAGGAGCTCTGAAGAGCCACAAACAATGAGACAATATAAACATTTAATATATTTTTTTAGATTTAAAAATATTGCATAGGAGAAGCAGGTCTTTTTATAACATCATAAAAATACTTAAACTTTTATTGATGCTAAATAAGTGTTCTTTGAGCTCTGGAGACACTCAAGGTGAACAGAATAAATAGACAATGACAGTACGCAATGACACAAGTCTGACTGAGAGCTAGCCAAAAATGGTTCCTATGCATGTTCTGCTAGAGGAAATAGACAGTACAGACGTGAACTTGTTAGAAAACACTTGCTGAGATATGATGAGCTAACACTCGAATGTGAAACTGCACTGGCTTCATGGGGAGCGCAGACTCCCTAAGTTGCCCAGGGGGCGTTCTCTTACCTGTGTTGTTGCTGTAAATAAGACTGTAAATAAGAGAAACTCAGTAGTGAAGGCCAAAAGTGATCTGAACATGCTGGTGATCTATTTTGCATACATCCCCAGAAAACATAGTGGAAAATTATCACCATCAACTTTTGTATTCGTCAAGTTTTCTTCTAGTCCCCTTTCTCCATTCATAAAATAGCTTCCAGACAGTTTGGAAAACAAGTAAAGAAGCAAAATGGCTCATAAAAAGCTGTAAAAATTAAATCCCAGCTGGACTGCCATTTTCAGACTCATGGTTTTTGGCTATGCAAAATACCTCTAAGCTATTAAAATGTACCTACATCTATTAATTCACTCAACAGTTCTTTCATTCAACTCAATAAAACAGAGGGTCTGTTACTTACAAGGCCTTGATGACTCACAGATAATATCCTACCTTCCAGAAGCTTAGAATCTAATAAGAGAAGGAAGATAACCAAATAATCATAATCAAGTACTCTAGCTGATGGAATGTATTACATGCAGAGCCACACAGGAGATAAGGTCATAATGATTATTCTTTCCAGAGGGATCAGGATGGGCTTTATAGAGGAGATAAGCCTAATCCTGATCCCACTGGAGAGGGTTAATAATTTGTGCTGGGGGAATCAAAGATTCGTGATCAAACAGCCACACACATTGGGCAAACATAGCAGTTTGATAAGACTTAAGCTGACCTTAAGGTGCATGTAAAAGGGCAGGAGAGATGATAAGAGATGGGCTTGAGACTTAGAAAAAGGCCTACGTGCTAAATTAAGAATTTAGGCTTTTCACACAAACAGAGGAAACTATAAAAGGGGAGAAGAAAGGATTTTAAAACAGAAACTCTAGAAGGTGTTTTGGTATGCATTAAAAAGAACAAAGCTGGATGCGGGAAGGCTAATTGGAGGACTACAAGTGTGGCTGAGAAACAATGAGGGCGTGAACCACGACTGGCAGCCCTGGGAGGAAGAGTGAGAGAGGAATGACGTTTCAAAGGAGAGTGGACAGAACTGTCTATCAGTTGGATGTGAGATAGGAATAAAAGAAAGAATCTGACACCCAAGTTTCTGGCTTAAATAAGCAATTGGACGGTAATGTAATTGGGAAAAAAAAGAGAATATCATGTGATTTAAGGGTTGAGTTTGCATCCTCCAGGTGTGTGGCTTTTTAGGTATGGAGCTCAGGAGGGAGATTAGGGGTTATCATTACATAAGACATAAAGCCTGGAAGTGGATAAAACAGTCTGAACAAGAATAAGTAGGGTGAGAAAAGGTGAAGAACAAGGCCCTACGGAATAGCCCGCACTGTCAGAAGCTGGGAAGAGAAAAGAAGTCGTGGAGGAGACAGAGAGGGAAAGACCAAGGAGGCTGAGGAAAGGTAAGAACCAGGAAACTGCCTGGCTGGTGTGGCTCATTGGTTGTCAACCTATGACCCAGGCAATCACAGTCCAATTCCCGGACAGGTAACCTGCCCGAGTTGGGGCGTGCAGGAGGCAGCCGATCAATGATTCTCTCTCATCATTGATGTTTCTATTTCTTTCTCCCGCTCCCTTCCTCTCTGAAATCAATAAAAAATATTTTAATAAAAAAACTATCAAAGGAGAGAAGTAGTCAGCAAATTCAGTTGCCATGGAGAGAAAAGAAAGAAAAAAAAGACTGAAAGAGTTTCTTGGATTCAGAAACCAGTAAGTCCGTGGTGTTTGTTGTCAGTGGTTAGAGAGTAAATTGGAGTTAAGCCCTTAATGCCAATGGAAATGTGAGGAATAAGAGGTAGATAAAGGGGAGTGGACTGGAAAGTTTGTGTTTCCTGGTATAGATCAGAACACGTTCAAAGGCTCGAAGAAAGAAGCCAAATAAAGTAAAAACTTAGCAGTCAGATCCCAGGCCCATAGTCAGCAGTTGGCGGAAGTGCACAGAAGTAAAGATTAAACAGTAATCAATGTAAACTCAAGGAGGGAAGTTAGGAAATACATATGTAAATTACCTGTAGGTATGAGAGTAGTTGAGGAATTTCTTGTTTCATGGCTCAATTATTTCTGTGGAAAAAGATCAGGTACACTGCCAACTTTCTCCCTACATTCATATACCTCCAGCGTGACAAGGACACTGGATATGGCAACATCACATTGATGGTGAAAGGTATAAAAATAACCCCAGGGTCTGTCATTCTTAAACCCTCTGATCATTAGAAATGTATTCCCTGATGGTCAGTAGCAGAACCACCGTCATCTCAATTAGCCAAAACATGCCATTGAAAGCCTTCTTGTGTCCCACACAGAGAAATGGTCTTAAATTTTTTTTTTTCCTGAAGGAGTAGGTTTGCGTCCTAAGCTGATTGTCATTTTTCTCTTTTCTTGCTCTTTATTGTAGCATAGAGTTCATTTCAATGATTTTTCTTCTTAATCTGATGCTGTAACACCTCTAAATCTTACACCTTTCATCAGACTCATTGATGTGCTGTTGACTCAGTCTGCCAGATCATTAACAATGATTTTTTAAGAACAGCTAATACCAATTCTTGCAATGATGTCTACCCTTCACTTTCTCACTGCTCCAGAATAAAACCATCCATCTTTATAAGTCTTTTCATCAATCACTGGTAGTTGTGCTTTGTTCCTCCTGACAGTTTTTAGTCAGTGTGACCGAGTTGTACGCAGGCCAGTTCAACAGGACAGGTGTCTGTGATCTATTGGAGGCTACTTGCTCTGTTTCCATTCTGTTTTGTAGGCGATTTAACAACTGAGGGATTTTAACATCAAAATAATCTAAATACATTGTATTTACTTTTGCTTAAAAATTGAGGAGTAACTGAACTCTAGGTGGTCTCTGAATTTTTTAAATCAATTCAAAGATAAGAAAGAAAATAATTGTTTTAGATCTCTTCAATTTGTGATGCTTTATCTAGTTTTTTACACAGAAAAAAAGAAAATCTACGGCTCCGAACTTTATCCAGGGTGCTTTCAAATGCTAAATGACTGCAGCATATTTAGCAGGCAAAGTTCATTTGCGAGGCGACCAGAAATATAGTTGCTTCCAATCTAACCCACAGAGTTTTGTTACTTTATTTTACAAATTAATGGAGGGAGTACAGGGTTGTGCTATTTCAAATTTATTTAAATGTTTATAAACAGAGTTTTATTTAGCACTGCGATATGGGAATACAAATCAGCATTAACTAAGAATAGGACCAATGGCGTCTAAATGGATTGCCTAAGAGTTAAATGCAATGTTAGAGAGATAATGTTTGATGCTCGCTGGGAAGGTTCCCAGGTTCTCCACCCAGCTAACCTCTGTGAGTGCCATTATGAGAAATGACAGCTGTCTCTCTGGCCCAGGGTCAGGCTTTGTCTTATTCTATTCAATGTTGACACGGCTTGTATTACATTAACTCTGTAAAATGAATACAAAAGTTATAATAACTTCTGTTTCGAATGACTTGCACAAATTAGCAAAGTTCTTACAGAGATGATGTAAGGATAAAGTAACATAATAGGTATTTTGCTCAGTGGAAAGCTTGATTCAGCAAAGTACAGTGGAAAGATCATGATCTTAGAGCCAAGAAAAGAACTGTGTTGATGCCTCAGCAGCCTCAGCTCTGCTACTTTCTAGCTTTGTGACCTCAAGTAAGGTTTTTTACTTCGCCAGAACCTCTATTTCCTCATTTGCAAAATGGGGAGAATTGGACTTACCTCACCAGGCAGCTGTGAAAATTAAATAAGATTTGGTATCTACAGCACCTTGTCCAAAGCTTAACAATATACAGTAGGTGTTCAATAAGTTAATTTGTTCTTTACATATTCCCAATTGCATAGCTCTCCTCCTGTAGATGCTAAATCTAAAAGAACTGAATACATACATAAAAAAACACATATATACATACATAAACACTATCAGATATATAATGCTAACTAGTTAATGCTTAGATGTAGCAAATATTAAAACATACAAAAAACTTATATTTCCTTCCTGGACTGTGGACTTTTTAAAAAATCATTCCACCAACACTTATCGAACTATAAAACAGCTAATAGACTTTCAATTCAGAGACCCAGTTTCATTTTCTTAACCTGAAATAATGTCTGCCTTTTTTTTTTTCTCCTTAATTTACCATATCCTTCAAACAATTCTCATCTTTGGACCTTGTTGCTTCCATAGGTTTATCTCACAGGTTTTAAGTTTCAGCATACAAGGACAAACGTGAGAAAATAGCTTTTTGATCACTCAATTATCTCTACCATAGTCACTGGACCAGGGATTCCCAACACACAGGACTTCTAATCTAGCCTAACTTCAGTTAATTCCAAACGAATATACACTATAATCTCTGTGTAGAAGCATCAGGAGAAAAAAAGAAATAGGAGGAGTATTACTATCTTTCACTCCAATGGTAAACACCTTTTGCTATCAGCATCCATTATTGGCATTTTATAACATCTCTAACTGCACCACCCTAATGAGACTTCAGAAAAAAACACACATTTAAATAATTCCAGCTGAAGGGGTGGAAAGCATTACACTAGGGGTACTATAAAATTGGGATTGGGGAAGATAAATGCGCTGGCTGAGCATTTT
Organism: Myotis daubentonii; assembly: GCF_963259705.1. Lineage (NCBI taxonomy): Eukaryota > Metazoa > Chordata > Mammalia > Chiroptera > Vespertilionidae > Myotis > Myotis daubentonii. Next base: position 24,741,731 of record NC_081852.1, on the reverse strand, counting down.
TGTCTCCATTACCCTTTACTCTAAAAATCCCTATCTGAGTAAGAAGCAGGGACTCAGGTCCTGACAGGGTTTCTGGACCCTGGACACATGACCAGCGGGCCAACGTATATGCCACCAAGAGACCTTCCAAAGGAGGGATGTAGGGAAAAACCCAGAGTCAAGAATTAACAAGAAGCCCAGTCTAATGGGGCTTGGGAGAGCAATGGAACTGGAATCCTGACACACTGGACAGGGAAGCAGGTCTGGAACAGGAAGAAGGCAAACGTGAGAGTTTGTTCACATGTTAGAATAGGGGGCACCAGCTTCAGAGTCCCAGGGTTCAAAGCCCCGCCCCGCCACATACCAGCTAGTTATTTAATCTTGCTGGGTTGCAGTTTCCAAAATGTAAAATGGCTATAATAATTGTTCTCACTTATTAAGAGCCAATATGAGAATTAAGTACATTTACAATGTTTAGGATAACGTCTGGCCCTTGCTCAGTGCTCAGTAAATGCTAGCTAATATTATCAGGCCCATTGGAGGTTTTAATAGGGCTTCTTGAGGGGAGTGCATAGGAATTAATTGCCCAAAAACAGTTTGGACACTATCTTCCTTTGAGATCGGTGACTTTAAGGAAGAGGGAAAAGAGATCAGAGGTGCATGAGAGAGAAATAATTAGCAATTGGGATGGAGGATACAGAGGGGAGGAAGAACCGTCAAACCATTGCTTGGTTGCAAAAACTGCCTCACTGAACCACGTATTCTAGATCCAGCATCCCTTCCTGAACCCGACTCTCTGCTTCTGCTGATCACGAAATGGAGTTTAGACAGGGGATAAAGGAACAAAATGCAGACAGTCTGCTTATTATCTCCTGCCAACACTCAAAGAATGAAAACCATGTATTCCTTTGAAAATGTTGATGCCTTTTATTACGAGAGCTTCAGAGTGTACTGTGAAGCACGGCACACCTTTTACAATAAAATTCCAGAATCAAAAACCACAAGAATGTATAAGATAAAATGAGCAAAGTAGAACAGACAACAGAAAATGCCAAAGTGCCAATAACTGAACGTTCTCATTCTTAAGATTGGCGGCATCTCCTAACATTAATGATACCATAGTGTCTCTATTGTTTCTAGTTAGTCTCTTCCTCCTTTTTGTAAAGTATCCTCCTGCTAAAGTTGCACTCATTCAACTAGATGTAGTATAGTTAGTTGTTCTTCAATGCTATTGCCTTGGGATAGGGTTAAATACTTGTGTCAAAAAGTGTGTGACCATAACTGTATCCATCTTATCTTAAAAACACCAGTTAGAAAAATGTGATAACTTGTGGTCTATTGTGGAAACTCGGTAATCATTCTATGTAGGAAAATGTTACTTTACTAACTGAAGTAGCATCATTTAAAGAAGAGTCTGAGAAAAGAGGACAGCAGGTGGAAACGGAAAGCAGAAGCCATTTATTTCCATATTGATCTTGTTGACTATGCCTGATGAGGTAATGGGGCAATTATTGTTCAAAAAACTCAATTAATGATGAGGGCTCAATAGCACTCCCATGGCAAGGGAAAAGTGATAAATCTGAAACCCTGTGATCCAAAACACAGTTATTTATGCGCTACATGGAAACATAAAATGAACTTACAGGTTACATATAACTATCAGTATAATTACTCTGTAACCAAAATAAATCCTTGACTTAATGCACATACTTGTTTCCTATTATAGAAATGCACTCGGTTAACTGGTAGTCAACTCCTCCATGGTTTAGGTGGTCAAATTTCAAGTGTTTATTTCACCAGGATGCATTGTATTTTATTTAAAGAAAAAAGAAACACTCAAAACAATTGTCAAATGAAAAACCATGAATTTTCAAAACAATAGAATTTCAGGAAGGAAAGAGTCCCTGACAACCTCCAATTACCCCACATAGAAAACTGCCTTTTCAGCCCCAATCTATATACAAAATTTAGATGCAAAGAGTCTATGTAGTAGTACTGACAGTAGAAAGATCAAAGGTTAAATGTAATGTGTGCATATGCTATACACAATAGGTATTATAGTTAATGTATATGTACACACATTTGGCACTAGTACATGTTTTCTAAGCATTAGTCTTAGGATATGGTGAACTTCATATTTAGAAACCCCTAAGTGAGTTTAGAATTGAAATTTATATTGCTTATTATTTACCCTTAAGGTCATTGAATGCGACTCTCCATTAATAAATTACTAGACTCTGGTCTCATCAACTCATCGATTGTGACTAGGCATGCACAAATTTCACCTAATTTTAAAGATTATAAAGTTAATATACATTTCCTCCCTCTGCTTTCCATTACCTGGATTCCTTGCCCTAAGCTAGGACGCTCTGTTGCGCGCATTGCATGCAGAAAGCATGCAGAACATGCCACAAAGAGTCTGCAATGCGGATAAGAGGGAAGCATCGTCCTTCATTTAACTGCATATCACACCCCACACGGTAACTGATTTGTCAAATATCAAACAATTTACATATTCGAGTGCCCCTCCCTCCTTTCCTTGCACACGTGGTTAACTTTTTTGCAGCTGAATTTTATAGAGAGAAAAATATCTCTTTGGCTAAGCTGATGTCATTTGAGAATATGAGTATTCGATTTCTCCAAATGACTTAAGAACATGGAGAGGAAAATAAAAGTGCACCTTCAGGTTAGGTCACAGAAGGGCCGGGGAGCTAGCTTCACAGGCAGGCTCTGCCTCAATTAAATTTAGCTGCCGGTTCCTACAGAGGAACAGAGGCCGCCTTCCCTCCGCAGCGCCAGCGGGGAGGCATTGTGGGGCTGTTCTCGCCGGCTCCTTTGCAGGCTGAGGCTGGCGCGGTCCCCCGGGCTCGCGTCCTGCACAGAATTTAAACTACTTCTGTGAGTAATGGCAAGAGGAATTTACTGACTTCCTCTCCGACTAAAGCGGAAGTGACCACTTGCATCCAGTTACCCACGTGGAGTTTTAGCTTGTTGAAAAGGGGGTGGGTTGTGTGTGATTGATGCCGATTTTCATTCAGTCTCTTCTGACAGTGTAGCATCCGGAAAGGTGCATGCAAAGCCTGGTTCGGATGACTTGCACACGAGCGACGATTCTTTATTTGCCAAGGTGACGGCACAAATCACATTCTTCGCAGAGGTAGGGGAGTCTTCCCCACAAATCAGCCCCACCACAACAACAAACATTTATTTATTTCTGCTCTTGGAACAGCTACAAAGAGATCTAAGACACTGTTTCTGTTTCAAGCACCGTATACACAGGAAGATAAAATATTGACAGATGCAAATAAACAAGAAAGAAAGATGGTGATGCAGCGATGCCCTCACAGGAATAAGGTCTCATTGCCTGGGTGACATTACAGTTCTAGTTCTCAGTCTGTCTCTAAATTGCATAAATCAGACTAGGTCATCTCTAAATTCTCTCCCGATCTTAGTCTAAACACTTACTATCTCACTCTTCTATATTTAACCCTTAAATGCCTTCATGATTTTACTCTGGGCCTTATTTGCCAACATAAGGCAAAGGGAAGTCAGTGGCCTCCCAAAGATATTTCCATTTATCTATTTTCTCTGGACACTTTAAAAAAATATTTATTGTTGAGAATGTTACGGATGTCTCCTGTGTTTTCCCTTCATTGCCCCTCCTCCACCTGGTCGCCTCCCCAACCCATGCCTTCACCACCCTATAGTCTGTGTCTCTGGACACTTTTAACAACTAAATGACATAACCAGTCAATGGCAGTATTATGGCTCCCACATACCGTTTTTTTTTTTCTTCTTACATTTTGCTATCATCTGTAATTAAAAGCAACTCTTCCCTAAAATCTTTAATATTACATAAAATAAGTATTATATTTTCATCTGCTGCTTTAAATAATACACAGATTTTCCTAGGTATTAGCACATTTGACTTTTAAAAGAACATACTACATCCTAGATTAGGCATCAAAATTCCCAAATTGAACATTCTAACAAAGTTCACACTTAAATTCAACTGATACACTTTTCAAGTTGTCACATGTAGTACAGCATGCTGGCCAACAAGTTTTGCTGCTACAAAAAACAGATCCAAATCCTGTCTCCTAGGTTGCTCTTGAGACTTTTTTAAACATTGATGTTAGTCCTAAGAGTACATTTTATAAATTGTACATATAATACAACTAAAATAATAATAGTTCTCCTTAGGCATTCCTAAAGCAGCAACCATGTCAATAGGATGCTCACTGTATTTAAGTTGTGTATACTTAAATTAACTGTATGTTTAAGTTATGAATAAAAGTGACATTAAAAAATAGGTAGAGCCCTAGCCTGTTTTGTTCAGTGGAAAGAACATTGGCCTGCGGACTGAAGGGTCCCAGGTTGGATTACCAACCAAGGGCAAATGCCTGGGTTGCAGGCTCAGTCCCCAGTAGGGGGCCTGCAGGAGGCAGCCAATCAATGATTCCCTCTCATCATTGATGCTTCTATCTCTCCCTTCCCCTCCCTTCCTCTCTGAAATCAATAAAAATATATTTTCAAAAAACACACCAAAAAGGTAGAAAAATGAACACTTACAAAATGTTAGAGTTACACCATCCTCTAAAACAGAAGCTTTGTAATAATGGTTTATAACTATATAAAATAACTACTTTATCATAATACTCTGTTTTCTGGGAACAAATCATCTAAAAATACTAAGATTTACTCAACTTTCACAAAATTAACTTTAGTAAAAGTAGGGAAAAAATACCACTTTAAATACTATGACGCACTGTTTCCCAAAGATGTCAATTCCAAAATTATATATAAATACAAATGCATAAGATATTCCATTGATCTGAGCAGGCAAATAAGGAATCTGAATTTTTTTTTAAATGTCTCCAGAAATTTTTATTATCCGGCAAGCTTGGGGAACAGTATTATAATACATTCAAAGCCAAATGCTGAGAATATTTAGATTATATTTACCAAGCTGCCCATCAGTCAGTATTCATATGCTTATCATTTGAAGGAGCTTGAAATAGAGCTAGTACTAAAAATATTGCCTTCATTATCTAGAGCACAAGCAGCATAAATTCATTCATTTTCATCTTAAGCACTTCCTACTCTTTGAGGGTGTCCTTCTACTAGTAAATCCCCTGGAAATGCTACCAGTTAGCATCCTTGAAGAAGTAGACAATAGCTGCTGGAACCAGATGGGTGAAAAGAACTCTGTTAAAAGAACTGTAAGGGGGTGGGAAGGGAGAATTGTAAGGGGAATTTACTCAGTTTCCCATTAAGATTTATCTTTTAAAACCAAGATAAAATCTGGGGGCCACAAATTTAAATGAGCATGAATTTATGTATGACTTTTGCTAGAAAGGGCTATGTAATAACAACTGTCCCCCAAAAGGTCAGTAGACTATAAGCTTCCTTAATGACATATGTCAAACAATACAGCCTAGAAATAGTAACTCTCTCCCCAACATGACCTGTGTATCTCTTAAATAATCCACTGGCCAATTTCCTTCATTTTCTCCCTCTTTATAGATTCCAGACACTTAATATTTACCACTTCAAAAGTCAGCAGGCTGGTACCCTTTGTAATTCTACCAACTCACATAAATGGTGGTAATGATTCAGAAAGCACTTCAGGATCAGTCAGCATCTCCTAGTTATAAGTTTGTTAATAAGGAAAATATACCCCAAGAATTTACATTTGTCACCAGAATTGAAGTATAAAAATATATTCCAAAATGTAAGGTAGGAAGGTAGAGAATAAAAGTATTAATATTTAACAGAAACATCACTGTGACCTATAAGGTATTTAACAGTTAACTTTTTAAAATTGAATTTATCATGGTGACATTGGTTAATAAAACCATACAGGTTTCAAGTGTACGACTATAGTCTGTAATACATCATCTGCATCCTGTATCATGGCTCACCACCCAAAGTCAAGTCTCTTTCTTCCCTCTGGCAACTCTTACTATGCAAAGATCAGTGACTAATCAGGATCAAACTGTAGATCCAACAAGCCATTCTGAGCCTCTTCTTCCATCTCTGCCCCAATGCCTCATTATAGCAGGAATTTCACCAAAATCATACTAGCAGAGGTTCAACAACTGTGACTTTTTAAAAGTGAATGAATGGTAGGTTACGAATGTCTTATAGATTCCTTAATAGAAAAGGGCAATGCCCGACTTCTTTCTTATTACTCTTCTCTCCAAGTTAGATGGCATAGAGTATTCACAAATTGAGGAAGGTAAAGAAAAAAACGTGGCAAGTGGGAGAGGCATTATGAATGATGTCTGGCATCATTCACCCTTCCTTCCATTCAGTTAAAGTACTTTTCAACCCTCAAGATGGCTTTGAAGAATGACCTTATCTTTCTTAAAGGTGCCAACCCAGCAAACTGAACTGTTCACTACCACTTTGGAGTCCTCATGAGATAGGAAGCCCAACCTTTCCCTCAAGACCTGCTGGAACTTTATAGGAACTGTAGGGGATGTTGTGAATGGCCTTCACTATAATGCTAAATCTAGCATCTATGCAAACCCCCTTTCTTTGTGAGATAACTCATTTCCAAACATTACCACAATAAAAAATTTTAAAGTCTATATAAAAAATAAAGGGATTAATTCACCAAGACATCACAGTTTTATTTCATCAAAAAGAATCAGTGAAAATAGAAGGAAAAGTTGTGTTTTGGAGTCAGCAAGTCCTGGGTCCAAATCCCAGCTTCAGCAGTTCCTACCTGGGTATCTTTGAGTCAGGCTCTATCAGTCTCAACTTTCCACATAACATGTGGCGCCCAGCATGGGACGTAAGTTTGTTCTTTTCTCCTCCTCGGGTGCCATCATTTGTACAGGTATTAGAGCTGCCTATAGTTTCCCACTAAGTTATGTTGTTGGGGCAGGGGAGGGGCACTAATAAACTATAAGAATCATGGGGAGGGAGCAAAAAGAGAGCGGAGGAATCACCAGACACAGAAAGCAAAGATGGACAGAGATATGTAATAAAACCATTTACAGTTCCAATTTCAAAGGGATAATTAAGAAACAAAGAGGTAAGTGTTATTTTGACTAAAAGGAGTAAAACTATCAAAAGGAAAACTGCAAAACTAGAAAAGAAACAATGCCGTGAGCAGGCTAAGATGTTACGGAAATTTTTCTAAGCAAAAAATATTCAATGTGGCACAAAACTTAATCAGTGCAGACCATGTCTCAGAAAATATAGATGAAATATCACTTACCACTCGCTTTGTTCTTTGTAAAAAATAAAAAAAAATCGCTGGTGTTTCTGTGGGAGTCAGGCCTGGGAATTCCAGATCTCAGAGCTAACACTGGGCAGAGAAAGAAAGATGTATCTCAAAGGTTCTTTAAAGCCATGAAGACATCAGGGGCATCTTAAATTTACCAAATCACCTCCATATCCCTAATGAGAAACTGCTATTGTAAATAGTTGTCCTAAAATCCATCATGAATATGGATTTAATTGTTGACAGGGCATTGTGGTAAAAAAGAAATATTTTCAGGTTTTATTTACACTGATCATAATATGTTTTCTCACCTCATTTCTTAAATTCTATTGCCTCAATATATGTGTGTTATATTGTTGAGTTGGGGGTGGGAGAATGCTTGTAAAGTAATGGAAAGAATAATGTCATGTTTTCATGTCCTCTGAGAAAATAAAAAGTTAGCCGTCCTATACCCTAAAATAAATACTATGCATGGAGTTGATATCACATAAGAGTTGATTATCTGAGCCGTAATGGTGATTGTAAAATATGGTTGGTATACATTTCTAATTCAAGATAAAATGTCTCAGACCAATGTGTATGTCTAAGGAACTAAAATATTTATTCTAAAGTCTCCAGATTAGGAAAATATTCTTAGTTTATGTCAAGTTTAAAATGTACAAGGAAAAGCAACACTCAATTTAGGGATAATATTTTGGCCTGGGGAACAGTTGAGCTGTAAACTTATTAGTTTTCTTTTGAGGAAAGATGGGTGTCTTGTTGCAAATAGCAGATAAAATGAAGAATTGCCTTAGAAGAGGTCAACATTTTGGAAAGAAAAAATCACCCTGATGAGTCAAGTTTTCTAAATATTTTATTATGACTTTAGATTCTTTTTCTACACTAAAATTTCTACTAATGGGGGAAAATGTTGTTCCCAACTATGAAAAAAACCAATACTTCAACATCCTATTAACAGTTGCCAAATTCCATGAACTCAATGTTCTTTACAAAATCAAAATATTCTATAACTTCTCAAGTAACGTCCTTACTTTTCAGTCAATTCATCTTATTTGCCATCTGGATCTGATAATAAACAAGATTATGAGAATAACTATGTAATTTGTAATATGCACCCTCAAAAAATAATAGTTCAGGAGGCTTAGCAACAAGAATTTAGTTTTCTTTTAAAATACCTAAATGAATCCTTTCCAGCATGAGCCATAAAGCCACATGTTAGAACATTACTAAACATGCATGCCTCTGCTTACACAGGTTATGCTATTGATCTATCTTCAGGGTAGAGGTACAGTCTTGTGCTAATACTTTCTTGTCAGGTGGGCCCTTCAGGAATATGACTGGTGCTTCTCCTGTTGGGTGGCACTGGGTGCTTGCAGACCCACTGGGGCCTGGTGAGGTAGAATATGCCTGGAACTCCTTGTTCAGATCGGGGGCTGTATTTCTGGGGTTGGCTGTTACAGGGTTGTATAGTCAGTCATTACTAGTCTTCCCGATGTAGGAATGGGTTCCAGTAATACTCCTACCATTCACTTTTGTAACAATTTTATGTTCACAATGTTGTTTTCTTTTTCTTAATGAGTGTTCCCCTGCTTGTATAACTGTCAAGCCCTGTGAGACCAAGAACTCCTGGTCTGTGTCTCTGAACACTATCTCTCTCAAGCATTTCTATATCTAAATGACATAAGACATTCACAAACTTCTAAAGCAGTCACAATACTAAGGATGACAATGAAGCTCTTCCAGAATAGTTAGTGACAGAAAAATAAATGCAAAACAAAAATCCTCCACCCATAAAATAGCAATAATAATATGTAATAACTTTCAGTCAATATGATTTTCAAGAACTATACCTACCAAACAAATCAATGAATAAGTAAGTAAACAATATATAATTTGTCAATACACTTTCCATGTAGTAGAATAACTTAGCTCTGTCTGTACTTTCTTTTTAAAAATATATATATTATTGATTTTTTACAGAGAGAAAGGGAGAGAATAGAGAGTCAGAAACATCAATGATAGAGAAACATCGATCAGCTGCCTCCTACACACCCCCCACTGGGGATGTGCCTGCAACCAAGGTACATGCCCTTGACCAGAATCAAACCTGGGACCCTTCAGTCTACAGGCCGATGCTCTATCCACTGAGCCAAACCGGTTAGAGCTGTCTGTACTTTCTTCATAAAGCCTTAGAGTTCAAAAGATCCAAAATTCTTCTGGACAAACTACCTGCCCCCAGACCAGAGTATGTAAAACACATGAAATAAACACAAATGCATTCATTCACTCGATGTTAAGAGACAGCCTAATAGTTGGACCTAGAATGATTCTTCCAGTCAAGATGTGTTGCTCTGAAGCTGACTCCATTCTCACTCATTGATTCTGCCTTGAAACCCTATGGTGATTGAATATGGAAACTACATTTTCCTGCCATGTTAAAATAGGTTATCCTTGGATATATGGTTATGAAATCATGTTTTCCCATAAGCAAATATACAGCTGTTTGAAGTCAATAAACACACACACACACACACACACACACACACACACACACACACACACACACTGACTCTAGTCTAAATAATCTTGTGGTTAGCTAAATCCTAGCTAAATAACCAGTAACTATAAGCCATAGCTATTTGGCATAGTGAGGTCAAAAGGAACTATGTTCACATCCCAGCTTCACCCCCTATTAGTTGTGTGACACCCTACGTTTATAGAATTCTCTCTGCCTTAGGTTTTCCATCTTGACAATGTTTCATAAAACCCATCTGACCAGGGTTTTGTAGGTTGAATGTGTGTATGTATGTATGGTTCTCAGCATGAATATAAGCAACATCTATTATTTTTACCAATTATAAATGCATACTTAATACATTTCAGGAGATAATGACAATATGAGTAGCCCAATTAGTATCATTGGTATTTCCACCATTATCAAAATAAGAATTGGCATTAACAATGACAACAATAATAATAACTAACTATTGGACTGCAATGGGAATAGGTCATACTTAAAGTAGCAAATTCAAACATTTTCTATAACCGAGAACTCAGATATGAATAAAATTGCTACAGTATGATGAAACAAGAGGCAAAGCATGTCATTTACTTGCATGATCTGGATCACCTCAGGAAGGTGCACATGAGGTCATACCAATATCAAATGAGAAAGGAAGGAGCATGTGATGGCCCAGGAGAAAATGGATTTCCTCCTGCTCCCTGGTGCAAAAGAGTGGAAACTGACTGAGAATGATTATCTTTATTCTTTCTTGACAGCTTAATTAAGTTCTCTAATTAGTCACAGTCACTAAGCACTGCATTAGCAACCCTGCTTCCTGCTGGATTGGCTTCTTCTCTAGTCTGATAATTTCTTCTCTAGTCTGTTAGAAAAGTTTGCTGATCTAAACAGTGTCTTTGAATTGCGACGAATCTTAACCCAGCAGCACAAGTTTGGCTCACTTCAAGACGTACCATCTGTAGAGTTTCAAGGTCACTGCCCTGGGTCCTCCGGCCTGTTCTCATCACATTCCACACCCATCTGCAATCTGAGTTTCCTCTCACTTTCTCTCCTATTCTGTGGGTGTCTCTCTCTTCTCCCCGAGATTAGTCCTTTAATACCACCTCACTCTCTTCTGCCTTCCCTTGAGGCAAGTAACCACCAAATATTCAAGTCCAGGTGTTGGAGTTGATACCTACTCCATGAAACAGGTCTTACACAGAAGACTTCAGAGAGGGCAATGCAGTGCTATTCTTTAAAGACATATTTTGTAGAGGTTTCAAATTAGTGATACTAAATATCCATGATAGAATGACATGTTTTAGTATTATCTTGTAAGTGTACAGATGATTAACTTTAAAAAATAAATGTATCTTCTTGCTTTGGGATTTTTCCAGCCATTTGCAAAGTGTGTGTGTGTTGTGTGTGTGTGTGTGTGTGCGCGCACGCGCGTGTGTTGAGATACGGGATAACAAATTGAGAACACCAAACATACATATTTAAAAAAAGAGCTAGACATTTAGATGAACTCAATAGAATGCCAGCATGCCCAAATGTGTTTTGTTTTTTATCAGTTCAGGATTTGCCCTGCATTGCCTGGAAGCTAAACATCCAGAATTCCTTGCCAGCAGAGTTCCAGATTAGAATTTGCTAATGAAGTGCATTTGCAAGAGATTTGGAAAGCAGAAAAGATAAAAATCATTATTTTCTCCAACACTCACTGGCAGGCAGGTGCCAGATCTGAAGTTTGCCTGGGCTTCGGGCATTCTGAAAGTCACCAACTAAAGTGCCCTACAAGCCAAAATCAGCGGCAGTTTCCTGCATTTTGACAGCTTTCTGGCCTGCTGAGAGCCAATGGGACATTTTTGTGATTGTTCTCTCCTAAGCTTTCCAATGGTATATAAACACCTAATTTGCTGAAATTAATTCCTAATTCCTAACTAAAGCCTGACCAATGCGTATGTCCAACAAGATCTTATTATCAGGCTATCAGGAAGACTTATGTAGAAGGCAGTTACAAAGTGTGGATGCCTGAGACAGCCCTGTCACAGTGCATAGTAAAAAAGCGCTTCATACTAATTGATGCAAAGTACATGTCCAATTTCTTTGAAGATGTATTAGTGTCACATGTTACATTGAAATATTTGGAGTCACAACAATGATACAGGGCAAAACTGAGAATCTCACTAGATAAAGCAGCATCTGATAAACATTTATGGTTTGGAAAAGTTAGGTATCTCTGTCTAAGAGTTAGAGCCATTAGAGAAAATGATCTGGGTAGTCTAAGTGCCATCATTAAAAGATCATGACTAATGAATATCTGCTTAGTTTCAGATAATGCCTATGACGTGCCTTCACCCACTGACTAGGGCTCTTTTAAGAATAAATATTCAGGTATCTGATATGTATAAAGTCACACATACAATCGACATGAGCCAAGGGAGGTTGACCTGAACTATATATAAGATCTAATGAGATAGCCTGTATTACTGGGAATTTCTTGGGAGGCTGCTTAGGCTAGAAGATCTTTATTCCACAATTTCTTTAAAAAGATAGAGATTTCTAGAAGGATCATGCTAGCCCTGGGCTCCTCTAAAAGGAAATTAACCTGATTGTATATCTATGTGCCCATTTATACTCTGTACATGTGCACACACAAATACACACACATACACACATCACCAACACACCAAATATAACACATCTGGCTAGATGGAACTCAAAAGTTATCTCCAGTTATGACTGTATGCACCAGCAGAGTTACATACTGTATACCTAATAGTTTAACCTTTCATTAAATAGTTCTTTTATCTGCTTTTAGCCTTTGAGTCATCTTCTCAAAGCTATTAGCCTATCAACTAGGGTTTTTTTTATGGGTATGCATAACTACTTCTCTTTTATCTTATATCATTCTGACAACTGAATTGTTAAAGTTCCATTTTATGATGATTATGTCCTGTAGTCTCTGGTGTCCTGGGTTGCTGGATCTGCCTTGTGTCCAAAGCTCCACTATGTATTAGCATTCCAGTTAGGCTTAATTTCATTTTCTACAATGATTATTCCTTTAAACTTCATTAATAAATATGCAAAGCATATTTAATTGCTAGTACTAGTGTAATGGAAATTACCACCTCTAGGGAATTTTTATGAACTTATGAGGTACAAAATAAATTATTTTTAAGAGAATTAAAAAATGCTTAATTTCACATTTAATTTTTTATCATTATAGACCCTCATTATTAGTCAGCATTTTTGGACACAATTAAATGTGCAAGCTTTATTGATAGTAATTCTTTATAACATCCCTAATTAGAACAAAGTAATTTTGACTTGTTCTCCTTACTCAACATTTTTTGTTTTAATTTTTTCTAATGCCAATATGTTATTCACAGAAGGTAAAGAAAATATATTTCTTACAGGTTTTGCTGTCTAAATTACATGGGGAATCAAGAATTCAGTTATATAGCCAAACCGGTTTGGCTCAGTGGATAGAGCGTCAGCCTGCGGACTGAAAGGTCCCAGGTTTGATTCCGGTCAAGGGCATGTACCTTGGTTGCGGGCACATCCCCAGTAGGAGGTGTGCGGGAGGCAGCTGGTCGATGTTTCTCTCTCATCGATGTTTCTAACTCTCTATCCCTCTCCCTTCCTCTCTGTAAAAAATCAAAGAATTCAGTTAGGCTGAGGACGAATTCTGAGGAAAATGTATACATACATATTCACAGGTAATTTTCAGCTAGAGATTAAAATTATGTGAGGCAGGAAGGATTTTCAGTTTAAAAAGGAATGTAACTGTATAAACCCTCCTTGAAGCTATAGGAGAGCCATATAATCTCCTTAGTCTTTGTATGCCATCAAAACCTACATAGCAAGTCGAATAAAGTACAAGTGGACATGTGACATCCACAAAGCAGAGCAATGCCCATGAACCCAAGACACAGGGTAGGAGGTTCAAGGCATTACTTACCCCTCTCACACCTGGAAAAGTGTAATTGATTTTTTCCCTAAAAGGAAAAGGTTTTGGAGGCATATCAGGAGACAGTTTCCAATCCCAGGTTGACCACATACCTGCTCCATAGCCTCATTTGACCATAATGAACCTGTTTCATCATCTGAAAATCAAAGCTGATAGCACATCTTTTTAGAGTTGTGATAAGAATAAAAAGATATCTTGAAAATGAGGGGGGTTTGTAAACAAGAAAACTCGATATAAGGGGATTGGCTATTTTGTTAATCATTTATAGGTAGTACTAGAGGCTTGGTGCATGAAATTTGTGCACTGGGGGAGGGTTGTCCCCTAAACCCAGCCTGCCCCCCCCCCCCAGCAGTCCAGGAGCCCTCGGGGATGTTCGACTACTGCAGAGGCGGGAGAGGCTCCTGCCACTGCTGCTGTGCTCGCCTGGCTGAGTGGTGCTCCCCCTGTGGGAGTGCACTGACCACCACCAGGTGGCAGCTCCTGCATTGAACAGGATCAGGCTGAAACCGGCTCTCCAACATCCCCCAAGGTGTCCCAGATTGCAAGAGGTCGCAGGCCAGGCAGAGGGACCCACTGGTGCACAATCAGGGCTGGGGATGGGGAAGTTGGCCCGCTGGGGAGGGACCACGGGAGGGCTCCAGGGCATGTCCGGCCCATCTCTCTCAGTCCCAATTGGCCAGACCTCAGCAGCAAGCTAACCTACTGGTCGAAGCATCTGCCCCCTGGTGGTCAGTGCACATCATAGTGAGCGGTTGAACAGCCTTAGCATATCATTAGCATATTACGCTTTGATTGGTTGAATGAACCACCGGATGATCAGATACTTAGCATATTAGGCTTTTATTATATAGGATAGATTATTCCAATCCTTTGGCGAAAGAAAGAAAATAAATATTGAAAGGTATTATGGTAGGAACTAGCTAGCAGTTTACCAAATCTGTTTCATCCTCTTTTTGGGCTCTCAGAAATTCTACATTTCTCACCTCTCTTCTAGTTAGAAATGGTCATATGACTGTATTTTAACCAATGAAACATAAAAGGATATTTCCACTCTTGGCCCATAACAATTCCCCATGCTAGTTCTTCTGTGTCATTTCCCCATCCAGGTGCTAAATGTAGAGACATCGACCTGGCCCATGTAGCTCTGTTAGTTGGAGTGTTGTCCTGTACACCAAAAAGTGGAAGGTTCATTTCCCAGTCAGGGTACATACCTAGGTTGCAGGTTTGATCCCCTGTCAGAGCACATGTGGGAGGCAACCAATCAATGTTTCTCTCGCCTCTCTCTCTCTCCCCCTTCCTCTCTCTAAAATCAATTTTAAAATAAATAAATAAATGTAGAGACCTCCAAGGTCCTATAAGAAGGTTGGGCCACCAGAGGAAGGAGGCATATCTCTGAATGACCAAGTAAAAAGTCTCTTACTAACCAGAAACAATAATTTTGGGTTTCACATGTATAACTTTCATTATATCATTAAGTACTACCTTTGTAAAACAGGAGTAGATATAGAAAAGTTAGATGTCAAAAATAATAGGTTCTGAAGATCTAATGTGCAGCATGGTGATTATAGTTAACAATACTATATTGTATCCATGAAATTTGCCAAGAGAGTAGCACATACACACGCACACAAAAAAGGGTGGGTGGGGGGCTATGTGAGGTGATGGATGTGTTAATCAGACTTCAATATATCAGTTTTATCTCAATAAAGCTGGGGAGAGGGTACTGCTGCCCTGGAGCAGACTGCCACTCATAATAAAAAGATAATAAAAATGCCATCAAGAATAAAGATGTCAGCTATACTGCCATGTTTCTAATAATATAACATAAACCAGCCATTAAAGAAGCCAAAGAGTTAGCCTATACTTAAAACATCTGCAGGTGTCCTGAAATTTCAAATAACTAGATAATAAAAAGTGTGAGTGTGGTTTTCTCATCTTGAATATTTATTAAACAATAAATATTCCTCTTTCCTTCCTGCCTTCTATTTTCCCCCCCTCATTTTGTAAAGTTGGTGTGTGAATTATAACGTTATATAATTAATGCAGCATTTAGCCAAATCCTCTCTAGTTCACCATCTAGTAGAGGGAAATTAAATAAATAGTGATATTAAACAACAGAAAACCTTCCTTTAACTTTAAAGGGTAATGGTAATATGCCATTTCTTTGGACAGAGAAGACAAGATAGGGCATTTATGAATATGACACTGAGCTAGAGCCTAAGCTAAGATTCAGACAAGTGAAGAATGAATGGTGGCAGACAGGAGGGGTCGTGTTTTAGGAACCAAAACCTTCAAAACCAAAAGCCCGTAGACTAGACAAAGAACAAGAAGCTCAGCTTAGCTGTGGGCATGGCACAAATGACAACTGTAATGCTGCACAAAAGATCTCTGTCTTACAGGTAAAGTTAAGCCCCTCTGTTTACTGTCGTGTCATGAAATACCTTAATGGGAAAAATAATGCAGCAGTCTACTGGGAGTTGCCAGTGTAAATTTTCATTTATAACGTCATGAGTTTTATACATCTACTGGTCTGTTGTATAATATGACTAAGTCACATACAACAAACCAGTTACTCATCCCTAAAAATGGAATTTTTTAAAAAAATATCCAAACAAGAATGATGTAAGGAGTAAGTGGCACCACCACATCATCAGGGTAAAGTGCTGCCCAAAGACAAAATCATCTCAGGACAAAGCGATGCCCCTGAAACAGGCAGCATAGGCACACATAGGTCAGCATGTTGGTTTGCCAACAATACTTAAGAATACAGAGAAAGACCAGGAGACAATATAATCTGTAGTCCCCTAATTATATCATTTAGCCTCATGTGTTTGGATCTAAAGAACAAGGATTATTTTTCTAAAGACTGTGACAGAATTCATGAGGAGGTATTTTTAGTTTGAGGTCTTCTGACTTATTCTGCTGAACGCAGATGGATCTGCATCCAAATAGCAAAATGGCATGTGTAAAATGTGTATTTTAAAAATAAGTGAACACTCTCTAAAACCTGTATCAAGAACCACAATAACAGCTCACCTACGTACTGATCAAGAAATACTTTTTATCTTGAAAACCGAGTCTCTTACTTTAAATTTACCTTTTTCTTCCCACATTTGTTACTCATAATCCCTCAGCTGATATGTCTGAAGCAACACCATAGCTTTCTCTACCCCTGGATTACATGACAACTTCTCCTTTAAAATGAACCCTGTCCCTTAATTTACCAGGTTGACATTTTTATTTTTACAGTTGATTGTGTGCCATTGGATATTCACCACTTCTGAAGGAAGATGCTTTGAGTATAAATTTGTGAACTGAGTGCTTATTTTTCCCAGAAAATCAACCTGCCAATCAGTTTTCATAAGCTATATGGTGTAGTATACCAGGGAAGTGAAAAAGTTTTAAAGTATGTATGTATGTGTGTGTGTGTGTGTGTGTGTGTGTAACCATTTTATGAAAAATAAAATAAATGACATTAGTATTGCTCATTTAATATTCATAGAGCAATAGACCATGCACAAAAAAGTTACTAGTTCCCTCCCCCGAACATCATTTGCTCCTATTTGTTTTATTCCTTATCTAGTGGTTCAGAAATATTTGCTTGTTCCCTATAATAACATTTCCATAATATTTCAGAACCAGTGATTAGTCAACAATTTTTAACAGGTCTCAGGTCAGAAACATGTGCATGAAAATATTTATAGCTTCAAAGATAAGTTTAATTTTATTTCAAGTAAATAAATTTAGAAAATCTTTTTAGACCAATGTTCTCCAAACTTACCTGGTAAAAATGATCCCCTGGCCCTTTTCCTAGAGAATGTCCATGGTAATGGCAGGAGTAAGTATGTTAAGAACTACTCAAGTGAGTCAAAATGAGAAACTGGAAAACACAGATTCAGACTAAGCTCAGTTCCTCTATTCATTCATCATGTTGTCATCCATTCATTGTTTTAGTCACTCAACCCTGGCACGTTTGTGTGCTGGCTATCACAAGATTAGTAAGACACAAATACCAGTAAATGTAATAGAATAGATAAATGCTTGGTTAAAACAGGATACAGCGGGCTTACAAAGGAAGGAGTCACCAACTGTATCTGAGGGATTGGGGAAAGGTCAGTTCTGGCTTCATAAAGAGCATTTGAACAGAATCTCAAATGAATAAGTTAAAAATTGAAGAACATTTTACTAAGAGGAGCCAATGCTGGCAATGTTGGGCAGAATGGATTGGCAGAGTATGAAATTAGAAAATAGATCTTTTGGGGAGTCTATTTGGAGAAATGATGAGGGACAAACTAAACTAAACTGAAGCAGTAAAAAGTGGGTTAGAGAAGAGAAGAAGAATATGCAATGTTAAAAAGGAAGAAGGGAGGGAGGGAGAAGTGGGGAGTTGCTATTCAGTGGGTATAAAGTTTCAGTTATGCAAGATGGTTAAACTCTATAGAGATTTGTTACTATACAACATTATGCTTATAGTTGACAATACTGTATTATATATTTAAAGATTAACATAGTAAACTTCATGTTAAGTGGTCTTACATATTTTTTTTTTACAAAAAAGAACGATTAAGTAGACCTGAGATAGGAACAGGAGAATCCACAATAGTGCCCAGTCTGTATTAAACATAAAGAGATGGTGATGCTATTCCAGGTAAAGGGAATAATGACAGAGGATCAAGTTTTGGGAAAAGATAGGAATTTAGTCTTGCATATGTGAAGTTGGGGACCCACATATGAGTCTATTGAGCTGTTGAACATGTAAGTCTGGAACCTTGGAGAGAGTTCGAAGTTTAAAGACATGAATTTGGAAGGCAGTAACAGGGAAACAGTGAGTGAAGTCCTAGGAATGGTTGAAATCCTACAAATACTTTTACTGCTTGAGAAGCAGACTAAGAATAGTACTTTGGAAAGCCTTTTTTTTTTTTTTTCAAGAATAAACGGAGAAAAAAAGAGATAATAGGAGAACAGGAAGAGAGTGATACCAGGAAAGTTAAGGGGAAATAACTTTTTTCTTTATTGACTAAGGTATTACATATGTGTCCTTACCCCCCCCCTATTATCCCCCCCCACCCCCACTCATTCCCTCAACCCCCTGTTGTCTGTGTCCATTGGTTTGGCTTATATGCATGCATACGAGTCCTTTGGTTGATCTCTTCAAGGGGAAATAATTTTAAGAAAAAGAGTCCTTACCAGCAAGTAACCCAAGTCTGTCAGAAAAAGAATAAAGAATAAAATAATCCATTAGACTTGGTCACTGAGAGGTCAATAATTGATAAATGGTATGAGTTAAAGGAGTGGGAGGTAAAATGGGAGCAGAACCATTTCAAACCCCATTAGTACAGAAAGAAGAGAAATATGTGATGGCTGTTCAAAGTACACCCTTTTAAAGAAAAATCCAGAGAATTTCAGAATTTAAAAGATTTGGAAAGGCATCTGGTGCATTCCTTTTATCCAAATGTAGAAATGCCTTTTAAAGCTTTCCTTTCGGGTAATTGTCCAGCTTTTGTTCAAATATTTCCAGAAATAAGAGCCTTATTTACTCAAAAGGTAGCTCATTAAATTTGTTTTTGAAATAACAACATATAAAAATACACATAAAGTGATGGTGAATAGTCATAAATTGAATAAGTCTATGTAAGCAATATCTAAACTAAGAAACAGATATTACAACCAATATAGAAGTCCATACCTCCCAAAGATAACTACATCTTGACTTTTAGCTGTGTATAAATAGAATAATTCATATGTATTTTGTTATGTCTGTTAGATTCATTCATGTTGTTGTATGTGGCTATGCATTTACTCTCATAACTGTATAATATTTCACAATGTGAATATGCCATTTTATTTATCTATTATTACATTGATGGGCAGGCATTACATTTTGGCACTATTACAACAGGGCTGCAATGAACACTCTGGTACATGTATTTTGGTTAGCATTTATACACATTTCTCCTACTGAATCAAAGGATATCCATTGTAGATGCTGCTAAAAATTTCCCATAGAGGTTGTTTTAGTTGCACTTCTACCAGCAGAATACAAGAATTCCAATTGCTCTGTACCCTTGTCCAACATATAATACTACTACCTTTTTCCATTTTAGCCATTCTAATGAATATGTGGTGTCATCACATCTATAATAAAAGCATAATATGCTAATTAGACCAGACCTCCTTCTGGACGTCCTTCCAGACGAAGCCAGGGTTGCAAGGGAAGCCAGGGTCCCGGGCCCCTGCCAGTGGCTGCAGGAAAGCCCTGATCCCGGGTGCCGGAGGGAAGCCAGGGTCTTGGGTGCCAGAGGAAAGCTGGTGCTGGCAGCCAGGAGAAGGAAGGCCTTTTCTTGCACAAAATTTCGTGCATCAGGCCTCTAGTTTTTATACAACTTGCATTACTATGATGACTAATCAAGTTGAGTTACTTTTTACACACTTATTGACTATTTGGATATGCTCTTATGCAAACTGTCCATTCAAGACTTTTACTCTTTTTCTATTGGACTGTTTGTCTTTGTCTTTTGTATTTATAAGAGTTCTTTATAGAATCTGGATATGAGTCATTTAACACATATATATTGAAAATATCTCCCACTCTGTGAGTGAATTTTCATTATTTTAATTGTATGTTTTTATAAACAACAGTTCTTAGTTTTATTATAAATCAAGCCTTTTTTTTTTCTTGGTTTATGGTTAGTGATTTTTGTGTCCTAATTAAAAAATTCTTGCCTTTTCCAATGTTATGATTTTTTCTTATGTTTTCCTCTATTTTCTACTATTCTAATCGCCCTGTCTACTATGCTTTTTTCTTCATAACTTCTTTGTATTAGTCAAATATTTTTAACATTCTCTTTATTTCTGTTAACATTTTACTTATACTCTTTTAAACTATCCTTTTAAAGTTTATCTGAGGAATTACAACATGCATTCTTGAGTTTGTCCAATGTAATACAATTATTACTTTTACTATCTTCTCACTATTGCTAAACCATAGAATTCTGTAACTCTATTTACCCTTTCTTGCCTTTATTTATATGTATTATTAGTCACATATTGTTTTCTATATATTTTAAACTTATGATATATGGTATCACAACTCTTATTGTTTAATATAGTTAATGATCACTTACACTTAACATGTATTTATTCTCTCCAGTGTTCTGCAATGACTGAGATTTCCATGGTTCTATTTAGGGCCATAGAAACTCCCTTTAGTATTCCTTTTAGCATAGGTCTGAAGGTAATGACTTACCTCTGTTTTATTTTTGTTTTTAATTTTTGGTGGTATTTTTAAATCAGAAAACAGCTTTTTTCTTTATTTTTAAGGATATATTTTTAATAGTTATAAAATTGTAGTTTGCCAATTATTTTCTCTCTAAACTCTACATTTAATTTATCTTCTAGTTTCCCTTGAAAAGTTAGTTCTCAATCTTACTTTTTTTCTTTGAGAAATAAAAATAAAAATCTTTCACTGCCTGTAAGATTTCTTTATTTTTGGTTTTTAGCAGGTTTAATTTGATGTGTCTATGAACGGTTTTACTTTATTTATCCTATTGGGTCATGCTAAGCTTTTTGAATCTGTGTTGTTGTCTTTCTTAAATTATGGAAAATTCCTGGCCTTACCTCCTTAAAATATTCATCTCCTCTCAATTTTACATGTGTTAAAATTGTTGAGTATATCCCTGATGTCTTTTACACATTATCTAACTTTTTCCTTTTTGGTCTCTTTCTATGCTTTATTTTGGATATTTTCCAGTTCACTATTCTTGTGTTTTTCAACCTATTCATCAAATTCTTCATTTCAGATAGTTTATGTCAGTTCACGAATATCTCACTGAATATGTGTCATAAAATTTTTGATTCATTCATTTCTTTGGTCCACCTTTTTTTCTACTTTCTTAAACATATTAATTATAGCTATTTTAAAGGTCTTGTCAGTTATCTGCAATATCTGAATAACCTACTTGTCTGCTTAACTGTCTTTTTCTTTGGATTATTGGTCATATAGTTTCACCTATTTGCATGTCTATTCTTTTATCGTATGACAGAAATTATATAGAGAGGAACTTCAGAATCCCCAAATGACGCTATCTGTCTTCCACTAGATCAAGTTTCCCCTTTCCATTGTTAGTGAGTGGTTGTTAATCTCAAGCCAATGAAGGATTCAGCTAGGCTGGGGCTTGGATGTGGTTCTAGGAGGACATAGGTGACCTGCCCCATGTTTATTTCTATTTCTAAGCCATGGCACTCCCTGGACTTTGAGAGTCTGGTAGATCTTTATCTTCTCAGCCCTGAAAGAATACAAGAGGCAGTACTCCTTTGGACGTGTTCAGTTGATTTCTTTACCCTCAGCTTTAAAAACTGTGGTAAATGTCTTCACGAAAAGTTAAGGCCTGTGTTTGGGTTTGGTGTCTCCCTCCTGCCAAGGGCTTTTATTTGTTAGTTTGTTTCCCAAATACCAGGAGTCTGCTGAAGCTTTCACTCTGCCCTTTAAAAGCTTTTAGCCGAACCCCCTGATTCTTATGTGGCCTCAAAACACAGCAAACATGTGTTGGAGAAAGTTGGCTGTGTGTTTGACAGCCCTGAGGTTTCCCATTTGTCATCCCAGCATTGATCAATCAAGAAAAATGTTTCTGGCTATTCTTTCTCCCAGAAGACACCTTCTGCCGGACTGAGTCCAATCCTCAGACCACACTCAGAATCCGTAAATGTCGTCAGGAGAAGAAACAAATGACAATTACCGACATGCCTTCGGATGGTTTTTCTCCCAGAAATTTTAGTTCGTGCAGTCTTTGTTCCTTCCACAGCTCTAGAAAGGATACAGCTAACTGATTTGGGTTGTTCCAGGTATTGCAAAAGAAAAATTGGCCTGCTATAACCTACCTGGAAATGAAAAATATTAACATTCTAGCCCTCGCCAGTTTGGCTCAGTAGATAGAGCGTTGCCCATGGACTGCAGGGTCCTGGGTTTGATTCTTGTCAAGGACATGCACCTTGGTTGCAGGCTCAATCCCTGGCCCTGGTTGGGGAGCATGCAGAGGCAGCAAATCAATGTGCCTCTCACATTGATGTTTCTCTCTGTGTGTCTCTCTCCATCCCTTCCATTCTCTCTAAAAATCATTGGGAAAATATATTTAGGTGGGGATTTTAAAAAAAATAAAAAGTAGC
This sequence comes from Myotis daubentonii, assembly GCF_963259705.1. Lineage (NCBI taxonomy): Eukaryota > Metazoa > Chordata > Mammalia > Chiroptera > Vespertilionidae > Myotis > Myotis daubentonii. Next base: position 24,718,880 of record NC_081852.1, on the reverse strand, counting down.
CCTAACCGGTTTGGCTCAGCGGATAGAGCGTCGGTCTGCGGACTGAAAGGTCCCAGATTCGATTCTGGTCAAGGGCATGTACCTTGGTTGTGGGCACATCCCCAGTTGGGGGTGTGCAGGAGGCAGCGGATCAATGTTTCTCTCTCATTGATGTTTCTAACTCTCTAGCCCTCTCCCTTCCTCTCTGTATAAAAAAACAACAACAATAAAATATATATATTTTTAAAGTAATAACATTTTGATAGCTCTAATTTGTTTTTAAAACTCTGTATATTGAAACAAAATGTTCTCTCATGCATTTTCTATTCATTGTCCTAATTTTGAAATCTGGAACAACATAGAAATATTTTACCCTCTTATAGTTTCCCATGTGTTTGAAGAATCACCACTGTTAAACCTTTTTCCTCTAGTCTAAATATGAACCAATGCTAAATTTATTTTTCATATTTAAATGTTTTACCACATTGGTCATCTTTAGGAAATACTCCAGTTTGTCAATATCCCTCTTAACATGCAAATATGACACATATACTAGATGCTGTCATTAAGCTCAATGCATGAAAGGAGAGAGAATCATATAAAGATTATTATTGTTACAAAAGAAATGATCTGATGAGCTGTTTCTAAAATCACATGGACAAAAGAGCCAAAAGAACTTTAATCAGAGACAGAAAGAAAAACGTTTTCACAAAATACAGAGAGCAAAAATAGCCCCCAAAAGGAATAAAAGCTCTTGAAAAATACTAAACATAATAAAAAGAACACTTTATTCTTTTCACATTACTTCAGTACATACTCATAATTTAATCACATTTTATAGATTATTTAACTTGGAGAATTTAAGTGCTGTTTGCCCAATGTCAAATGTAATTAACAAGGCAGAGTTCTTGGTTCAGATACAGTTATTTCTTTTATACAAATGTACTCATATCTACCAGAGTGTCAAAACAGTGCCAAGGAAACAGTTTTGAACCTTAACATACAAATTTAGTTAGTGTGAATGACCTTCTAAAAGCATAGACTATTTTGTTATTCAAAGAATGTGTCTAGTAAGTTCCCTCTTATACCAACTAAATAGATACATATAGAACTACAAAATACATTTCTTAAAAGTACTAAGGCTTTAGAGAGGGGAGAGTGAGAAGATTTATATATGCGTGTCACACATTTAAGAATCAAACTACCCACTAAAATGGTCAGTACTTGAATAAAGTAGATTTCATTCTAAATATATATGCAGCCTTCTCCCATATTAAGCAAATACCTGTGTAATTGATTCTCTCTCCTTAAGTACTTAAGGATGCATTTGGCACCTGAGGTGTCTACTTTGAGCTTCTAATAATATGTTTGTTTTCCCAGAGCCCTTGCTGCATGAACAATTCAAAGATACATTTGCAGTGACTGTGGTTTAGAGGAGAAGGATACGCATTTGATTGTTTTGTCTTGCTTCTAAGAATTTCTCTGCAAATAGCTGCCATTTAAAAATGTTCTTAACTAAGAAAATTTAATGTAGAATACACTGGCCTGAAATCTTAAACTGGGGGGTTGGGGGGAGAGGAACCAAACCCAAGGCTCCCCCTTTACTTACAAGTAAGATAGTGATGGTCTAAATTTAGAACTGTATTAACATGAACAAGTGTTTCATCCCATAATTAGAGATGAACTTAGGGGACAAATAAAAAGTAACCCTGAGAGAGGAGCCAACTGTACGTAAATGCATGGCAAAGGGTATATGAGAGCAAAGTTGTCTTGGGCCTGAGCACAGCTTTGACACATACCATTATTAGGATGGGACAGAAACAAGGGGGTGAAGTTGGAGACACTTAAGACAAGCTTCTCTAACTTAATGAAGCTGAATACTTGTTCTCCTGCCAATGTTTAATATTTTCTCAAAGTGAGTACAGATGAAATTCTCTGTCCAGAGAATTAGATGGGTCCTGGCGGCCACTAGGAGGCAAACAAAGTTCAAACAAACATTGGGAAGTTCGAGCTAATGAAGAGCCCTTGGTATGTTGCCTGGCACCTAGCAAGTTGAACATTACTATTAATTGAGTTGAATATCATTTGAATTATGGGTTTACGCAAAAGCACGCTTCCTGAGGTAGGAGGCCTGGACAAAAAGAGCTAAAAATTAACTCACAAATTCAAAGCCATCTAATTTTAAAAAGCATGATAAGCAACACAGGAAGCTTTTACAACTAGCCAGCAAAATCGGAGCTTTCAATCAACAATTTCTTTCACAGAAGGTATGGAGCACAGAACGGATTCAGGAGCACAGATGGTATTTTACATTTGCACATGCAATTTCTTTTTTCTCCATTTGTATATAAACCTCTATCTTTTTTTTTTAAGAATGATGGAATTTACCAGTAAAATGCAGCCCTACTTCCTGCCTCTGAAAATGTTGCTCACCTCCATTTCACATTTTAGCAGCAATTTAACTGTCTTTCAGTCTGTGTAGAAAGATTTAAAAATAAACCTCATAAACTCCCCTTTACTATATCCTGAATAATTTCAGATGATTCAATTCCTCCAGAGAGCTAAAACTTTTCCAGTATTTAAAGTAACTGCCTTTACCCATCCTTATTCCTAACTACTTTCTTAGAATTAATGCTAACTTTTCATAGAATCTTCAAGCCAAAATCCATCTTGGAGATCATGTTCGTGAAATCCTCCCCTCGCTATATGAGTAATACAAGCCCAGAAAGGCTGGTGACTTGCTCAAGGTCACTTTGCTGATTAATGTAGAGGAGAAAAGTACACCTGCATCACAATCCACAATTACACAGCCACCTGTACAAAAACCAGGACTCCATCAGGACACAAAGCCCTATTCTAAAGTCAGTCAGATTCATTTCTGGCCACAGGAAGTTATGGGCATTTATAAAAAAATGAATACAAATATCATATTTCATAATTATATCACATGCAAACAAAAATACAATATTAAGATTATTGGAAGTAATATGCAACATGGTGACTACAGTTTAAAGGCAATTATTATGATTTATAAGTTTCTTTCTGATGTCTTCTTACCATCAGTATCCTTAAATTAAGGGGAAGGCAACCAGGCCAAATATAATTATGAAAGTGCAAAAGCAGAGAGAGACAGAAAATGCCAATGCAATGCAGTAGAGCACTTCATTTGATTATATGACTTCGGGCATTGGCATAGTTTGGCTCCCATTCAGCGTTTTCTGAAACTAGGATACAATCTCTAAGACACTCTTAACGCACTTCAACTAGAATCTACACCCCAAATTTAAAGTCACCAATAATTCTTTATATCCAGGAAGCCCATGCATAATCCATATTTATGTTTTAGAAACAAGATTTGCGTTCCCAGTTTGGTTTCTATTATGCTCTACTGACTATATTTTTTGTGGGGTGTTATATGAGAGGTCGATGTATCAGAACATGCTGTGTGTAAGCAATTTTACTTTATAGATCAAGGGGGGAAATCCTAGAAACTGAAGAAACCACCATAAACGGAAACCCGGGTCCAGGGCCCAGCTTACTCCCAACTTTCTGCCACTGATGCAGAAGGAACACAGCGATAGAGCAGGGCCCGCAGCTAAGATTTGGGAAACCTGCGATCTCAGGTAAAACTTGTACATCTAGGTTTGAAACGCCCCGAAGAAGCCAATAATCCTAAAAATATCTCCTCAGGACCAGGGAAGACAATAGGGAAAGCTAAGTAATTGTTCTCAAGAGTCTGTGATATCATTGGGAAGATAAGACAGAACTAATCATAAGGTAGTTATTAACACACAGCAGCATGTACGAAGTACCAGGGGAGGAGTAAAATAAAATTAAAAAGCTGCCACAGTTCAAGGAAGGATGGTTATCGAAGGTTTTGTCTGTTGTTTGTTTCTGAAGCCTTCATGCCATAGGTATTCAACCTGGCTCCTGGTAGGACCCAGAGAGAGAGGCAGGGAAGAGGTAACGAGAGGAAACCAGGATGAGTGACAACCCCAAATGCTTGCATTTCTTTATAAAGGGTGCCCTTCTCTCAAGAATAAAAAAAATCATCCATGTTATATAAACTAGTGGTGTTTTGTAGGTTAGAGACATTTTCTGCTGGATTTGGTTTTGAAATTGTATTTTTCCACTTACAGCATATATATGGGGGTGGAAAGAGAAGCATCAGCAGGTTAATTTCTACCTTTCAAAGAGATGTGCTGTTTATCATTTAACACAAAACTACTGAAGTATGGAACGCAATTGTGGAAGTCAGTAATACATTTGGAGAAACTGACGTTAATGAAAAAACTAGACTACATATATAATTCCTGCTCAGAGTGTTTTATTGTTCGGTCTCAACATGAGAACAGATCTGCTGACACATTCTATTTTTCTCTTCAGAGAGAAAAGTTATTGTTTTATTATTTATCATTCTTATGGAGAAGCCTGCGTATTGGTATGTATTCACCAGTCATCATTTTCCTCATTTTATAGATGCGCATAGAAAAGGTGAATATCAGATTAAAGCTGAACAGTAAGTCAGCATCTTATACGACAATTGGAACTCTCAGTCCTATTTATTTAGTTGGATATTTGACATTTGGACTATGATCCTTTCCCCTAAGGCAGCGGTTCTCAACCTGTGGGTTGCAACCCCTTTGGCGGTCGAAGGACCCTTTCACAGGGGTCGCCTAAGACCATCCTGCATATCAGATATTTACATTACGATTTATAACAGTAGCAACATTATAGTTATGAAGTAGCAATGAAAATAATCTTATGGTTGGGGGGCACAACATGAGGAACTGTTTTAAAGGGCCAGAAGGTTGAGAACCACTGCGGAGTCAGCCATTCTAATAATGTCCAAATGTTTCTCCCCTTCCTTTAGTTCTGATAGAGCTTATAAATTTTTGAGCCCTTCAATTTGATTTTATCTCAAGTACAGATTAATGTGGCAACAAGTAATCATTATTGAAAAAATGACTGTTGGCAGCAGCATTTAAAAAATACTTAATTCCCTGAGCTCATTTCAGCTATATATTGAACAGTGCCCTGAGAGTGGCAAGCAGTGAACTATGTAGAAAAAGAAAAAGGACATGATGGAGTGTTTCAATCAATCAGGAACAATATTATAATCATCTCTGTTGGTTACTGAGAGCTTACTATTCCAGGAAACACACATATATTATCTTCAGCGCTAACAACAAAACTGGAAGGTAAGGATTATTATATTCATTGAACAAAAACCAATATTGTGGCTCAGAGAGGTTAATTAATTTCCCAAGGTCACCCACCTAATATGAGATGGAGATTGTCCCTTTCTTTCCATCCCCATTGTTAGTACCTGGTACATGACCTGGGGCCTTCATCATCTCCCACCTACTGTTTTCGCTGTATTCTTATAACATGCATGTGTCCTGTTACTGCTCCTCCATAGCCACCCCTTGCTCCTGACCTCTGAGTTCCAGTCCCCCAGGACCAGGCGTGCTGCCTCATGCCCCTGTGCCTGTGGCGGGAATGGCCTTGCTGCTTTCCTCTTAGTGAGTTCCTATTCTTCCTTCAAATCTCAGCTCCATCTTCTCTCTGAGGCCTTCCCTCACCCAACCCTAGCAGAGCTGATCATGCCTTCCTGAGGCGGGTGCATAAACAATCGCGTTAAAGGCTGAGCTTACTCACTGTTCATGTTTCCCTGCATGGAGCCCTCTTAGAGACTGGGAGGTTCTTAAAAACAGGAACCATGCTCCAATTATCTTTTAACTAGAGGCCTGATGCACGAAATTCATGCAAGAGTAGGTCTTCCTTCCCCCGGCTACCAGCACTGCTTTCCTCTGGCATCCAGGACTCGGGCTTCTCTCCAGATGCAGGCAGGCACCAGGGACCTGTGCTTCCCTCACAGCCCTGGCTTTATCCAGAAGGTCGTCCGGTCTAATGATCATATTATGCGTTTATTATTATAGATTACCAGTACCTAGTGCAGTTCCTGAAACCTATCTGGCGTTCAATAAATAGGGATACTCATACTGCCGTGGCTAGAAGTTTAAACTGGACCCAGAGTGATTGTAGATGACATGGAGTATGTCAACTCTTTTTCCATTACAGTGTCACTGAGCTTGAAGTCAGCAGTCTCAAGAACCAAAAGGTGTTCTTTCAAAGCTATGGAGAGAGTTAAAAAAAATTACAAATAAGAGAATTTCATGCTGCTTTTTAGTTAAAAATTAGATCAGTTACTCCTTCATTTGCTGTTCATTTCCCCTGGTACACTTATTAATTATCAAAGATATTAGTTGGTTTGAACAACTGCTTGCTCCCTCATAGTCCATCTGTGCTCTATTCTCAATAATGCATCGAAGTCATAAGTGCTGGATTTATTGCCGTGGTGATTTCCATGGCACAAATCGTGATTTCACTGCAGCACCGAGCAGAAGGGAAAGCTAATGGGCAAGGCAGAAAATGCTTAATCAATATCACTCGTGGCATACGATTAAAACCCTAAACCCCCAAGCAGATTCTGAAAAGGGCTACACTCAAGACCCCAGTCTCTAGAAATGCATTTCCCGCACTCCGGCGTTAGGAATCACTTTTTTTCCTCCCGAATTCTCAGTTTCTTCCCAGGCCTCTTCGGGATGCAGTCTCCGAATAACAGCTGGCCTACAGGAACAGAAATCCCTGAAGGAATGAGGTGGAAATATTTCCAGGAAGGGACTTTCCTCCCCAAAACACACGTGTGTTGTTTTTCAGATAAAGTAAAATGTCTATTCTGCACCAGCACAGAGAAGAACATCTCAGAATCTGGGTGCTGAAAGAAATCTTTAAGATCAGCCATCAGTCCTGGATCTGGTAGAAGCATCCTCAAACCAGGGCGGCCCTGGGAATAGACCACATTATTGTGAGTCAAGGGATTGACCAGGTTTTGGTGACTGGGAGCCTTCTGCCTCCTATGTTCATGAAGTGCTCATGGGCAGGAGTGTCACTGGCACGCTGAACCAGGCAGCATTTCTGCTGTAGTCACGCATTCCGACAGAAGCCACCTGTGTGTTCTGACAATAAAGCAGGTGTGCACCTCAGGATCGGGAGGGTCAAATGGGCTCAGGGGACCACTAAGCATCCTGGTGTAAAGCCTTCTGCATTATTAAACTTCTTGAACTTTGAATCCCTTTAAATACCCTCAGGAGCGATACAATTTATTAGAGAAAGGTTCTTCCTTTCTTTACCACGTCGTTAATGCTCTCAAGTACAAAGAAAGGGTCTAAAACGTTCCCCCAGCACCATGGGCACAAAAATAAGCCACACAGATGTCTTTTCACTGAACACACTGTGACAAACGAGGAATCCATATCATGGTGAGCAAATAGACCTAATAAATTTTTCAGTGTTCTTTCATTGGGCTCCATCTAGGAAATATTGTCTCAGTGCTAAAATGTATAGTCTAATTTTTTCCTATCCTCCTCAACCCCAAAACAGAATGGCCCTATTTCATTGTCTACCTCAACACAATGTTTTAACAATGTCCTTGGAATTTTAACTACAGTTGAGTTATATGTAAAATGCTCTTATTTTCTAGAATATTTCTGTTCTTAATTTATATTTTTAAATTTCCCTTCAGAATAAGGGAAGAAAACCTGCATTATTCAGATACTAGACAGTGATTACAACACAACAAAACCTAGTACATTTATTAATAAACTGGGTAGTGTCCCCCCTACCCTGTCACTTATATGCCTCTCAATTCCATGTCCCATAATAAAAAATTATGAAATTATTAAAAATAAATGTCATTCAAAACACATTAGTTCTCCCCACAGGCATTTGGAGTGGTTCCTATTTCATACTTTTAAGAGTTTGATTTACTTACAAATGCTACAAATATTTCATTAAATATAAGCAATTAAAGGAGATAAAAAAGCATATGCAGAGAAGAAGAAAGATAAAAGGCAAGAAAATCTAATCAGTTTTCTACTAGGATGAGAGAGAGACATGGTAAATTTAGTTGGGAATATGATCTTTTTCCAAGGCTAATGTCAATTCAAAGAAAAGTTGCCTTGTTTTGACATTTCTCAGGGAGAAGGTAAAACCAAGGGCTCCAGTGTTTTCCTATAAACAAGCACAAAATACCACACACTGCCAGCATCCTCGCTTTGTATCCATACTCACAACTAAGCTCAAGTTTACCTACGATTTTTTAACTTTTTATTCACATATTCTGAATGATTATACAAGCTCAGAGATAGTAGGCAATCTGTCCTTATATTCATTGCTCCTTGAATTATCCTCAAATATTTGGCAGGATCCTGTGCCTGGAGTGAGAATTCCACAAATAGTTACTAGTGAGAAAGGATAACAGGGAGAAAATACCAAATGCTCCTACTGGGAAAAAATTTATCTAACCATTACTGTGTGTGTGTGTGTGTGTTTGTGTGTGTGTTTGGTAATGTGTGCATACAAACACACAAAGCTTGGAGATATATGTGTGTGTTTGTATATATATGTATCTATGAATGTTATATACATAAAATATGTACATATGCTTACATATCACATTATTATAAATTATATGTAATATTGAATATGCTTATATTATCTCATATAATATCAGAAACCCATTAATAGATTTTAAAACCAAATCTGAAGAGAGTGAATCACATATTAAGAAATATATTAATATAAAAATTAATCTATAATTCTATTCTAAGGATCATTTAAGTGAGAACTTCATTAGTAGCCATGAGAAAATAAAAAATCATTTTTGACTATATTAAATTAGATTCCCTAATTCATACATTTCCTCAATCACTTATTTTTACAAGATTCATGATCAGTTCTTCCATTCAAATTCTGATACTTTGATAAGAGATACTAAAATAACAATAAAAATGGTGAATTGATACTACTATCTATAATGGTATAAAATTAAAAATTTCACAGAAGCCTATGTCCTATACAGACCTATCTGGAATATGTCTATAAATTAAGGGTCATCCTTTTCTTTATCACTCATCTCATGTCATTCAGGTTTTGGTTAGCAGTGCAAATTATAAAACCTATGGAAAAAATAATAAAAACTCTTACTAGCCCTGGCTGGTTTTGCTCAGTGGATAGGGCATCGGCCTGTGGACTGAAGGGTCCCAGGTTTGATTACAGTCAAGGGCACAAACCTGGGTTGTGGGCTAGATCCCCAGTAAGGGGCGTGCAGGAGGCAGTCAATCAATGATTATATCTCATCATTGATGTTTCTGTCTTTCTCTCCCTCTCCCTTCCTCCCTGAATTATATATATTAAAACTCTTTCTAAACCTACCTTGTATTATTTTATATTTCTACCTTGTATATCACTGATTGTGCAGTCATGTTAAAAGGAGCTAAAACAATGGGAAATCCTGATAATATTGAAGACTGTTAATGAACCTCAGGCTTGATTTTACTGTCCTAATATGGCCTAAAACATTTTGATTTTTTTAAAAACTGCACTTGATATCTACTTTGAACTCAAATCTATATTGTTAATGAAAATATGAACTATTAAGAAGTAACAGCTCACATTTTTTCTTTATATAATATATATTTATTTAGTTTGATCAAAGCCATAGTTGAAAAAAGTTATCTGCATATGTATGTGGTTGATCACATAATACTAAACAAAGATAAAACCAGTTAGCTTCTTCATTATTACTAAGAAACTAAATACACTACATTCTATAAAGCAAGGTAATAGAAAATAAATCTCAGAAAACGACAATTTTTAAATGCTAGGTATAACTGTGGGGAAAAAGAGAGATTATCGTTAAGGAGAAAACTCTGAGAAGACAAAACACTACAAGCAATAATCTCCATAACTTCACACACCTAGGAAAAATAGCGTTCTACAACTGCTTGTTTGTGAAGCCAGGGAATTGGTTTTGTTCATGTAGGATCCCAAGAGTATGCAACAATGGACAGATGGATATGAAGATGGATGGATGGATGGATGGATGGATGGATGGATGGATGGATGGATGGAACAGCATATATTGATGTGTGTGTGTGTGTGTGTGTGTGTGTGTGTGTGTGTGTGTAAATTCTGAAGAAATTCATAGAAGGAGTTCACCTCTGCAAAATCAAATCCAACTGTGGGTTTTCACAAAGGAAGTGTTATCTGAACTAAATTTCCAAATACAGGATGTTTATGTAAGTTAGCAGATGAGCACAGAATATTACCTCATTTAGTTTGGACACAATTTCAACCAAAATCTGAATTAATTTAATAAAGTTGGAGAGAAACTAAATGCTAACCTGTAAATAATCACATCATTTGAAAGCCTGTTTGACTGGAAGACAAGTACTAGGATTCAGCGATTCTGGGGTACTGGCCTCTAGCTACTAAACAGGAAGGAGAAGCCCTAAGGAAGATGGAATATCAGTCCTGCCAAGGCAGGACAAGCTCTCAGGATCAGCATTTCAAAAGCAGCGCCTGTATTATGAAGAATGCCAAAACTAGAATAGGCTGGGGAGATGAAAAAGACAGTTGGAATGCAAGTAGGATTTTGGAAATCATGACAGAAAAATAAACATAAATGCCAGTGTTCAGGCAAATCCCACTTAGAGCCTCTGTATGAGACTAACATGCCCTGTTAGTCATAGATACAGAGTTCTTGCTCTGTTCCTTTTGTAACAGTCCCAAACACTGTTATTTGTTGTTTATCTTGTAGTGTTTAATACAATTGGTGATTTTTATTCTCACAGATTTATAGAAACCTAGGTTAAAAATATAAACTGTTGGCCTGGCCGGCTTGGCTCAGTGGCTGAGTACAGACCTATGAACCAGGTGGTCACAGTTCAATACCCTATAGGGGCACGTGCTAGAGGTTGCAGGCTGGATCCCCAGTGTGGGGCATGCAGGAGGCAGCCAATCAGTGATTCTCTCTCATCACTGATGTTTCTATTTCTATCTCTCTCTCCCTCTCCCTTCCCCTCTGATATCAATATATATACATATATATATATGTATATATATATGTATATGTATATACATATATATACATATATATGTATATATATATATTAAATTTCTTTATTAAGTTATTACATATGTGTCCTTATCCCCATATTACCCCCCCCATTCATGCCCTCACCCCCCTGTTGTCTGTGTCCATTGGTTAGGTCTATATGCTTGCATATAAGTATTTTGGTTGATCTCTCCTCCTTACCCCCACCTCTCCCCTACCTTCCCTCTGAGGTTTGATGCTCTGATCGATGCTTCTCTGTCTCTGGATCTGTTTTTGTTTATCAGTTTATGTTGTTCATTATATTCCATAAATGAATGAGATCATGTGATATTTATCTTTCTCTGACTGGCTTATTTTGCTTAGTATAATGCTCTCAGGATCCATCCATGCTGTTGTAAATGGTAAGAGCTCCTTCTTTTTTACCGCAGCATAGTATTCCATTGTGTAGATGTACCACAGTTTTCTAATCCATTCATCTGCTGATGGGCACTCAGGCTGTTTCCAAATCTTAGCTATGGTGAATTGTGCTGTTATGAACATAGTGGTGCATATATCCTTTCTAATTGGTGTTTCTAGTTTCTTGGGATATATTCCTAGACATGGGATCACTGGGTCAAATGGGAGTTCCAGTTTTAGTTTTTTGAGGAAACTCCATACTGTTCTACACAGTGGTTGTACCAGTCTGCATTCCCACCAGCTATGCACGAGGGCTCCTTTTTCTCCGCATCCTCGCCAGCACTTGTCGTTTGTTGATTTGTTGATGATAACCATTCTGACAGGTGTGAGATGGTACCACATTGTCGTTTTGATTTGCATCTCTTGGATGATTAGTGACTTTGAGCCTGTTTTCTTATGTCTCTTGGCCTTTCTTCTGACTTCTTTCGAAAGCATCTATTTAGGTCGATTTTTTGATTGGGTTGTTTATCTTCCTTTTGTTTAGTTGTATGAGTTCCCTATAAATGTTGGAGATTAAGCCCTTATCAGTGATAACATTGGCAAATATGTTCTCCCATGCAGTGGGCTTTCTTGTTGTTTTGTTGATGGTTTCTTTTGCTGTATAGAAGCTTTTTATTTTGATGTAGTCCCATTTGTTTATTTTCTCTTTAGTTTCCATTGCCCTAGGAGATGTATCAGTGAAGAAATTGCTTCGGTATATGTCTGAGATTTTGCTGCCTGTGGATTCCTCTAGTATTTTTATGGTTTCCCATCTTATGTTTAAGTCCTTTATCCATTTTGACTTTATTTTGGTGTATGGTGTACGTTGGTGGTCTAGTTTCATTTTTCTACATGTATCTGTCCAATTTTCCCAACACCATTTATTGAAGAGGCTGTCTTGACTCCATTGTATGTTCATGCCTCCTTTGTTGAATATTATTTGAGCATAGTGGTTTGGGTCGATTTTTGGGTTCTCTATTCTATTCCATTGATTTATAAGTCTGTTCTTGTGCCAGTACCAGGATGTTTTGAGAACAGTGGCTTGTAATACAGCTTGATATCTGGTATTGAGATCCCACCTACTTTGTTCTTCTTTCTCAGGATTCCTGCAGCTATTTGGGGTCTTTTTTTATTCCAGATGAAATTTTGAAAGTTTGTTCTAGATCTGTGAAATATGCCGTTGGTATTTTAATGGGGAGTGCACTGAATCTATAGATTGCTTTGGGTAGTATGGACATCTTGATGATTTGTTGATTCTATGAATCCATGAACACAGTGATTATATATATATATATCATCATCATCATCATCATGATTATAAGATCCCTGAGTGGAATATTGTAACTACAATTTTGAGGAAAAAGAAAAAGAAAAATGAGTTGTTTTCACACTGATTAGCAACTGCATCTCATTGCACAGCAGTATGGAGAAACGGATTTGAAAACATAGCATCAAGATTAGTGGGGCCTTTGAGCCAGAGGTTCAATTTGGGTCCCATCATTTTACCTGGCAACAGTGGGAGTTAGCAGGCATCGGGCTGTGCAGAAGGATTTGCATGTAAATTAAAACAGTTTGGGGCATTTTGCCTTGCCTCAGTAAAAGAGAAACATCGCTTTTCACTGGCACTACAAAAATCAAACAGAGGTTAACACAGAAGGAATCAGGGCAGAGTCCATTACTGGGAGAGCTAATTTGGCAGGTGCACAAACTCTTGGAGATCATAGGCCGTGCTCCAAGGGAGCACTCAAGAGTTTGAAAAATGCAGGTGTGGAAGGTATTAAAGGACAAAGCAGAGACATAGCATTCTGAAATTTAGAGGCAAAAACTCACCAAATGAAAAATAATTATTTTATTTTTAATATTATTTTGAAGTGTTATATATTTTAAATTTATACCTCCTACTTTAAATAATAAAATATATTAGTATTTAAAACATTTAAATTAAAATTTTTAAATAATTGAAATAAAATAAAGGATGTCTAACATTATAATGAAGTGTTATGTGCCTGATCATTAGTGTGGATTTTTGAAAATTCATTTTAGCCCTGTACCTCTAGCCTAGAATTGTAATGGCCTGGTCTTGAAATCATTAGACTTTAACAGATTATCTCAGTCATATAGCCCTTAAAGCCCAGTCAAAAACCTTCTGAGATGAAGGTTTTTAATTTCTACCCAGACTATATTAAACATCCTTTCTTTATTATTCATTTATTCACATAGTCATTTATTCAAAAAACACATATTTAGTGCTTTACGACATTTAAGGACAATGTGAAACAATGTCAGGCATAGAGAAATGTGATTAGTCAGATTTGTGCTGTAAGAAGGCCATCATCTAACATAAGATAACACATATGCAAAAATAAAGACCACAGAAGACAAACTTCAAAATATACATTTATAACGTAGTATCTAGGCAGTGCCTTGAAAATTCAAGGGAGAGAGAGAGCATACAGAAAAAAAAATGAGTATCATTTAATATAAAACAAACTAAAGTGATTGAGCTTTTTAATTTTTTATATATTTTTTAAAGAGCAAAGCTATCATCATTTAATTAGAAATTGGCAGAAATATTTTGCAAGTCGACACAGAAAATGCATCTTTAAAACTCCTAAAATTACACATATTTGTATCATGGAGTATATATAAGGTTACTGTCCCTGTCCAGAATGTTCAGGGATTAGACCCTTCTCCTTATATGAGCATAGTGAGAAGCAGAGAGCCCTGATTTTGAGATGTCACCATCTACCCACATCATGACTCCAAAAACAAACAAACAAACAAAAAACTATATGTTTCTTTCCTAAAGACCTAATGTGCAAAGCAGTATCATAAAGATATGATGTTGCACAGGATATCATGGTGTTCATCCTATTGGAAATGAGATATAAATGTTGATAAACAGTGTTTAAATAGCAACAGACACATTATATTGTGTTCACTTCTCTGGGCTCCAGGACCTCAGTGTGAGATAAAGTGATAAATAGGCAGCAAAGTGTAGAGATTAAGAAGTCAGGCCACCACTTCTGCAATTCATCAGGTGAGTGATTTTAGACTAATTATTTAAACTATCTAAGTCTTAGTTTTCTCAGTGGTAAAATGGGGTAAGTATATTTACCTTACAGCAACTTTGGGTATTTTTAAATGACCTTAGCCAAAAACATAGCATGGTAGCTAGCATACAGTAAATGCTCAATGAACGATAGTGATGATAATAAGATGTTAGAGATGTATCCAAGGCCTATTGACCAAGAGATGGAACAAATGCCCACAGTGAGTCAGATAGCTAGGCGGAGAACCACTGCAGAAATTAAATTAGGATCCAAGATAGCTGACTTGGACATTGTGCCAAGGAATCAAGCTGCAGTGTGATAATTGCTTACACCATTTCTCCTCATATAACACATCTTATCAACTGCCTTAATACTTAGAAACCAAAACAGTGATTAATAATAAAGTTTTCAAGATGGGAATCTAGCCAATAGGAAACATTAAACTTAAAAATAATACCAAAGACCCAGCTTCCTATTTTGACTATAAGTAAAACTACCAGCCTGCACAGAAAGCTCATGTTTACTAGGACTGAAACAATTGTTGCTAACCAATCCCCCAAACGCATCAAATAGCATATAGCCCAGCAAAATCCAAAGCTAGTCTGGAAACTCAGCTTATGTAACTAAAACAGACAGTATAGGCATCAAGATAGGTAAGAATAAAGTTATTAGCAGGTGTATATATGTCTGTATATACATGTATACGTATGTATATATGTATGAACATTCACAGATATCTATATATACATATGAAATAATATATTTAAGAAAGCTAATTTTCCAGAAAACACACACACATATAATCTCACTTCTTTCCAAAGACAGGATAATATTTCAGACACAACAAAGGGAAAAAAGCATTCACTATTTTTACATGTTGTTTACATTCAGTTAAATATAATCTTCTCCAGAAATGAACTTACAAATGTCAAGCTTTATTTGCAACCCTCTGGATTAGGAAGACCAGCCATGCCATCACTAGGGCAAACAAGGTGATATTTGGAGCCACGATAGTGGCCAGAGAGACGAATAAAACAGGTGCATGAAAAGGACACACAGCAATTGATGTCAATACAGTAACTGGCCAATAACAGGACATTTGGAACAAGGGACAGGAAGCAGTCCGACTTCAAGCAAAACTGACTTAACTTGATAACAAAACAGGGACCATGCGGAAGCAGAAGTGGATTGGACCTAGAGATGATGAACTGAGTTTGAGACAAATTTAGAGACAAATTACAGAAATGTTCAGCATACCTCATTTTGTTGGGCTCTGATTTCCTGCACTTCGCAGATATCCCATTTTTTATAAATTGAAGGTTTGTGGCAACCTTGCATTGAGCAAGGCTTTCAGCAACATTTTCTCACTGAAAGCTCAGATGATGGTCAGCATTTCTTTAGCAAAAATGTATTTCTTAATTAAGGTCTGCACGTTTTTTGGCATAAAGTTACTATACGCTTTCTCAACTACATTATACTGTAAACATAACTTTTATATGTATTGGGAAACCAAAATATTCATGTGAATCCTTTATCGCAATATTTGCTTCACTATGGTTGTCTGGAACCAAACCCACAACATCTGAGGCATGCCTCTATTACTTTGAAAAATATTGTAATGCCTGTTTCTTATTTTATATATTAACTAGAGGTCTAATGCATGAAATTCGTGCAAGGGGCTTGGCCCTCACAGCCACAGCGGCTTGCCTTGGCCCTCACAGCCCTGGCTTCGTCTGAAAGGTCATCCAGAAGGACGTCCGGAAGGTCGTTTGGCTGTCCGGTATAATTAGCATATTACCCTTTTATTATAGATAGGTAGGAATAAATTTAATTGAGCTGAAAATTCATTAAATTTAATAGATAAAAACAAAAGATAACAGGACTCTGAATTACAATAAAATAGAGAAAAATGTCTTGATAGTGATAAAGCCTATATCTCAAAAAATGAATTCCTTCATGAAGCCCGTTTCTCTCTTTTGTTTTAAAATATATTTTTACTAGAGGCCCAATGCACGAAATTTATGCAAGAGTAGGCCTTCCTTCCCCTGGCTGCCAGCACCAGCTTCCCTCTGGCACCCGGGACCCGGGTTTCCCTCGCAGCCCCAGCTTCGTTTGGACATCCGGTCTAATTAGCATATTATGCTTTTATTTTATAGATTGATTTCAAATAGGAAGAGAGAGGAATAGAGTGATAGAAACATCAATGGTGAGAGAATCATCGATCTGCTGCCTCCTGCACACCCGCAGCACTGGGGATCGAGCCCGCAACTGACAGGGAATCAAACCGTGACCTCCTAGTCCATTGGTCAATGCTCAACCACTGAGCAACACAGACTGGGCCCATTTCTCTCGCTATGTGCAGATCACTGAAAACAATAGCTACAAAACCCTACAGCATCATCCTTACACAACCTAGAGAGGTAGGATACTTGCCAGATAACATTTGGCCTATAAAATGGAGGATTTCCCTGGTGATATATGGGAACAACATGAGCATGCTGCTCAAGAACAATCAGTAGTAATATTTATAGTTACTAAAAACTCTATTCAGAAAGAACACTTAACAAGCAAGCATTCCTGTTTGGCAATTCTAGAAAGGAAAAAAAAGCAACACAGCTTTTTATTATTTACTCTCAAAAATAGACTGTCATTTTCTCTTCCTCAGAGCATTGTACTTATGATAATCCTTGCTATCCAACAGAAGAGATGTACAAGTGGCTTGTAACCCAATCGCCAAAGTCTGGAAAGAGCCCAGGTGCCCATGAGTAGATGAGTGGATAGAAAAGCTGTGATACTTTTACGCAGTGGAATACTATGCAGCTGTAAAATAAAAAGGAAAGCTTACCTTGTGCAACAGCTTGGATGGAGCTGGAGAGTATTATGCTGAGTGAAATAAGCCAGTCAGAGAAAGACAAATACCACATGATCTCACTTCTATGTGGAATACATGAACCAAATAAACTGACAAATAAAATAGAAACAGAGGCATGGATATGTGGAACAGACTGACAGCTGTCAGAGGGGAGGGGTGTTGTGGGGCTGGGTGAAAGAAGGTGAAAGGATATATATCCTATCTAATAAAAGAGTAATATGCAAATTGACCATCACTCCAACACAAGATGGCTGCCCCCATGTGGACACAAGATGGCCTGCAGGGGAGGACAGTTGGCGGCAACCAGGCCTGCAGGGGAGGGCAGTTAGAAGTGACTGGGCTGGCAGGGAAGGGCAGTCAGGGATGACCAGGCCGGCAAGGGAGGGCAGTTAGGGGCAATCAGGCTGGCAGGGGAGTGGTTAGGGGCAATCAGGCATGCAGGAAGGCAGATGAATGGTTGGGAGCCAGCAGTCCTGGACTGGAGAGTGCAGGCTGGACTGAGGGACACACCCCCTCCCCCCCCCTGCACAAATTTCATGCACCAGGCCTCCAATTTTATATATATATATATATATATATATATATATATATATATATCACATAAACACAGACAACACTGTGGTGATAGCCAGAGAGAAGGGGGCTGAGAGTAGGTGGAAGTGGGCAAAGAGGTGATAAATGGGGTGGAAAGAGACTTTGCTTTAGCCCTAGCTGGGTAGCTCAGTCAGTTAGAACATCATCCTGATACAACAAGGTTGTGGGTTTGATCCTCAGTCAGGGCACATGTGAGAATCAACCAGTGAATGCATATATAAGTACAACAACAAAGTGATGATTTATCTCTCTCCTTCCCTCCCCCTCACTCTCTAAGTAATTAATTTAAATTATTTTTATAATGAGACTTTGCTTTGAGCGATGGGCACATGATGCAGTGTGCAGATGACTGTTTGTTGAGTTGTACACTTGAAACCTGTATGGTTTTGTGAACCAATGTCACCCCAATAAATTCAATAAAAAAATAAAATGATTGTAACCAACTAATTAGAAGAGGAGTAGCACATATGTATGTTCATATATAACACATATATTGTACAAATATACATAGATATTTATGCAGTATATAGAGTTTAAAATGAGAATTTTTACTTAATCACAAATTGGAAACCTAAAAAACATTCTCAAAATGACATATGAATAGGAAGAAGACCATTAATAATGAGTTATTTTATTCATCTGACTTGGTAAATTTTTTATATGTAAAAGGTACATATCGTCAGGGTTGAGATAGACACTGGAAAAGTACTGCTTAGGGAAGTACCATAGATGTCAACATAGTAAGCAGTTTGGCAGAGTCAAAATTTTTCCTAAGGGGAGTTTCCTAAATAATGGCTCAGCTACTACCTCTCATTATTAGAATAGCATGTAATGATTTCTTAGCTCAGACTCTAGATGATATTGATTTCTGGGGAGTAAGTTTTCATATCCCTGGATCTCTACAACTTATGAAAAATTACCTCACCTGGAAAACAATGACCTAAAGGAGTGAGGGGAACCATAAGTAATTATAAATAGTTCATTATGTCAACATGCACTGAAAGAAACTGTTCTCTCTCTGAAAGCCATGACAAGAAGATTCTATGGACACTGAAACAGAGCCTGCTAACCCCAGGTCTGGGGAGCAGAGTCTTATTAGATTTGAACCTCCTACTGCCCTTCCTGGAACCATACTTCCTAGCTGGTCCAGCACCTAGGGCTGCCGTTCACTTCCATTGTATGAAATAACATATTGGGGTCATCGTCACGTAAGTTAACTAAGTGATTTATTGTCCAAAATGGAGCAGTAAGCATACACTCCGACTGCCCTGTTACATCCCCTACCCACAGGGGAGAGCGTGGCTGTGTAACGCTCCTGATTCAGCACGTGAAAATGAAGCAGGTACAAATGGAGAAGGAGACAGAGAGAATGAATAGAGTGCACCAAGGTCAGCCCGGGAAGGGGAAAGGACACAAAGAGCACAGTCACTTGATGGTTATGTGAAGGGGACGGGGCTGCTTTATTTACTGACTCGGTGACGAGAAGGGATGTACATGGATTGTAGCTGAGCCTCGAGGTGCTTGTTTAATGCCAGTGGATAGCCTCTCCACACCACCCAGGCAGCATAGACTAGTATACGTACTATATATGGTATAGTCTACCTACATGCATGTCTCATACAGTAACAAATATATAACGCTTGACTAGAACTAATGTATCCTCTAAATCTGCATTTTCCATACCTGATTTAAATGATTTTAAAATCATAATTGGCTACAAGATTGAACAGATGTGTGTTTATTTATGTATTGTGTGTATATGTACGGAATTTCCTATAAATACACATATGAATATATCCAGTGCTAACTTAGATTTTCAAAATCATTTAAGTCAACCTGGGGAAAATCTACTATAATGTATTCAGATATGGTTACCTGTTGAGTTCTACTTACTGATACATCATATTTTCTTGATATTAAGATGTAATCTAACTTAAGAATCACTTTCAATTGCAGGGGGGAAAATACATGTTAAACATCCACATTGATTATAAATGCTATCCAGTTTTAGAAATAGAATAACACAACTTGACATTGAAAAAGTATAACCATAGGGTAGGGTGCTTTAAAAGAAGACGTATCCAAAAATAAGGAAACTCTCTAAAGAAAGTATGTGGAAGATTTTAATAAATAATGAGAGCTAACAGCTTAACTGATATGGTTCAAATTAGGACTTGCACTCTGGGTACCAGTGGCCTCTAGGTATTAAATCAAGCAGTAAATTGTGTGTGCAAGCACACACAGACACATAGAATAAACATATTATGGTTTATTATTTGTCCTAATCCTTACTATAGGGATCACAAATTACTCACATTAGAGTTATTTCTAAGTAAGCCAGGAATGATGTAGTATATATGACCCATAAGTTTTCATGGCAAATAAGAACAAATATATAAAATCCTAGAGATATATGACCCATAACACATTACAGAGCATCGATTTCCCAGAGGCTAATATAAAACTGATGTACCCAATAACAGGTCTATTTTCATTCTCTCCTGTAACTCAAATCTATTCATGCTACACAGTTACTTTTGCATATTACCATATTGTAGTTACATGAGCTATTTCACCTGTAAAACCTGGAATTCTTACGTTAAATGAGCAGCTTTGGAAGCATCCTATTATTTTCTTTATGATCTTTCAATCACCTTAATTATTTTTTAAAGTGTATAATGTCTTTTATTCACATATCAGATAACTACATGCTTCAAATTTTAAAATCCACATAAAAATAAAGTTACTCAGGAATTTAATTTGATGAACTGAATTACATTTCTGTCTCCAAGGACTAAGCCCTGAACACCTGATACATTAAAATGTTCATATTAAACATAAACAAACTCAAAAGAAGTGAATACTATTATTTAAGAGAAAACAGGAATATTTGCTAACCCAATTTTTATTGAAGAAATAAATATGAGTAGAAGAGAAGGAATGGAATAAGAAGAGGCAAAGAGGTTTCTAATACATGGAGAAAATGATCAATAAAAGAATAACACCTATACATTATATTTTACTTAGTTTTGTGCTCTAATCTCAGCTGAAATCAGAAAGGAGTATAGTCTGAAGTACTTAAACAGAAAATACATTTCATCCACTCACAAAGCAAGAGCGGCAGAAGATTTTATTTAAGGCAATTAGACATCATGATTTAGTAATTAGGATACTAAACAGAGATCAAGGCTGAGTACAAAAATCTACTATAATGATGTATTCAAATATGGTTACCTGTTAAATTCTACTTACTGATACATCATATTTTCTAGATACTAAGATGTAATCTAAGAATCACTTTCAATTGCAAATCTGCCTACGTTTTAGGACAAGTTTCTGTCTTATTGAAAAACATGAGAATAATCTCTAAACTTTGACATCTGACATTTCAAACTACCCTTTGTCTATAACATGTATGTTTCCTTCTGTCACACTGGTCACTCTGGCCCTTTTCCAGCTATCTTTAGATCTTGCATTTGTCACTAAACTTCAGTGGGCAAGGGGATCCCTTCCTGATGTATACCACTGGTTCCTTCAAACTAGCATCATCCTTTCATGCTTTTTAGAGCTTCATAGGAGTCACAGATTCTTCCTGGGAGTTCTCTAAACCTAAATTTTAGATATATGGACCAAACCACAGACATTACTGTTTCAAAGAATTCTCATGGTGAAATAAATTTTTAAGAAGTTACTGACACAGACAATAACAGTGCAGTGAAGAACAGAGGGGGTGCGGGACAGAGGAGGATCATAGGGAGAACAAAGGGGACATCTGTAATACTTTCAACAATAAAGACAAATAAGAGAAAACGAAGTTATTGAGTAAGAGGAGCCAGAATGACTTGCATAGACAATTCTCTTCTGCTGTGGTTTTCAAGTGTGCTTGTGGATTAACAGCACCCGCATCCTATGGGAATTTGTAAAAATGCAAATTCCAGGTTCTGCCTCTGACCAACTGGAACAGAAACTCAGGGGATGGAGATTGGGGGATGAGGGAGGGAAGGGGGTTGGCTTTCCACACATAACCAAGTAATAGTTTTCTTAGTTCTGACTAAAGCCACAATTTTACCCCAGTGAGGAAAAGCACTTTTCTGACTCTCCCAATGAAGATTTTAGCATTTTCAGAAACACTTAGGTTACTATTCGTCTGGAGGTGCTAGATAAGAATTGGACAGCTTCATCCCAGACTTTAAAACTGCCACACTGTGTTGACAATGATAAGAACAAGGGACATTAGTGGGGTGGCATGGGGACACCTGAGCCACATCACCATAGAGATCAGTCAAGTGAGCACTTTCACAGTCCTCGGATCTTGCCCCAGAGTGATCTATCTTTTTATAACTGACTTTTCTCGTGTCATTTTCCCCCAGATTCCTTTATCGATGAATGTGTCAACCTTCCTGGCATACGACCAGCCCACAATAAGTTACTGTGGGGTGCATCATGAACTTCTCTCTCATAAGTCCTTTGAAACGACGGCACAGGAAGATACGATGGAAACACACCTAGAGACTGAGCTGGACCTGAGCACAATCACGGCAGCCGGCCGCATCAGTGATCATAAACAGCATCTGGCTTAACTGCGCTACATGGC
Organism: Myotis daubentonii; assembly: GCF_963259705.1. Taxonomy (NCBI): domain Eukaryota; kingdom Metazoa; phylum Chordata; class Mammalia; order Chiroptera; family Vespertilionidae; genus Myotis; species Myotis daubentonii. The sequence goes on along the minus strand of NC_081852.1, from coordinate 24,696,390 downwards.
CGAGGGCGGCCACCAAACTTTGTAACCTCAAGGACAAAATGAGGAAGATTTGTTCGGTGTGGACTCTAAAAATGAAACAAAAAAAAATCCCCTGTTAAACAAAAATCCAAGATTGATTCATGAAATAAAGAAGACATTAATTGTTTCAAGTCTATACTTTGTAATTAGCTAAGTTGTGCAGTATTTTTTTTTACTTAAACAGAGTATTTCCCTGAAAGAAAAAAAAAAATCTTTTTCCTCCTAAACTCATCCTACCTATCTGTAAAAACTGTACAGAGCTAATGTATTTTTCATATTGTAAAATTTCAATTATACAAATGACTGGTAGTATGGACAGTACCATAATTTAATTACAGTTTACTTTACAAACTTTACACATTTCCGTTTCTAAAATTTTAATTAACAAGAAATTATTTCCTGTGTTATTCAGAGTTACTCCGTTTTGTAGGGACTGTTTTGTTACTGCTTTTGTGCCCAGAAACACCTTGACTAAAATTCTGTGCTGTCGAGGAACATGCACGATTTTTTATCATGCTTACTGCGTAGAAATTTTATCTACTTGTTCCAGAAATAATACATTAACCAAAAAGGGTTTCATTGTTGAGACTTGTTAAGAAGTTCTTCAATTACATAGCCAGGTTTTTTCTTATAAATGGAAAAAAAAAATCAAAGATTTTTTTTAACACTTCTTCTTCACAGACTTAACTGTTGCCTTGAATTACAGCCTAGTTTCTAAGCAGTGAAATGTAATGATAAAGAGGGATATTTTAACAACATATTTCTGAATGAATGACTCATTATTTCATTCTTTGGAGTAACCCATTGTTAAGGGTGGAAGGGGAAGCATGGACAAAACATCACTGGAAACAAAGGCCGTAACCACAGCAACAGTCTTTGATACATTAAAAAGGTGCAGCTGTCAGTGCCAAACAAAAACTTGTTACGCGTCTTTTTTTCAGGCCAAGGTGGATAAATGTACAGTAGCAATTTTTCTCCTATTTAACACCAAAGTGGTTTACTTAAAAATAATCATCAGGCACGGCGAAATGTGGCTGGTTTTTAAGACAACTTCTCATTTAGAAATGTGAGGCTATATTTTTGGGAACATTTCAAAGAAAATACAGGAATTTTTAATCTTTGTGTGCCACATCAGTTCTCTCCGGGGGAAGGAGCCTAAACATCTACAGCTCATTCAATATAGATCTGAGCCTTGGTGGAGAACTTGATCTAAATGCAAGGAGACTATAAGCATCCCAATATGTTCTAAATTGTTTATATTACCATCATAATGAGATTCACCTCCAGATTACCCTGAAAAATAACCTGAAACCTCCCCAGAGCATATGTTGATTATAAAATTGTATTACATAGTTAATTCAAATCAAATTGTGAATACCTGACCTTTTAGATGCTGAAATAATCAACTTGTTTCTGGTATTTGCTTGACACAGGTTACTGTTTGAAAATACTTCTATTTTATCTGTGGTAGTCACACATTCTTTTGTGTGTTTTTAAATATAAAACTATAAGTTTCCATTGTTGTTGCACTAGGAGAAGTGCTTTCTTATGTTGTCATTTTCTAATTATGACATCAAACATAGGTTGAAAATATGTCAATCTTTCAGGAGGTCAAACAATCAAAAACAATGAAGACAACAATTTGTGAAACCAATGTCCAACGTTTAATTTTTTTATTTCTTCCAAAGAAATCAAAGTCTAGTTTTATCATTTAAGAGCAACTTCCAGAAGAACCAACTTTAAAAAATATATAGAACAAATTTTTGTTAAAAATATACAAAGTCAGAAAGAAAAAAACAAAATGTTGAAAGAGGCAAACTCTCTTACTAATTTAAATTAAACTTAATGTTACAGTACTTGTAACATATTTACTTAACATATTTTATAACATAGTTTGCATAAATTATTTGCTATTCAAATTTTTTTTGTCATTTTAAGTCAAATTTTGATCTTTAGTTTTTCTAATTTTTCGTTTCCTTGCAGAGTATTCTTAATTTTCTAAATTCAGAAATTGCTTTGAACAGTTAGCAAATTTATATAGAGTTAATTATAAATATATTATTTGTGTGTCTACAATCAAATGCCAAATTTTATTTACAATGTAAATCAAAATGTCATTTGTAAATTTCCTCATTAGAAGTTGGGCTTGCAAATATCCAAGCATCATTTAATTTCCAGACATTTTCAAATTGATAAATGACTTTAAAAAATTTTAGGTTCCAGGGAGCCTCACAGATATATGCCATTTATTTTTTGAAGCAAACCACTTTCTTTCAACAGTTTAAGTTCATCTAAAGTGAACAACTTGAATAGAAGCAGTCACCTTGGAACCCTAGCTCTGTGCATCTGAGGACTTACTACAGTAAGAACCAACTAAACTGAGAATTTTAAGATTTCTCATATTATGTTTTGAAATTAAAGGATCTTTA